>NC_051070.1:31542456-32174455 GCF_004664715.2 Peromyscus leucopus
AACTGTGCTGCTCCAAAGCCTGAAAGCTTAATCAGCCAAATGCTTAACCAGCCAAATGCTTCTAGTTTCTGATCCTCACGCTTTATATACCTTTCTGCTTTCTACCACCACTCCCTGAGATTAAAGGCTCACTTTCTGGGATTAAAGGCATGAGTCACCATGCTTGGCTGTATCCTTGAACACATGGGTTTCTGCCTCTGGAATGCTAGGATTAAAGGTGTGAGTGCCACCATATTCTAGCCTTTGCATATAGTGTCTATTCTGTCTCTGACCCCAGATAAGTTTATTAGGGTGCACAATATTTTAGGGAACACAGTACCACCACAATCTTGAAAGCCCATTGCATCTAACACACACACACACAATGTATATGTATATATTAGCATGAATATGAATCTATCTATCTGTGTGTGTGTGTGTGTGTGTGTGTGTGTGTGTGTGTGTGTATGTATGTATGTATGCATGTGTTTAAATATACTTGAAGGTGAAATGTTACCTAGGAGGAAGGTTAATACTGGTATATGTTACCCTGGTGATGATGTCCCTGATGCTGTTTTGAGCTGATCCAGCTAGTGGACCATCACCATCTCCCATACTTTACATTCTGTGTTCAGGACACTGCACTGGTTCAACTAAGGTTAACTGCTGTCACTATCTTTATATAATAAAAGCAAATTGAAAATCACTATTACCTGGACACCCAGTTTCAGGGACCTGAGCAGACTCACCTACTTTTCTGTATGTCTTTTAATTTTTTCATAGGCAGAGATGGATTTCCAACTCAGAATTAGCCTTTTGCCTAATATAAGGAAAGAGAATCCATATAACATTCAATTTCTTTCTTTCTTTTTTTTTTTTGGTTTTTCGAGACAGGGTTTCTTTGTGTAGGTTTGTGCCTTTCCTGGAATTCACTTGGTAGACCAGGCTGGCCTCGAACTCACAGAGATCCACCTGGCTCTGCCTCCCGAGTGCTGGGATTAAAGTCATGCGCCACCACCGCCTGGCAACATTCAATTTCTTTAGAGATATAGACGGAAGCATAAGTTATGATCAATATATTATTAACAATATATTAAAAATGTATAGATTTCATAAGCAGGATGCCTTGTTTGAAGGGAACACTTTGACAAATACTTCAGTTTGGATCTAGAATGCCCTGCAAAATTCATATGTTAAAAGATTGGATTCCAGTTGATGACACTGTTGTGCAATGGTGTTGTGTGACAAAATACACACATCTACTCACAAGAGGGAACCCATGACAGACCAAAGTACAGATACCACTGAAGTCCAGTTTGTTGACTCAGGGAATTTTTTTTTTTGGTTTACTAACAGGACTATGACTGAGGGATTACTTACAGGAAAAGAAATGACTCAAAGACAGCTGCATCAAGAAAGGCCACTCCAGCATTGATGATGACAGTGCAGAAAAGGCTGGAAACCTGAAGCACATTGCACAGTCTGCAGGCAGCCCAACAGCTTTGAGAGTATCCTTATTGTGCTCTTGTCTAAATCTTTTCCATCCTCAGTTGGTTCCTGCTGCTGCTAGGTATCTGGTCCGGTCTCAGAGTCTTCTTTGCAGGGCAGCTTGTCTGAGAACCTTCTTAGAAACTATGTTCATGCGATAGGGATTCTCAGCTCTTACTGTTCACTCTGGTAGGGAGAGAACTGGAGAATCTGCTCAGTTTTAGGGGCTTCCTGAAGCTATTTTGAATTGTTTACCTCCCTACTCAAGGAGCTTCCCTGCAGGATGGAAGGTATCACTTTCTGATGAAACTGTTATAGAACAGGTCGCAGCAGACTAAAAGCTAGGGATGACTTGGAAGAATTAAATTTGTGGATGTGTGCCCTCCAAGGGCATAATGAAGTTTTGGACTCATCCTACCCCAGTGCCTTTCGGTTGGCCAATCTAAGGAAGCCATCTTTGCTCTACCACAGTGCTGCCTCACTGCCGTGATGTTCTCCATAACTTTCAGCCCACACATATGGATCCAACCAACTCTGACTAAAGTTTCTGAGACAAAATCCAAAACATGTTTTCTTTTGTCGTCTTCTTCTTCTTCTTCTTCTTCTTCTTCTTCTTCTTCTTCTTCTTCTTCTTCTTCTTCTCTTTCTCTCTCTCTCTCTCTCTCTCTCTCTCTCTCTCTCTCTCTGTTTGTGTGTGTCTGTGTGTGTCTGTGTGTGTATGTGTTCATGTGCACATGCATCTGGGGGAATATTTACATGAATATACTGGGGTTGTGAATGCATGTGTGAAGGTTAGACGTCAATCTCAGGTATCATTCCTCAGCAGTCATCTACTTGTTTTGTGAGACACCATCTTTCATCTGCCCAGTGTTTGTTGAGTAGGCTAAATTAGCTGGATAGCAGGCTTCTGAGACAGATGTCTACCATCTTTTTCTCCTCAGTGCTGGGATCACATCAGCATATTGCAACACTAGTCTTTTTGAACTGGATATTGGTGATTAAATGAAGACACCCAAGCTTGTGTAGTAAGAACTTTAGCAGCTGAGCTTTCTACTTAGCCCTAAGAAACATGTTTTCAAGAAAATTCACCTCTTCCATCATTTTTATTTCAGGTTATCATAAAAGAAGTAAAAGTATAGGGGAATCAGCCTGAGGTTGTGGTTGAATTCTCCAATCCAAATAATTGGGAGGTGGAGGTAGGAGGATCAGGAGTTCAAAGTCAGCCTTAGGTAGTTTGAAACAGACTGGCTACAAGACACTTGAAATCTCAGAAAAGAAGGAGGAGGAGGACAGAAGAGAAAAGAAGAGACAGAGACAGAGAGAAGAGAAAAAGGAAAGAAAGAAGAAAGAGAAAGAGATAGTAGAGTTAGCCTAGATTCATTTTAACTATTTTAAAAATTCTGGAGAACATAGCAAGAAACACAGGTTCTTGCTGGGTGGTGGTGGCGCACGCCTTTAATCCCAGCACTTGGGAGGCAGAGCCAGGTGGATCTCTGTGAGTTCGAGGCCAGCCTGGTCTCCAAAGCGAGTTCCAGGAAAGGCACAAAGCTACACAGAGAAACCCTGTCTTAAAAAACCAAAAAAAAAAAAAAAAAAAAAAAAAAAAAAAAAAAAAAAAAAAACAAACCCAAAACCACAGGTTCCAATATATTTCTTTTATATCACTGGGACTATAATGCCTGGTAGACTTAAGAGGTAAAAGATTTATCTGGTATCAGGATTTCAGAGGGTTTCAGTCCATCATTGGAAGCGAACAAATGGTAAGAAAAGTTGAGATCCTGATGGTGCGATCATGTAGCAGAAAGTACTCTAACCTTATAATGGACTGAAAGGAGATAGCAAGTAAGGAATTAGAAACATAACTTTCAAAGTGCCACCACCAGTGAATCTAGTTTAACCAGACAGAACCTACTTAGCAAAGACTCAGACTATCCAAGGAAGTACCATCAGCTGTGTTAGCAAGCAAGCACCTCAAAATGAGCACACACAAAGGAAATATCAACTCAAATTACAGATACATAAAAAAAATATAACCAGATTCTCTATTGACAGTAAATATCAGTGTCATACTGTATTCTGTTTCAGTTGTCCATGACTGTGTTTGGAAATATCTCACCCTACTAAGAAATGATTGACTAAATATTCATTTGTAATGCTTCACAATAAAGAAAGGACGTTGTCATACTAAAAATTGAAAACAGGACTATACCTCTGAAAGTTATGTGTATCTATAAAATTGAAATCAGTTTTGGAATCCTTATTTATGTTGAATTTGTTTAACTACGTGTTGAAGCTGTGTTACTGTTCCTGACTAAAACACCTGATGACCTAGTAAACAACTGAATGGCCAATAGCAAGGCATGAGAAAGAATAGGCTGGGCTGGCAGGCAGAGAGGATAAATAGAAAGAATAAATAGATGGAGGCATAAAAGAAAGAAGGAACCAAAGAGAAGGAGGAAGAATTCATGGGCCAGCCACTGAGCTATATAGAAAGCTGCTGAGTAAGAGTAAGATTTAAAGAAGCAAGAGAATGGGAAAAGCCCAGAGGCAAAAGTAGATGGGATAAGTTCAGGGAAGCTGGCAAGAAACAAACCAAAATAAATGCTGGGAATTTATAATTAAGACTAAGCCTCTGTATGTGATTTACTTGGTAGCTGAGTGGCGGGCCCCCCAAACAAGAATAAAATCAAACAACAATACTAATAAGTGGAGGATATTTTCAGAAAATAAATGATGCAGACTTATTGTCAGATGGAATACATAAAATCAAAACTATGAATCAAAATTTCTAAATTTCCAACATATTATTATTGTTATTAACAGAAAACAAAAAAGTTCTGAAGTATAAATAGAAAAGATACATCAAAATTATGAAAAATAATTGATAATTGTGAGAAAAGGAAACTGCAATTTTCATGTCCTAGAACAGAAACTTTCAAGAAAAAAAACCAACACCCACAAATTTTAAGTAAAGAAAGGAGAGGATAGAAAAGTAAATAGGTCAGTGATTTGAATGGTTTTACTGAAAATTTTCCCACAGTTAACTTTGTGAAAAAAATACTTAATTCTGACCATAAAGAATTCAGTGATTTCTTAAGATTTATACATAAATACATAGATGCAAGTATGCCTGAGCATAGCCACTTTATTCAGAATAGTTCTTTAAAGTAAAGTCAGGGAAGGCAAGCAGAAGACTATTAGAATAATACAGATGGAAAGCTCCAGAGAACTGTCATGAAAGACAAAAATGGAATCACACACAGAAACAATGGTAGATAAAACTGGTAGATTTTCCAAGCTGTTCACTATGTTGAGAACTTGTAAGGTTTGTTAGTCTTAAAAGAAGGGATTCCAGTCACTAGAGAAAAAGAGAGCAGATGCATAGATGAAAAGTTAAAAGGTCAAAACAAACAGAAAAAGAATACCTGTCAAGCAACATAATTTATGCATCACATATAAGAAATATGGATCTGAATATTTTTTATCATAATAGCTTGAAATTTTCAAATTGAAATGAAAAGTATGATATACATGAATCAGGGGGATTAATAGGAGTGTTGTGAGAGTCCTCCTTAAATATGCAAAACTGAAAATTCAGAACACACAAGTCTGTCATTGAGAAATTCGCTTGGTTCTACCTGACAAGCAGTAACCATACTGAGTTTCTACTTCTGGTACTAGAATTAGGAACAGCCTGGGCCAGCAGGATCTCTTTTTTCACTTACTTGTCATGCAGATTAATTTTAAATAGCATTTTAATACCAATAGTGCTGAGCAGAAATAGAAAGCAAATTACTTCCTTTTCTGTACAATGGCAGTAATCTAGCCAGCACAATAATGACCCTAATTATAAAATAATTACATATATAAAATCATTTCTCTAAGCAACATAAATACAAAATGTATCAAAATAACCTTAAGAAAAAGAAGACAAAATGCATTATTTATTATTATTAATTACTATTGTTATTATTACTTTTATTATTATCATCATCATCTTAAGAAAAGAGAAAGGAAATTTCTTCCTGGCCTCTGCTAAGAAGTCACTGTCTTGAGGTATGTGATTGATCACTGTTTTCCCAGCTGGAGTTTTCTACTAAAGTGTATCTTTCTCAGTGAGATCTTCCCTTACCACCTAGCACGTAACACATAGTCTTCCTTCCTGGAGTGGGTGCTGCTTTTTTCTCATTGTTTCTTTGTTCCTGTAAATTGGCAAACACATGAAGGCAGTTATGGTCATCTGAGTCATATATCTACTGACCCAAGCTTAGAATAGTATTTAACAGTCAACAGATATATGCTTGAATAGATGAAAAACATTTTTTAAAAACAATCACAAGACATGGGCAAAACTACAGAGTATATATTTCAAGTTTTATGAAATTAGCTAGTAGATGAAGCAAAGCATGTATTCATAAAGATTCTGTTCTTAACCTCAATTAGGAAGCATGGTAGAAAAGGAAGCAACAGACGAGATGGTCAGACACATAATGGATATTATTATTAAATCAATAAGAAGGAGAATGCTTTGAGATATATTAAAGTAAAATTTCCCAACAATAATTGCTCATGTCTTACAAGGCAGAATGATAAGTAAAGCAGAATACTTATTTTTGAATGAGATACTGGTTTTTATCAGGGTAGGCAAAATATAACATCTATTTCTTTTTTAAATATTATATTTATTTTAAAATTTATTTATTTATTTATTTATTTAGTGTGTGTGTGTGTGTGTGTGTGTGTGTGTGTGTGTAAGGCAGGCCACAGCATATCTATAGAGGTCAGAAAACACCTCGAAGTAGTCTGTACTCTCATGACACTGTGTGTTCTCAGAATCAAGTCAGGTGATGAGGTTGACAGCGCATACCTTAATCATCTGCACCATCTCATCAGCCTTGTGCCTCTTAATCATGTGTTTAATGCAAATCCAAATACATGAAAAATGCTCATAATATAATACTGAAGTATATCCAATAAATGGCACCAATTTAACTTTCACAATAATTCAAATTACTTTTCTCCTTCCTTACATAACAAATTCTAAGCCTTTTTATTGTGATGCATGAAATATAAAGTATGAAAATAATTCACTCAGACCCACGTGGTGATTATAAATAACTTGATTTAAGAAACCATTTGCATTTTACTTGTTTTCACCCTAAAGACAAAGCATTTTTATAATTCAAAGAAAAAGTTTTAAGTACCCATAAACTTTGTCTGAGACCTAGGGAAATCTCATCCCTGTCTCTGACAGTTTAGACCCTGGCATTTTCATGATTGTCACTGAGAGGAGAGTCAGAAAATAGAATGTAGCCACAAAGGTGGGATGTCAGCCTCTGCCTTCCCTGGAAATCTCTTCCATGCAAGCTCACTGTTTATAAATGACAGCAGAGAGAGTAATTGGGAACAGTTGTCTGGTACAAAGAAAAAGGTACAAATTTCTGATATTTTCTATCATCAGGGAAGTTCTCAGTGGTTTAAAGTCACCATCATCAAGACTTCGTATGTCTATGCCTCTGGGCTCTCTAAGGAAGAGGACCTTAGCTACCACACAACTGCAAGTTAGCAAACCAATAAGACATACATGCTTTATTGTTTAACAGTTTTAGTTTTCAGGAGATACAATTCACTATGAAATGATGAAGGAAAATTCTGAGCAAGGAATTGAGGAAAGTATCTGATGTGACTTAAAGTAAATAAATAAATAAATAAATAGATGCAATAAAATAAAAACTTAGAAATAATTGACCTAGTAATAAAGTTGCAATCACCCTTCTCTTTTCTTTTATTCCTTTTTTATATGCACAATCTGTGTATTCAACCTCTTTTTTTTGTTGTTGTTGCCATTTTTGGAATGTTAATTACTTGTGATTGATTCTTTACTTGGTATCAACAGATAAGGTTGAACAAGAAGGACTTGTGAAATGAAGCCAGGGCCAGGGAAAATAAAGGCTCTTAAGAAGTGCTCCTCACAGTATAAGTACTTTTCCGATGTCTGTCATGGGACCACTTATTTCATCTCCAGTGCAGTCATGTGACATATTGTTGGCATGCCAGGCACAAGAACATAAATATGTTTCTTATCTCACAGGTAATAAGATATATGTCATGGGGAGGGTTCTTAAATGCTTCAATTTCCAGAAAACAATGATATCACTCTAATAATATAAAGATCACCTATACAAAACAATGTCACCTAATCTATAATCTATGACGTCTTCCTTTGGCATGAGGAAAGCACGTACTTATACTATCACTCAGTTTTGAATCTGGTTAATCATGATGCAAAAAACCAAAGCCAAACAAAACAAAATCAACTTTATACTGAAAGAGAAAGGTTTTTTTTCCCCCCTTGAAACTTAAAAAACAAAGGGAGTTTTTTAGAGTAGTTTTTTTTTTTTTTTTTAGAATGAACTATATCAAGCTCAAGCCATACACAATCAGTGTGAAAACATGCATTTTTCTTTTATTTAAAATTTGCAATGGTGATTCTGGAAATTTTTAGCCTTGAATCTTTGAAATCATTTACCCCAAAAAGCAGAGTCTGTGAAGATAATACTAAGCTACTCCTCAAAATACAAAACTCTGAATTCTAGAGCCACTAGCAAGAAGTGTGATAAACTCTTCCTGACATTTTGGATGTAATGAAATCATTGTGACTTAGCTGAGGTCTGTGAGGACAATAGATTCTGAGTATAGGTCAGGCAGCCCTTTTTCTCTCCATTACTCCCTTCATCCCAGCTCACCATTGCTCTACCCTTGGGAAAATCCCTGCCTGTACATTCTAAGAGCTATTTGTTGCAACTTGATTTTTCTTGAAGCATTAGCTCTACTTTTTCCCAGGCGAGGCTGAGCCTACATTCATGGATGGAAATTGTATTGCTGTTGGTGGATCAAAGCGGGACTGGGGACATTGCTCCAGATGCAGCTTTTCTCCTATGTCCCAACACCTAAAGCTGACCTCCATATTCCTGATGGTGGGAAATTGATCTTTTTGGTGTCATTTTCTAAGGGTGTTATTTATTGAACTCTTCACATATGACTGTTGTAGTCCCCTGCAGCCTGGATTCAGGTCCCAAGATGGGGAAGGGGGGGTGTCACCGTGAGTAAATGAATTATCCATTGATGAGTTTCAACATGTAGCTGGCCCAGAATAGCTTGAGCAGTCTTTATTTACACTTCAAAATAAGCATGTTTTTCCTTACTAACAAACATGTTTTTTCTACCCTCCAACATTATCCTCCAGCAAAAACAAATATGTCAAATATGTTTTTTATTTCTTCCAACTTTTAGATCAAAACATCTTTAAACCCAAAACAACACTTATCCTTTTGCTAGTTTGGCCAAATATCCAGGTACATCCTGTCTTGACAAAACTAAAAGGTGATGAACAGAAGAACACATTTTCAAGAATATTCAAAACTTAACAAAGCATATTTACAGAAATAGGCGGGAATTGCCTCCAATCCTCTCAGCACTGAATCAGAACAGATCCCTGGGTCTGGAGTGAGAGCTGGCATCCCCAGAGAAGAAACCTGAGAAGCATCAGCTCCCAAAGAATTTTATCAGCAAATATTTGGGGAAAAAATGGGTTTCTGGAAATGATCACATCTGTCCCATGCACGACCGACAAAGTGACACTAAAAACTGCTCAAAGTCCCATCAACATTGTGAAAGAGAAGAGTGTGCAGGCCGTGCAGTCCCAGCAGTATTCTATACTGTTCCAAAAGTCCACTGGTCCTTGCTGAGTGAGACTGTCCCCACGGGCTTTGACTCATCTGGAGACCCCTCATCTGGACAACCACTTATATACTGGTCTGAAACTAGGCTCCCAACATAGGATCACATCTAAATTTCTACTTTTTTATCACAGTAAGGGAAGTACTTCCCAGTCCAATGTAAACCTCAGCAGGAGTGCTTCAAAATGTAAAGACTTCTAAGAATAATTTGGCTTTCATCCTTATGAGTTACCACAATTTCAACATCTTTCTTTCTTCTTTTAAGTGTGGCCATATTACAAAACCTCAGGCTAAAGACGTCTTTAAGTTGATAATGAGAGCCTATCCTGAATTACTTTGCACAGTGGGTATCTTGATTTCAAATTCATTGTGCACATTATTATGTAACATTCTCTAATGGCTTGAGGGGTCTGCTCAGATTGTGATCTTTTCTTAAAAGCTACTGATGAGTCTTGCTTGCTGATATCTACCGGTGGAACCTACTTCAATTATAACAGGCAGGGATCTTTTACAAGCATGAAACGAAAATAAAAATGTCACAAGATGGGGTAACAAGGGGAACAAAATAGGGGAGAGCCCCCTTGCTCTTAATATATCCTTGATCTACTCATGACTTAGACACATTTTGGATAGATATAAGTTGATATGAGATCCAAGTCTATTGTTCATACATGAAATATGTGAAATTATATTCTCCCCTTCTGCATTCTCCCGTGTTAATCTTTACACACTGATATTCCACAAATAGCATTTGAACTTGTTTAGTCTAACAGTTACAGCTTTATCAATATGCAAATTTGATTTTACTTAAGGCCTGCTTTACTGAGTGATTCTAACTCTTGTAATGGCTGCAAGTAAAAAACAAAAACAAACAACAGAATATTTATAAAATGACAAAACCTATAGAATCTGATGATGACATTCTCTGTCTTCATACTTTATATCCATATTGCCATGACGTAGGCTTTAAAAGTCCTTAGCAGAATCTGATCTCCAAATTTAAAATATATGAACCTGATTTAGCAAATTTACACTTTAATCTGGTAAGTTTTTTCTATTGTTTAATTAAAGACATATCTATAACCACATGTATATAGAATAAAATAACACAAAAATTTATGCATATGCTATATAATGCAACTGTAAAACAATTGGTAATTTTATGTATACAATTGAAAAGTATTAGGATGTTACCAAGGAAAGAAAAAACCCAGTAATTTGTATGACTCATCAAATGGTAAACCATAATGTGTGTGGACATCCTGTGTCATGAAAGAATTTCTGGTGTTCCCACTTATTTTTTGTATTCACAGATATCTTGCAATTAGAAGCATCTTACCCATGTGCAATGGACTACCACACAAAGTAATCATCAATTCTACTGTAAATTCCTTGCTTTATAGATTTGCTCAAATCTAGGGGATTTATTGTTTTCCCAGTACATTGTTAGGTGAGTACTTCCTGCCATATGTTTCTGCTTCCAAAATGTTTTAGTTTACCATTGACATAGAGTCAACAAAACCCACAAACAAACCTCAAACCCCAGAATCTCTGAGCCTCTGAAAGCCCCCCTCCTTTATTAAGTCAGTAATTTGGGGATTTTTTTTTTCATGGTAAAGCAAAATAACAACTAGACGTAGCATACTTTTTTTTTTCCATTCTTAATTGAACTCTGAATACCATAACTTTTGATGAAGAAGCTTAAATAGAAAGCTCCACATCAGGAAACAATATCTAATTCACAATGAGCCCCTCAGGACAAGGTGTCATGTTTACCAGAGTAAAGGATGCAGAGGCCCATACCCTTGCTCTTGAGGCTTAGGTGGGTATAAAGCAGAGGTAGAGAAATTCCTAAGGCATGTCAAACTCTTAACACCTGTTTTCTTAGCTCCTCATCCACTTACCAATTTGCATTATCACAATTTTAGTCTAGAGCCAACTTGCACATGGAGGTCTGTCTAACTTCTGATTTGAATGCCAGCATTGTCAATTCTGCACAAAGAATGGAGGGACATCAGAAAACCTATCAAACATTCCTTTAACTTTTTTGTCTCTCACAATGGGACAGATATGGTGATATTTTAATTGTACTGAAATGTGATTTTATTTGTATGTTAATAAATAAAGATGCCTGGGGGTCAGAGCTAATAAATAGCAAGCCATAGCAGAAACTGGGCGGTGGTGGTGCACGCCTTTTGTCCCAGCCCTTGGGAGGCAGAGCTAGGCGGATCTCTGTGTGTTCAAGGATACAGCCAGCATGGAGACACACAACTTTAATCTCAATACTAACCATAGAAGACCTGGAGGTCTGTACAGACAGGCAGTGACGAGGAGGTCATGTGGTTGGGTTTACAACCAATGAGAAGGCAGAATAGAAGTCTATAAAAAAGACAGGAAGTAGGTCTCTTGCTGAGGAAGATAGCAGTGGCAGTAAAGGCTAAGGTTTTTAGCTCTTAGCTTTTGCTCTGACCTCTTGAGCTTTCATCTTTGCATTGGCTCTGTTTCTTATTTAATAAGACAGTTACATCTACAGACAGACCTGACTTTCGTGCCAGTGCCATACATCTTACACTAGAAACATGCTTATCACAAACAACCTCATTGATACTTCTCATTGCGCACTCAATGTCCTGATATTATCTTTGATTTTCCCTCGGTATCTTCTCTCATTCTGTCTGTGAGATACAACTGGCACATGTGCGTTCCTCCATTATTTTGATATTCATTATTTTATTTTCTTATGCATGAATACATGCATACACATAACATATAGTAATTTAATATGCATATACTTAAATATTTTCTTAATGTGAAATATATTTTCTTTGACTCATACTTTATATTAACTTGAGATGTCATTAAAAACCACCATAACTGTAAACTTTAAGCAACAGATATTACATATCTGGAGCTGTAGTCTGCATTCAGAACTTCACATGTTTGACTTCTGTTGAGAATCCACTCCTGGGCTTGCACACAGGTGTTATTTTACTGTGTTGTACATAAGCTAGTGAGCCACAGTTTCTCGGTGTACGACTTTTATAGAAGCATGTGCTTCACTCATGATTTCATTTAACATCATTATTTTTGTAGAGCTCTTCTCTCCAAATATACTTACTTGAGTTTTAGGAATATAACACACAGATTTAAAGCAACTGCGGTTCAATCAAAAGTCCAATCATAAGCTGCTTTTTCAACCTTTTCCATGCAGTCTTGAGGGCAAAGATAAGGTTCTCCAATCTTTGAGGGAAGCAACTGATTTTGTTCTCAGTCCTTTTTGCTCTCCCTGGAATTCCAGTTTCTACCAATATACAAATCCTGAGAAAGTTCCTCACTTCCTCCTTCTCTGAATTTTTTAGAAGTTTACCTCCTTGTTTCCCACCAATCCTGGCAAATGAATTTATGACAATAAGAAGTCTTTTTTAGGCAACAGTTACTGAATCTAGTTAAAAATGCACATGCTCAGTAAAGCATTTTAGGAAAGCTTAGCAAGAAATACATATAGGCTAAGTGATACATGACAACTACTGGGTAGGAAGTAGGAGTATGTGAATGAAACAGTAATACTTTTGCTCACAATACATTTGTACTAATGAAAGGATTTGAAGCTCCTAGACGACAGAGCTTGGGATTTAAGTCATATCACATAATCAGAGGCACCTCTGTATTTCCCAAGTGGTCTATGTGTTTCCTCTCACAAAGGCTATGAGATAAAACTCTACAGTGTTTAGTGTAGATTGGATCATCTATCTGGGGCAGATAATGAGGAGACAAAAAAGTTTTCCTCATCAACAATCTGTCCAGCAAATATGCTAATATCATTGATGCTGTGTAAATATAATTGAGTAGTTAGATTTTATTCATGAGAGAAATGAAGCTTAAAAATAAAATTCTTTCTTTTTATACATTGTTATGTGTTTCCAGGGAATTTTCATATAAAATTATGTGATATGATTTGTAAAAGAAAAAATACATTTAAAAATATCTGTTTATCAGTCATCTAGAATTTTTTGTGGAGTCTAGCATAATAGCTGAGGGACAGGCTGGCTTAGTTCATTTCAATTTAATTTGAATATGCTAAATATATCTTTCTATCTTATGACCTGAATATTCTCACTAAATTAGTCTCAAATCGTACTGCTGGAAAAAAACAGTAATAAAAATTGTGAAAGTTGAAAATTAAAATCTAGTTAAATGTCTATGTTGGTTATGTTTTTTTCTATTAATAATAGGACCTATGTTTACTTGGTCTATAATTCTGTATTAAGTGAATAAGGTATCAATGATTAAATGTCTTAGTGACAGGCATGGGCACAACATCCCCTCTTTCAAATAAATACTGATTATACAATGATTAGGACTTACTATAAATTCGGGTATCCATTTTAAAATTAAATAAAGTACAAGGTAGCCATAGAGAATTAACATTTTTTTTAAAATATTTTATTTTTTTTATTTTACAATACTATTCAGTTCTACATAATAGCCACAGATTCCCTTGTTCTCTCCCTTCCTGCCCCACTCCCCTTGTCCCCAGCCTATCCCCCATTCCCACCTCCTCCAGATTAAGGTCTCCCCCGAGGACTGGGATCGACCTGATAGACTCAGTCCAGGCAGGTCCAGTCCCCTCCTCCCAGATTGAGCAAGCATCCCTGCATAAGTCCCAGGTTTCAAACAGCTAACTCATGCAATGAGCCCAGGACCTGGTACCACTGCCTAGACGCCTCCCAAACAGATCAAGCCAATCGACTGTCTCACCTATTCAGAGGGCCTGATCCAGTTGGGAGCCCCTCAGCCTTTGGTTCATAGTTCATGTGTTTCCATTCATTTGGTTATTTGTCCCTGTGCTTTATCCAACCTTGGTTTCAACAATTCTTGCTCATATAAACTCTCCTCTTTCTCACTAATTAGACTCCCAGCGCTCCACCCGGGGCCTAGCCGTGGATGTCTGCATCCAGATTCCTCAGACCTTGGATGGGGTTTATGGCACAACTATTAGGGTGTTTGGACATCCCATCACCAGAGTAGGTCAGTCCCAGCTGTCTCTCGACCATTGCCAGCAGTCTTTTGTGGGGGTATCTTTTTGGATTTCTGTGGGCCTCTTTAGCTCTTTGTTTCTTCCTTTTCTCATGTGGTCTTCATTTACCATGGTCTCCTATTCCTTGTTCTCCCTCTCTTTTCTTGATCCAGCTAGGATCTCCCACTCTCTTTCCCTCGACCCTCGCCCTTCATTGCTCCCACTCATGTCCAGGCTGTTCATGTAGATTTCATCCATTTCTCCATGTCTTTCTTGGGGACCTGTTATCCAGGTAGCCTCACTGGTGATGTGAGTAGCAGTCCAGTCATCCTTGTTCCACATCTAGCATCTTCCTATGAGTGAGTACATACCATATTTGTCTTTCTGAGTCTGTGTTACCTCACTCAGGATGATTTTTTCTAGATTCATCCATTTGCCTGCAAACCTCATGATGTCATTGTTTTTCTCTGCTGAGTAGTATTCCATTGTGTATATGTGCCACAATTTATTTATCCATTCTTCAGTTAAAGGGAATCTAGGTTGTTTTCATGTTTGGGCTATTACAAACAATGCTGATATGAACATAGCTTAGCAAGTGCTCTTGTGGTAGGATTGAGCATTTCTTGGGTATATGCCCAAGAGTGGCATAGCTGGATCTTGGGGGAGATTGATTCCCAGTTTTCTAGGAAAGCGCCATATTGATTTCCAAAGTGGTTGTACAAGCTTGCATTCCCACCAGCAGTGGAGGAGAGTTCCCCTAGTTCCACATCCTCTCCAGCATAAAGTGTCTTCAGTGTTTTTGATCTTAGCCATTCTGACCGGCATAAGGTGGTATCTCAGAGTTGTTTTGATTTGCATTTCCCAGCTGATTAGAGATGTTGAGCAATTCCTTAAATGTCTTTCAGCCATTTGAATTTCCTTTGTTGAGAATTCTCTGTTTAGTTCTAAAGCCCATTGCTCAATTGGACTGTTGGTCGTTTTGATGTCTAATTTCTTGAGTTCCTTATATATTCTGGATATCAGTCTTCTGTCACATGTGGTGTTGGTGAAGATCTTTTCCCATTCAGTAGGCTGTCGCTTTGCCTTGTTGACCGTATTCTTTGCTCTACAAAATCTTCACAGTTTCAAGAGGTCCCATTGATTGATTGTTTCTCTCAGGTTCTGTGCTACTGGTGTTATATTTAGGAAGTGATCTATGCCAATGTGTTCAAGACTCCTTCCTACTTTCTCTTCTAGCAGGTTCAGAGTAGCTGGATTTATGTTGAGGTCCGTGATCCACTTGGACTTAAGTTTTGTGCACGGTGACAGATATGGATCTATTTGCAGCCTTCTACACGTTGATATCCAGTTATTTCAGCACTATTTGTTGAAGATGCTTTCTTTTTTCCATTGTACCCTTTTGGCTTCTTTGTCAAAAATTATATGTTCATAGGTGTGTGGGTTAATGTCAGGGTCTTCAGTTCAATTCCATTGGTCCACATGTCGGTTTTTATGCCAATACCAAGCTGTTTTTATTACCGTAGCTCTATAGTAGAGCTTGAAGTCAGGGATTGTGATGCCTCCAGAGGTTGTTTTGTTGTACAGGATTCTTTTGGCTATCCTGGGTTTTTTGTTTTTACATATGAAGTTGAGTATTATTTTTTCCAGGTCTGTGAAGAATTGTGTTGGTATTTTGATGGGGATTGCATTGAATATGTAGATTGCTTTTGGTAAGATTGCCATTTTTACTATGTTAACCCTGCCTATCCATGACCATGGGAGATCTTTCCATTTTCTGACATCTTCAATTTTTTTTTCAGGGACTTAAAGTTCTTGTCATATAGGTCCTTCACTTGCTTAGTTAGAGATAAACCAAGGTATTTAATATCATTTGTGGCTATTGTAAAGGGTGATGTATCTCTAATTGCCTTCTCAGCTTCTTTGTCCATTGTATATAGGAGGGCTACTGATTTTTTTGAGTTGATCTTGTAACCTGCTATGTTGCTGAAGGTGTTTATAAGCTTTATCAGTTCCTGGGTGGAATCTTTGGGGTCACTCAAGTATACTATCATGTCATCTGCAAATAGGGAAAGCTTGACTTCTTCCTTTCCAATTTGTATCCCCTTAATCTCCTTATGTTGTCTTATTGCTCTGGCTAGAACTTCAAGTACTATATTGAATAAGTATGGGGAGAGTGGACAGCCTTGCCTCATTCCTGATTTTAGTGGAATTGCTTTGAGTTTCTCTCCATTTAATTTGATGTTGACTGTTGTCTTGCTATATATTGCCTTTATTATGTTTAGGTATGTTCCCTGTGTTCCTGATCGCTCCAAGACTTTTATCGTGAAGGGGTGTTGGATTTTGTCAAATGCCTTTTCTGCATCTAGTGAGATGATCATGTGGTTTTTTTCTTTGAGTTTGTTTATATGGTGTATTACATTGATGGACTTTCGTATGTTGAACCACCCTTGCATCCCTGGGAGAAGCCTACTTGATCATGGTGCATAATTGTTCTGATGTGTTCTTGGAGTCTGTCAGTATTTTATTGAGTATTTTTGCATCAATGTTCATGAGGGAGATCGGTCTGTAGTTCTCTTTCTTTGTTGCATCCTTGTTTGGTTTAGGAATCAGGGTAATTGTAGCCTCATAGAAGGAGTTTGGTAATGTTACTTCTGTTTCTATTATGTGGAACAATTTAGAGAGTATTGGTATTAACTCTTCTTTGAAGATCTGGTAGAATTCTGCGCTGAAACCATCTGGTCCTGGGCTTTTTTTGGTTGGGAGACTTTTAATGACTGTTTCTATCTCCTTAGGGGTTATTGGGCTATTTAAATAGTTTATCTGATCTTGATTTAACTTAGGTATGTGGTACCTATCCAGAAAAATGTCCATTTCTTTTAGGTTTTCCAGTTTTGTGGAGTAGAGGTTTTTGAAATATGACCTTATAATTCTCTGGATTTCCTCAATGTCTGTTGTTATGTCCCCCTTTTCATTTTTAATTTCGTTGATTTGGATTCTCTCTCTCTATCTTTTAGTTAGTTTGGATAAGGGCTTGTCTATCTTGTTGATATTCTCAAAGAACCAACTCTTTTTTCATTAATTTCTTGTATTGTTCTCTTTGTTTCTAATTTATTAATTTTACCTCTCACTTTGATAATTTCCTGGCATCTATTCTTCCTGGGAGAATTTGCTTCTTGTTCTAGAGCTTTCAGGTGTGCTGTTAAGTCACTAGTGTGGGATTTCTCCAACTTCTTTATGTGGGCATTTAGTGCTATGAATTTCCCTTTTAGCCCTGCTTTCATAGTGTCCCATAAGTTTGGGTATGTGGTGTCTTCATTTTCGTTGATCTCTAGGAAGTCTTTAATTTCTTTCTTTATTTGTTCCTTCACCCATTGGTGATTCAGTTGAGCATTATTCAGTTTCCATGAGATTGTAGGTTTTCTGTAGTTTTTTTTGTTGTTGAAATCTAACTTTAAACCATGGTGGTCTGACAGACCACAGGAGGTTATTCCAATTGGTTTGTATCTATTGAGATTTGCTTTGTGGCCAAGTATGTGGTCGATTTTAGAGAAAGTTCCATGGGGTGCTGAGAAGAAGGTATATTCTTTCTTGTTAGGATGGAATGTTCTGTAGATATCTATTTGGTCCAATTGGGTCATGACATCAGTTAAGTCCTTTATTTCTCTGTTAAGTTTCAATTTGGGAGATCTGTCCAGTGGTGAAAGTGGGGTGTTGAGATCTCCCACTATTAATGTGTGGGGTTTTATATGTGGTTTAAGCTTTAGTAATGTTTCTTTTATATATGTGGGTGCCCTTGTGTTTGGGGCATAAATGTTCAGAATTGAAACTTCATCTTGGTGGATCTTTCCTGTGAGAGGATATAATGCCATTCTTGATCTTTTTTGATTGATTTTAGTTTGAAGTCTATTTTGTTGGATATCAGGATGGCTACACCTGCTTGTTTCTTAAGACCATTTGATTGGAAAGTCTTTTCCCAGCCTTTTATTCTTAGGCAGTGTCTGTCTTTGAATTTGATATGTGTTTCTTGTATGCAGCAGAAAGATGGGTCCTGCTTTTGTATCCATTCTGTAAGCCTATGTCTTTTTATAGGTGAATTAAGTCCGTTGATATTAAGGGATATTAAAAACCAGTGATTGTTCATCCCTGTTATTTTTGGTGGTAGTGTGTGTGTACTTCTCTTATTTGGGGTTTACTGTTGTGCCTTTATCTATTGCCTGTGTTTTCAAGTGTGTATCTGACTTCCTTCATTTGGAATTTTCCTTCTAGTGCTTTCTGTAGGGCTGGTTTGTGGATAGGTATTGTTTAAATGTGGCTTTGACTTGGAATGTCTTGTTCCTTCCATCTATGATGATTGAGAGTTTTGCTGGGTATATTAGTCTGGGCTGACATCCATGGTCTCTTAGTGTCTGCATTACATCTGTCCAGGTCCTTCTGGCTTTCAAAGTCTCCATTGAGAAATCGAGTGTTATTCTGATGGGTTTACCTTTATAGGTCACTTGGCCTTTTTCCTTTGCTGCTCTTAATATTCTTTCTTTATTCTGTACATTTAGTTGTTTAATTATTATGTGTTGAGGGGACTTTTTTGGGGGTCTAGTCTGTTTGGTGTTCTATAGGCTTCTTGTATCTTCATAGGCATTTCCTTCTTTAAGTTGAGAAAGTTTTCTTCTATAATTTTGTTGAATATATTTTCTGTGCCTTTGAGTTGGTATTCTTCACCTTCTTCTATTCCTATAATTCGTAGGTTTGGTCTTTTCATGGTGTCCCAAATTTCTTGGACATTTTGGTTCATTACTTTGTTGGCTTTAGTTTTTCCTTCAATTGATGAAACTATTTCTTCTACTGTATCTTCAATACCAGAGATCCTCTCTTCCATTTCTTGCATTCTGTTGGTTATACTTGCATCTGAAGTTCCCGATCTTTTACTCAGGTTTTCTATTTCCAGCATTCCCTCTGTTTGTGTCTTCTTTATTTTTTCAATTTCCCTTTTCAGGTCTTGGACTGTTTCCTTTATTTGTTTCGTTGCTTTTTCATGATTTTCTTTCAGTACTTTATTGTTTTCTTCCAGTACTTTAATGTTTTCTTCCAGAACTTTAATGTTTTCTTCCAGGACTTTATTATTTTCTTGCAGGACTTTATTGTTTTCTTCTAATTTGTTTGCCCTTTCCTCTAGTTGTTACAGCGTTCTTCCCATTTTTTTTTTGTCTTTTCCTCTACACAAGCCTCTACCTTCTTCATGATGTTACTCATAAGGCTACTTTCTTCTGCTTCTTCCAATTTTTGATGTTCAGGTCTAGATGTTGGAGGCGGGCTAGGTTCTGGTGATGCTGTATTGCTCTTCATTTTGTTTTATGTACTTCTGCCTTGACATCTGCCCATCTCCTTGTCGTTCCTTCTTGGTCTTATCAGTGTACTTGGTTCAGAAAGAGCTGACAGATTCAGGAAGTCTCTCTCTCTTGTCCAGATGGGAGTTCTCTTGTCCAAATGGGGACTTCGGGGCAGGATGGAAGCTCTTATCTGGACAGGAAGTCTGGGGAAGGATGGAAGCTTTTTTCTAGACAGGAAGTCCGGGGTAGGATGTGCTCTCTTGTCCAGAAGGGAAGTACAGGTTAGGATGTGAGATCTTGTCCAGGAGGGAAGTCCAGGGCAATATGGGAGTCCTCCCTCTCTGGTCCAGAAGGGAAGTCGGGGGCAGGATGGGAGCTGGGGGCTGGTCTCTAAGTCTCAGGAAGTGGCTGGGTTCTCGGTCAGATGGGTGTGGGGGCAGGGTGTGGAGATTGCAGGGGATGCGGGGGGGGGGGAGGCTTGGAAAAGGGGATCCTTCCCAGTGGGGCTAGAAGGGGAGCTGCCCGGTGGCCAGAACCTGGGGCCAAGTTGGGCAGGTCTTCCTGGAGTGGCTGGTGCCCAGGGATGGGGTCAGGGTTGGGCCCAGATACTCACCTCTGGTCCAGAAGGGAAGTCGGGGGCAGGCGAGAATTAACATTCTTTCTGGGTTTTATTAATGTAAAATATTGTAGTATACAGTAATTAGTAACCTGCTCCTTTCTGTTATCAATAGTGTTTCTGTCCCTCCCAATCCTCCCATACTCCTGCACAATCTATTTTTTTATTGGATCTATGCTATGACTGCTACAGAATCTGATTATTATATGAAACTATTAAAATTTAATATGAAATACGTTTTAGCAAAAGCCACATGAACAGGAAAATAAATAATAGAATTTTGTGGACCACACATTTGAAGATTAATTAGAACATATAGAGAGATGTCTGGACATGAAGGAAAAATTTCTGTAATTTGAAGTCATTAAAAATTTCCAGCACAATGACTCCCCATGGGAGACCTCAATTTGGGGGATGTGGGATGTGGGGTGGCTTGGAAAAGAGGGCTGGGTGGTGGAAGGAGGGAGGAGGAGGGTCTGTGGATAGCATGTGGAGTGAGTAGAAAATTTCTTAATAAAGAAAAAATTAGTAAATAAATTTTATTCCATGGAATAAATAAAAGCCTACAAATTAAAAAAAAAAAGATTTCCAGCATAAGAATAAAATGTGAATAATTTCACTAATTCTTTAGAGTAATTTGCTAGCAGAGTTGACCTATTTATGGCAATGTGAATGCACCAAGATCAAATGTTCAATTAGGTAGAACTCTCCTATAGAAGACATATATTACTAAGAAATGGAGTTTAGTTAGGACAAAAATCTTAATGGTTTAGTATCACTGGAAAAGGAAAATTAATTAAAATGTAATAAAACATACATTTTTAAGTATATGTTAACTCAAAGTTTTTCTGGAACAATTTGTTTGTATGTGAATCTACATTTTTCTTACTTGCAAGCATATCAAGAAGGAGTTAAATGCAAAAAGTAAAAGAATTTAATACAAATGGATCTGAAAAATTACTGTGATTGGGGAGATTCTTTTCTGTATTAAGCTGTGTATGACTAAATAATTCAAGAGACTAGAAAAGATATGGATTTAAGGCACCTGAGGTTTTGTGTGTGATTTTAATTTTTCAAGTGATGTTTTTTAAATGGAAGACAAAGATTGCTTCCTGTTAACTTTACTATAGCAATGTTGACTATTATAAAACACACAAAAATGTAATTTAGCAGTGGCAAAAGTGTATCAAAGATGAGGATCCCAAAAGATACATCATACAGAAACAAAGTACACCTTGCAAACCCTGTAGTGTGGTGAGCATTGAATTACCTTTCAATTACTCACATTTCTACTTTAGGTATATATTTTTGTTTATTGAAAAAGACAGTTTTAAATGAACTATTATCACTCAAAATTATATATAAATATATTAAATGTCAGTTATTTATATTCATCTATGTGGATATTTTATTCAGTTAAAGTGCTTGCTCTACATATATTAAATAATCTTATAGGCACAATTTTAGCATGTGTAAGTATGATTCATGGTGATCAGATACAAAAAGAAAAGAAAGGAAGAGGAAGAGAGAGGTGAACATTGCTTGGTTTCTATTTAAATAAAATAGCACATGTTTAACAAAATAGTATACGTCATGACACACACACCCATTTTCTTTTAATTGTATTTTTTAATGATTCTTTGGGAATTTCACATCATGCACCCCTACCACCCTAACTTCCCAGTCTCTCTATATCTGCCCTTCCCTCTTACAGTGCCCCCAAAAGATAATTAAAAAACAAATTATTAATTAAAAAATGATAACAAAACAAAACAACTTGAAAGACTACTTCACTCCTAAGTCTTCCCCGCATCTCCAACCCCTCTTCATTTGTCTTACTGGCACTGGGATCTATGATACATCACAAAGTATACGCTTTTGTCTAAACAGCTTTACTTGCAAATGGTTATTACTATGAGTGTAGATCTGGTCCAAGGCCTCTGGCTTCTTGTACACCATCAATACTGGGCCCTCACACAAACTCCTCTAGGACAAATGTCCTGCTGTTGGCCTGAGTCATGGACATCCTGCAGCTATGACTCCGAGCCTGGTGCCACTTGGCCCAGACAGTTGAAAGATACCCATAGACCCTTCTGGCGCCACTGGTCCTAGGCCGGTGGAAGACATCCATACTCATTCATTTTCAATTGCTCATAGTATTCCAACACCATGTTTGAGGGATCATATATGGTGATTCTTGTTCATAAAATCCTAGTATAGTACAGGGCAGCACGTGTGTATTTTTTTCTCCCTGTTTTTATAAGGTTACCAATAATGAATCCTATCAATGACTTTGTCCAATTCTTTTCACTTCCCTACAGCTTATTACTTAACATTGCTGTTGGATCATTGTTGTACACATTCTCTCTCTCTTTTTTCTTAAATTGAAAATAGATTTTTTTCTTTCATGCAATACATTCTGAACACTTCTTCCCAAATCACCCTCACCTCCACTCTACCTGAGATCCGCTTCCCTTCCATCTCCATTCAGAAAAGAGAAAGCACCCAAGAAACAACAACCAAATATGATAAAACAAAACATAGTAAGACAAGGCAAAAGCCCTCACACTGAAGCTGGACAAGGCAACCCAACAGAAGGAAAAGAGTCCCAGGGGCAGGCAAAGGAATAAGAGACACACCTGCTCCCACTGTTAAAAGTCCCACAAAACCACCAAAGTAACAGCCATTCCAAAAAAATGCATAGGACCTGTTGTAGACCGCTGCAGGTCCTATGCTTGCATCCTCAGTCTCTCTGAGCAAATATAAGTCCCACTTAGTTGATTCAGTGAGCCATGTTCTTCTCATGTCCTCCATACCCTCTCAATCCTGCAGTCTTTCCTCCCAGTCTTACATAGCATTCCCAAGTCCCCAGGGGAAGGACCCAATGGAGACCTCCAATTTTGACTCTCTTGTCTGCATAATATCTGACTGTGGGTCTCTGCGTTCACCCGCATCTACTTACAGAGGAAGCCTCTCTAATGATGGCAGAACAAGGACCCTATCTATGAGTACAGAAGAATATTATTTCATACTCTTAATATACCTCAGTGGGGCTTAAACAGTGATTTCAGTGTCAGAGATGAAAAAATATTTAAAGCACAGCATATAATAAATCAAATTTCAAATTCAAAAACTCCACAAAAGTTAAATATTTACAATTTGACTTTTTAATGAGACCTAATCTTAATTTTATAAATTTAGTTAGGGCCTTGGCATACAAGAAACTGACTATATTGGACAGGATAAAATACAGCTAGTGTTACTGACTGGTGGCTTTAAATTTACAGAAAGTTGTAGGATCATAGATGATTCTGGAATTTTTCTTTGTGTTGTTATTTCCAGGATCTATTGAAAAGTCTAAATGACATTTAATAAAATAAAAAATATTGTTCTGTATTTACAATTTTATTACATTCAACATATTTACAAAAATATTTGTTCATAAAAGATGCTAACACTCTGAACCAAAGCTAACACATTTCTATCCCCTGAAATATGGCATTTGAAATGAAATAATTTTAATAACTGAAGAATGACTGCTCACCATCTTACATTTCAGTCAGAGGATGAGAATTTTAAAACATTGTGGCCAAATTGAAACACATTGGTTCTTAATATTTGGCATTTCCTCTAAATATATTATTCATCTTTGTGATAAATCTATACTTTTCTATTTTTAAGGCTTAGCAGACATTGTTTTTGTCACAAACCTGCTCTTAAATTACAGAAACAGTAGAATGCATGTCTGTGTGCACACATACTCATGTACATGTGCACTTATACAAATATAATAAAGTATCTTTTTAAAGCCACAGAGTCCAGTACTCTTCTGTGTGTCACACTGCCTGTCACCATAACTTCAAGGCAGTACCAATAATGATATTTGGAAAGAAGATAAAATATATCAGACTGTTTGTGGCTAGTAATAAATAGGCAATTCGATGCACTTTAAGAGATTTAGAAGCTCTGAACTTTTTAGAAGTATTTAATTCCAATCACCAACATGGCAATTACTAGCACAAATTCTAAAGAGTCCTGCTTAGTTCTATATAAGAAAATTAATCTGAATGTGTGTGGTAGTGTTGTGTTTTTTCTTAATTTAATGTTTTCAAGCCTAAAGCTTCTATACGTTTGTCATATGTGCAGTTATGTCAATAGAACTGGATATGTATCAAAGGGCAGATCCTCAGAGCTTTTGAGTGACCCTCAATGACTTTACCCACATGTGAAGGAAACATTCTCACTAATAAATACGATCACAAGCAATTAAACTTTGACTAATGAGATGAGTATTTGGATTTAGTCATTCTTTGTATCATATTCTATGCACTGGCACATAAGGCATTCAAAAGATTTTCATAAAAACTTTATTAGTGTATGTTTATTTTTAAAAAGTGAAGTATTTTTTGTGACATTACCCTCTCTTGCTCTATCTCTTCCTTCCCCTTGACCCCTTTCTTCTTTCCTTCATGCTACTTTCATATTCCTGAGATTTTTTAAAATTATATAAATATGTTTGCTTTAAAAATTATCTTTTTGAAAACTGCAAAACAGCAACTGTACATTGTCTTTTAATGTATAACTGACGTTTAATGTATTGCCTTCTTTGGAAATAGCTTTTCTGAGAAATATCTCTGACTTTTAGAAACCAAACTTTTTTCAAATTATGCAATGAAGTTTGTAAAACATGACTTAAATTATTTACAAATATGTAATCAATCTGTGTTCCTACTATGTATTCAGTCTATTTAAATCTAACTTGTCCTTATGAAAACAAATTGACCAACCTTACTAGGTCTTAGTCTTCCCATGAAGTATACTTTTATAAGCTAAGATGAGTTCATATCCTTAAGTTATGTATTCTTCTACGACCTGGCAGAAAATAGTGTGTGTGTGTGTGTGTGTGTGTGTGTGTGTGTGTGTGTGTGTGCATGTGTGTTGTTATCAGTTGTTAAAAACAGCTGATAGATTTAAATCATCCTCAAAGAATGCAAGAATCTACCATGATGTTGGAATTAACATGAAGATACATATTGATAACATCTATTTGAGGGTTTGAGTGCTATTCTCGGTCAGATGTGGTAAGTAAAGTTACTTACTCTTTTATAAAATTCTTCTTTAAATTTCTTTATAAAAATATTTTTCCTTCCTTTCATGGTCCATATACTCTGTGCTGTTTATTCAGTATAGAACAAAGCACCCGTCATCAGTGACAGTCAACAATGATAAGTGGACAATCAATATACATACAACCGTAGACAGCAAACAAGCCACAGCCACAGAAAACAGAACAGATAAAAGACACTGAGAGGAAAACAGATTATTTAAATTTGGTTGTCCTTGCTATAAACCATTCCAAGAGAAAGAGTACTTTTACTTCTTTGCTTTTGCATTAGCGTAATTTTCAACACTAGCAACATAACAGTTAAAATATAGTAATTTAGTCTGCACTGCTCTTATACAGTCTCTTAACAATAAATCCATATCTGGAAAAAAGAGGCACAAACAAGTATTTTACTATAACACTTGTCTGTTATTGATCTATCCTTTATAATAAATTATCAATCATTTATTTTACCTATATATTACATTTTTATACCTTAACCACTACATTGCTGACAAATGTCACATTTAGGCTTTTCTACAAATAGAAGCAAAGTGAGGGGAAAAAAGGAAAACAGTCAATGAAGCAATGCATGTTTTTTTTTTTTTTTTTTTTTTTGAACTAGCATCAGTAATTGCAGTTTTCAGTTTTCTTCTCCATTTTTCAACTTTGAAGATCTCCTGCTCTCCAGGCAGTTCATTCAGGCTCATGAGACAGAAATTTCTTTCAAAATCTTTCCTATCTCTTAGACACATCTGGTGAAAGTTTCCTTCAAGCGAGCTCCTCCATTTATTATTTTCCAAATATTTCTCTCAAGGAAAATGACTCTCCTCATGCTCTTCCATTAGTCTTCAAATGCTTGGGTAAAATCAAATGCTGCTTTTTGAAATGCTGCTTCACCATTTTAGACATGATGAGAGGGACAGAGAATTTTGGGAGAGAAACTCACTTTGTAATAAATAATAATGCACATATATAAACATTTAATGACTATATTCTATTTGTAAATAAATATTCATGAATAGATTTAACTATTGGATTTTCTGTTTCAATACAGAGATCAAAATGTATTGCAAGCCACCCCAAGGCAGCATCAGTACAGACATAATCTGTTTTTCTTCTAAGACAATGTATCTATGTATTCAAGAACAGATCTCTGGAACAATATCTGGGAGTCTGGCCAGATCATCCCTTTTAATAATAAAATTTAAACTGAGAACAGCAATTGCAGGTACACATGTGCCAAAATCTTTTGTTAATTTGTATTTAAAACAATTTTAATTTGTATCTGCCACTGAATCCTGTAAAATTGTGGGAAATTATATTTCTATTGTGATATTTTCTTCTGTATCCTTGCTAAAATTTGATTACTAATTACTTCTAGAAATATCTACAATCCTTAGACATGACATACATGGACTGCTAATGAAATACACAAAGCACATGACCATTTCAGTTACTAGGAGTCTGAATACTTTTAACTTAAAAAAAAAAAAACACTCTTTTAAATAATTTTATTTCTTTTAACATCTTGACTACTGGTTCCTCACCTTCATCTCCCTGTATTCCCCCCTCTACCTCTCCTCTGGCCCCAGATCCACTCCTCCTTCATTTCTATTGAGAAAAGGGCAGACCTCCCATGGATATTGATCAAACATGGCCCATCAAGTTGCAGTAACACTAGGCACCTCCCCTAGTATTAAGGCTAGACTATGCAACCCAGTATGAGGAATAGGGTTCCAAAATCCAGCAGATGGGTAAAAGAAAAGCCCTGCTCCCACAGTTAGTCACACAACTATAAAATATATGCAGAGGACCCAGGTGAGTCTCATGTAGGCTCCCTGGTTTTTTTTTTTGTTGTTTGTTTGTTTGTTTGTTTTTGGTTCAGTCTCTTTGATCTCCTATGAAACCTGGTTAGTTGATACTGTGGGTTTTCTTGTGGTGTTCCTGACCCCTCTAGCTCTTATAATCCCTCCCCCAACCCCGTCCATAGGATTCATCGAGTTCCCCATAATATTTGGCTATGGGTCTCTGCTTTATTTCCTTTCTGATGACAATTGAGCTATTGAGGATCTATGACACCAATCTATGAGCATAGGAGAATATCATTAAATTTTTTTGCCAGTCATGTTTTGTTACATCCTATGTCTCCAGACTATCTAGCTTGTGGGTCATGGCCCTCCAGGCAAAGTCAGGGGTTGGATTAGCCTCGTGGAATGGGGCTCAAACTGGAACAGTCAGTGGTTGGCCACATCCATAATTTCTACATCATCTTTGCTTCCACGTCTTGTAGGCAAGACAAATTGTAGGTCAAAGGTTTTCTGGCCCTCCAGTGGAAGTATTTTCTGGTTACAGGATTTGGCCAGTTTAGAGTCCATATCTCCCACTGCTAGGAGTCTTAGCTAGGGTCACCATCCTCCTCTCCTGGAAGTTCCCATTTCACTGGGTTTGCAGCTCATCTCCAAGATGCTGCCCAATTTATATCTCCCAGTGCTATCTCCCTCCATCTTCCCCCTCACCTGATACTTCCTGCTCCTATTCCTACTACCCTCAATTCCCCAACTGATCCACTTTGATGTCTATTCTATTTCCTCTTCCCAGGGGATTCATGGGTCTCCCCTTGAGCCCTCATTCTTATTTAGTTTCTCTGGGTCTGTGAGTGGTTATCCTTTATTTTAATAACATACTTTAATATTCAAGAATAAGTGCATACATACCATGGTTTTCTTTCTGGGTCTGGCGTACCCTCACTCAGGATAGTGTTTTTCAAGTTTCATCCATTTGCCTACAAATTTTAAGATGACATTTTTAACAGCTGAGTAATACTCCATTATGTAAATTTACCACATTTTCTTTTTTTTATTATTAAGAAATTTTCTATTCATTTTACATACCAACCATAGATCACCCTCTCCTCCCTCCTGCCCCCCAGCCTTCCCCTCAACTCAACCCCCATTCCCACCTCTTCCAAGGCAAGGCCTCCTATGGGGAGTCAGCAGAACCTGGTACATTCAGTTGGCAGGTCCAAGACCCTCCCCCTGCCCCAAGACTGTGTATGATGTCCTACCATAGGCACTGGGCTCCACAAAGCCTACTTATGCACCAGGGACAGACCCTGATCCCACTGCCAGGGGGCCCCAGGCTGAGCTTCAGTGGTCCAGTCAATGATAGAGTGAAGAGATTTTATGACCAAGGGATAGTGAGATCATGATGGGGAAATGTACAGAGATAATCAGGCCCTGTAGCTGGAGAGCTTCTCTCCAGGTCCTACCAAGCCCCAGCAATCTGACAGCCCACTTAAAAAATAAACACACAGATGCTTATATTATTTAAACTGTTTGGCCTAATGGCGCAGGCTTCTAGCTATCTAGTTCTTCTATCTTAAATTAACCCATTTCTATAAATCTATACCTTACCACGTGTCTCGTGGCTTACTGGCATCTTTACATGCTGTTATTCATGGCCGCTGCTGGCAGTGTCTCCCTCCATCTTCCTGTTCCCTCAATTCTTCTCTCTGTTAGTCCTGCCTATACTTCCTGACTGGCCACTGGCCAATCAGTGTTTTGTTTATTAACCAATCAGAGCAATTTAACATACAGACCATCCCACAGCAAGGCCCAACTAGTGGAAACTCATTAACTGTGCACCAACCACTGTGGAACCTCCATGGGACTGGACTAGGCCCTGTGCATAGGTGAGACAGTTGGTTAGCTTACTACATTTTCTTTATCAGTTCATTTGTTGAGGGACAACTAGGTTGTTTCCAGTTTCTGGCTATTATGTGAAAAGCTACTATGAACATGATAGACCAGATGTCTTTGTTTAGGGTGGAGAATTCTTTGGGTATATGCCCAGGAGTGATACAGCTGTGTCTTGAGGTAGATCAGTTCCCCATTTTCTGAGGTACTGCCATATTGATATCCAAAGTGGATGTACAAGTTTTCACTCCCCACTTCTCCAGCAATGAAGGAATGTTCCTTTTCCTCCACATTTTTATAAGTATGAGCTCTGTTTTTGGGCTTAGCTATTCTGAAAGATATAAGATGGAATCTCTCCTTCATTTTGAATTGCATTTTTCTGAAAGCTAAAGAAGTTGAATATTTCTTTAACTCCTTCTAGGCCATTTGATATTCTTCTGTTGCAAATTCTTTGTTTAGATCTATGCCCCATTTTTTGAATGGATTATTTGGTTTTTTTATGTCTAATTTCTTGAGTTCTTAATATATTTTGGAAACTATCCCTTTGTCAGATATGTGTTTGGTGAAGAGCTTTTCCCATTCTGTAGACTGCCATTTTGTCTTATTGACAGTGTTCTTTGCTTTATAGAAGCTTTTAAGTTTCATGAGGTTCCATTTATTAATTTCCGTCCATAGTGTCTGTGCTATTGGTGTTCTATTCAGGAAGTTGTCTCTCGTCCAAATGTGTTCAAGGGTATTACCACTTTCTCTTCTTTCTCTTCTATCAGGCTCAGTATTTCCAGATTTATATTGAGGTCTTTGATCCACTCTTTCTTGAGTTTTACACCAGGTGATATATATTTATCAATCTGAATTAATCTGCATTGTGACATCCAGTTAGATCAGAACCATTTATTGAAGACTCTTTCTTTTTTCCACTGTATAATTTTGGCTTGTTTGTCAAAAATATGTTTCTGGATTTAAGTCTGTGTCTTTGATTTGATTTTGTTGATCAACGTTTCTGTTTCTTTGCCAATAGCATGTAGTAATTATTACTATATCTCTGTAGTAGAGTTTGAAATCAGGGACAGTGATATCTCCAGAAGTTCTCTTATTGTACAGGATTGTTTTAGTTATCCTGTTATTTATTTAATTATTTGTTTGTTTGTTAATTTAGCTATTTCTTGCCCTGTAAAGTTGAACATTGTTCTTTCAAGTTTTGTAAAGAATTTTGTTAGGATATTGATGGTAACTTCTACAAATTTGTTGAGCCAGTACATTTGGTAAAATGGTCTTTTTTGTTGTTGTTTTGTTTTTGTTTTTTACTATGTTAGTCCCACGAATCTATGAGCATGGGAGATCTTTCCTTCTTTTGATATATTCTCCAATCTCTGTCTTCAAAGACTTGAAGTTCATGTTATACAGGTCATTCCCTTGCTTGGTTAGTGTTACACCAAGATATTTTATATTATTTGTGGCCATTGTGAAAGGTGTTGTTTCTTTAATTGCTTTCTCATACCATTTGTATATAGAAGGGCTACTGATTTTTTTTTTTTCTTAATCTTGTTTCCAGCCCCTTCACTGAAGGTTTTCATCAGCTGTAGTCATGCCCTGGTGGAATTTCTGGGGTCACTTATGTGTACTATCATATCATCTGCAAATAATGATACTTGGAATTCTTCCTTTCCAATTTCGATCCTCTTGATCTCCTTAGCTGCCTTATTGCTGTAGCAAGAACATCAAGTACTATATTATATAGATATAAAAAAGAAGAAACAATTTTTAATAATTTTCCTACAATGTGGAAATTTTCAAAACCTGTTTGTCCTTAAGTGACAGTCCCTATGCATTCCAGATAATTGTGTGGGTTCCTTAAGCTTGTATGAATTGAGATTAGATAAAAATAACATGTCTCTCGATTTCTTTGCTTAATTCCAAGCATAGAGAAGTTTGCAATTTCTCAGCATGAGCAAATCTTTACTTTTTTTTTTTTTTTAATAAAGCCATGCCATTTCTCTGGCTTTTTTTTTTTTTTTTTTTTTTTTTTTTGCCTATTACTATTATCTATAAAATTAACTGGAGAGATGGAGTACTAAATAGTAACATCAAAACTAGTCAAAATTCCTCCTAAAATTGAAAAGAATTAACCTCACATTGAATTCTGATAAACTGAACAAAAGAACATTGCTATAATGCCATAATACTTATTAAGTTATTTAAAAATGTAGCTGTAGCTGGAGAGTTTCTCTCCAGCTCCCACCAAGCCCCGCCAGTCCCAGAGCCCACTTATAAAATAAACACACTGACTTTTAGATTATTTAAACTGCTCAGCCATGAGCTCAGGCCTACCATTGTCTAGCTCTTACTCTTATACTAAGCCCATTTTTGTTAATCTATATTTTGCCACGTGTTCCATGGCTTTACCTGTCGCCTCTACATGATGCTCCCTGGACGGCAGCTGGTGTCTCCCTTCCCTACCTTCCTGTCCTTTCCTTTCTCCTCTCTGTTAGTCCCGCCTATACTTCCTGCCTGGCTACTGGCCAATCAGTATTTTATTTATCAAACAATCATCCATAGCATGTAGCCTTCTACAAAACTACTCTAACCTTATCTGACATTAGACAGGAATATTTTGAGAAATGGAAGTTATAGTTGAGTCTCATATTTGATATTGACTCTTGCTCTAAAATGTTAGGATATTTATAGTTGTGATCTAAGTAGGTTATATTTCAAATGTTTCACAGGAAAAGAATATGTCTTCTATTGGGCCCATCTCTGCCTATTTGGAAGGATTTTACATAGGAAGTTATCCACTGAATGTCAGATCACAGGTTCCAGAAGAATATGCACTACAAAGATCACGATGAAAAGAAAACACACACACAAACACAATACTAGCCACTTCAAACTTGAAATTTAACAATGTGATCCTGAAGCTGCTTATAGGTTTCTCATTTACAATGTATTGAGGCAACCCAGTTAAAAGTAGGGAGGAAAAAAGAAGAGCAAGTATCAATGAGTATGACTGACAACTAACACTCCAGCAAGGCATTTTCACAAATTAGTGACCTTCATTAATTTCAAGTAAGTAGTGTAATTTAGGAAAACTTGTTAGTGATTTTAAAATTATTAATAACAAATACAGTAAAAATTATCCTAATTGATAAAGATGCAATTAGATAAAATTCATTACCAATTATAATTTAAAATACAACAAAAATGCAAAATGTGAGATAAAGTAATGATTAAAGGAAAACAATTTAAATTTATATTCAAAGTAGTATATAGATATAGATATATATGCACATATATACAATAATTACAACATCATGAAAACCAATAGAGCAAAACGGGATAAATATTATAAAATACATTAATAATTATTGAAATATCTAAGTATTATCAAAATCTATGAATATATATATATATATATACATATATATATATATATATATACATATATATATATATATTCCTGCATTCAAATCCTAGCATGAAAATGTTTTCCACTCCATTAAGATAGGTTAAACATCTTATCAATATCTTTATACTTACATAAAAATTTGGACTAAATATTAAAAATGTAAAAGTCTGTGTTATAGAGAATTTGTCTTGCCAAAGTCTCTTGAAGACACAGTGCTATCAGAGTGGTCATCAGAACAGCCACTGTTCTGTTGACAAAAGGTCAGACCTAACCACAATAGGTGGGGCTTGTTTATGTTGGAGGCATTAGTGAATGTTATTGAAGTCTCAATACATTATAAAATATGTTTGAAAAGAATCTATCATAAGGCAGAAGTTCACAAGCATATAATAAAACATAGAACTTCTTCACTGGATATTAAAATACTCAACTAATAAAAATAAAATTAAAAAATTATACTATAATATAGATGAAAAACTAGGGTATGAAAAGAAACTAATTACTAACTGTAGGTATTAGTATGTGGAATATAATGATTTTTTTCTAAAATCATGTCAAGATTCATTGAAATTGATATCTGTATGATACTTTTACAGCTGTTGTAATCATATAATCTGAAGAGCTTAAGAAAATAAAATGTATTATTTTACAATGCTGCAAGACTGATTGATGTCTGAGTCTCATTAGGCACTGACTTGTCCTAAGCACAGTATTCTCTGAAACCTCAGAGGGTGGAGATTCTTGTCTTTTATCTCTTCAGTTGTACTGTTCATGTGTTATCTTGGCCTCATGATCCCATTCCATTTTAAATGTCAGAAACAACATCTCTCTAACACCTGCTTTGTTGTTACATTTTCTCTGCTTCTCTCTAACTTGTCCTCCTTTAAAGACTCGTATAATGGCAATAGACTCACACAGATACTCTAGGTCAGCTGATTACCAACCTTATACTGTCTACTACTGAATTTCCCTTGAATTTGGAATGTAACATAATTCATAGATACCAAGAGTTACAAGATATTTGAGGAGGTTATTATTTGAAGTACCATCATGCATTTGCAATGAAACTCCATAGCAATGAAAAACAGCAGTGTATATTTCTGTTATAATTGCCATGTATTACAACTATGGGCATATAAGAAAAATATTAACCACAAATACTCTGATGAGGTTATCATTGCAAGTGATGGGTCTTCTGTTGACCCTATTAGGTCTTACATTGACTATATTAGCGTTCCTGTATTGGTTAGTTGGGACACTGATAATTAAATATTTCAGAATATTTAAATAGGATGTCGATTGTGAAATGTGATATGTATCTTGAAAGTTCAAATGAAAAACTGAACAAGAAAATGTAGACAAATTTCTAAATGGTCTTATTAAATTAAAAAAAAAAATGGAGCCAAATATATGGGTAAAAACCTTAGATCATGGAAATAGGGAAAGCTACCAGCAGAACTTAACTCACTAACTCTACAGCTTCCAAATCTGAGTTACTTCCTGTCTATCCACGCCTTTATTGTCTTGCTGTTCTGACCTGTCACTAGCTATTTTAGCACAGCTACCTCACTTCCTTTCCCTACACAGCTCTGTCACTTTCTGTCTGTCTGTACAGACCTCCAGGCCTCTATGGTTGGTACTGGTATTAAAGGCATGTGTCACCATGCTTGGCTGTGTTCCCTAGTATGGCCTTGAACATAGAGATCTGCTGAGGAATTAAGGGCCTGTACTGCCTGACTTCTTTTTTACTTAAAATGGCTGACCTTTTCCCCCTGATCTCCGGGCAAGCTTTATTTATTAACATAGAAATAAAATATCACCACATTTCAGCACAAATAAAATATCACCACAAGAACAATTTAAGATAAAGTCACAAAAATATCATCTGAATAAAAAAAAATAAAAGCATTCTATGGTAAAAGAGCAAATGTAAGAGGTGGGGACTAGACTGCTTTAAAATTTCATTGATAAACTATCAGCACATTACAAATACAAACTAAGAAGGCAGAAAGTAATTTTCAAATAAGTCAATAATTACTGTGATTTCATTCTTGTTTGATCTGCAAAATGACTCATTGTTAATATTTTCAAATTGCAATATGGTTAATATTTTAATTTATAATGCCAACCATGGCAGTTTTGTGATATGTCAATTCTGTTGTATGAGGGAATAGTATAAAATAATATCTAATTTAACTTGATTGCTAAAATTCAATCTCTTGTCTACTTAGACTTATGCTATAGAGAATGTATAAGTAGATATAAAAGATGAAATGAAATGAGTCCTAAAGTAATTCATCTGGTATTTTGTTTTGTTTCATTTACTTTTTTTTTTTTACTTGAAAGACATTTCCTGAAACCAGATTTTAAATTTCTTTGCCTTAACTGTGCATTTGTAAGATAAGTAAGTACATAGTAGGAATAATGCCAAAATTACAGGAAGGTAGGTAGGTAGGAGAGTGAGGAGTTGGGGGGAGGGGAAAATAACATTGAAATACATTGCAAGATTTTTTTTTCCAAACAAAAATTTAACAATGTTTTGCATGAAAAAATTATGTACTGAATTACAAGTTTGTAAGACTATTGGATATATGATGGGTGATGTTGTTCTGTATGCTGTGAATATGTGTTGCTCTGACTGGTTGATAAATAAAGCTGTTTGGCCAATGGTGAGGCAGAATAAGGTTAGGTGAGACATTCTAACTAGAGAGAGAGGAAGGAGAAAGACAGAGCAAAGGAGATGGTGCTAGCTGCCACCAGGAGAAGCAAGCTGTAAAGTACTAGTAAGCCATAAGCCACGTGGCAAAGTATAGATTTATAGAAATGGGTTAATTTAAGATATAAGAGCTAGCTAGCAAGAAGCCTGAGCCATTAAGCCATATCATTTGTAAATAATATCAGCCTCTGTGTGTTTATTTGGGTTTGAGTGACTGCGGGACCCTGGGTTGCGGGACCAGGCAGAATATAAGAAAACTTTTAGCTACAGATATACTAGTTGAATCACAAATATTTTTCATAATTAAAGCAAAATAATTTATTTTACATAGATTTTAAAGTACTATAAAGAAAAATGAGAGATAAAAATAAGAATGAAATAAAGGATTATTTAAATAAATACATTTAGTAACATTAAATACAACGTAATACATATTAATATAGACTCTAGAGATGAAATCCACAGACTTGCATATGCTAAGCATATGGTTAACCACTTAGCCATATTCTTAGCCAGGACATTTAAATACAGTGAAAGATATTCACACGGAAATGTAGAACTTTCCATATCATACTTACATAATAGCAAACCCAAACTACATTACTAAGAAAATTACAAATTTGTAAACAATACTATTTGCTTAAAAATTTGGATTTTTATAAACTTATCAGATTTTTCAAATGAATATTTTTTCTCAGTGTGATTCATTTGTATCTTTGTATTGACATAGTATAGGAGGCTCAAGTGTGCATTTACATATTGCTTCCTTTATATAAATTGTAAACTTCAGGAAATGGAAAAAAACATATTTTCATTTTCCTATCTAGTACATTAAGGGGAACGGTAGGTACTCAGGAAATGTCAATTTACTGGGTGACTCACAATGCCAACTGTAACATGAATGACAAGTATATAATGACAATACCCTGAGGGTTTCATGCTCAGAAATGAATTGTGGCTTATAAATAACATCTAACAGCCTCAATTTTTCATAGCAAGTAAATAGGCTCAGGGGGTGAGATATCCTAACTCTATTGTCAATTGCACAAGAACTATTATAGCCCTTTTAGTGAAAGCATTAAAACAATTGAAAGTTTCTTTTTGCAATAATTATTTTAACATTAATATTATCAGCCTAATTGAGCATAGAAGTTAATCACAGAGTAAGTATATCATAAGAGATAATAACATAACTGAAAAGTAAGTAAAGCTACTCTGCTTGAATTATGGTTATACTCCAGGGGAAAAATTCAAAACTGATAATAAATCCAGTAGTCAATGATTTACTTTAGGTGATATTCACTGAAGTTCTATCTTAAAACAATTATTCCATCATAAGTTTTCTATTTCTATGTATAAACTAAGTCTTCCATTTTTTCACAAAATCAAGATTTATTTTTTTTCACTTGTTTATAATGTATTTCAAATTGTATTTCCCCTCTAAAACAAGGTATTCACTAACAAACATATTACTAGATTTGAAATTCCTACACAAATTATTTACTGTAAGACTGTTGATATACAAGGGCTAGTGAATTAATAGATGTTGCAGGAGAAGATCTACATATTGACATAGATCACCCAATCACCACTTGACTATACCAGTATAACCCCTCACAACATTCTAAATATTTCTCCTATTAACCTTACCTTACATCAGGGCATCTTTTTGTGCCATAGGGATAACACTACAAAAACCCCACAACCAGTTAAATGAAGAGTTGTAGAGCCTAATCCCAAAGGATACATCTAAAATGCTATTTGTGTACATAAGGTTTGGAGACTTTTGTGGAATAGGGGCACAAAGAGTATAAAAAGATAGAGGATTAGGGAGTTTGCTATAAGCTTGTGTATCCTAGAAATGTAAGAAGCTACACCTATAAAGTGTCACCAACATGGGTGCCTCAACATGAACTGAACAAGGACATTACTAGACATGTTAACATGGATGGGGGAAAACTCACTAGTAATCAACCTTACATAAAGAATTAGAAACAGCCGGGCGGTGGTGGCGCACGCCTTTAATCCCAGCACTTGGGAGGCAGAGCCAGGCGGATCTCTGTGAGTTCGAGGCCAGCCTGGGCTACCAAGTGAGCTCCAGGAAAGGCGCAAAGCTACACAGAGAAACCCTGTCTCGAAAAACCAAAAAAAAAAAAAAAAAAAAAAAAAAAAAAAAAAGAATTAGAAACAACTGAAGAATACTGAGAATGGGAAAAATAGTCTTCCCCAGCAAAAAGCACACCAATTAGTCAGCAAATACTAAATGGTCATCTGTGAAAACACATACATACATACATACAACTAACATTATACATACTGAACAGGCTATATTCATATATTTAGGAACACACACACACATACATTCACACATGTGTGTAACAATGATTAATGAAAAAGAGGCCATTGGTTTGAAAGAGAACAAAAAAAAAGTATGTGGGATGTTTTGAAGGGGGAAATAAGGGGAAAATAAAATTACTATGTTTTAATGTCAAAATTTAAAAAAAAAATTAAAAAAGGAAACTGAGATTGGTAATAGAGTCATCATCAAGTTCATGCCAACATCTCCATTGCTGTTTGGTTGAGTGTTTTATTACTTTATGTCTTGTCTCATGACTATGTCTAAAGTACCAACCCAGAGATTGATTTTTAAGTGTTGTTTGTTAGTACACAAAAGGAAGTGCCCTGAAAAACACTGACACTGGTTTATAAAGTGAGAGATGGATGATTGCGGTGTTTCAGGAATCATAGAGCATCTAGCCTAATAGAGAACAAACCAAAGAAAGACTCGAGCTTTTCAAGTAGGTTCTAGAATTCAGTTGAGTAACAGGAGATATGCAAATGCATGTTCTTCAGACAGATTCTCAGTTGAAATTGATGCTTTGATCACTGCTGAAAAGGAATGATTATTAAACACAATTCCCGTGGGAAATTAAAATTCAAATAGAGACTTCTAGTTCTTTGCCATGACAGAGCATCTGCTACTAGAATTGCAGTTTTGCTGGAAGGAGCTACAAAACCAGATAAAGAAGTATAGATTGCACGATGAACAAACAAGGCTGTGCAAGTTATAAGCGGAAAGTATGAATAAGCGGAAAGTATGAGGTGGCTACCGTAATCATGGCAGCCTCTCCCTGAGGCTAGTTTCCAAACAGCATCACAGACAAGTGCATTTTGAATGAGCAGTGTTACAGTGTTGATCAGAAAAGCAGGTCTGCCTTGAATAACTTAGATTGGAATTCAAGTTAGTCAGACAGCTGGAATACTGCAGGGTGATTCACAGGCATCCTATGCATAAGGTAGGATTGCCCTAGAAAGTACCTGCTCTAGGGTGAAAAATTCCAAAAGTTCAGAGAGACATTTAGAAAGCTTTCTATTTTTTTTTAAGATTAGTTGGTTGGAAACCTTTCTTATCAATGTATTTAGCACTGTGTCAAAGAAAGTGTGCACCATCAAGAACTAAACGTTGATTCCACGAAATGCTGGAAGCAAATGCCATCATAGCAGAAGAAAATAACTTTAATTTTTTTATTTTTAATTTTTTTTCCATTTTGCATACCAGTCCCAATTCTCCCTACCTCTCCTTATCCCACCCCAACTCTTCCCATCCCAACCCCCATCCACTCCTCAAAGAGGGTAAAACCTCCCTTGGGGGATCAACAAAATCTGACATACTAAGTTGAGGCAGGAACAAGCCCCTCCTTCCTGTGTCAAGGCTGAGGAAGGTATCTCACACTAGAAAATGTGTTCTAAAAAGGCATTTCATGCACCTGGAATAAGTCCTGGTCCTGCTGCCAGGGGCTCATCAAACAGATCTTGCCACATAACTGTCACCCCCATTCAGAGGGCCTAGTTTGGTCCTATGCATGTTCACCAGCTGACAGGCCAGAGTTCATGAGCTTCCACCAGCTTGGGTCAGCAGTCTCTGTGCTTTGCTCCATCACGATCTTGACCTGACTTGCTTCTATAATCCCTCCTCCCTCTTTTCAACTGTGTAGAAGGCTACCTCCCCCATTTTTCTCCAGGGTACTCGAGCAGGAGCAGTAGGAAATATTAGATAAATATATAGCTAGAAAGAGACAAACAGACACACAGAATAACTTCGAGAGTGCCTGGATCTTTATCCATCGGGCCCCTACTGTCTCTGCCAAAGGGCTTTTAAAGGAATGCCAAGGGGTGGAGCAATACACCTCTCCTCAGCACAGCCAAGTGTAGGCCATCCCAACTACCTAGTGACCATGCATGTGGCCAGGCCATCCCTAATGCAGCCCTGCTGTGTAAAGCAAGTTCAGATTTAACTAGAGAACCTTTGTGGGCTCCCACACAACCGAAGTCTAGGAGCTCAGCCTAGTGCTTGGTTGTGGATCACTCTATCTGTTTCCATCAATTACTAGATGTAGGTTCCATGATGACAATTAGCATAGTCACTGATCTGATTACAGGAGAAGATGAGTTCCTGCACCCTCTCCATTATTGCTAGGAGCCTTAACTGGTGTCAACCATGTGGATTCCTGGAGATTTTCCTACCATAAGGTTTCTCCCTAACCCCCTAATGATTCCCTTTACCAAGATATCTCTTTTCAATTTTCTCCTTGTCCATCTCTCCCTCCACTTGGCCATCTCAGTTCCTCCTGCTCCCATCCCCCTTCCCTTCCCTTCTATTCCCCTCCCAGTTTACCCAGGAGATCTTAACTATTTTCCCTTCCTGGGGCCCTCCATTATGTGTCCCTCTTAGGGTCCTCCTTTTTACCTAGCTTCCCTGGGTTTGTGGACTTTAGCCTAGTTATCCTTTGCTTTGTGTCTAATATCCATTTGAGAGTAAGTGCATGTACCGTGTTTGTCTTTCTAGGTATTGGTTACCTCACTCAAGATGATATTTGCTAGTTCCATCTATTTGTCTGCAAATTTTATGATGTCAATGTTTTTTACAGCTGCATAATACTGTATCGTGTAAATGTACCACATTTTCTTTATCCATTCTTCAGCTGAGGGACATCTAGGTTGTATGTATAGCATGGTCTGCTTGTGGGGCTTCTAGCAGTGAGACTGGTACTTGAGCTGGTTTTGGGGGAACCTATCTTCCATATTGGGTTGACTTGTCCAGCCTTGAAGAAGGGGGAGGAGCTTGGTCCTGCCTCATCTTTATGTGCCATGCTGATAAATGACTAGTAGAATAAATACCTAAGAATATATTTTTTTTTTTTTACTTTTCTTGAGACATAGTCTCACTCCTTAGCTCTCACTTGTCTGGAACTCCCTATGTAGACCAGAACTCACAGAGATCCACCTGCCTCTTCCTCTCCAGTGATGAGATTAAAGAGGTACACTGCCATATATGTACAATCTTTAGCTATTTTAAGGGAAAATAAGGCAAAACTATTGGCAACACATTTTTCCTTTAAAAATTTCCTTCATAAACTGAAAAAGTTACAATTAAATTAAACAGTAATAAATAATATTAAAATTAGACTTTAATCAAAAGAACGTTATTACCCACTATTCAAGTATAAGGTATCAATATACAATGACTTCAAATATTTATTATATTTATATAACTTTTAAATACAACGCAAAATTGGAGAAAAATGAATTTTTACAACTAAAACAAATATTTAAAATGAAAGACATACTACTTAACAAATGAAAAATGATACAAAATACTTATTTTTGAATTTATAAAAATGCACTTATAGAGACATAAAGAACATATTTTTTATAAAGTCTAGCATGTTTAAGATCATAATGATTTAGTATGTTCATATTCATTCACATATACATATACATGCATCTATCACACACATATAAGAATATGTAATATTATTGAGTCCTTGAAAGTCATGAAAAATAATAAGCTATTAAATATAAACTGAAACTATATAAAATATGTATTGGAAGTTCAAACCCTCAGCCTTCTGCATACTAAGCAAGCACACCCCTAATGAGGTCTATTTATAACCTATATATTAAGGCTCATAACAAATATAGCAATGAAAAATTAATAATAGTACAAATGGAAACAAATTGAGTTATATTTAAGATTATTTTCCACATTTAAAATAATATATTATCAATACGATGTGTTATGGTGTATATCACATACTTTTAAGAATACTCATTTTATATTTTCTCCTATGAAAATGTCTTTTTTATGACAGAACATAATATTGTACATATTAAATGTAGTGTAGTATTTTAATACATATTAAAAGTATGATTATTAGATCAGTATAGTTATCATATTCACTACCTCAAATATTTACCATTTTTTCCTACTAGTGAATTTAAAGTCCTCATTGCTTTATTTTAAAATATACAACTTGCCATTGCTAAATATTATCTCTCAATTTTTCTTTAGCCCTAATAGCCATAGACTCATGTAACTATTGTTTTACCTGAGTAAAGCATATATGTTATACTTTTTAAAGTCTCCAGGTTATGTTAATTATGTTAAATATAAGTGGCCAAAATAAGATAATAAAAGGCAGATGCTGGATGAATAATTACAGAAAAACTGAAAGTGCTGGAAACAGATTCTTGATTAAAATACAAGATTACAAATATTTTAAGTAAAATCCTGGGGAAATTAAAAGTAGGTTCATACTAACATCCAATAAAATTGAATTCAAAGAAAAATATACTTTGGCATATAAAAAGGAAAACAGTAAACATTAAATATGTAGTCGTAAGAAAGATGTAATAGTTTAAAGCCCTATTTACCCAATAATATCATTTTTCAATGTATATAGCAACTATTAGGAAAATTTAAGTACAGAGAATTGTAACATAGTCCATTATAAGTCCTGTGTCATGGGAATAAAAATACATATTTATTCATTTTTTATAAAATATTTAATCTTTAAAAGGTATTTAATGTGATTTTTGTGCAATAATTAATATATTTGTTATTTTAGTTTCTCAGTATAATATTTAAGAGAATAAACTTCTAATTAGATTTTATTCACAATCCTACAAGGAAAGTCTGTAAGGTTAAATATTAAAAATTTGGAAATTTATGTAAGATCCTTTTTCCTCCCACATACAGGGTTTTTGGTGACATAAGGGAATATCAATAACGTGTTTGAAGAATCATAGAGTTCAGATAAAGAGTAAAGGACTAGAAAGACACACATATCCTCCTAGGAAAAGGAAATAAAATGGACACTTACAGATGGTCAGGGAGAACTAGAATGGGAGGGTCAGTCAAGAATGTGAAGGGAAGAGGGGAGTGAGAGTGAGACAGCTAAAATTAAGGGCCATTGGAGTGGTAGGATGGAAACCTGAGATACTAGATGCTTCCTAAAATATATACACACATAGGAAGGAGATCTAAATAAAATTATCAAATAGTGGGGAAGACAGATACCCAACTAGATACTTCTTGTCACCAAATGAAGCTTCCAGTGCCAGGAATGGATTGCATTCAACTGAATCCTAGAGCATAGGGTTCCATGTGAACCCCCAAACAACCCAATTCATTGAACACAGAGAAGTTGATCTGGTATCTTCCTATTGCCTTCCATGACCCTATGGGTTAGTGTTCTTGGTACAGGAAGGTACTCTGCATCCCAGCAAAATAGAAATGTAAACACTAACCCAACTACAAACCCTTGGATTGACAATTGTGTCCTGCCTGCAAGATACAATAGAACAATTGTGGCACAAACTTTGAAGGAGTAACCAACCAATATCTGATTTGACATAAGGTTCACTCTATGAGATGGAATCCATACTAGATTTTGCTGGGATGACAAAATCTTGTGATTGATAGCCCAGGGACATAGGAGAAAACCAAATACTACTGTTCTACTAAAGGAACATAGTGATAAAATGACTCCTAATAACATTCAGCTATATTCAGATCAGAGAAGTTTTCTTCTACAGCAGATGGGAACAAATACAGAGACCCAGAGTCAGACGACATACACAGAATGAGAGACCTGGGAACACTCAGTTCTAAATAAGATGTCTTCATCAAACCCTACCTGAATGTCTTAGAGAACCCCATAGAAGAGGAAGCAGAGAAAATGTAAGATCTAGAGGTAATGGAGGTTACCAAGGGAACTAGGCCCTTTAAACACAACAGGAATTTGGCACATCTGAACTCACAGAGACTGAGGAAGCAGGCACAGAGCCTGCATCCGTCTGAACCAGACGGGGTCTGAGAATTCAAGGAAGTAGACACATGTCTCTACCCCTAACCCAGAAGCTGTCTCCAGTTGATAACCACTTGCAAATGAAAAATCAGTTTTCTCCAAGGAAGTCTCACTGGGGAAACAAACTACTGTTAAGGGTAGGCTTCATGCGCAGTAAAAGAAAAAAAGAAAACCAACTAAAAGGCATCTTTGGAGGATATTTGTCTCAATGTCAAGTCAGTTATTTTCTTTTTAAAAATTTTACATTTTTATATTTTATTTACTTTTATTCATTTTCCCCACTACAGGTCCTTCACCTATATATTATGATTTCTAGGTTTGTGGTTTCATTGGATTCCTGGGTGTGCAAATTAGTAGGTCTCTGAACCTATGTCTATTTCTTGTAGCTTTTCTTGGGCTTTTTTTCTTTTTGTTTATTTATGTACTATTCCAATATGTTTGCTTTTGTTTAACTTATCATATTATATTTTATTTCATTACTATCCCTTAAATGGTCATTGGTTTCCTAAGAAGAGACAGAAACTGGTGAATCTGGATTATATTGGAGGTAGGAAGGAACTAGGAAGAATAGAGGAAGAAGAAACAGTAATCAAGACACATTGCAATAAACAATCTATTTTTAATTAAAGAAAAATAATAACAGCTATTAAAAGGGACTTTCATGAGCCCAAAGACCTTGTATAATAACTCCTTAATGTGAGTGTAGTGCTATTGGAACACAGTAGGAAATTTGATAAAATAAATATTGATAGAAAAGTAAATTTATTACTTAATACAAAGTTTTCACAAACATTTGACATCTCAAGCAATCATTATTTTATTTTTTACATTTAGTTTGTGAATGCAGCTATAAACATATGCAAATTTAAAAAAATCACAAGAGTATAATTTATCCACTAAAGGAGATAGATAAAACTATCTTTCTAGCCTGAAGTTATACTAGAAGGGAAAGTTAATAACTTGACAGGGAAAACAGATTAGTGAAGAGGAGTACAAGTAAAACAAATGCTTAATTGAGTTGTATTCCAGTGAGAGTTATATGCTTTAAGTTTAGATCTTGAAAGGATAAGGTGCTTACTATGCAACTATTTTAATGCTATTTAAATAATGATATCTAAGTATGTGTGTGGTTGGCATATTGTGCACCCCAATAAACTTATATGAGGGTCAGAGAACAGAACAGCCGTAATATTAAACATAGAGGTTGGGGAGTGGTAGCACACACTTTTAATCCTGTCACTTGGGAGGCAGAGATCCATCCAGATCTCTGTGAGTTTAAAGCCACACTGGAAACTGTGGTGGTATTGTGTTCCCCAAAATATTGTACACCCTAATAAACTTATCTGGGGTCAGAGACAGAACAGCCACTAGATACAAAGGCTAGAAATTGGTGGCACTCATACCTTTAATCCTAGCACTCCAGAGGTAGAAATCCCTCTGGATCTCTGTGAGTTCAAGGCCACATTGGAAACGGCCAGGCATGGTGACACACGTCTTTAATCCCAGAAAGCAAGGCTTTAATCCCAGGGAGTGGTGGTAGAAAGCAGAGAGGTATATAAGGCGTGAGGACCAGAAACTAGCAGCATTTGGCTGGTTACGCTTTCAGGCTTTGGAGCAGCAGTTCAGCTGAGATTCATTTGGATATGAGGACACAGAGGCTTCCAGTCTGAGGAAACAAGATCAGCTGAGAAGTTGGCCAGGTAAGGTTAGCTGTGGCTTGTTTTGTCTCTCTGATCTTCTAGTGCTCACTCCAATAACTGGCTCAGGTTTGATTTCATTAATAAGAACTTTTAAGATTCCTGCTACAGGAAACAGCCAGGCATGGTGACTCATGCCTTTAATCCCAGGAAGTGATGGCAGAAAGCAGAAAGGTATATAAAGCGTGAGGACCAGGAACTAGAGCTGGTTAAGCTTTTAGGCTTTTGAAATTTTGTAAATTCCATGTGTCAATTACATGAGGTTTAAGACTAGACAAAACTATGAAATTATTAAAAACATTTCAAGGTCAGCAATATCAAGAATCCATTTAAAATTGGGAGAGTCAGAGTATTGCACGATTTGATCAATTGGCTAATTTGGGCCAAAGGAAGTAGAATACATGAAAATACAGATAAATATACATTGTGTATCTATTCTTTCATTTTGAAAAATTCCATTTCCCACCATCGTATTTCCCCTATATCTCTTTGAAATTCTTTGGAAACAAATCAGTCCATCAACAACAGCAATAGCAATACCAATAGCCAAAGTGAGCCAGAACAACTTTCTTCTTGATCTTACTGAATACTGCCTTCTTTACATTACACCAAAATATCATCGGGAGTCTGTGGTATTCCAATTGAATATGTATTCTAAGATCTCAGTAGAGTTTATAGAAATAAAATTGCTGGACATCAAAGTGATTTCTAAGTGGAAATGTTAGAGAGCAGATGGAGAACTTCTTAGCTGTGACAATAAATAGACATTAAATAATGTTCACTGAGCAGAATGCATCACACTCAGCAGTTGAGACCTTTACACAGAGTCATTTTAGGTAATTAATAACATTTCCAAAGCAAGAGAATGAACTCTGAAGCCAGATTTCAATGCTTCAATCCAAACTCCTTCATTAATTATCTCTGTGGCCTTGGGCAACTCCTATAAGTATGTTATTAACTTTATAACTTAATAATGTCAATGTGATAATTGAATGCATATACATATTGTGCAATAATTGAATCAAGGTAGTTGACATTTTCATCACCTTAAACCTAAAATAAATACCATTTAATAACTGTACTTATTTGTGAAGTATAATGTACTAATTCAAGGTCTTTACAATGAAATTTGATTGACCAGCACTTCTGTCTTTATCAATGTCTACCTTTTTGTCGGCTTTGTGTCTAGCATCTCTAAGCTCATATATGTAATGAGTCTTTCTCTGTCCCACTGGCTCCCAGGTAATGACAGGGAGACTTCTTATTAATTATGAAAGCTTATATAGCTTAGGCTTGTTTCTAACTGGTTCTGTTAACTTAAATTAACCCATTTATGTTAATAGACTTTCTGCCTCATGGCTTGTGGTTATTACTTCTCCTCCTGCACATCCTGCTTGCTCTGTCTCCTGTTGTGGCCACTATTGTTTTTCGCAGAGTGCTCTCTGTCCCCAGAAGTCCTGCTCAATCTTTTTCCTGTATTGGCCATTCAGATTTCCATTACACCAATCACAGCAATACATTTTCACACAGTGTACAAATAGCCCACAACACATATAGGCTGAAGTTTAATAAATATGATATGCTGTTTTGAACTAAAGTCACTCCACTGTGCTATGACACAGGAGAACTCACTAATTCTAGATTTTTCAGAATTTAAAGTGTCTCCAATTTGAGAAATATGCAATTATACTTAAAAGAAATTTTCTCAATGTGTTAAAAGGCCTACTGACAGGTTAACAGTAAAAGCTTAATAGTTAAAAGTACAATGGCCATATCATGTAGCTTTAATATTATTATGAAGTTTCTATATAGTATTCAACACAAGTTTTATAGCAAAAAGAATCTGCCAAGTAGAAGTCTTTCACTTTAAAATTTTATTAGTCATATAGTCATATGAGTAAAAAGGTTTGTTTTTGAAAAGTAAATTGAAGCATACTTAGAGACTTGATTTTTGGGAATAAAAATGAATGTTTTATTCTCAGTGTATACTAAACCTTTCAGTCATATGTGAAATTGTATTTCTCTCCACAGATGTTTCATTTCTTCAACACTATGGCAAAGTAGCAAAGGCAACATGATATATTTTTAGAATAACTATAAAACAGATATATTTTTACTTTTGGCCTCTCTCTGAGTGCGTGTGTGTGCACGTGTGTTTATGTGTTTGTGTGTTCTTCTGTGTGTGCCTCTGTGTGTCTATGTATTTACAGGTAAGTGCATCTATACACGAGTGTGCAAAGGCCAGAGTTGCTGTGTGAATCCCCAAATCATCTCTCTTCTATTTTTTGAAACAGAGATATTCACAGAAGATGGCATGTGCCACTTTGGCTAAACTGTCCCACAATCCCAAGGATTTGCTTGTCCCTGTCTTCTCAGTACTAGAAACAGACATATGCATGGGATCTGGAATTGGATCCCCATGCTTCCATAGCAGGTCACACTCATGAATCCATCACCCAGGCCTGAGAGGAATTCCTAAGTAAGAGAAAACTCTGCTACATTAATTCTACCATCTTTTAAAATTATTCTGACCCACATTTATATTTAGATCTAGACATCTAGCAAAAAATGAATCTTGAAACCAATTTTGTACAGATTGTTAAATTCGTGAGTTCTAATTGTATAAAACAATATATTTTAGCATAACCTTTTCATACATGTTCCCAATTATCCATACATCTTGGTTTTCTTCCTTTCTCATGGTGCTCTAGCTATAAGTTCATTGTCCTACCTCCAGGTGACCTGAATTGACACTCTTCTTATTTTCCGGTCTAGTCCTGCGCTTTGCCTTTCTTTACATTTTTAAATATCCATATTGATGACAGTGAATATCTTCTGTATTTGTTCTATTATTCTGTGTCTTTTGGTGATGCCTGTCATTTAGAACACCGAGGAGCACAAATGGCATGCTAATGAGGATATAACCAGCATCATAGGGGAATAATGGGCTTTTAAAATAAGATAACATATACCCATAGGTAGAAAATAATATCATTTGGCATATTTCTTTCAATGGTGAGGTATTACTGCAGAGTTTGATCATTGGCAAGGTACTTGGTTATAAGACCAAACTTAGATGCCCTATTCTGATTACAGTACATATAGTAGAATACGTCCAGTTTATTTTTTGAAAACTATTTCCAAAATATTTCACTGAAAATTATAAGTAGACATAATTTAAATTCTAAAATTTGATATTTACATTACATATGAAAACAGTTTCAATGTAAGGTAATTTACAAAAGTCACACCAAACTAAGAATCTTTTTATTATATTATTTTTCTTTTTTTTATATTATTACTTATATTTATTGTTGATGGGGTAAATAGAATAATGATTTGTCTAAAAATTAAGATGGTGCTGTTGCTATTTGGGTATAACTTCTATATCCACTCAGCTACTTCAAGCCAGCATTGATTTATTATAACAACAAATACCTTAAACAATTATTTTGACCTTGCTGAGAATATTAAGATTCCTGATGAATGTAAATGCTGGACCTCTAGTGAGATCTCTGTGGGAGAAATAAAGTGAATTTCTTTCAAAAAAGCCAGGCACTGCTGGGGACTTCTTTTCTGTCAACTTGGCTAAATTTGTTAAGTCAAATTTAGTGAATAAGGTACAAAAACTAGCAGGTGGTTGAAAATTGATTCAAATAATGAATTACATTTAATCTTGAAATGTGTTAAGGTAATTAAGGTAAATTTTGTTAATATTTGTAATCATTCAAATGTGAGGTTCTTGCCAAATCTGGTTTGCCTTTTCTACTGCAGAAGACTACTCAGAAAATGAGTTGGAAGGATTTAAAGAGCAGCTTAGGTTCACAATAATGTTCTGTAGCCCAGGATGCTTCTACAAAACCTGCACATCCATTCGGTTTATAATGAACGTTTGTGAAATACGCTGATAAAGAAGAGGTAACATGCTGATTATGACTTTTCCATAATATTTCCACAAAGAAACCTTTGGGTGGCTTTGATTTGCTCTCCAAATAAGATGACATAACTAAATAAACCCTAATGGAGAGGCCAACGTCCTGCATTTTAAATTCTTCATGAAGAGCAGGTGGGCTGGCTGCTACCTAAAACCCTCAAATATCCAGCAGTATTTTAATGTATATTTTATATCATTCTTACATTCTGCCTACCCACACTGAGACAAAGAACGAAGAGTAAGTGCAATTCCATCAACTGATTATCAATTTAGGTGAGAACAAGGATTTTATTTGTAGCAGAATTGTGCTATAACCATGTCTTTAAGTGATGTCAGAGTTTCTAGAACATCCTATTGGCAGCTAGCTGAGGAGACATGGAATGCAGCAGATTGCATCTTAAAACCAAGAGTTGGAGTGTTTGCTTTCATTTTTATTTTCTCTCTCCCGTATAAGAAATTACCTATATTGTGGTTAGATGATTTCAATAAACTGGTAGACAACTATTCCATGCTTCTGTTTTGTGTCATTTTTAACATGAAATGAGATCTTTGCAGTTTACATCTTGGGATGAATCCTGAGGACATAGTTGAGTGTTATACATTAAGGTTTTAGGAATATCCATACAAATTTCACTGAAAGGATGGGAAAAAAAGATATCTCTAATAAACTGCATATTCTTGATTGTGCTAGGAAGCATCTTTATTGCTAATTTCCAAAATATAGAAGCATGAAAACGATATGATGACACTGAGACATTCATGTAGGTTTTTAGAAGTTCCGTTAGTTGTAAGAAGTGAACTACCATATATACACATATGTATATGTGTATATAGTTAATATTATTTATTAAGAAAATAACATCTCATTGAGACTTTCAAAGTTAAAAGTCAAAAGTATTGTAAATCACATATTATGTAAAATTCAAAACTCCTCATGATGTTTATCTATAAGAAGGATAAACATTTGTAAATGTAAAATCATCATTTACATTTCTAAGTGTTGTGTTCCACAAGCTCAGAAATTACATCATTTGATTTTCTTCACCACATTTTATGGAATTATATAGGTAATGATGTTATGTTTGTTAAAGGTACAATGTTGAGAAGGTACCTTGTGGAAAATTCTGATTTTCCAATGCATGCAGCACTATAGTCATTACTCTTAAAAACACATGGAATTTCCTTTGTGTGTCTATGGTTATTTAATAAATAGAAAGTAAATGGTAAGGGGACACAAGACCATTTTGCATAGTTCCTAATGATAAAGTCCATGTGAGCAGATAATGAGACATAGAAAACTTCATTGTCAAAGAATTTGAAATGACTTTTGATTCAATTCTAAGAATCTCCATGCTAATATAACTACATGTGGACATAATTGGGGAATTAAAACAAAGCTTTAGATGAGTTAATAAAACACATGTTTGCATGTTATTTTTAAAGATTTCTAGTGAGGTTTTTCCCCGCCCCTCCCCCCCCCACTTCCATTTATTCCTCCCTCCCTCTATCTTTTTTCTTATCTCACTCTTGCTCTTTTTCTTGCTTTCCAGCTCTCTCCTCCTTGAACTGTTTCAGCTAAAATTGCCTTTTAAATAGATAATTAGATGATGTATACTGGAAATCATTTCTTCCTGTTTGCAACTTGACCATGTGGAGTGATGAAGCTCCAATTTACAATATTGTGTTCATATTGTTTTAAAACATTGAAAAGTTATTTTATTAGTTGATATTTCATATATTAACACAAAGTATTTGGATCATACTTAACTCTGTCTCTGTCACTCTAACCCTTCGGGGACTCTCCTTTTCACACGCTCCTCCTAAGTTTATATAGCCTTCTCTCTTACTCTTATTAATTATTAATTTTGAAATTCACCAAGTGCCGTTAATGTTGCCTCTGTGTATGTAAGCACAAAGAACCACCCTGTGTAGCATATGCAATCTACCAGAGGCCACACCCCTGATAAAAACTGACTCCCCCTCCCATGGTGTCTATCAACTGTAGAGGCCTCCTCATCTAATTGTGAACTCCTCCCTGATTCTTTCTTCCACATTATCTGAATTGATTTCTGCAGCTCTTGTTCCAGGAAACAGCTGCAATGAGCCCATGGATACCATGACTGTTTCACGTCTAGGAAACGTTATTTCCCAGGAACTTCTCCAACCACTGTTTATTAGATAATGTTCCATGAGCCTTGTGTGGAGGAGGAGGTGTGATACAGATGTCTCATTTATAGGGTAACATTCTACAGCCACTTACTTTCTGTGCTTTGATGAGTTGCAAGTCTGTTTGTCTGTTTAAGCCAGTGTCCACTATATAAAGATGATTATCCAAGGGGAAATTGAGTTGCACTGGTCTATGGGTATGGGGATAACTATTTAGAAGACAATTTAGTACTATGTCCTTTTAGCAAAATATTAATAATAGGACCAGTGATCATCCAGCCCACAGGTTCTTGATCAGGTTTACAGCACCTAGAATGAACACACTCTGGTAGAGAAGGGCTTAAGTCAAATTATAATACTCTTGGTTCATTCAAGGCACCATTGAATGAAGGAGCATATATTGATAAGCAAGTCATTATAGTAGCTTGCTGAGTTCATAACTGTATAAGACTATTTTCTCCCCATTCTTCTGTCCCTGTAAAAGCTAGACCCTAGGCAGTAAGATTCCTGGTGAATACCAGCTTGGCTTTTCCAGATCCTGTGATGAAAGTGTGCAGTCTATTCTACATAGGGTCTTATCAGACATATCTAAACCACTAACATTAAACCAAGAGGAGATTTATAATTTAAACAGATTCTAACAAACAAGGAGTTTGAAGCAAAAATGTAAAACATTTTGTTTTATATTTTCATAGTTATGTTCATTTTTAGCCATGCCTTTGTTCCTTTTATCAGTTTGAAAATATTTATTCATCCATGTGAGCATGCTGTTTCTTGTGTTCTCTAAAATTCAAGTTCTGTTAGGAATACCCATGCACATAAAACCATACAAAGTTAAAGGTTAAATTCCACCATAATGTTTTCAGATAATGTCATATTTTGACAAGTGTTTTACAGAAAGGATTTGCTATCTTCATTTTTGCGACACGTGTACTTACAATCACATGATATTATGGGCATTTAACATACATTAAATTCATCAGATTTTAACAGGTCTTCCATAATTTAAAAACTCGTTAAAAGCCTCTTAGGGCAATTTAGAAACCACTGGGTTTTGAATTCTTGTGTTCTTTTATTAAAAGCAACTTAGTATTCAATTATAGAACTTTAATCATCTACTTTAGAAAGTTTTGGAAACTGTATTTAGATGCTAATGAATTTATAAATCATTGAGGAATGATTCAAGGAGAATGATAAAGTTTGAAATTATTACTAACCACAAATAGTGGGAAATTAGAGGCAGAGGAAAGATTAATATAAATGGTATTTAGATGATTACAACACTTTTGGGAAAAATAAATCAAGCGCTTATTCATTTTTTCTGCACAAACAAATTCTAGATTAAATACTTTTTGCTTAAGTAATAAGAATATTAAAACTGAAGGAAGTAAAGATGAATACATCTGTATAGAAAATTCATACCTTTGTATAAATTGTATAAACTTAAAAGGAAATCAAGAAAAGAGGGCTTGACCACGTCAAGTAATTCAACACAAGTTAGCATTGTTAGCACCAGACAATACTAAAAGTCAGCACAGAATAACATGTTTCTTTCATACATAACTGAGGATTAATATCTTTATTTTATCAAATTCTCATAGAAATTATACAAGCACACACACACACACACACACACACACAAACGCATATTTTTCTATGTCTATATTTCAGTATCCTGAGAAGGATAAAAAGGCAAAAGGACCGAGAGTACAAGGGAACAAAAACAGACCTTTATTGCCAATTAAAAATGATGACCCAGGACATGCACATGCTCTCTAATTGTTAAAAACATAAAGAAACATTGAGCAAAATGTTGGCTAACTTTGTTTATATTCATGACATGAAATATCTGGAAGTAAATCAAAATACAGGGATGATTCTATTTCATACTTGCTTGCACTTTATTATTTATATAAATAAATATCAATTCCTAATTATCGAAGATAGAGCCAGAAAAGATTTCACTCTTCACACATTTATGTCTTTATTGCTAGACTTTATATAGTAAACATTTATAATAAGAAAATATAAAAGTGAAATCATAATACAGTCTAAATGCTCCCAATCTCTGTATAACCTTATGTCCATCAAATGCCAGTGGGTACTTTCTGGATGAATTAGGAGGTAGATTCTACAGACAGTAACAATTAGTTTTCTTCTCCTCTAGGCTGTTGAAGTAATTGGCTCACTTAAAGTCTGTGAAAAGATAAGTCTTCTCTGCCAACTTAATTCTTTGTTTTGGTTATTTTACTTATTTTGATATGACTTTCAACTTTCTGCTATTGAAGTATATACAAGCTATAAGAAAGAATTTCTTAGACAACAGAGATTACATGAAATCTGGTTATTTTCCTTTGGGATTACATACCATAGAGAAAATGGCAAAATAATATATGGATGCGAAGTGGAGTTTTGGTAAACAAGACATTCGTCAGGTTATTTTTAAACTCAGCATTTGTTACATTGCTTTCCTGCTAGTGTGACATTTTTTAATGTTCCCTTTCTCTAACAAGTTTTTTTTTAAAACTTGTTTCAACAACATTCAGCTAGATAATAGGTCCCTTAGCAAGCAAAAATGAAGTGGTACAAATATTAAAAGCATTCTGTGCCCTTTGAAAATATTATGAAAGTTCCTGCACAGATGGGCTGAAAGTTTAATTACCTCTAAGGAAGAGTGTCAGAGTCATCATTGCTGTCGCAACAACTGGAAATTTTGCAACCAAAATAACCATCAGGAAATTACTCTGAGAGCACATCTCCAACCCACAGAAGAAACAGCTGCCACTCCATTTATGTCACCCAGATACTACTATTGCCTGTGATGGAACAGCGTGGAGATGTCACATAGGCTTGTTCTCCATCTGAAATTTTCTAGGCATTATGCAAATGTGCCAGACCGAGTGAAATGCATGAAATCGAGTAACAGGCACCAAATAAGTTAGCACTGTTTTACATACTTTTGTTGTGTGTTGCTGTGCAATACTTTAGAGGGCTATAAAAGAAACACAATTTCAGGTGGTATACATTTTTATTATGGAGCTGAGACAAGTGCCTCACATGTACATGACAATTACATTTCACATGTGAAATTATCAAACTTTTTTTTGTACTGACAGTATGATCTTTAAGATATGCATAAGTAACAACATATTATTGAATATTCTCATATGGAATACATACTAAAATAAAACCTGTTTAGTCTCAGCTTCATGACAAGATATAAGAAACTGATGAGAAATTACTCAGTGAAGGTGAGATATTAAAATAAATATCCATCACTCTGTATCACAGGAGAGTGAGTGCATTAAATTTAAAAAAAAAACACATATTTAAGACTTCCCTTTCTATCTGGAGAGAGGGCTCAACAATTAAAATCACCAAGTGCTATTACAGATGACATAGGTTCAATTGCTAGCACCCACATTGTAGCTCAAAACTGTCACTATGACCATTTCCAGGGTATTTGTCACGTTCTTTTGGCCGCTTTATGCATCAGGTATGTGCATGGTGCACAGACATACATACCAGCACACACTTAAAATAAGCTAAACAAAATAAAAACTTAAATCTTCCATTAAAACAATGTCTAGAGTTCATGTAACCTCCTGTGGCCTTACTATTCTCTATTTTCAGTAAAGTTCAGGTCAGTCATCTTTGAGCTTAACATTATTAAAAATAATGTCAAACTATGTACCCAAGGAGATTATTTTATCTAAAAGATATAAGAGAAATGTGAGCCCATTTGGGAGAATGTTTTTAAAATAAAAAATGAAGCATTTCCAAAAGTAGTGTAAAATATTAAATCTTTTTACTGTGAGGAGATATACATCATTAATGTTGTCAGTTTCTTTGCATCAATGTGAATTATGCTTTCTCAAATCCAAATGTGCTGAATTCAACTAAATGAATGGTAATCTTTTTTATCTTATGTACTGGTTTGAATGATAAGAGTCTTCTTTAGTCTCTGGTGTTTGAATACTTAGTTCCCATTTGGTAACACTTTTTATATAGACTTAGGAAGTGTGGTCTTGCTGTAAGTACCATGCCACTAGGGAAGGTCTTTGAGAGTTTAAAGATTCAAGTACTTTCTAACTTGGTCTCTGCTTCCTACTTGCAGTTCGCAAGGTGAGCCTTCAGCTGTGGCTCCAGCCATGATGCCTGGCAGTTGTCCTGCTTCTGACATGAAGAGATCTTTCCCCTCTGAATCAGTAAGGAAAATAAACCCTTTCTTTTGTAAGTTGTCTTGGTTGCGCTGTCTTATCACAGCAACAGAAAAGTAACTAATGTACCTTTCAATGGAACTTGCATTCAAAACAGGGTTAGGGGAAACAGGAATATAACTGAGTTCACAGTTACATTCACTCTAGAAGTTAATGAATAATTAGTAACTTCTTAGTATTTAGGTGTGTATTTAAGACTTTATAAGGCCAAAATATTTCCAAAGCTTTATACTTAAGAGACGATGAAGGGCTGGAGAGGGGACTTACACTAAAAAGAGTGGGCTGGCCTATTGGTGAAATTATTAAGGCCACTCCACGTAGTTAAAAGGGAGATGTATTTAGTGGGTAACTTACAAATGAAGGGATAGGTAGGTGGCGGGTTCTGGAAAAGATGCAGCACAGAACGGTGGTGTTCTCTGGAGAACTCTCCTCTTCTAGCGTCAGGGCTCCCAGCCACAAGAGAGTGCGTCCTGATCTCGGGTCTTCAGGGCCCTCCCTTGGTCCCGCCTTGTAGGCGTGATAGTTAACGAAGTCTCAATGGGGGTTGGAATTTCCAGACCAAAGCTGGAATGGCTACCCACTACTCTGGCCTTATACAATTAGCAGTGTTTGTCCCATGTTCCTAAGAGATCTGAATCAACATGTCTTTTAATAGTTCTCTTAAAATAATTTAATGGGGGGGACATACTTCATTCTGAGAGGCTATTGGTAGGTATGTGCTCAAGGACAGAGAACCATACTTTATTAAGGTTATAGTCATTGGTAGATTCCTTATGTTCCAATGAATCACCTGATCCCCAGGCATACATAGTCAGAAATAATTGGACCTAGTAGATTCTCAAATAAACAAACAAAGAAAAAGTTAGGAGAAAAGCATGTTGATGAAGATATAGGGGGAGTTTTAGTGGGGTAAAGGTGGTAGTTAAGTTCATATTTCATTGTCTATCTAATGAAATATATGCATGCATGCGTGTATAAAATGCTCAAAAACAAAGTAAAAAAAAAGAGAGAGGAAATGACAAAGAAGGCATTACTTTTCAGTTTTACATTTCAATTCTGTAGGGCACAAATTAGACAATGAAACAAGAGAGTAGCTAAGTAAGATCTCAAACAAATTGTCTCCCACAGGTACATCATCTAGAATACATATCCATACACTAAAATACCTTCACGACAGCAAAGACATGTAGGTGCGAATTTCTCTTCCATCTGACTGTTCCCAAATATTTGGCAGCCGCTTCTTAAATAATTGACTCCCAGGCTTAATATTATTTATAAATGCTCAGCTGGTTGCTCAGGCTTATTACTAACTAGCTCTTACACTTGTACGGTGTACAAGAGCATTCTCCCACAGCAGATATTTAGGTACAACACAGTAGAATAGCACTCTTGCAGTGTAATAAAATGAAATGTGTTGATATGTAGGAAGGAACTTGTTGCCTACATCATTAGTAACCCAATACCAAATGTTGCAGGGTAGAGACAAATGCTTTTTTCTTGGAAGAAATAAAACATATGAAGTCTTCTCATGATGGTAAAGCTCAGTGCTGTGCATAGTACCTCTCTTTCCTGCCCCCAAGCCAGTACATACAGAAAAAAACACAAGTCATGCCTCAGTATATGTAAGTATCTCTACGATTCCTACCCATTGCTCTTACCCAGATCTAAAGTCACAGAGAGCAGTAAGAATAGCAAAATTATTTGAAAAATGTCCATGTAGTAGGGACATAAAAGGAGTAGTTTAAAGTTGAAGACAAGTTGGGTGCTGAGAAATAGTCTATATTATTAAGAAAAAAACATATAATGGAAGAAAAGCAGCACTAAAGGGAAGGTCCTTCTCTGCATCCAGCTCATCTTGTGAAATGCCAGATCTACATATATGAAAGAGGAGACCCTAAAGTCAGAATGGCATTGAAGAGTTTCTCTGATCAAAAAAGATCTTGAGTAAGTCTTTCCAGAGAGTCAATATACAGAGGCCATGTGATGTAATTAAAGGGGCAACATCTGCGCTAATCTGGCAGTAAGATTGAACAGTGTTGTTCATGTGGCGCTGCTTTTATGGAGAGGAAAACCAAAAGACTGAGGATTTCATGGAATCTTCTGCCAAGGTTTCAGAGACATACAAGGTCAGCCAATGTGTGACAGATTTGGAAGCCCTACAAGGAGAACCCAGAGGCCATCGCATGAATCTGGGAAGGCAAAACCTCAACTTTCAGTGATGACTCCCAAATGGTGGAGCTTCTATGACTAAGGAATATAGGCCCAGAAAACCTGGAGGAATGTAGTAGAACAGGCTCAAAAATCTAACCCCATGTTAGAGGGTTGCACATGATGACAAAGTGGGATTCATCCCTTGGATCCCAAAAATGCTTTTACACATGTAAACCATATACCAGCCTGTATATATGATGCAACATAGTAATAAGTTAAAACCAAAGCTTTGAAATCATATCAAAAAATGCAGAAAAGACATTTGAGAAAACTTCCTTCATAGTAATGATCTTGGGCAAATTTACTTTAGGAGAAATGTATCTGAACACAATAAAAAGCATAAATAATAGACCAAAAAGTAACACAGTTAATGGGGATTTTTGATATTTTCCCGTGATCAGAACAAGATAGGATGTTTATCACCTAATTTTTATTCTACATAAAATGGAATTTCCTAGACATGATAATTATATATGATAAGTATGTATATATAGAGTGCACAATTTGAAAAATAAATCATTTTTTCAACTATGAATAAGATGAAGTTATAGAGTATAATAATAAAATTTTAAAAATCAACTTAAACAAAATAAAAACTGATGAAAAATGATGAAAGCGTAAATTGATAAACATCTTGTCATCATGATTTGGATATCGTCAAAATGTCCAAACTATACAAAGCAGTACCAATCTGATGGCTGAAGACTAGGGAAATTTTCCAAGGTCTCTTGAAGACTATAAAATTTGACTTCTGTGTCTTATAATTTTAGGTTTTATAATTCAAAATTCCTTCTAAACTGTGACCCATATCAAACTGAAATACGTAAGTGTGGTTCAATACAAGACTAACTACCATTGTTAGTAATTAAAAAGAAGTTGATAAACAGGGAGTTCAAAGGAACTTGTGATGATAGGAGCCATTCCTCAGGTCCTTAGGGTGTGTTTCTGTCTCTATCTTCATTCTCTTTCTTAGATAGCCATTTGCACTTACATGATTTTTATCTCAATTTATGACATGAAGAATTGTATAGTTTAGAAAACATTTTATATGTACATATAAATCATTAACTTGTAGATTTCGTATTGGATTATAATAAGGGATTACAAATATCAAGACAAGCAAAGTTCATAGCAACCAGTTCTGTTCCTGGGAACCTGTATGTGTCTGTGATCAATGCATTAATCTCAGACAAAATGATATCTTCTTTCTTTACGTTGACAAATTCTTCCCATGGTTTAGAGGTCAAGGAACAATTCTTTTTTAATTCTCTTTATATATGTATATATACACATCTCTGTTTGTACATCTGTGCATGTGCTTGCACATTATTTTATTGAGAGTGTCAATTCAATGATAATGAAATGGTAAAACTTATATATGTGCACAAGGGGGAAAAACAACCAAAAGACATTGTATCAAAAATTTAAATAAATTATTTTAATGTTATTTAGTTTATTTTAAAATTAAACATCACTCATAAAATTATGAATAGTTAAGGTATGACATGGACTTTTTTCTACCACGTAGTGTTTAAGTTGTACTAAGCATGTCAGTCTCCATAAATGTTTATCATATCTTTGTTTTGTTATGTTTTGTTTTGTTTTGTTTTTGAGCTATGTGTTCTTGGTGTTTCAGACTTGGCAGTTCTGGAACTTGATCTGCAGTCCATGCTGGCCTTAAATTCAGAAAGATCTGCCTGCTTTTTCCTCCACAGCGCTGGGATTCAAGGTATGCACCACCACAGACTGGACATTTATCATTTCTTTATAGGAAAAACATTCATAATCCCCTCTTCTATGTTTTTGCAATTTACAACACATGACCATTATTTCTAGTTACTGTGTTTTTCAATGGTATGAAAGAGTTTTTATACATATCTGACTTGAATTTATTACTCATTATTAATCATCCTTCATCTCACTAACACCCTGATCTCCTCATCTTTAGGTAACCACCATTCTTCTTTGATTTCTATGAAATCAGCTTGTCTTTTTATGCCTAATATCTTTACTTACCATAATGCCTTTAATTTCCTTCCACAGTGTCATGAATGACTGGATTTCACACTCCATATGGCTTGACTATACTGAGAATTGTACGGAGAATGTGCACCGCATTCCTTTGTTCATCATCAGGTATTAGACAAGGTTTATCCATTGTTGTGGCTAATATGACTGCCTAATGCTTCAGTAAACACAAGTACAGATGTCCCTTCAACATGCTGATTTAATTTCTTTCAATTGTAATAGGGATGGGAATTTCTGTATCATATGTTCTCCTTTCAGGATGGCTATTATAATTTACATCCTGTCCAGACATGGACAAGAATATCCTTGGCTCTTCACTTTGTCTAGCACATGTTGACTTTTGGCATTGATGGTAACCATTGCTACTGCACTTGAGTTGACACTGCACAGTAATTTTAATTTGTATTTCCATGACTACTAGAGATGTTAAAGCTTTACCATTTTCTGCTTGTGTGCCTGCTTTTGGGAAATGTCTGTTTAGATGCATTGTTTACATTTTAAATGTGTTACTTTTCATTTCAATTTTTGGAGTTCCTTATATACTATAAATAAACTACATCTCATATGTGTAAATCATAGTTTTTGCCCTTCTGTGGCTTGTCCATTCATGGAATTAATTTTCTCCTGAAATATTCAGAATCTTTTATTCAGGTATAACCCGGTTTAATATTACTCTGCATTCTTTTTGTGATTTCATAAGTTCCAGTCATGTGTCTTTTTAATTTAAAATGTTTTGAGAAATGTATCTTTGATTAGTGTATTTACATTTTTTCCACCTCTCCATTTTCTTCCTTTAGCTCCTCCTGTGTCCCCCAAAGTCTCTTTTGGATGCATCATCTTTTAATTATTATTGATACATCCACATATAAAAATGTGTATACACACACATACACACACACACACACACACACACACACACACACACACACATATATATATATATATATATATATATACATATATATAATTGTTTTCTGTAACTGATTAAGGAAGATCTATATTAACCTTTGGTGTGTGGATGGTTAAATTTTTCCCAGTACCTTTCTTGAAAAGATTGTGCTTTACCCAAATGTGCATTCTTAGCACCTGTACAAAAAAATTTATTTGGATATACGTGTGCTGTGGATATCGCTCTATATAAATAAAACACTGATGGCCAGTGACTACACAGGAAGTATAGGCAGGACAAGGAGAGAGGAGAATTGGGGAAACAGGAAGAAGCAGGAGAGACACTGCAGCCACCGCCAGGAGAAGCAGCATGTGAAGACGCCGGTAAGCCACCAGCCACGTGGCAAGGTATAGATTTATAGAAATGGGTTAATTTAAGATATAAGAACAGTTAGCAAGAAGCCTGCCACAGCCATACAGTTTGTAAGCAATATAAGTCTCTGTGTTTACTTGGTTGGGTTTGAGCGGCTGTGGGACTGGCAGGTGACAAAGATTTGTCCTGACTGTGGGCAAGGCAGGAAATGGAAACTCTAGCAACATAAGTGTGGCTTTATTATTAAACTCTTTAATCTACTCTTATTTTTTATCAACTTTTTCATGAGAGTACTATGTATTATATTATATATAATATATTTTAATAGGTATAACTCTTCAGAATGGTTTGAATCCAGTATAATAACTCCTACTTTGGTCTCTCTGGACTAGTTTGTATAGGTTACTCAGTTTTTATACATATTATAATTTTTTTATATTCTTCAAAGCTTTCATTGGTATTGTGACACTTGATAAAGAAAGTTACCATCAATATAATATTTCTCATCAAATCAAGAGATATTCTATGGTTTAATTTCTACGTAAGTAAGGAAGTGCATGGGACAGGTATATAATGGTAACTATATTTGTGTACACATGTTCTATAGACTTTTACCTCCCCTATTATTTAAAAATAATTGATATCAGAACTATTAACTCATCTTTGGGTTCTTTACTGCCACATACAATGAATAGTCATTGCTCAAATCTCATTCATATTTGAAATAGATGGAACTTAGATGTTGTATTTAATTCTGTTCCTGTGTCTACACATTGCAGATGTTACACTTATTAATCACTAATTCTGCATCAGGCAGTGACAAAGGTGTTTTTTACACACTACTTCACCTATCCTTGGGGGCAATTTTCCCATCACTCTTTTTTTTTTTAACAGAAGACCAATTAGAGGGTCAAGGAAGAGTTATCATGGCAGTACGACATTCATACTATCTACAAGCTTTTGTCTTCAGTGCCAGAAGTCAATTTTATACTTATGAATTAGTTTTCTTATATTCTGTTATCAAACTTAAAAGATCTGTTTGGAATATATATATATATATATATATATATATATATATATGTATATATATATATGCCATAAATATGTATATATGTCCATGTGTATATGTGTCTTATATGGAGGCATGTGTGTGTGGACATGTATGAGGGAGAATGAGGTCAATGGTGAGTTTCTTTCTCAATATCTTCTTTAGTCTATTTTTTGAGACAAGTTCTCTAACTGAACCTTGAACTCAACAGTTTGGCTAGACTACCTGACCCGCAAGCCCAGGGATTCTACCTGTTTTTACCTGTTATGCACTGGGATTTCAGACATTTGCTTGACTGTAAATTTTATGTAGTTATTGGACATCGGAATTCAGGGTCTAAAGGTGTGGAACTAAGTTATGTTATCAGCACAAGGAATGTTTTATGTAAGTTAACAGGAGTCCATACCTAAGGAAGCACACACTGAAGGACCACCGCTGAAATGGTAAATCACTACAAAAGGCTAAACTTTTAAAGGGCATGATTGATTCTCAGTTAGGAATTTAGGGAATAGTTCAAAGTAAAGCAAAAATCAGAAGTAATAAGCTTAGCAAGCATCACTTAAAGCCTGACCAGAAAATGTCAGCATTTCACAATTTATACGGAGAAGGAAACCACTCAAGACATGTACCTAAAAACAGAAAGGCATTGCCAGTTTGTGGTTAAACAAAATAGTATTAAGCAAATTACACAAGTGCTTTGAAACATATTCAACGTGTTTCCATAAATTAAAAAACACAGTCTTTCAAAAGTTTTGTTCTATATTATTTTTAAAATTTCACAGTTCTGTATCTTTATTTCCAAATATTTAGAACTATAAAAGTGATTCTTTAAAGACACTGAAAATGTGATTTATTTGCAAATGTTAAACTACACTAATATCAATTAAATGTCTTGTTTTGGTGCCTTCTGATGCTTTTTTGGTATTATGAATAATTTAATTGAAGGGGTTATATCCAAGAGAACTGTTTTATAGAACAATTGTTGAAGTTGAGCTTCTCTAAAGTTCACCTTAGAATGATGTATTCAGCAGCCACACAGCAACTTAGACAGCAACTTTCTGCCTTAAATATTGTCAGTGAGAGGAGGAAAAGAATGTCTTGAACAAATGTCTCTCCTCAAATGGGAGAAAGTGACATTGCCAGTGAATAGAGGTGCTGCCTCTTATCTGTGCTTAATAACCTCTCTCACCGGCACCCATTCACCTGCCACTTAGCACAAAGACAAGCCTGCATGTCATTTAACAGGTCTGCATTAATACACCTACCCAATCAATGGCTTCTACCCATTCCTCAAGGACACAGGTCTGTTACCATTACTAGACACTGTCAACAGAAAATGACACCAGAGTCACGAAAGGCAAAATGGTGTCAGTTTAATCAGAGAGCAGAAAAAAGGCAAACAATGCTACCCGTGAGGAAAGTGTAGCAAGGAGACTCAGAGGTTGGCACAAGTCAGTCTTGGCAGGTCCCTGAGAAACCAGCTTGAAATTCAGGGGGATGAAATCCAAAAGAATGACATAGGCAATCAGAACAGTTTTCTCTCCATTCAATTAAAGTTGGTGACTGCTATTGGCAAAAGAAAAATCTGCTTAAAAAGAAAAAGAAATATTTGAAAAGGATGTACTTGAATTAGATTCACAGGAAATAATAAAATAAAAACAATTATCCTTCTATGTTCAGGAAATAGGCAGTAATATGAATTATATTTAAAAATAAGTTTAATCAGTTCTTTTAGTTGCCCCCTCATGAAAAATTAAAGAGACATTTTTAAAATTTGTATCACAGAGGGAGAATTATTGAAGTGGTAACATGTACACACTGACAAGATAGCTGACCACAGTAAGTAGTACTAATAGTGATGGATTTGTATAATTATGGATATGGAAGAGGCCTCAGAGATTCTCTGGCCCAACCTGCTCATTTAACAGATGAGAGAACTGACTCTAAGAGGAATGAGTGAAATGCCCAGGAGCACAATGGCAATGCCAGGGTTGCTGGCTCACAGCTCAGCTCCTTTTCCAAAACACTGCTTAAGATTCATGTTTTGAATCATAATGGAATTGTCATCTAGAATAAAGATGGTGCATTAGTCATTTTCCATAAACATATAATGCTTTTAATAGTTGTAGAAAATTGAGAATGGAATTATCTTAATTAAGTTACTCCCAAAATGACATTTGTCAACCATGAAGCACCTTCTCCTGACCCTATAAACTTTGGAAGGCTCCTCTTCACTCTCCTAAAATAAATGAAGATATTTATTGTTTTTCCAATCCTTTGGAGAGAAATACAACTAGGTCAAATACTGAGGTGAGAGCAGCCAATAACTGGGCAGACTGTCAGTGATGCCATATGCTGAGTCCTGTGGCGTTAATCTGAGAGATCTGGCTGGCTTTATATGAAGTTTCCCCAGTGTTCAGTAGTCAGGTTTTCCCTCTGGCATTGTTGTACATACCTCGATGTGTAGGAATCTAGAGCTTCCTGTACCACCAAGTTGAATTACATCTTTTAGGTAAATCTGGGTCATTCTTTCTTCCAACTTGATTTACTCTATTCAGGTTCTAAGAAGTCCCATGGCTCTATGATAGGTTGCTTTAAATGTGGACAGTCAAATAGTAAGACCTTTTTCACAAGACACATTCAAGATAGATGTCTATACTCAGCCAACAGCTTTTCCTAGTAGCTAAAATCCAAATTTAATTTTGAAGTTTAATCTTAGCTTCTAAGTAAATAACTCTCAACTATTTATATCCCACCTTCTTTTAAAATAAATTACAGCAATTTCAAGGATTTGCCTGTGGTCTGATAGTACTCCAATGAACAATGGAGCTTATGTTACAACTGAAAGTTTCTTCTACATCAAAAGAGTATATTGGACCTCGAATCTCAATTCCTGTTGTGGAATTATATTTCTCCATATATTCAAAATTATAAAATGCTTAATATGTATATTCAAATTACAGACATTTCTCTAAGACTCCAGCATGGGGCTGCCTTCATAGTCTTTGACCAAAGGCTCAATGGAGATTTTCTTAACTTAGAGGGGAAATGAACATCCAGTACTATAGTTCCTACTGCTCCTTTTTATCTCTTCCCTATTCAATGTCAGTGCTCTCACTGAAAGGAAATTGGTCATAAACGATCTCTATTCTTTTTCCCAGTTCTTCCATGATACACTTCCTTTGCAACTCTTCCTCAGCAATACCTGGCTTAGTGAATAGAAGAGTCCCATTAATTAATCATACAGAACATGCAGATATAAATACACAGGGAAAAAAATTAAATATGATGACTCATCATTATAAGGATAGTTCTGGATATATATATATATATATATATATATATATATATATATATATGCTTGTGTAAGTAAATATGTGTAGATATAATTTAGTTTTGCTACATTCAAAAATCTTTGAACAAAATTCAAAAGTAACATAGAAAAGGATGTGATGAGTCATGGTAAAAACTTATTTTTATCAGTAAGACAAAAATAGGGGAATTTTCTAATATAATTCATGATATGATGTGTATTAAGAGTAGGAGTATGATTCAGACTATGTTCAAATCATGATTCAAATATGAGCTACTTAGATTATTTCTCTGTTACGTTATATTTAAGAACTTTTAATTTTTATTTTTATGCATATGAGTGATTTCCCTGAATGTATGGTTATCACTTTAATGCCTGGTACCAATGGATATTGAGGAACATTCTGTTACATTGTGTGAAGATGTGTCACTATGATCATTTTAATAAAGAGCAGAATGGCCAATAGCTAGACTGGAACAGTTAGGTGGGACTTGTGGGGACAGAGAGGACTCAGTGAGGAAGAAAGGCAGTCAGACACAGAAGAAGCAGGACATGGAGGAGGAGAGGTAAGAACCATGTGATAGCATGCAGATTAATAGAAATGGGCTTCTTTAAGTTATATGAGCTAGTTAGAAACAAATCAAAGAAAAGGCTTAGAGTTCATAATTAATAAGACATCTTCGTGTGGTTATTTGGGAGCTGGCAAGTAGGACAGAGAAAGACTTACTACACATGAAGGTCAGAAGGAAGGCCTCCAGTCACCAGAAATTAGAATTACAGATAGTTGTGAATGCCCATGTGTGTTCTGGAACCTAAAAAGGGTCTTTTGCAAAAGAAAATTCTCTTGTCCACTAAGGACTCTATCCTGCTATTTCTTTTTCTATTTTGAATCTATAGTTTGATGAAAACTAATAATAACTCTCTTAGCAATGTTGGAAATGATAAATGAAATACTGTACATTAAGCATATGAACAGCACCTAGTCCTAGATAAGGTTATCAACTATGATTATAAGAGAGAAGTATCTGTTGTAGAATATTATTTTAAGATATATTATACTTGTTTATGCTGTGTAACATTTATTTGGTGATGCAAAGATGAGTTGCATGTTTTATGTTGCATTTGTTTAACTCTGTGAAGCTGTGTTCCTTGGCCTGTGGAAAGCACCTGATTGTTCTAATAAAGAGCTGAATGGCCAATAGCAAGGGAGAAGTAAGGATGGGTAGGGGTAGAAGGTAGAACAAATAAATAAGAGAGAAATCTGGAGGAGAGTTCTAGGAGGGAAAGAAGAAGGAGGACTCCAGAGGCCAGCAACCCAGCTACACAGCAAGCCACAGAGTAAGAAGTAAAGAAGAGTACATAAGCTAAAAATAAAAGCCCAGAGGCGAAGGGTCGACAGGATAATTTGTGTTAAGAAAAGTTGGTTAGAAATAAGACAAGCTAAGGCCAGGCATTTATAAGTAAGAAAGAGTATCTGTGTGTGATTATTTGGGAGCTGGGTGCCAGGCCCCCAAAAAAGAGCCAGAGTAAAGAGTAAAAGAACAAACAACTACACGTATCATTTGGACTCGGAGGGCTGTTCAAATTTGGATGTTGTCTCCTGCTTTGTTCTGTACTCCCAGCACTGCTCTACGGAAAAGAATACAGGTGACCATACAACTCCTTTTACTTCAGGGGATAGGCAGTAGTCACTGGATTTCTTTACTGTTTAATAAAAGAATACTTGGTTCATTGGCAGTCAGAAATACCTATCAATTCAGTTACTCACTAAGTTCTAAAAGAAAATATACTTACCAAACAGTATAGAGTAAATTATATCAATTGAAGCTGATTCATAATTTGAACCATTCAGGTTTGTTCCATTAGTTCCACAAATCTCTGGGCCATCTTCATTCAACTCAATCTTTATTACATATTCATCATATTCATGTATCAAGACCATATAACAGTAAATGGCCATGGGATGGCAATATTATTCTCCAAACCAGCAGTATTTATATTATTTGTAAACAAAATGTTTTCTCTCTAAGTTATGACCAAATATCATACTGATAAAGTAGATACTAGTTAGGTTTATATTGTGAGGTGCTGAAGTCTTCATTTCTAACAAGCCCCAAGAAGTTGTTAGTACCACTGTTTAGTGTGAAACACTTTGTTCCATGAAAAAAAAATAACACACTGAAAAAAATTACATTAAATAAATAAACATCTACTTTGAAGGTTTAGACTCTTATGTTTGTGTTCTATGACCAATGTTAAAATTTTGTGGTTACCTGATGCCACACAAAGTGAAGGTAATATATCTGTTCACATTTATATTGACTTTATCGATAAATTAAATGTTTAGACTGATTATTTTTATGCTTTGTTTTATTTTGTCAATCTAAAAGGTATTTTCCAGAAGAAAAAAAAGAATATTATGATAATAATAAAAACAAACCTGGATTTCAAACCAGTGCCACTAAGTTCTGTCTTTCTGTAACAAACTTTAAGGTTTAAAGTACAGCAAAGTTTAAAAAAAATACACCTGGTAATTCTAGTAGCATACACTATAGTTCAGGAGCAGTCAGACTGGTATTTCACAACATATCTACCCTTTAAATAACACAGGTATAAAGGATTGGAGGAAGCATACAATATTAAAACTATGACAAAAAGAGAAGTGTGGCAGAGAAAGAAGTGTCAAATTGTAAAAATATGCTTGAGTTGAAAAGAAACATGTTCTCAGTAAGGGTACAACATGATGGAATCGTATTCAGCAACACAGATGAATAAGGGATGAGATGAAAGATCCTGCTCATAATTAATTGAACTTATGAACTCCTATTTTTTCTTATTCAGCACATTGATACATTTTTAAAATAAAGAGTCCTGAAGGGGAGAACAAAAAACATACCCACAGCTATGATCATTCCCTTGAACTGTGATTCTAAACCAAAAATGAGAGAGAAACGCCAAGTCAATTGTGCTTGATTCCATTTGGTATGACAGGAAGAGGATTAAGTGACTACCTCTCTTTTTAATTTTTCATCATAAAATAATTTTAGATTTTTCTGTGAGCAAGGATAATATACAAGTTTGTTCTTAATGTATTTAGCTGCATTCCCTAAAGTTAATCTCTGACATAACCATGATGATTTTATCAAAAACTTAAAATTGGTATTGGCACACTACCATGAGCAAATTTGCAAACAGCATTTGACTTTTACTAGGCTTTGTTGGAAAAATGAATATCCTGTCTCAGAATCTAATAGTTTGCCACACTGCACTAATTCATTACGTTTCCTTAGTCTGTAATTTGTGGATGATTTTAAAACTTTCTCTTCATTCAACATCACTGGTTATTTTTAAGAGTACTGGCAAGGTAGGGTACAGTGTATTTCTCAATGTGGTCTTTTACTTGTCAGTCTGATGTTACGTAATTTTTAAAATAATGACTCAGAAGCGAAGATGCCTATTTAAGACCATAGCTCATTATTGCCTATGCTCAACTTCACAGCTTGTTACTGCTGCTTTCTGTCTCATTCCTCTGCTGTGACATTATTTGTTAAAATATTTTTTCATTATTAACATAAATTATTTCCTGAAACTCAACCACTCCTTAAAAGAGGACAATTAATTAATATTCATATCTTGGTGTGAAGAGTACTATAACTGTTAGAATAATAAATATTTCTGTAAAGGTATTCATATTCACATCTGTATAACAAATGACTTTTTTTTTTACCTATTGATGGAATGTTTCCTTTGTCTTTATTTTCTTTTTTTCATTTTTTATAACTTTTTTATTTAAAAAAATTTTCTTTCCTTTTACATACCAACCCCTGTTCCCTCTCCCTCCTCTTCTCCTGCTCCCCCACCTACCTACTCCCACCCCACTCCCATCCCCTCCTTATAGAGCGTAAGGTCTCCCTTGGGTACTCAACAAAGTCTGGCATGCCAAGTTGGGGCCAGACTTAGACTCTCTCCCCTGCATCAAGGCTGTGTAAGGCATTGCACCATAGGAAATGCTCTAAGAAGCCAGATGGTGTACCCGGGATAAGTCCTGATCCCATTTCCAGGGTACCCACAAACACATCAAGCAAGGCAACTTTCACCCACATTCAGAGGGTGTAGTTCAGTCCCATGGAGGCTCCCTAGCTGTCAGCCTAGTCCATGAGCTCCCACTAGAGTGGGTCAACTATTTCTGTGGGGTTTTTTCCCATTATTATTCTGACACCCCCCCAAGACCCAGTCTTCACTCAAGAATTTCTCCTAAGAATTATGCGGTTTTTGTTTTGGTTATTTTATTTTTGGGAATTATGAAGAATGGATCCAGGTAGAATTTTTGCCTTGACATTTCCCACAGCTGTTTTTGTTTTGGAGAGGGTTCACTGAACATTATCCCAATTTTCTCAGTCATGGAATGGAAGATATTTTAAGCAGTCAACACATGAAATCTTCCCAATATACTTACTCTTGTATCATGAAGTAATGATTTGGTTTTGTTGCACCTTCTGATACTCTCCTAAAATTTATGATAAATTTTCTTTGTAACCTCAATTCTTTGTTTAATTCAGAAAAAAATATTACTATAAACTTTGTCAAGAACCTATTCTTTATGAAAGACAATCAAGGACATGCTTTTCAGAATATTGTCTTTGAGATAAATTCTGTAGCTTTCATTTCATAAAAAAAATACTGAATATGCCTTAAATTGCAAGTGTTCTTTGATACAATTTTATCATAATAGTGGGATTTGAAAAATACATGCTTCTTTTTCTTCCAAATACCTTCCCTCCATTCCTATGGGATGTGCATTGATTGGTACAATACTGATATATATTATTAATATGTATCCTATTAATAATATAGATTTAATATACATATTCTATAAATAATTATATCACATATAAACATTATGTGTTAAATTATATATATTGTAAAATATTATATATTTTTCCTTAATAACGTAATAAGGACCTCAAAGGAAGATGGTTCAGTGAGTTAAATGCCTACTACACAGAAATGGAGATATAAGTTTGGATCATGAGTACTGATCTAAACATCTATTGGTGGGGGGCACACCTTATAACCCCAGTGCTAGGTAGATGGATACAGGGCAATCTTACACCAGGGAGATGGAAACAAGTGGATCCCTGAAGGGTTCTTGTCTGAGAGTCTTTCTGAATTGATGAGCTCCAGGTTCAGTGAGAGGTCCTTCCTCAAAAATTAGGTGGAAAGTAACTGAAGAAAACAAAGACACTGATCTCTGCTTCTAGATTCTACACAAATGTATACCTACCACACACACACACACACACACACACACACACACACACCCTTGCACACTTTAACACACTCACACATACACCAAGTACACATCAAACATGCACTCATATATCATATGCAAAAAAAGTCAATGTGATAAATTTATCAAATGAATCTGTAGAAAAGATGCCTACTTTAATCCTAAAATACCTTCAAGTCTTCACAAATATATTCTGTAAATCAAACCAGTATTTTCAAATTAATTAGAGATATCTGAGATGTTATATGCAATCTCCAAACACGTTGTTAAATTCTTCCAGTGCATTAAGTGCTGTGAAAAGTACTACTGGACTCACTCCTTCCATATTAAAAATGAATAGCCATTCCTGTTTTGATTGCCCTTTCTCCTTTTTTCTGGACATCTGAGATTCCACAGAGAGGTGATCTGTGGAATTTAAAATAGCCTGTATTTGGCATCACTGAGATTTTGGACTTTCCTGGAAATTAAGTGGCTAGGCAATGTAACTAACTACCCATTACTATGGACATTTTTAAAAGTCAACCTAAAGTAGAAGGATCCTGTGTTATGCATGTTATGAGAAATAGATAGAAAACACAAGAGTAACAAATAAAAGGGATTTTCTTCTAACTTTCATTAAACCATTGTAGTCTCCTGACTAAAGAATAAACTTCAGCTATCCATAAATACTGTGGCATCATTTTCACAAAACACTATGATAAGTTTTGTTACTGCCTGTTTTCCATTGTATTTCTCTGCCCTCAGTTTAGCTAGATTCTCCTGAGGTTTAGGTGCTTGGAATAAGAGAAGATAAATAATTAAAAGTTGGATACTAACAATTAAAATAAAATAATTAAATGTTGCATAATAATTAAAAATCAAATATCACAAGTAAATTGGGTTTAAAGCAGGATTAAGAAATATGTCAATGATTTTGTTTTGCTAAAGTTGAGAAGTTATTTAGTCACCTTAATTTTTTTCTATCAGAGAATCCTAAACATGGGCAGGTGATTATCCAATGATTAATTATTAATCACTTACAATTACAAAGTGTCTTTTAAGAGTCATCATTTATTTTCAGAAGTTTCTTAGAAATGTCAATTAACACAGTTTGCCAGGAAAAGGGAGACAATTTCCATATTCTCATTACTTTATTTAAACTCCTCATGGATTGTATTTTATGTTCACTTCTGAAGCATTTTGGTGATGGCATGTAGTCACACAGTCTTAAGAGACTTTTTTCTCCAAGTCCTAGCAACCTCTGCATTTGGCTGTGCAGAGTCTTCTATTGCTTTAAGGCTTCCAGATTTTGAATCAGAGATGCCTATGGCATGAAAATCATGGGTTGCCCTCCAGGGATTTGTCATACTTTATTTAGCTCAAATGTGGAGTCAGAAACCTGGAAAATGGACTCTACTTGACAGCTTAGCACATTTTTTTTGCAAGTAGTAAAGTTCAGGCTATCAAAGAAGTTTTCAGTGTGACAATTATATAACACAATATTGTGACCTTTACAACAAAATTTAGAATGGGAAATCTATGCTGAGGGTTTCCCCTCAATGTTCTCTGCTTCCTTTCTTTAGCACACAGTTAAAACAGAAAAACAGCCTGTTTATATGTCAAACAGATGTTTTGTATCATTGTGTGTAGAATTTTAACATGACAAAAATATTAATGTGGGCTTACATTACCTGATAACTCGAAAGAATTATAGCTTAAAACATTCTCTTTATATAGAAATGGCAGCAATTAAAGATATATTCAGAATGACTATTACTAGGTGGATGGCTACTTTATTTTGACTATTACAGAGCAGGTGGGCTGACTTGTCCTAAGAGAGATAAGAAACTAAGATACAAAAGGAATGTAGGCTCTACTAAATGAAGGAAGTCAGACACCTCACTGCCTAATGAGAGACATGATTGATTAAGGATAGTTGGTCTAATCTTTCATAATCTTTCATAGGTAATATTTCAGTCAGATTTCATAAATATGAATTAAATGTACCAAATATTAAATATGTGTGTGTTGATTGCTAAGCAGTTTCTTTTTAGACTTTCAAATTTGTTTATTACTCTCTATTTTTATTTGGTTATTTTTTTCTAAGTACTTCTTTGAAATTTCACACAATATATTTTTTATCATAATTACCTTCTCCCTGCTCCTTCTAGATCCACCACCATTTCCCTAATCATTCAAATTCGGATCTCCTTTTATCTCCACCATGTCAAATTTATGAAGTTCATGTATTTCTGGTATGAGGTCATCCACTTAAATATGATTGACTGACTAGGGCTATATCCTTAAGTAAAACTGATTTTTTCTCTCCTAGCAGCAATCAATTATCAATAGATCCTTAGTTAGTGGTCGGACTTTATAACTCCCTCCCATTTCCCTGCTGAAATTACATTTGGCTGCTGTCACAACTGCTGCTGTGTTTATAAAGGAGGACATGGGAATAGTGGAACAAGAAGGATTAAATGGAGTAAATTGAAGAAGTGCGGTATAGAGAATGGAATACAGGGAGAGATAATTAACACAAACATCCTTTGTAAAAGTCATATAGAAGCCTACTACTGTTAGAACCTTCCTCATATATATACTAACATATATAAACTATCATGGGATATCTTTCTTTGTGCTGTGAATATGTGTTGCTCTCATTAGTTGATAAATAAAGCTGTTTGGCCAATGGCAAGTTAGAACAAGGCTAGGCTCTGCATTCAAACTGAAGCTGGAGATGAAGAAGGATGGAGTCAGCCTGATGCTTTGAGCCACTGCCAGGAGAAGCAAGATTTAAGAGAACAGGTAATACCACAAAGCCACGTAGAAAAACATAGGTTAATAAGAATGGATGGAAATTAAGTTTAAAGGGATAGCTATTACAAACTGGAGCCATTGGCCATACACTCTGTAATTAATATAAGTCTCTGAGTGATTATTTTATAAGCAGCTGCAGGACTGTGGGTGGGAGAAATTTGTCCTGACCATGGGCCAGGGTGGGACCAAGAAACCTCCAGCTACAATAAACCAACTTTGAATGCAGTTACTCTACAAGACAATAATGTCCCCAATAGATACATGATAGAAAATAAAAACAATTTTGTACCAAAAGTGATTTACTTATTTTGAAGTTGTTTTTAGTGAGATCCCATAGATCCTCAAACATTACTGGATCTTGGACATGCTCTTAATGAACTTCCAAAGCTTGACAGTAAGATCCTATTGCTGAAAACCTTAAGTCATGGATCATTGAGACTTTAAGCTTATGACTGACTTGGAAGCTTCATCCTTACTGGTGCTACAAGATACTATGCATGAAACCAGAGGAGAAAAGTGACAACCATTCTTACCCATCTGAACCTTGTAAGCTGCAATAACAGCTGGACAGGCTAGAGAGACCCAGCGGTGCAATAGTGCCAAGAAAACGATGGGAGCAACCAATGGCTTGTTGTTGGATGTAAGCTCTGCTTCACAAAATGGAAACCATCCCTAGCACCATCGTTAATGCCAATAACCCATGGATAAACAGTTCACAGATCCTAGGGGAGAACCTCTTACTATTATTCTGTTGATAGGAAGCAGCAATACAATAATTCTTTATGACTTACCTTTTAATTGTAGATCAGCGCATCTCTTAACTCATTAGAGAGTCTTCTAGTTGTAGTAGATGGTGATTAACACTTAGAAACACAGAAGTGGCCAAATTACAATTAATAAGTGAGCGTGATGCTTGTGAATTAAGTGTCTATATTATACCCTATCTTCCAAAGGCTCAGACATTATTGTAGAAAAGGTATTATAAAGACAGTAAATGCCAGATACTATGGGTTACTATAAGAAAATGGTGTTTTCTAAACACAACAGTTGGCAAAACACATGGATTTTTTAGATGTTAAAATATTTTAATTAAAAAATTATATGTTTTTATATGAGTGAGGAGAAGATAATAACATGCCATATTTCACATGTGGATGTCAGAGGACAGTCTTGTATGTCAGTTTTTGCCCCTTCACCTTGGTATGAGACAAGGAATCTCTTCTTCATTGGTGCAGATGCCAGGCTATCTGGTCCCCAAACTTGCAATGCTTTTCCTACCTCTGCCTCCATGTCTTTGTACAGGCAACATGGGATTATAGCTATGTGAAAATGGATTTTGATTTTTCTGAGAGTTTTGGAGTTCTAAAGTTGTGTCATCAGGCTTGGAGGACAAGTGCTGTACCCATGGAGACATCTCTCTGCCAACTTCATACTCTTTTTTGACTGTATGTCAATATCAACTAAAGAGTGACACTTGTTTATAATTTTTAGCCTTTATTAGGCTGAGGAATGATGTCTGTGGCTATTTTTCCTTAATATTATTTATCCAGAATGTCTTATGTGCAAGCATTTTATAAAAAATATTTATTTTTTGTGTATGTGGGTGTTTTTCATGTGTCTATGTCTGTCCAACATGTGCAAGCCTCATACCTGCAGCAGCCATAGAGATTGACAAAGCCCCTGAAACTAGGCTTGCAGATGGTTATGAATCACTGTGTGGGAGCTGAGAATAGAATTTCAGTCCTCTGGTAGGACAACCAATGCTATTAACCACTGAGGCATCTCTCCAGTCCCTCAAGTGATATTCTAAGGTCACAATACATCACTGAAAAAATATTCAAAAACTCTGTTTTTTCCTTTTATTTTATAGTATGTGCCAGCTTGTTTTGTCTCTTAGTGGAACTCACAAATGATGACCATTTTTAACAATAAATAGCAAAAGAATCTAACAACTGTACACAGGGGTGGCTTTAGGGATGTGGAGGCCACATGCATTGACAGCAGTGTAGAAGGAGTTCTGGGGGTTGCTTGCAGAATACTTCTCCTCAGTTCAGTCAAAGGCGAACCTGAGAGTCAAAAGTGAAAAAGTAAAGACAGGTGGTTTCTGTTAAATGAGCCGAGGGGTTTGTGGTTCACTCCTACAATTTGAGGTTCAATTGTATTGCACGCTGTAGCATTTTACAGAACCAGGGGTGATAGCAGAGTGACTCACAATAGAAGGCACCCGTTCTGAAAAATGTACTTTTTCTTCCTTTCTCTTCCAGTCTTTGATTTTTTTTCTGCTTTCAATTTCCATAGCCTTCCCCCTTGCAATAAAATTTGATTTTATTCTAAATGTTATTACATTTATTTGGTTTCTTGTAAAAATCAGGGAAAGGGAGACGATAATTAACTACAAACATCCTTTGTTCAAAATGACACTGTGATACCTAGTATTTTGTATGCTAAGGTTAAAAATAAAACAAATTTTAAAGTAATAAGTAGAAAAAATTGATTTTGGTATGCCACAAAATACAAAAATAAAAATAAATTTAAAAATCAAATTATAGGATGACTGCACTTAAGAATGTTTAATAAATGAACAGAGTTTCCATTCTAATTCTGGACATTATTATGTCATTAAAAATTAATGAGCCAATGGTGCATTGAACGTTTTGCTATGACAGCTGATTTAGTTGAAAAATTATACTGATATATTTCCATTCTAGTCCTAATAAAATAGAGATACTAATCCCTTTGTCAATTAACAAGTGTCAACTACTCAGCATTTCTATCTCCCATAATGAATCAATATCTACAGAGAAACTGTTTTGACTTCAATATAAATATATCACCCCAAAAATCAAATTTATAATTTGTGGCATTTCTTTTTTAATTTAAGATTTTGAGAATTTTATACATAGGTTCTGACTATTTGGATTTGGATAACTTGACAGGGGTCTCCCCCTGGAGAAGACTGAATCTTCTATGCTCAGGAGTCATTAACTATCTGAAGCTTCTCATCTAGGAGGAGGGTCCTTTGAGATTTCTTCCATCACTCTTTACTTATCAAGTGACATTGTACTTGTTACTGGTGTTGTTATTGTTGTGATTTCATGTCTATAGCTTCTGTTTGCCCTCACTGGACACCCTTGGCCTCTGTCTCTTACAATCTTTCATTTGCTATCTCCCACCATGTTCCTGAAGGCTTACATGCTTGGGTTGTATTTTTTTTTTTTTTACGTCATTTTAGGTTGGGCACCCCACTAAAGTTTGTTCTCCGCATTTTGACAGTTGTTAATTTCTGTAATGGTCTCTGTTCACTGGAAAAACAAACTTCTTTGATGAGAGGTCAAAGCTACATTTATCTGTGCATAGAAGGCTTAAGTATTTAGAATGTAGTAAGAAATCATACTTTTTTTTTTTTTTTTTTTTTTTTTTTTTGGTTTTTGCAAGACAGGGTTTCTCTGTGTAGCTTTGTGCCTTTCCTGGAACTCACTTGGTAGCCCAGAACTCACAGAGATCTGCCTGCCTCTGCCTCCCGAGTGCTGGGATTAAAGGCGTGCGCCACCACCACCTGGCGAAATCATACTGTTTAAGGAAAGTGTGAGTAGTAGGTTTTTGTCTAGAGCCCATGATCTCACCTGCCATGTGTAGTAAAGAGAAAGCTCACGGAATACAAGATAATCTTTGTCAGATAAATTACTACTATCCAGAACATGTGAAGAACTGAAAAGTTAAAGTTTCAGCAATGGGCATTAAATCTTAACGTTGAGCATACCCTAATAGCAATTAGACAGTTATGGGTTATCCCCCAAACAGGAGTCTCTGTCGTACCTTTGAGAATATCCTCGAATTGTCGTTGTTGTGATTCACAAGCTTCACAGCTAAATACAGACAGTTGACTGTGCTTCTCGCTTGGCAGCATGCATAGCATCTTCAGACACAATATCAGGTCTATTTTCAGAGCAAGGGCTTCCAGGGTGTTTCCAGTTTGATTCCTACCAAGTTCTGTATTTGGAGATTGTTATATGTTCAGCCATAGGTTGATACCTCCAACTTCTTGGAAGAAATCGAGGACAAGAGCAACAGCCTGTATTGAATGGATGTCTCTTACATTCATTTGACCAACAAACCTAAAGGTAGTTTCTCTTGTCTGCACTGGGGATTTTGTTAGTCTGTGACTCCTGGAGGGAACTTTATAACCCAAAATGATGTAAAGTCATTTAAATTATATGTATGTATGTGTGTTATATGTACATGTCTCTTTTAAGTACGCCATGTATACATTTTATATAAACATAAAAGCATATGTTTTCCTAGGGATTTTTAAAAAAATATTCTTATTATATTTTATTCTCCCCCTTTGTCCTACAGAATAGCTCCCCTCATTCTTCTAAAATTCCCCCAGCCATTCCTCATTTTTCCCATTTCATGGTACCTGTGTTCTACTATGCACCTTTCTAGACCTCCTTCTTCTCTTTCTCCTTGTTCCATGTTTACTTTCCTGGTGTGTGTTTGTGTTTGTGTGTGTGTGTGTGTGTGTGTGTGTGTGTGTGTGTGTGTGTGTGTGTGTTGGCTTCAGGTTATAACTCATGTCTAAAGATTCTGAGTTAAAATCCAGAGAGAACATGTGTCATTTGTTTTTCTGGGTCTTGTGTATATACTTCCATATAATACTTTACAGTTCCATCTATTTATCTTCAAATTCCATTATTTCATTTTCCCTTTATAGCTGAATAGTGTTTCATTGTACATGTGTACTGCATTTTCATTATGCATTTTTATCAGTGGAAAGACATTTGGGCTAATTCCACTTCATAGCTTTTGTGAACGGAGTGGAAATGAACATAGCTGAGTAGTATCTGTAAGGTAGAATATAGAGTATGTTGGGAATATGCCAAGTGATGGTGCTGCTGGTTTCTGTAGTAGCTTTAGTCTTAGATTTTGAGATGTCTCCACACCTATGACAGTAGTGACTGTACCAGTATGCATTCTCATTATCAGTGAAGGAGGGATCCCTTTTTCCTCACATCCTCAACAGCATTTGTTGTAACTTGACTTTTTTGATATTATTCTGGATGGGATAAAGCTAATTTCCATCTCTCTAATTGCTAAGGACATTGAACACTTCTAAAATATTTCTTAGTCATTTTGATTTTTTCTTTGCAAGACTCTATTTAAATCTCTAGCCTATTTTAAGTTGCTTGATTTTTTTTATTGACTTTAACTTTTCAGTTATTCACATGTTCTGGATAGTAGTAATTTATCTGACAAAGATTATCTCATATTCCGTGAGCTTTCTCTTTACTCAGTTGATTGTTTCCATTTCAGCACAGAAGACTTTTACTTTTATGAGGTCCCATTGCTAATCAGAATTAGGTAATTGGAATTAAGCTTAGAAATGGAAACCTATTTTGAACACCTTTCCTACTCCAAATATCATGTTGTGTATTGCTTATCTTTTATTCTAGAAGTTTAACATGATGTTCTTGATTATTAGAAGTTAATTTAAGGTGATAGATCACAGTCTAACTTCATTCTATTGTTGGAGATTTTATCTTTTTATGTAGCATGCATGTTTGGCATTTTTATTAAATAAGTAGCTATAGTTTTGTGCACTTATATTTGGATCTTATAATTTTTCCATTGATCTCTATGTCTGTTTATATACCAGTGTCACGCTTTTTTTATAAATTACTGTAGCTCTGTAATATAGCTTGCAATCTGATATGGTGATATTTTATTTGTACTAAACTGTTATTTGTATGTTAATAAATAAAGTTGTCCAGTGGTCAGAGCTATTAGCAAGCCATAGGAAAGCTGGGCGGTGGTGGTGCATGCCTTTAATCCCAGCACTTGGTAGGGAGAGCTAGGCAGATATCTGTGTGTTCAAGGATAGAGCCAACATTGGAGACACATGCCTTTAATCTCAATACCAATCATAGAAGACCTGGAGGTCTATTCAGACAGGCAGTGACTAGGAGGTCATGTGGTTGGGTTTACAGCCAATGAGAAGGCAGAACAAAAACTCTATAAAAAAGACATATAGAGGAAGTAGCTCTCTTTCAGAGAGGTAGGACCACCACGAGAGGAAGGGTAAAATTTTTAGCTCTTAGTTCTGACTTCTTGGCTTTCTTCTTTGCATTGGTTCTGTGTTTCTTATTTAATAAGATGGTTGGTTACATCTACAATCTGACACAGTAATGTTGCCAGCCTTGTGTTTTTAGCTCAATATTGCTTTGTATATTCTGAGTCTTCTTTGCTTTCATACAAATTTAAGATGCTTTTTTTTCTATTTCTTTGAAGAATGTGGCAGTATTTCTAAATATGTTAAAGAATTCTTGGGTATATAATTGATAATGATATATTATTGAGATTCATCTGAAAAATAAAACCTAATATTTATCCAACTGCAAAAAGTCATGTGTTAATAATAAATGATATTGGGGACTTTGTCTCTAAGCTTCTACACCAGAGGCCCTCACTTTGATCTGTGAAATCCACATACAAGGAGATTAGAATTGACTCTTGGAAATTCTCCTATTTCCTCCACAAGTGAGCCATAGCAAATATACCTAAAAGCAAAGACACTCACACAGACACACACACACACACACACACACACACACAGACACACACACACACACACACATATATATACACACACACACACATAAATTTAAAAATCCAAACAGCAAATGAAGTTTACTTTATTATTATTAACATTTTGATTAATAAAGTGAAGGCTTTCGGTTTTATGTCTGGATAAAGCACAAAAGTGATTTATTTAGCATGGAATCTTCAGCTTGGCAGCATAGCTTTGCTTATTTTATAATATTTGTATTCTGAAAAAATAAGACCTACCAGTGTTGTATTGCTTTTAAAAAATCTCTAAGTATAGAATGGTACCTGAAATATGTCCCAGGTTGTCACATATGGCCACATATAGCCAAAAAATATATAATCCTGTATTAACTTTAAATTGTGCAACAATTATTTAAAAAATTAGGGACCCACCCTCAAGTGGACAATGTGCTGAGAGTATGAGAACTTGGAAGAAATAGTCCTATATGGGATGTCTTCATCAAACCTCTCCCAATAGGTATCAGGGGATCTATCCCACATAGGAGAAAGAAGGAATGTAAGAAATGGGATTGAAGACACCGAGTAAACCTTCCTTTCAGGCACAACAGAACCTACACGTCTTGCATGAACAAGATCTGTACAGGTCTAAGCTAAATGGGGTCCTAGTGCTGAGACAGGAAGCAAATACAAAGCCCCATCCCTAACTCAGAAGCTATCTTTAAGTGTCAACCACTTGCAAAGGAAAAATTTATTTTTTTCAATGGAGTGTAACTGAATTCTTCATCAGACTTAAGGGAAGCCCCAAGCCCAGCAGTAGATAGCCAATACAAAACAAATTTAATCTAATTTCTAGGAGGTTTGTTTTCTCATAATGCTCTGGGCATTTTATTACTTTAACGATCTTTTGTTTATATATTATAGTTTTTTATTTTGTTTATTTCATGGTGTTTAAGTGTGTGTGTGTGTGAGTGTGTATGTTTGTGTTTCTTTTTTCTGTTTATTTTGTTTTAGTCTTGTTTGTTTGCTGTTTTATTTGCCTATTTGTTTTTTAAAGAGAGAGAGAGAAGAAAGCATGATGTTGGATGGGTGAGGATGTGGGGAGGATCTGGGAGGAGATGAGGAATGGGAAACCCTGATTAGCTTATAGTGTATGGAAAATATAATTAAGAAAATGATGACAGTATTTTTTTTTTGTAAAATTTGTCTTTCAAGTTGTAATCAACTAAATGTGTATTTTCACAACAAAGTTTTAGATTTGCATGCAAAGAGGAATAATAGACTCTGGCTAGCAGAAAATAGCCTATGCCAAAATTAAACCAATAACAAACTAAATATCCCCAAACCCAAACACAAGACGCATACATTATTGGATGAGATGAATCCTAAAAAGAACCTGGAGATAATGTGTGGGGAAAGATGTTGGTGTGGAATGCAAATTGTTTGCTAACATTTATCCTTTATTCTGCTGTCACTGTTATTGCCAAGATTTCAGATGTTGGCGATGACAATGTTTCTGAATCCTTTGATTATTATTTTGCATTTATTTCAATAATATGCATTTATTGGAATGTCTTTGGTTCCTTATTAAATCAAGGTATAAGAAGTAAGGGAGATGGAGATATCAAAGAGGTGACAAACAAATGCTTAGAATCTATTACTGCTTACTGAAGCCCTCCAACTGAAAAATAAGAAATGTGCTGGTGAGTATAGTATTAATTTATTTGACAAAAACAAGCTATTCTCTGATACTTAACATAAACTATTGAATATATATTGGCATGCAAATATTTACATACACACACACACATACACACTGAATTTTAATCTCTTTATTCTCACATTTGCTGTACACACATTCAGTCCCTTTCGTCTTCCACTGAATTCCATGATCTCTAATACAGTGTATCTTAAAAACAAGGTTATTTAGTTAATATTCAATTAACATCAATTGCTCTTCTATCTATTGTTAACTCTTCTAATTGTATCTTTTGGTTAGAGCATAGCAATCTAAACACACCAAAAACAAAATTATTGTCAGAGCTAGAGAGTAATCCTTATAACGAATCTGGAACTTAGTAAATGAGTAAAATGAAATGTTGTCAGCATTGAAGAGGGATATTCTGTAAGAGGACAGGAAATTATTTGATCTGGAGCACCTAAAATGATTTGATAGACCTCCTTAAATTACATTTTTTAAAGAATATTTTGTGTGAAGATCCTGTTTCAATTCATTGATCAGTGGAAACAGACCCCTTAGGGCACTTATATGGGCTCTATTTTTGGACACTCTCACACAATTTAATAGTAGAGAGACATAGTGAAAGAGAAAGACTGGTTGTTCATGGGCTGCAATATAGAATCAATACTAACAGAGTTCCCTTAACAAATTTTACTGATGGATATTCAGGTGTTACTAAGTATGACTTTGTGTGACTTCCAGCATACCATAGTCCACAGCCTTAAAACACCAAAGATGTCAAACACAATAAATATGTGCCCTAATGACTAATTTTTTAAAGGTGTTAATATCTTTTTTAAAATTTTATAATTTAATTTAATTTTACATATCAGCCACAGATTTCCTTCTACCCATACCCCCCCACCCCCTCCCACCCGCCTTCCTCCAAAGCACAGGGACAAATAGCCAAATGAATGGAAACACATGAACTATGAACCAATAGCTGAGGAGCCCCCAACTGGATCAGGCCCTCTGGATAAGTGAGACAGTTGATTAGCTTGATGACATTGCTTTTGAGTAATAGCAGATATACACAATGATGTGAAATGTGGAGGTGATTGGGAGGGCTTCTGTTGTTTTTATGATAATACTGTACTTCACTACATAAATGCCAACATATATATTGTTTAATAAATAATTTTGATAAAGATATTATATTTTACACATTTAAGATTTAATTTCTTGAATATTTTGAAATATATATATATATATATATATATATATATATATTTTCCTAAATTTCCTCTATATTATAAATATTTTTAAACCAAACCTGAATACTCATTGGACCAAAAAAGTAACACAAAAATGATTCTTTGGTTTATATTTTATGTAAAGTCACATTGAATGCAGTTGCAGAAGGTTTGGAAACTACCACATATACCTCTTATTGAGAAGTAGATAAAGAATATGCTAAATTATTAAATTGCAGTCTCCTTTACCTGAGTATTGATGTATATTCAGTAACTTGTGATGACTTGAGTGAAGATGGTCCGCAAAGTCTCTGGCATTTGAGTACTTGTTCTGCAGCTGGTGGTATTGTTAGGGAGGTTTAGGAGCTATGGCCTTGCTGGAAGAAGTATGTCATTAATGGTCAGCTTTGAGATTTCAAAGCCAGGAATCATTCTCAGTTATTTCTCTCTTTCTTGCTGTAGCTTGAGATGTGAGATCTCAGCAGTCCCTGCCACAGTGCCTGCCTGTCCTATACTTTTCCACTGTGAGGTGATTGAATCTTAACACTACATAACTATAAGCCACATAAAACCTTCCTTCTATAAGTTTCCTTGATCACAACGTTTTGTTTCTGCAATAGCAAAGTAACTAATACAAACCTAGAGGAAGGCTAAATATTTTGTCTTTGTGAGAAAGATGAAGTTGTTTACAACTCATACAGTCTAGGATATAATACATTGCATTATAATATTTAGAAATGTTTTGGATGTTCCTTTATGTAAACTTGACTCAAGCTAAAGTCATCAGAGAGAAGGGAATCTCAATTAAGAAAAATGCCTTCCTAAAATCAGGCTGTAGGTAAAGCCTGTAGTGCATTTTCCCTAGTTAGTGATTGATGGGAGATGTCAAGCCCATGTAGGTGGGACCATCCTGTTATTGGTGTTCCAAGCTTCTGTAAGCAAGCAGGCTGAGCATGTAAGGAGGTGCTCATGTAAGCAGCACCTCTCCATGGCCTCTGCATCTCTCCTCTCTCCATGTTCCTGCCCTCTTCAAATCTCTGTCCTGAATTCCTTTGATGATGAACTATGATTCGGAATCTAAGCCAAGCTGAATAAATGTGGTGATGTTTATAATCTAAGAAATAAAGCTTGCTTGAAAATCAGAGAACAGAGCCACCCAGAGAGTTAAAGACAGAGGTCAGGAAGTGGTGACACATGCATTTAATCCTAGCACTGGGGAGACAGAGATCCATGTGGATCTTTGTGAGTTCAAGGCCACACTGGGCTACACAAGATTGATCCAGTCTAGGAGAGAACAGAGACAGGCAGTGGTGCTGCAGGCCTTTAACCCCAGTATTTGGAAGCACACTAGGAAGGTTGAGATAGGAAGTGAAATGGCTGGGCAGAGTAAGGCATACAAGGCGTGAGGAGACAGGAACTGGAGACCCTTTCGGCTGAGGACTCAGGAACCTTCAGTCTGAGAATTCATAGAGATCACCTGAGGAGTTGGCGAGGTGAGAAGTGGCTGTGGCTTGTTTCCTCTGATCTTTCAGCATTTATCCTAATATCTGGCTCTGTTTTTTTTATTATAAGAGCAAAGTTGCTTTGGTCATTGTGCCTCATCATAGCAATAGTATCCCTAACTATGATAAGGAACCTCACCAATAAAGTTAGATCATTTACCTAATAGTTTTAAAAGATAACTGATAATGTTGGAAAAGATATTAGATTATAACTTTTTAAAAAATGTTGTTCCATTACGCCTTGTTTTTCTGACATCTTGAGTATAATTAAATTGTGAAGTCAGTTAATTTTTTATTTCTCATGTTTTGGAGAGTACTATATGCACAAACTCCAACAAAGAATAAATCTCACTAAAATCCCTTTAACAGATTCTATCGGATATTCAGTATCTTGTTTATTCCTGAACTCTAAGTTGTGTTATGTTAATAATAGAAAAATTTAATCAATTATCTAATCCAGTGAAGGCAACTGGAGTGGATGAGTCAATTAGTTCATATATCTAAAGTAATTATCATTGTAGATGGAATATTTATTATTATTTAAGAATGACAGTAGATATAATCATTTTCAAAACTACAGATTTGATCAATAATATTTGGGTCATTTTTGTTGAAAGTAGAGTATAGACAATGCATGTAATTCACTTTATATTGATATTCCCAGAGAGGAAATAATGTCCTTACACATATGGGAAGGGTTAGAGTAATTAACATTAAAGGTTCACGTGATGAAGCAGGTACACTGCTTTTCTCTGAGGCATTAGAGTATGTCACACAAATGTATAAACATGAATATTCAATGTTGATTTTACTTCACTATGAAAAAAATAGCTAGAGTGTTCTGACTCTTGAGAATAAGGTTACACTCACTGAGATATAAAGTAATATCTATTAATACAACTTGGCAGTGTTTCAGTTAATATATTCTGCTCATTTGACATATAGAATAAAGCATAATCAAAAAATTCACATTAACAAAATCACTTCAATGTGGAGTAGTACTACATAAATAATACCACAATGCAGGTTCAGGTTTAAATTTAAAGAAAAAAATGGTAGTTGTCTTCATTCAAAATGAAGTCAAGAAATATTATAAGTAACTAACAAATGATAAATTGTATTCAATATATTACTTGATAATGACAAGTTTTCCTAAACCTCTTCTTAGAATTCATTACTTTTTTTTTTTTTTTTTTTTTTTTTTTGGTTTTTCAAGACAGGGTTTCCCTGTGTAGTTTTTTTGGTACCTGTCCTGGATTTTGCTCTATAGACCAGACTAGCCTTGAACTCACAGAGCTCTGCCTGGCTCTGTCTCCTGAGTGCTGGGATTAAAGGCGTGTGGCACTGCTGCCCAGCTTCATTACTTTATATAAGTAAAAATTATTGGTTTTGCATACTTCCAAGTGGCTTTTAAAGAAATTATCTGTTGTTATCTTACAGAAAATATGCTCTATATCTCTTCAATTAGATTTTCTATTAAAGATAAAGATATATCAACTATATCCTGATTAGATAACCTTAATTTGTACTCATTAATTTTCAGTAAAGCATATTGAGCATTATACATTTAATAACTTATTTTTGAACATTTAACAAATGTTCCAGGATATAGGTCCTTAGAAAGGTCTTTGTGTTAAACAAAAATAAATATTTTCTAAACCATTTTAATCTTTTCATTTAACAAATGAATCCACAACTCTGAACCCTAATGTATTTAGCTTTTTCCATTGTGTTTTTTATCTTTTATGTATATTAGTTCACACATTCAGTATATTAACTACTTTGGGATACTAACAAGACATTATTTTATTTTAAAAAGATTTGAAATTCAACAATATTGATAAATAATTGAAAAATCTCTCTTTATATCTTTTTAACTATGCATCTTTATGAGGTATAATGTGTTTCAATAAATGAAGAAAATGCAAAATAACCTAATCGGGAAAATTAGCATTTCCATTTATTGGTCATAATTTTGGGTATGGAGTTCTGAGGTACTCTGTTCTGTCACTGGGAACAACACTGTTCATGCTTATGATCGGTGCTGCTCCTGGCTGCTATGGGCAAGAAAGCTCTTTTGCAGTACTCTGAATAACTGCAGATTCATAACTGAAAATGAGAGCCATTGAAGGCTTCAGTAACAACAATACCTATTCCCCTTACCCCCCAAAAGAAACAGTTCAGACAGGAAGTTATTGAAGAGAGTCCTTAAAAATGGTGATAAAGATGCTGACGTGTAGCTCTTCACAGTTGATGGCTTCTGGTGGTGGTGAAGTAGAAGGGAGTGGGGAAGAACTCAATGTTCTTTAAGGGGTTAGCCACTGGTGTTTGAGCATGAACCAATGAGTATGTGCAAAAAACAAATTGGACTTTGGTGAGTGTTGTTTGTTGGTTGGTTATTATTTCTTTTCTTTTTTTCTATATTTTTTGGGTGGAGAGTGGGCACAAGGATGTAAAGATGTACCTGGGAGGAATGTACATGGGTGTAATTAGGGTACATTATATAAAATTCACAAATAATTAATAAAAATATATATTAGCAAAAAATATGCATAGCATAGTATGTGTTACATTCATCTCTCTTTCAAATTGGAAGTGATTTTTGATAGAAAAGTGGTTATGCAAGTGGAAAATGAATAAACCCAAACCCTGCCACAGATCATAACATAGAGGATAGGTGAAAGATCAACTGTCGAAGAGAAAATATCAAATGTGTCAGCAGATTAAAAACTTGAGAAGGGAAAATGATTCAGCTGATTTCCATATGAGCTTGAGGACTTGGTTTCAGATCCCCAGGATCCAGGCAAAATATCAGACAGAGTAGCATGCCTCTATGATTTCAGTGTTTGGAATTGGCTTGATGTCCAGCCAGTCTAGGTGAACTGGCAAGTTCCAGGTATAGTGAAAGATCTTATCTTCAAAAGCATAAGATGGAGGCTGATGGATGGAGACAGCCATCATGGGTTCCCTGTGCTCCTAGAAACATGTACATGCATCTACTCAAACATATAACATATACTGTCCTATACACACAAATTAAAAAAAAGAAGAAAATTAAAATAATTAGAAGTCAGAAACATTTTTTGGATCTTATTTGGGAAATATTGACTAAAATTATATTTTGGTTATAAATATAATTTCACAGTTTTTATTAAATGTGTATAATTTAAGTATAAAGCTAATATTGTACTAATAGAATGCATCTTAATTCTTTTCAAGAATATATAAATAAAATGTGCAAATGATTGAAATCACAAAATAGTTGAAGAAATAAACAAAAGAGATGAATACACATGATATTTAATTGTAATCAGTGAAATACACATAAAAACCAATATTACATTCCCTTTGCTTTTGTCAAGCAGCAAAATTTACAACTTGCAATGCCAAGTGTTATGTATAATTAATTTTAGTAGAATCTCCTATATTCAATTAAAGCCAATGTATATTTGTTTTCCTTAACTTGATTATTACCCATTCCACAAAACCAAATCTTTGGGTTTTTGTCAAGGACTTTTTTATACTGTACAATGAAAGACAGATTTTTATGTTAATAATGTTCACAGTAAAAAGAAAAAAAAAAACAAGAAGCTGAACACAATTCTAAGTGGTCAAGAAACATAACATCCAAGTCCATTGTAACAGATTAGGCAATGACATATTACAGCATCTAAAGACTGAAGTAAAATATTGTTTGAGTCTTAGTGCAGTAATACTAAGTGAAAAGACATGCCTCAAACACCTTTTTTAACTGAAAAGATTCTAAAACTATAATTTTCTCTACAATAAACATAGCTGAAAATTTAGAATAAATAACTTGGGGATTAAATAGGACAAAAGTCAGAAGCCACTTAGCTATATTTTATCAATTTCTTACATTTATATTTTTGTATGGAGTTGAAATTTGCTTATTGCACAATTAAAATGAATAAATCTATGCCTAGGAACGTGGAAAGCAGAGAGGAGCCGACCAAAGATAATGAAAACTGCACGGAGGAGCTAATCCATTGGTTTACTTGCATTTGATGAATAAATGTGGATGTAGATCTCTGTCATTCCACATCTCAATAACTTTCTGGTTGGTTTTGATTCTGGCTGAGATGTACAGACTATCTGCATTATTCCTGGGACTGTTTATACAAAAGGAAAGCTCATACTTTTACAAAGTTGTTCATATTAGTTCTATATCCACTTTTCCTCTCTATTTTGATAATTTTATTCCACAAGTTTTTCTTGACATTAAAAATCGATCATGATAAAAGGGAATATTTGTCATACATAACTACTATTTCCAGTTATGGGGTTCCAGGTAGAGTAGTTCATGTAAGTTAGGTACTTGGCATAAAAGTCTTCTGTTCTATGTTCAGTCCAGGAACTATTGAAGAGGCTTATGAAACTGCTTTGGAAATTTATGCTGTATGAATCATTTTTTTTAGGTTTATGAGTCACATATTTCTCAAATCTGGTGTACCACTTTTGTTCTTAATTAGCAGATGTTATATTTAGATGCATACTAAGTTCACTAAGAAAGTAAGCATGAAGTACAGAGAGCTGTACTTTCAGTTCCCTTCATTAGCCTCCTATTCTTTCAATTTCTCACAGCATGGTGGCATACCATTGCAGTCAATAAACCAAAGTCCAGTTTGCAGGGCTTTTCATCTTGACATGGTACATTTTATGAATTCTCAAAAATCTATCATGATGTGCATTTTCCTGTATTGTATAACTTAGAGTACTTTCACTGTCCTAAATCACTGAGCTTTGGTATTCATTTATCCCTACCAAGTAACTCATAACAACCACTCATCTTTTCATTATAGCCATAATTTTGCCTTTTCCCCAAAATCACATTGTTGAAATCATACAGTGAAGCAGCCTTTACAGACTGACTTCCTTCATTTATACATATGCCTCTGGAGATCCTACTGGATTCTATTTGTTTGAGAGTCCAAGCCATTTCTTCATTGATTATCTGTATGTGCTAATGTTCTACAGGTTCCCTTTTTATCCAGTGCAGGGCTATATAATGGCTAATCTTAATCATCATCTTGACTGGATGTAGATTCACCATTGAAACATATCTCTTGCCTTGTCCACGAAGGTGTTTCTAGGAAGACTTAACTGAGACTTGAAGTGTCCTGAGTGTGTGGAGCAACATCCCATTGGCTGCAGCTGTACTGAACAAAAATGCAAAAACTAAGCTGAGCATCAGTAATCATCTGTCTGTGCCATTGCAATCTGTCAATATAATGGGGTCCCCAGCTCATGCTCCTGGCATCATGACTTCACCATCTAGCTTGAACAATGAGCCAAAATAAACAATCCTATATTTATGTAGTTTCCATCAGGTGTTTTGTTTCACCAAGGGAAAAATGACTAGACCGGACACTTTCGCTTGTGTAGCTTTTGGCAATTCTACTATTAGTTTCTTTAAATAGCCATGTCTGATTGGATAAGTGAATTTGGTAACCAAGATTTGTCATCACAAATGCTGAGAATATATGTAGTTCCTAGAAATGACTGAAATATCTCATAAAAGAATAATTTTGCATTTCATTTAACAGCGAATAAAAATTCCTCTAACTGTGCATACTTGGTGTGGCTAATGTTCCAATTTGGGCTATGTCCAAATCTTTACATTCTACTTTTAGAGAAGTAGGCTTATTTTGCCTGGTGGGTTAGTATGATACCAAGCAGTATCAACATTTAGGCAAAGTTGGTGATGACTTTTCTCCCCTAGCAATTGTATACCACATTCTAGAATTCTGGCTAAGCAATGACAAGAGAAAACTTAGTTTTCTCCAACTTCCAAGGGCATCTTGCGGAGAACACAAACCACACTTAAGGGCAGGTTCCATCCTTAGCAGTAATATTTTTGGATTTTTGGAGGGTTTTTTTTTGTTGGTGGTGGCAGTGTTTTGTTTTTTTTATTTTGTTTTGATTTTTGTCTCATAATGCATTGTGTGGACGTTTTTGTTGTTGTTTTGTTTATTTGTTTTTATCTTAGATTGTTACCCTACAAGCCATTTGATTATATATTATGGTTTCCAATGTGGTGTCTTTATGGAATTTCTGTGTGTGCAAATATATGTGTCTCTGTGTCTTTATGTATTTCTTTTGATTTATTTCTGGCTTTCTTTCTTTCTTTCTATCTTATTTATTCATTTATTTCTGTTCATTTGCTTGTTTTTTCCTATGAAGGTTTGCTTGTTCTCCCTTATGTTATTTTATTATATTTTTCTTTCTTTTTAGATTTCTGTTTTATAACGAGAGAGAGCAAGAAGGGTGTGGATTTGAGTGATCAAAGAGGTAGGGAAGGTCTGGGAGGAGCTAGGGGAAAAAACATTTTAAAAAACAACAACAAAAAAGAAAGTCTGAAAATGCACTGGATACCACTCAGGGTGCCTTTTATAAATTAACATATTAAATTAATTACAGTGCTCCTAGGAATTCAGGTACTGCTATTGACATCAGCATCTGAATCTGCAGATTAGCGCAACAAAGAAACAAAGGTGGTACAACAAAATAAGATCACAATCTAGTGGCAGGCAGTGTATACAAGAGCTGCACAGGGATAAGGTAAATAGGATGCCAGTATTGGAAGGAGGAAGTGGACATGAGCTCCCACCCCTAACCAAGAAGTTATCGGTAATTGAGAATCCACTTACAAAAAGAAAAAAATTAGTTTTCTCCCATGGAATCTCACTGGGGACACAAACCATACCTAAGGGCAGCAGTAGATGGTCAATAGAGAGCAATCACAGTGGTATTTTTGGAGACTTATGTCATATTGCCTTTTGGTCATTTTTTTAAAGCTTAATATTCTTTGTTTGTAAATTATACTTTCAGATTTTTTTTGTTTTTATTAGTTTGTGGATGTGTGAGTGTGTGACTGTGTGTGATGTGTCCTATGTATTTCTTTTTCTTTCTTTTTTTTTCTTCTTTGTTTTGTAAAGAGAGAAAGGAAGAAGGAATGGAGTTGGAAGGGTGAGGAGGTGGGGAAGACCTTGGAGGAGATATTAAAATAAATATGAAAAGCATTTACTTTCACTAAAAATAATTAATATACAAACTCAACCAAGAACACTAATTCTGATGGACTGATTTTGAGATGAAATAAAGTGATAAAGAAAAATAAATAGTACAGTCTATAGTCAAACTCACCCTGAACATGCCCAATTTCATCTAATATAAGATTACAGAGTTAGGAATTGGAAGACATTGACCTAGCCAGTGTGACTTCTAGGGACATTTATATTTCTTTGAACTGCCCTTTCCAAAGCTTCTTGTCATCCATTAGTTCATCACCCCAACTAAACAAACAAACAAAACAAAACAACAACAGAAACATCTAAATAGGAATCTATCTGGGTGTGTGTGTGTGCAAGAGGTGTTAAAAAGAGAGGAAAGGATAAAAGTTCCAATGTGACTTTAAAGTAGAAAGATTTCTGGCAGTGGGACAGCATAAGCAAGGAACAGAAAGGAGTAGGACAAAGGACAAGAGAAACAGAAGTACAAACATTATGAAACCCACTTCTTTATATGATAATGAAAAGTCAGAAATACTACTTCCACTCACAAAAAAAAAAAAAAAAAAAAAAAAAAAACCAGAAGTTTCAATTGAAGTACTCTGAGTAGATGGACATAGCTCTTCCCAGAAATAATGTTTTTAAGTCAAAAATCACATAATTTCAATTTCACTGAAAGTTACTTATGCTAGCAAAAAGTACAACTATGAAAGATGAGCTATTGATATTTTCCTTCCTAATAGTGAATTGGAAAGTCCCTCTTTCCCAGCAATGTCTTACATTCTTCTCCCTTTGTAGTGAGAAATCCTTCTCTATGTCACTTTTCATAATTTCTTACTACAGTATGAAATGTCTATAAAATTTTCTTATTTGGATTATGTGTGAATGCTTAGCATCATGTAATTTTCAATTTAATATCTTTGTGGTTGGTATTTCTTGTACCATTGATCAAACATAAAACAATATTTTGCATGTAATGTGGTAAGAAATTTCTTGCTTGAATTCATGCGGCACTTCATATTATCCCCAGCACTACAGAAGCCAAATAAACAGCTAGATGATCAGAGCAGCTATACTGTATGAGCACTACCAAATTATTGAGGAAAGATAAGAGGGGGATTTTGAATGACCTTAGAATTGCTCTGTTTAGTTTACAAAGTTGCTTATGTGAATAATAAAGTCCTTCCTGATCTTCAAAACAAAGTGTGGCTGGACCAAGCCTGTTCTTTTTAGGTTTATAGAAGTGCAATAATTTTATCATTTTATATTAGTTCTTATGTGTGTCTTGATCATATTCTCCCCTCTTCTCTACTCCTCCAAGATTTATCTCTACTTCCTCACTCACTCAAATTTGTGTCCAATTTCTTTGTCTAAGCTCATCAAGTACTGTTTATACTGCCCATATACTCTTGGCTGTGTATTCTTCGATGGAGCATAGTCAACGCACCATGATCCTTTAAAGAAAACTGACTCTCCTCCCTCTCCCAGCAGTTCTAAGTTGAGACTAGCTCATTAGATAGGGACAGAACTTCATTACTCCTTCTCAGCATCCACACTGGCCTAGCTTTAGGAGGATTGTGTGTACTATCTTATGAAGCTGGAAACAATCATTTCGAGGGTGGTAAATAGATGCACAAAGACAAATGTCATATGTTTTCTGTCACTTTTGGATGTTATTTTCACATCTTTTGGTATGTGTGTTCCATTTGAAATATTCATAGATGTCACAAAATTTGTAAGGGCCATGGGAGTTTATTTAAGTTAGGTCAGCCATATCTGAATGATATAAAGAATTAAAGGAGAATAATGAGACTTGAGTATTTTCACTCTTGGGTGTTAATTGCTTTTATGTTGCTGTGTGGTGAAAGACCCAATAAAATGCAAATTGTGGAAGAATGGGTTTATTATGAAGTAAGTTCCAGAGAGAATACAGACCATTATGGAAGGCAAGTCAGAGCAGCTGAACTATGTAGCTTACCTGGCAGTCAGGATACTGACTGATCATGTTTGACCCACAAGCAGAATGCAGAGAAAGACAGCAGGAAGAAACACAGCCAGGTTACAAACTTCAAAACCTGCCCTTATTGATTCATTTTTCCTGCCAATGCTCTGCTTTCTAAGATTTCCTTATCTTCTTCAAACAGTGAAATCAGCCAGAGGTCAAGTGTTCAAGCAAGCACTGGACACAAGAGAGGCATCTTTCACTCTCAAATCACTCCATCAGTAATGAGTAAAAATATCTTTGACAATACAGAGAAAGACCATGTAATATAGGTTATATAACATTTATTTTATTTTATTTTACAATATAATTTAGTTGTACATATCAGCCACAGATTCCCTTGTTCTCTCCCCTCCTGCCCCCTCCCTCTCCTTTCCCCCAGCCCACCTCCCATTCCCACCTCCTCCAGGGAAAGGCTCCCCTGAGGATTGAGATCAACCTGGTAGACTCAGTCGAGGCAGGTCCAGTCCGGTCCTCCCAGGCTGAGCCAAGCGTCCCTGCATAAACCCCAGGATTCAAACAGCCAACTCATGCACTGAGCACAGAACCCAGTCCAACTGCCTAGATGCCTCCCAAACAGATCAAGCCAATCAACTGTCTCACCCATTCAGAGGGCCTGATCCAGTTAAGGGGCCCTCAGCCATTGGTTCATAGGTCATGGGTTTCCATTTGTTTGGCTGTTTGTCTCTGTGCTTTATCCAACCTTGGTTTCAACAATTCTCACTCAAATAAACCCTCCTCTTAATTGCTAATTAGACTCTCAGAGCTCCACCTGGGGATCTCTGCATCCAGATCCCTCAGTCGTTGGATGGGGTTTCTAGCACAACTATTAGGGTGTTTGGCCATCCCATCACCAGAGTAGGTCAGTTCCAGCTGTCTCTTGACCATTGCCAGCAGTCTATTGTGGGAGTATCTTTGTGGATTTCTGTGGGCCTCTCCAGCACTTTGTTTCTTCCTTTTCTCATGTGGTCTTCATTTACCATGGTCTCCTATTCCTTGTTCTCCCTCTCTGTTCTTGATCTAGCTGGGACCTCCTGCTCCCACAGGCTCTCTTTCCCTTGACCCTTGCCCTTCATTACCCCCACTCATGTCCAGGCTGTTCATGTAGATCTCATCCATTTCTCCATCATTGGGCGATCCCCTTGTCTTTCTTGGGGTCCTGATTTCCAGGTAGCCTCTATGGTGTTGTGAGTAGCAGTCCAGTCATCCTTTTTCCACCTCTAGTATCCTCCTATGAGTGAGTACATACCATGTTTGTCTTTCTGAGTCTGGGTTACCTTACTCAGGATGATTTTTTCTAGATCCATCCATTTGCCTGCAAACCTCATGATGTCATTGTTTTTCTCTGTTGAGTAGTATTCCATTGTGTGTATGTGCCACAATTTATTTATCCATTCTTCAGTTGAAGAGCATCTAGGTTGTTTCCAGGTTTTGGCTATTACAAACAATGCTGATATGAACATAGCTGAGCAAGTGCTCCTGTGGTATGATTGAGCATTTCTTGGGTATATGCCCAAGAGTGGTATAGCTGGATCTTGGGGGAGATTGATTCCCAATTTTCTAGGAAAGCGCCATATTGATTTCCAAAGTGGTTGTACAAGCCTGCATTCCCACCAGCAGTGGAGGAGAGTTCCCCTTGTTCCACATCCTCTCCAGCATAAAGTGTCTTCAGTGTTTTTGATCTTAGCCATTCTGACAGGCATAAGGTGGTATCTCAGAGTTGTTTTGATTTGCATTTCCCTGATAATTAGGGATGTTGAGCAATTCCTTAAATATCTTTCAGCCATTTGAGTTTCCTCTGTTGAGAATTCTCTGTTTAGTTCTATAGCCCATTTCTTAATTGGACTGTTGGCATTTTGATGTCTAATCTCGTGAGTTCCTTATATATTCTGGATATCAGTCCTCTGTTAGATGTGGGATTGGTGAAGATCTTTTCCCATTCTTTGCCTTCTTGACCATGTCCTTTGCTCTATAAAAGCTTCTCCATTTCAAGAGGTCCCATTAATTGATTGTTTCTCTCAGTGTCTGAGCTACTGGTGTTATATTTAGGAAGTGATCTCCTACACCAATGCGTTCAAGACATTTACAGGAGGCCAGTGTCTCAGATTTGAAGCAAAGATTTGCACAAAAGTTTATGTAGAGTTGTAACTCTGTTTTTACAAAAAAAAAAAAAAAAAAAGCTTTTCATTGTTGTCTACTACATTTAATAAAGGGGATTAGGGCTTAGCATGGCTAACAGGACTTGAGTGACTTAGCATGCAAAGTCCATGTCCAATTCAGACATCAAGAGCTCCAGATGGGCTGGCTTAGTTTCACTTAGTTGTGTCACAAGCTAAGCATTGTGGAAAGCTTGGATGTGGCTATTTACCTCTGAATAGGATACTGTCCCTCAAACCTTTTGCAACTACTCCCATTAAACCTTGAGGCTATATAGACTCAGTAGTGCTCCGAACAGTTTTCCCTAAACACTCTATCTTCTCTAATATAAATTAGAGATTACTGTTGAGGTCTGTCTTTTTTACTTGTCTCAATGCTCTGAGAAAAGGGAGTGCATTTTTTCAACTCACAACTACACCACCAGCACCTTACTATTTTAATGAATATATGTATGATGAAGAAATGAATTCAGTAATACTTCTGAGTTCATATTAGAATTCATTATTTTGCCACTTTGCAATTTTAGGAGGTGTCTTATAAGTCTAAGTATTAAAAATGATATTAAAATTGCACCGCTGCAAGCAACATAAATGCATTGGTCTTCTACCAGTATTGCTTTTACAGACCGCTATAGCCCTTCGGCACTTAAGAGAGACATTTAGAGGGACTTTCAATCACTCGTTACTGGCCTGCATGGCAGGCAAATATGAGTATCCAGAATTGCTTCCCAAAGTGTCTATATATCCACTGAGTGCCATGCTGGTTGTAAATAGGAGACATGATGCTTGCAATCTGCCTGTGGAATTACTACTTCCTGAGTAGCCTCAGTAACAAGGTCAAACTAAATATCTAGATTGGTTAATTAGCCCTTCACAACACCTATGGTAAGTAGGCTTAAACTGTTAATAACAGAAAATATACTGAAAATGATTCAAGAGTAAACATAGGGCTCAGATGTTTTATGATTTCCAGTCATGAATACTCTAGTTTTCTCTAAAGAAAGGGGATACTGTGCTAAACTTTCTAAGGTTTCACTCTACCCTTAAATTCTCTCTCTCTCTGTTTTATTTTACTTTCTACTTCTCTCTTTCCCTAGCAGACATTTTCTCTTTCCTTAACTATTTCTTTGCTTTAATTCATTGCTGATTTGATCACTTGCAATTTAGTCTTTTGCTAAACACTTTATACTAATCACATAGATCATAAAAAAGATAATATAGAAATGTATATCATACATACGTACATATAAATGTATGCATATATATGTATACTTTATATATGAAAAATATATATGCATGGATAGATATATAGATATGTAGGTACATAGATGGATAGATAGATAGATAGATAGATAGATACATACATAGATACATAGATACATAGATACATAGATGATAGATACAAATCAGAGACTTAGATTTACTGTTTCCCATGTACATGAATGCTGTGGTGTGTGTGTGTGTGTGTGTGTGTGTGTGTGTGTGTGTGTGTGTGTGTGTATGTGTGTGCATGTATGCTTTTGTTAAGTTTATTGGACTATAAAAAAAGTGAAGAATGAAGTGTGAAAACAGTGCCTGAATACAAACCAAAAAGATAAAAATGTTGCTTTGATCCTGCACAAAATACCTGCGTGATATTAATTCAAAGGAATAAACTGTCCAGTAGGCCTGCTGATATCAGTAGTGAGTAAGGTCCCACATAGGGGCCTAGAGATTTCTCACGTCTTTTTTAACACTGTCCTATTTGAGATTGTTGGTAGGAAGAAAATAAAGTTTGAAAATACATTTTGTATCAAAACAAACCTCTAGGGCTTTGGCTTTCAACATGAACTTGTTATTTTATATCTCGCATGTCAGGCGGTGCTTCATAGTTCAGCTTTTTAGCCTTTGTTTTCTGCTATCCCCAAGTGCCTGTTTATTTCTACATTTGATTATTGTAGTGTTAATTTATGATTAGCTTTCAGTCTACAATTAGGAAATGTAAAAAAAACACTGAATTAGACAAACAAAGCAAATATATTGCAATATAATGGACTACTACATGAAAATATAGAGCCACACAGTTCTACATAGTTTACAGCTACAAAAGACACATAGATAATATTACCACATATACATAATTCAACCATCTACGCAATTTAAAAAAAATGATGGAAGTCTAACAGAAAGTTAATGATGCATCAATTGTTGTAATAGAAGTAGATATTATGCCTATCATTTAAATAGTTATATTATTTATTTTTTCTCAAAACTTTAGGTTCTTTAGGTTCAGTCACATTTGCCTACATTTTACACATTTCTAGTATGTTTAATCTTAAATTTCTTTACTCTTTTTTTAAAAATATGTTTATATCCTAGATCAGTTGTAACATTCATTGCAAAATGGCAAATTAACAGAAGGTCCAGTGATTTGTTATATCCTTTTTCCTGTTCTGATTATCATTTTTAATAACAGAAGGAGATGTTTGTTATAAAAAATTATGTTGTCATTTCATTATCACTATATAGCTTACTATTGGGTTTATATAATTTTTGGCAATTATGCAAATAAATCCCTATTCTTTGTATACTATCTCTTACATATGCTTTAAAAAATCATCTCAATTCAACTACTCTAAATAACTGTATCTGCTATTTAATATTTTCACTATTATCTCATGAGCTTGTCACTTTTTCTCATTTAGGTTCTTTTCCTGTCATTATGCTGATAAATCTAGGCTAGGAATAATTACTTTCCACACTTTACCAGCCTCAAAAAATGTCAGGATGCTTAACACTAGAAGATACTTTAATTGTGTTTACTGACTGAATGGGCCATAGATATTGCATATTGCTACAATTAATTTTTATATATTTGCTTAGTGCAGAGATATCTGCCTGTAGTCTCAGCTAACTTCTTGGGGACTAAGACAGTAGAACAAGTTCAAATGCTGCTTTGACAAGTCAGTTAAGACACTGAACCAGACTGAGGGAGGTGGAGAGACAGACACAGAGACACTGAATCAAAATAAAAAATAAAGAATTCAGGTCAATGTAATTTTATCATAAGAAAAAAATTTTATATTTGATTTTTTTCTTCCAATTAAGCAACAAATGACACCAAGGTAAAATGACTTAATAGTAAGAAAAATAATTTCATAGTTGAATGTTAAGGCTATTTTTAAAAATACCTTGTTCGAACAATTTTAAAATGATAGATGAAGAGACTAGAAAAGCAACAGAAAGTTGTTGATTGTGAAGTGTTTCCGATGAGTTTTCTTCAATTATTTCTCTTGTGTTTTCAGATTATATTATAATTATTTAATTTCCCCATATTGTTTACCCCTCCAAACTTTCTATATGCCATTACTTCCTCCTTTTCAAATTCATGGCCTCTTTTCACTTAATTATTATTACATGTACATATACGTTTGTATATACATATTCATTTCTAAATATATCCTGCTCATTCTTTTTTTTTTCTTTTGGTCTTTTGAGACAGGGTTTCTCTGTGTAGCTTTGTGCCTTTCCTGGAACTCTTTGGAGACTAGGCTGGCCTTGACCTCACAGAGATCGGGCTACGTCTGCCTCCTGAGTGCTGGGATTAAAGGCGTGTGCCACCACCGCCAGGCAACCTGCTCAGTCTTTATAATAGTTATACATATGTTTTCAGGTATGACTTTTTGATATTGGCTAATCAATCACTGTGTTCTTCCCTGGAGAAGACTATTTCTCCCTCTTTCAGCATTCCTTAGTTGTCTGAAGTTCTTTGTTCAGGCCTCTGGACTTTCCCAGATTCACTTTGACATATCCACAAGTATTCATAAGAATAATCTTTGAAAATACTGCAGTCACACCAGTCACGCTTGTTTCCAACAGCAACCTGGGGTTCTCCAGGGTAATGTGAGCCTAAGAGACAGAGTTGCAAACAGTGACAGACTCTGCCTACAGCACTTGCAAATCAAAGAACTGTCTCAATGTGGTATGTGTGCAATGTGGACAGGACCAGTGTCTACTGATGAAGCCATTCCACTCCACGCTCCTTAGAAACATCAGTCAAAAACAGTAGCACTTTTTTATTTGTTTGGTTTTTTTTTTTTTTTTTTTTTTTAGGAAGAAGGGCACAGGGAACATTTTTCTCTCTTTGTTTCCTGCTTGCTTACTGTGAGACTCTTCCTTAATAAATGAATAGTAAGCTAACTGCTAGAAATAGTGAAAGTCTAAATAAGATAGCTTATTTTTTCAAAATCAATCTCTGTTGCTCTGTTTGACCTCTACTGAAGACATCTGAATATTACTTTTTTTTTTCACAATGGCAACTTGTATGATTTTCCCATGAACACATTATAAAGAAATCCTGTCTTGAAAAAACAAGCAAAATAACAATAAATACACAGGTGTGTTTTTGGAACAGGAGAATGTTAAATCAAAGTTATCACTGTGGAATTCTCTAACTTGCAACCTATGTTCTAGATCATATTCTCTGAGACTTTGAGGAAAACCAATTCCATACTTTGAAGAAGAGACTGAATTGGATAAAATTCACATATAGAATGCTCTCCAAAAGAAGATAATGAGCCCATCCATATCATTTCTAAGCATTTTAGTGTCTGAAAATAAAAGTAATAATATATTCTTTTTTTTTTGGTATCAAGTCTCACTTTATTGCTTCTTAAGTAGGTTTTTGATTTTTCTTCAAATTTGGAGTACTGGCTCCACTTTATTTTTTTTAATTTAATTTAATTTTATTTTACAATATAATTTAGTTCTACATATCAGCCATAGATTCCATTCTTAATAAGATAGCACTTTCCATTTTCTTAGAACTACTAGGGGAAAATACATTTAAAAAATTCATTTTGGGAAAAAGATTATTCCAAAAAATCATTTGGAAGAAAATTTCCCTTATGTAAAAGTAATTTCAGCAGCAACTAGAAAAACAAAAGTAACATGGCTAACTTTTAAGTATTTTGGACATCTGTTACTGTGTAAGTGATTCAGAACAGTTAAATATTTCATAAATAAATAACATATAGCACAGAAAGAATACTCTTGTCTTTTTGTCAGGAACCCTGTGTTCATATTGTTAGTCATAAAAGCCCAAGAAACAAATAAATCAATTTGTCCTCAAAGAAGTCACAACCTACTAACAGAAGATAGATACAGTAACCAATTAAGAGAAAGTCTTAAGAAATGTTATCTGAAGAAATATTTCATTTCTAGGACCATAAAATAACATTTCATGTTTCACGTGTATTACGGAGAGATGGTAGTTTAATGAATAATGTTTCTTGAAGCCAAAATTGTAGGCCCAATTCTGACAGATGAATCAGATTCTTCATTATTAAGATGGAGGGCAAAAGGTGTGTCATTGGGCCTTCAGGACCTGGGGTTATGACTCTAAATGAAATAAGAGTATTATTCAAACTGAATTTGTACATTTAAAAGTGGGCCAAACACCCTGGTGGAGTGCTGGGAGTCTAATTAGTGAGAAAGAGCAGCGTTTATATGAGCGAGAATTGTTGAAACCAAGGTTGGATAAAGCACAGGGACAAATAACCAAATGAATAGAAACACATGAACTATGAACCAAATGCTGAGGGGCCCCCAACTGGATCAGGCCCTCTGAATAGGTGAGACAGTTGATTGGCTTGATCTGTTTGGGAGGCATCTAGGCAGTGGTACCAGGTCCTGGGCTTATTGCATGAGTTAGCTGTTTGAAACCTGGGACTTATGCAGGGATGCTTGGCTCAATCTGGGAGGAGGGGACTGGACCTGCCTGGACTGAGTCTATCAGGTCGATCCCAGTCCTCGGGAGAGACCTTGATCTGGAGGAGGTGAGAATGGGAGGTGGGCTGGGGGAAGGGGAGGGGGGCAGGAAGGGAGAGAACAAAGGAATCTGTGGCTATTATGTAGAACTGAATATTATTGTAAAATAAATTTTAAAAAAAGTGATTGACAAAAAAAAAAAAAAAAAAAGGGGGCCAAATAAGTCAGAGGAAAAGATCTTGACAGTAGGTGTTTTCTTCAAATACGTGGTTTGTTTGTTTGTTTGGTTGGTTGGTTGGTTTTGTTTTGTTTTGTTAAAGTATGCCTTGCTTCCATAAGATTGCAATATGGAAACTCTCATTGTTCTTTGAATGTAGAGAAACATCATGGTTATAAAAAAGAGTACCAGATAAGAAGTCTGGGAAGCTTTAGTTGCGGCAGGACTTCAACAAATTATGAGCTATATTCCTTTTGAAAGAGACATTAACTTTGGCCATAAGATTGTACACCAGCAGCGTGGCAATTGAAATTCTCATTCACAAGGAGCTCATGTGGCATGGAGAAGTTAAATGTCTGAGAAACAGAAACATAGAACACAAGTAAAAAATGTACGCTATGATGTAAATTTTGGACTCTCCATTGTTTTTATGACTTGTATAAACATTAATTCTAATTATAAAATGGTTTCTTTAAAAATTTTCAATCTCTTCTAAATGTGGCTATATTTTAGTTATAGTAAAAGTAATCTTAAAGTCATTGATCACTTCAATTATAGTATCTATACATGAATTTACTTATATAATGTTTATAAAAAATACTACAGTAGAAAATCAGGGGAATAAAGAGTAACTGGCTAAAATTTAAAATTCAGAGTTAAAATCTCCTTGCTTTTCAGCTTAGCTAGTCTAGAAGTGTATAGAAACTCTTTAAAGGAACCTTTGATCAAAATGCATAATTTTGCTAAGTTGCTCTAAATTTGATGCATTTTACTTAAATTATTAAAAATTTGATTTGAGCAGCGGTTCTCAATGACCCTTTCACAGGGGTATCCGAAGACCATTGGAAAACACAGATATTTATATTATGACTCATGGCAGTGGGAAAATTACATTTATGAAGTAGAAACAGAAATAATTTTATGATATGGGTCACCACAACATGGGGAAACTGTATTAAAGAGTCACAGCATCAAAGGTTGAAAACCACTGGTTTAAAGTGAAGCACGAAAATCTCAAGAAATCATCATGGCACTCACACCTACAAATGCACATGTATCTAGTTAATATTTTATTGATTAGATAACCATATAAATGGGAATAAATACTAAGATAACAGTCCTTGAATACAGCACAGAGAAATACAACAGTAATATGTGTTTATCCTATAAAGCATGATTTGAATGATCTCAAAATTATAATTTCTAACCTTATTCTAAATATTTATTCTTATTTTTTCACACAAATGCATCTCTCGTTCCTCATCAAAAATCTTTGTCTTTTTAAATTCCAGCAGCCACTGTTTAGTACAGAGTTACACAGATGGCCAAAACACACACACAAAAAAGCAACAATGGCATGTTTCGCCCTAGTTGGAACATTTACATTGCAAACTCAACGCAAAAGGTGGAGAGAACATTGAGGCAGCAGAGTCAGAATAAGAGCTAGACAACCACGAGACCTGCTGTTAAAAAGTGTCATGATAGGGACGCTGTACTCATGAGATTTCAGTAACATTTTTGCCCAAATAAGGAGTACATAATGACAATACTAGTCAGTACACCACTGTGGATGGGGAACTGTCACAAGGCTGCACCTTTAAATGAAGTGCTGTAAGCAACCAGAAGCCACCAAGGAAGACCAAAATCAGCCTTCTCCAGGAAAGAGCTCCCCCTACATGTTATCCAACACCAAGTGGTCAGTCCTAAATACATGGAAATGCAGAAAACGCTAAAAAGGCTCAGCCAGTCATGTATGTGCATGCGTAAAATGATAAGAGGTCTTGAATTTAAGGTAGTGTGAAAGGATATTGGAGGGAGAAAAAGAGAAGTAATATAAATATTGTATTCGTTCATGTATGAAATTCTCAAAAATCATTAAAAATGAAACAATTGAAAGCTTAATATGATAATGGAAGTAACAAACAATGTGGACTTATTTTGTGCTGATACTATAATAATAAAGTTGAAATAATGTTATCTCCTATAATCTCCATTTTCCAAGAAAGGATCTGAAATGCAGATGTTGAGATCACAAAGACTATGCAGAAGGATCAGTGTGAGAATGGAGATTTATCGGATTCCAGTCTAGGAGGGGATCTCAGTGTTCCATCCTCTCCTGTTTGTTCTGCGATATTACTGAACGAAGAAGCAATGCTCTTCAATTTTGGCTGTCAAATCTTAAAAGTTATATAATAATTCAAAGTTCTCTTGGAGCCCCATGAAATCATCTAACACCTGGCTCTATTCTCATTTTCTCCAGGGAGCTACACTGCCTGTTCCCCAAGAAGTAAGGATTTCTATTCTGCTATTATTGTGGGTGTTTCTATTGTTCTCTTCCTCACAATTTGTCCCAACATGTTCCAGGCTCCTTCTATTTTAATGATTGCTCTAAACAAAGAGAGGTTGTGGCATTCTTTAACCATGGGTGAGCACTTGCCTGAATAGGCTTTATGTTTTTATGTTCTTACTCTTTGTTTTTACTTGCCTTCCTCTCTAAAGCTAAGATAGATTTATTGGAGAACATTTTCAGATGACTTCAAACATTCTATATCTTTTCATTGTCCAGGAAATTCATTCTATACATTCATTAGTACTAGAATAAATCTTAACATACTAATTCTCATTATCTGAGTACATTTCTTTCATTTCCATTTTCTTATAGTCCTTTAAATGATACAGGTAACTTAAGTGTGGGGATTGGTAGTCTAATTATGAATCTCAGTGTGTTCTTGTATTGCTAGTTTACTAGGGCCAATAATACATGTTATTTCAAACCCAGTCCCAGAAGTTCTGAGTATTCAGTTTATGGTCTATGAATAGGAACCCTGTGAAAACACTACTGTGTTCTTTCCTCAGTCACAGAAGAACTTGCTACTGCATAATTTCAATTGCCAAATATTAAACATGAAATAATGTATATTTCACAGATTTACAAAAGTATTACTTAATATAAACTGCCTTAAGTCTAGTTATCAGTGTCAGTAAATGAGGGAAAATATCCTAAGACTGTTAAAGTATATTGTACAATGTAATACAAGACTTTTTAGTGCTCTGTCAGATGTGGGGTTGGTGAAGATCTTTTCCCATTCTGTAGGCTGTCGCTTTGCCTTGTTGACCATATCCTTTGCTCTACAAAAGCTTCTCAGTTTCAAGAGGTCCCATTGATTGATTGTTTCTCTCAGTGTCTGAGCTACTGGTGTTATATTTAGGAAGTGATCTCCTATGCCAATGCGTTCAAGATTACTTCCTACTTTCTCTTCTAGCAGGTTCAGAGTAGCTGGATTTATGTTGAGGTCCTTGATCCACTTGGACTTAAGTTTTGTGCATGGTGACATATATGGATCTATTCGTAGCCTTCTACACATTAATATCCAGTTATGCCAGCACTATTCTTTGCCCTGGAGGGAATGGGAATGGGGTGTGGGCTGGGGGGAGGGCAGGGGTGGGTGGGAGGGAGGAGAACAGGGGAATCCATGGCTGATATGTAAAATTAAATTGAATAAATAAATTTAAAAATGAAAAAAAGAAATAAAACCCAAAAAAGACTTAATAAGAGAAAATTGGTTAATGTCAATAGCTATATTTTCTGTTCGCATTTAGAAATGATGGATTTTGAGGGAAGTATCTGATATTATTAGAATAAATTAATGGGTTGCATTTGATTACACTAAATTTTCCCAATAAATTCAAAATTTATTGAAATCATTATTTATTTAATCATTACTAATTGGTCTAAAAAAGAAAATTTCTCCTTACCCATTTCATTTGAAATATCTTTAATCTATGTTCTGTAATTCTACTACAAAATAGCTATTGTAAAGAGATAAAATGAACAGTTCATGAATTGCTATTCAAATAAAGAAGTTAAAGTAATGATGAATTGATACTTTGATCCTTAAAACAGATAATGTTGTACATTGTATGCTTTATTTTTAGTTCTTTTGGAATGAGTTCTCAGCAAAGGAACTTCTAACCATATCAGATCACTTACAAATTAATTATATCAATATTTTCAATTAAACTACTACTGACTTTATTTTTGTAGAGATCACTTCTTGACAATTATACTATTCTACAGCAATGCTCATTATTACTTATTTTAAGATATTACTTGTACTTAAATATTGACTCAACAACTATTACAGTGAACATTGTACATTTTTAAAAAAACAGAAAAGAAACCATTGTCTCTGAATTCGGGATGCTTATTCAGTCAATCAACGACTAATTGCGTAAGATGGTGATCCCATCATTTTATTACATAGTTCTAAATGTTTCTCTTCCTGTGAATTCATAGCTGAGGAAGCAAGAGTCAAAGACACTGAAAAGAAAAAGAAAATCCTCAAAGAAAATTCACAATAAAGAGTTTAACTGAAGCCTTTATTAAATTCAATGAGCTTCTTAAAATTTTGAATCCTTCAACATCAAAAGACTTTCTTTTCTCTGTTAACATACAAGTGTGTGGTGTGTATGTTAGTGTGAATATATATATATATATATATATATATATATATATATATATATATATATGAACATGTGTATATAGAGGCAGGAAGGTGACAAAAAAAGGTCTTCTATTGTTTTGATGTTTTCTTTTGAGAGTGTGCTTCACACTGAATGTTTGGTTCATCTATCAACAAGAATGGCTGGCTAATTAGCTCATGAACTTTTCCTGCCCCATCCAGACATCACTGTCAGCTTCCCTGAAGTCCCCCCTTCCTATTTCCTTCCCCTCATTCCCCATCCTGCCAACTCCCAAGATTAAAGTCTCCAATAACAGATTTTACGAGTGTGAGTGTGAGTTCTGGTTATCCATATTCAGATCTTCAGGTCCTCATGCTTGTGTGACAAGCACTTGACTGGGTGAGTCATTTCCCTTGATCCTAAAAACTTTTATTTGTAGAGAAAACGTTCCTACTTCATTATCTGTCTATAAGCAATTTGTGATGAAATAATCAATGAAAATAAACTCACATGTGTGCATTTCTTACCCTGACTACTATTGTTGAAAAATACCAGGCATGTTCAACAGGGGGATTGTAGAGGGTGGTGCTGGAATCCTGAACGGAAACCTATAAATTCTCACCTGAATGCCTTATAGTGGGATGAGAAGTGGAGGGGGGAATGAATAATTCATAATCCAACCTTTAAGAAAAGGAGTAGGTTGATATTTTTGTTTTTATTGACACATTTAAAAATACAAAATGCTTGGCTTTTTTCAAATAGAGATAAGCTCACACAATAAGACAAAGACATTTTCCTGTTGTACATTGTGCTTTAATTATAAGGTAAGTGATATTACAAAAGCCTCTGAAACTTGAAAAGTTAAAGAGTATACAAAATAAAAGTCAGAGTAAGCAATTATGGTTATAATAAGCCAATGGAATTCTTTATTATTGAAGACATGACATTTTTAAAAAAATCTACCATGGTGTACATGAAATATTGTCTTAGGATTTCGTATTCACTCTCATATGATATCACTCTGAGTAAATTCCAAGTTTTCAAGCTACAGTCAAAATGCTTTATAATGCATTTTTTAATATACTGTAACTTTGTCATGATGCTAGAGTTGTCTTTGGTAATTGGTACTGTAATACCTTCTTGAGGCCTGTAGTCTAAAATCAAGCAAACAAAGAATGTAGTCAGTCATTTCATAGAGGTTTGTGTGGATGTATTCTGTAACATTCAAAGCAAGGAAAAAAAAACCATAAGATCTAAATACAGAACAAATCCTTATAATTCATTGACAAATGACTCTATAGATATATGTTTAATAAGATATACAAAGAAGAAAAACTGAGAGGGTTTGTATTATTCTATATAAAACAATTTGTGGCCATCACAAAGGTTTCTATGAACTCTGTAATTTAGACAGTAATAATGAATGGGAAGAGAGTAATAATGAATGGAAGAGATCCTAACTCAGTCAAGTTGATTAATCAAGTTATTTTGCACAGAAAATAATAGGAATTTTCTAGTGTGCATATACATAGTTTAGATATACTTATATAAAGGTAACATGTATATTTTATGATCTATATGATCATCTACCTATTCAATATTATACACATAAGAAATTGAGTATATTTCTATTATAAACATTGTAAAAAACATTAATGTTGTTATTTAAATTGCTTTGAGCCTGTTCAGCCATATAATACATCTTTAAGGGGAGACTACACAAATTTCTATGACATTAAATGCATATATAGGTATATGATATTTAAATGCATATATAAAGTTATATGCATTTAAAATATCCAAGAATATCCAACATATCTGCAAGTGCCATGTTGAGTGGAAGACATTCCTAGAACCAGGCATAATTTTCACATGCCTCTGCTAACTAGTGATCTCTGTGAGAGTTCAAGGCTAGCATGGGCTACAGAGTGAATCTCAGGATAGGCTTCCTTCAAAGCTACCCTGAGAAAACCTGTCTTGAATCTCCCCCTCCCCCCCCAAAAAAAAGAAAAGAAAAGAAACAGCCATATATGAAAGCTAGAGACAGATTTTCAGCTTACCTTAGTTTTCTGATGGTAGTAAATTTAATGTCACCGATTTTCTGTTCTAGTTTCTTTATATATTTGTTCAAAAAGCAGAAAATATAGCAGACTAAATTACGGTGATTCTATTTTATACCTGTCTTTTAAGCCACCATATTGAATTTTACTTAATTTTAAGTACCGTTCTCAAACTCTATCATTCAAAAGTCTCAGTAATTTGATAAGCCTAAGTCTATTAGCTAAATCGAGTTTCTTTTCAGACAATGTCATTTCAAATATCATATGTGAATCTAGCACTTAAAATAGTATAGAAAGGCAATTTATTCTTACCTAAGTCTGGTTTTTTTCTTGTAATCCTTTTGGGTTCTAAAAAGCAATGCAAATTAATTTTGTGATCATACTCTCTAATGTAGATCTATGGTTGCACAAAGATTAGTGGGAGAGAAAAAGTATGTACTTACATAATAAACAAAAATAAAAACAATGTGAATTATTTATTTCCTAAAGTGATATGCAATGTATCATTACTTAAATTGTAAGCAAGTCATAATAAACATTATTGATTCATTTTTGCCCATATATAGTTCATGAACAGCTGAAATAAATACATTATTTTCTTGGAATTCTTGAATGCACTGGCCCTGTCACTTCCAGAAGACAGCATTTCACCACACCCAGTCTCTGACCCCTCACTGTTCCACCTGCTCTTCCTTAATGTACTCTGACATTGAAAGAGCAGGGTGTGATATAGATGTTTCTTTTAGAGCTAGCACCCCACAATCATATTCTTTAGATTTTGACTTACACGTGATTAAACCATTCAGTACTCCAGCATTGATAGGGGAGGGGCTCATGAGGCTGCACACCTAGCTGAGGAGTTTTTGGCCGCTGACGGCTACTGGGTGAAGATAAGTTAGTTATGACCAGATACATGGCTTGTGGTGTGTAGGCTGGTTGTGTTCATTTCTGTGGTGTTATACCCATGCACACACGTGCAATAACTAATTGGACTCTGTGGGTCTTTAGAGCGGACCAAATAAGAAGCAGGTGTGGTGGTGCACACCTTTAATCACAGCATGAGGGAGGAAGAGACAGGTGGACCATGGAGTTTGAGATCAGCCTGGTCTAGACTGAGTTCCAGGACAGCCAGAGCTACATAGAGAAACCCTATCTTAAGAAAACAAACAAAATAAACAAATAAAAAATTTTAAATGAAATAAAATAAATAAATAAAAAGAGATGAGGACATGAAATGGGAGGGGCTAGGATAAGTTGAGGGGTATGTTACAAGCTTGGGTATTAGATGACTACATTATATAGATGGACAAAGTTACTAAAGTATAAAATTATATATGCTGCTTTAAAAACCAAAGCAAATAGTTTTAGGAACACCTCTCAAATATGTAAGATGTTTTATAAGCAGCATTTCCACACAGACACCAATTTGTATACACATATCAGCTAGTGACTTTTAGAAATGCATAATGTCAGCAATATTGTAACATGGAAGACAACCTGATGGTGAGGATTTATATTGTAAACATTTATTCTTCAAAAACCATTTTTTCAATGTCAGAGCAGCTAAAACAATGTATTTGACAGATGAGAAACTATCAAGTAAATATTGAGCCATGAAATTAGTATTACGATGAACTTCTCTGTGGAGTCTGATCCAAACTTTAGATGAAACACATCTTTTCATCAACTGATATAATTTGTCCTTGAGAGAATAAGGAAAAGTGATTTTGTTTATGTATTTAAAGTGAAAGGCTATGTATATTTTTTTCTGATAGTGAAAGTTCATTCTGACTTGTCAAACTGAGGAAGCATCGATAACGAATGTGACTCTGCTATACATTCTTAGAAGCTGACTCAGAAGAAAAAGTAGGCAGGGAATGCTAAGTTCTTTTCTCTAATTTCTACAAAAAATATTAATAAGAAAAATGAGTTGGAGAAGAAGCAGAGATGACGTATCTCACACTGAGTTTTTTTTTTTTTTCTTTTTCTTATCAAATGGTGCCAACTCAAGCATTTCTTATGTCCTAACTACCAAATTTAGGATTGTGTGATATTAACATTCAGCTTGTCCACTCATGGGTGTAAATCTTAAGCCAGATAAGCACTCGTTAATGTGGCTTCCTTTGCCTTATATTCCTTACTCTGAATTTATTCCACTAACTTCAAATGTAATATTTTACAGTGACTAATACTATATCTCACCGGTCTGACATTTCTTTTATTCTTCCATTTCTGATTGTTCAGCCACTGACATTCTGTGGGGAAGGTGACACATAGATGTTTAAGCAGAGCATAAAAATGGAGACCTGTTATCTAAGCAGTCTCAGTGATCACAACAAATAAAACATACTGCAAAAATAGATAACGTGTTTAGTTTAATAGAAGCTCAGATCCTAATTCCCCAATGACCTTCTCAGCTGAAAGGATTACCTTGGGAGTAAATACTTTAAGACAACACTTTCTTATAGACAGTGGTTATACAAAAGCAACAAAATTTTATTTAATATTCTTTAAATAATGGATTTGATTAAAACCTGGAGGCTTATGAGTAAGTAAACAACAAAAATTAAATTCCTTTTGATTTACATGCTTAACTATCATTTTTTATTCTTGTCACACATAAATAGCTTTCAAGCTCTTTTGAATTTCTTCCTATAATTCAAGAAACTGTGAAACATAATGTACTTAGTACTATAAATGCATCAGAAACATTAAAAACAATGTTTTGTCCAATGTGTCACTTGACTTTAAAATAACAGTATGGTGATTTTTAGTTAAAAGGCATTATATTCTTGACACAAAGACAGGTAGTATTAAGCATGCTAATAAATAATAAATAAACAATAAAGAAAAAAAGAAACAAATAAAATAGTAGCAATATTTGCTAAGTTTGCTAGGGGAATCATTTATCAGTTCTATGCATTACAAAATATCACCTATACTTTTAAACAATAATAAATAATGCTTGCTAATTGGAAACATTGACTTTCTGTTATATGTTTCAGTGTACTGTATCTGCTAGCATCTGAAATATTCTATAATTGTGTATAAACTACAAATATGTTCAATTTGCTAAATCTTAACTGCAACAGTATGGTAATAAATGTAAAGTATTGTATTTTGTTTGTTTTATTTATTTTTATTCCTGAGAATATGTACCTGTGCTCATGTGTGTGTGTGTGGGTGTGTGTGCAAGTGTCTGTGCTGTGTGTGGGTATTTTCATGTGGAACCGTAGCTGTGCTAGTTAGAAGAGGACTAGAACATTTGCAGCTGGTGTACAGACAGCTGTGAGCCAATCGACTTGGGTGGTAGGATCTGAATTCAGTCTTCTGGAAAAACAAGAAGTACTCTTAACCTATCAGCCCTCTCTACAGCCCCCTATAAAAATATTTTAATGCATGTACTACATAGCCAATCACGAACAAGGGTAATAGACTTAGCACACTTTCAAAGAAATTTACAGATTTTTGTGCAAATTTTATATTTTAAAAAAAATCAGATGGTTCCAATTGGTTACTAAATTGACCATACAGCATGTCATGTAATTTATCCAATATGTAGACAACTACCGATTTGCATTCATTTGATTTTGCACTGCTCCAAGTGTAAGAGGAATAAAGTTATACACACACACACACACACACACACACACACACACACACACACACACACATTTTTCTGTCATCCATTAAACTATTGAAAGAGATGTGGATATCTTTATACATGAGTATTTTAACAATGCTAACTGAACACTTATCATCACTTTAATTGTTTGGTATTCTTTTACTTTGCTTTTTCAAATTTATAAAAAAAAAAAAAGTCTATCAGTTAATGGATGCCAAAGGAAAGTTCTGGTATCTGCACAACAACATTTATTTTGACTGCAGCTCAACCACTAACTGCACAATTTTGTGAGACTGTTTATATATGGTGTGAGTGTTGCTTTCCCCTAAAGGATTTTGCAATGATTCAGTGGATTTATAGCACAGATAATAAGACATTGGGAAGGTATAAAATCATCAAATGTTATAGAGAAGGAAAAGAGCTCACCCTACATTCAGGAGTAACCCTCAGGTAGTGAGATCTTGCCTCAGATACCATCTTGTATTGCCTGTGACTCACATGGGCTGGATAATTTCCAGAGCTTACTAAGAAGCTCTCTCCTGCCAGTATACATATTAAATTGCACTTCTGCCTCCCACCCAGAACTGTGATAATACAGATACATTTGATATATTATAATACCTTTTTGGTCATTTACTTTTGCATGCTTTTTCTAATAACTATGCCATTTTTAAAAATAAAAGCACTCATATATCATTCAAAAACATCAGTGATCTCTTTTTTTTTCAGTAGAAATGTATCATTAAACAGATTTTAGAGTGGATAGCAGGCCGAAAATCGCTTCAATTTTATAATCTTTCCACATTGGTTGTCAGAAATACTAGAAAATGGAAACACTTAGATGTCTATTAAATGAAACATCACTGTGTTATAATATAGTTTCATCTTTTAAAAGTTTCCATATCCATTAGAAAAGAAAATGGGTTGGTCGACATTGTGAATAGAGAACAATAAGATCTGGCTATCAGGAATAGTGTTTTGTTTCAAGATCTTAATTTCAATTAAAAAAAGGCATTTTAGAATAGAACAGCACAATATATTTTACCATACTCAGAATTCATATGTTTTGTTTCTGGGAAACCATGAAAAGAAAAGGGCAACAGTGCACAATCAATCCACAGGGAGTCATAAGTTACAGCTTGTACACAGAATTATGGCTTGTCAATACAGGATTCTTTATGGTGCTCTATAAACTGGATTTTCTCACTTTGGGCCTTAGATTCTGATTATATTGAAGAAACTTCTTAAATAAAATTTAAACTAATAACTGAACAGCAGCTGAAAGATTTTGATATCTAAAAATTTTAAAAATATGTGAGACCACTATAAATTAAGAATGGTGTACATTTTCTATGTTTAACCATGAATCAAATACAATTGCTCTGTTACAATGAATGACTTTCATTTCTCTTATGTGTCAGTCAGAAACTATACTCTGTTGGCTAAGAATGGAAAAGGCAAAATAATAGACTAAACTATTGTATATACACACTGCAAAGAAAACATCAGTGTGTTTTGTCTCCTTTTGGTATATTAGTATATCTATTACATACTTTCTTTTGTTCCATCATAAGCTTTAAATCCTCAAGTGAGTACTATAGAATTCTTTCCTTTCTTACAAAACAGTCACAAAATGTTTTCAGCTAACTTTCATGAATAAAAAGAATACGCAGGGTCTTATCCCCATGATTTTACCTATCATTAAAAGAACTGTGACACTATTGATTGAAGAACTTGATATAAAAATTGTTGTTTTATAAGAAACTTTGTTCCAGAAGTTAAGAAACATCTGGAATTATTAAATTTCATGGTAACTTTAGCATATCATCATCAAACTCCTGTTTTCTAATGTTTTAAATCTCAAAAGAACATTTTTTCTTAAATGCCTAATGACAAAAGAATATACTTTTAAAATTTACACTCTGTTTTATTAACATTTATTAATATTCTTACTTATCAACACTATGTGTCATTACATTATGAATTCACTTGTCCTTAAAGCTTTTTATCTAGGAGAAGTAATGCATGGTCATGGAATTTTGTTTGTCTTGATCTTGTGCAAGTCTTGTGCATGCAACATTAGCTAAATGTGAGCTCATGTATACAAAATAGTCACATCAGGTTCAGAAAACACTTTTTTGTTTTAGTTACCTGCTACCATTGACTATTAAAATATGTCCACTCTCTATTCTGCAATGATCATTGAGCCTTAAGAAAGAATGGTGTTTTGATGTAAATGTCCTATTTAGAATTGTGCTCTTCACAGTTTCTTATTCTCTACACACTGAGCAGCTGTGGGACTCTGTATTGCCATCTACTATAAAAAAAAAAATTTCTGGGATGAGGGTTAAGTAAATGTTAAAAAGACAAAAAATTAGGGAGCAATTTAACGTATAAATCTATAAATGTAAACTGCTGAGCCTATTTATTTTTTCTGTATGTATATTACTTTAGGGCTGACCACATGGTACTGGATAATTAATTAGGGTTTTTATCCTTGGGGGTGGGAGCTGATTTTCAATCTCTCATCAATCCCTAATTGCCTGTATTTCCTTATCCAAGGCTGGTGTCCTATGAGATATACTCCACCCATGTTGGCATGTCAATTGGTGTTGTTACTATTCAGGACTCATTTAGGAATCCAGATTATTGATATTTCATGAGTGTGGCTAATATAAAGAAAATATTAGACAACAACTGCTGGTGAGGATGTGAAGAAAGGCTAACCTTCACTCTTAGTGGAACTGTAAACTTGTACAGCCACTTTGGAAATCAATATGAATAATTTTCCAAAAGCTAAAACTAGACTTACCATATGGCTGAGATATATTACTCCTTCTCATATGTCCAAAACATCATATCCCACAGATATTTGCTAACCCATGTTTATTACTGATCTATTCACAGCTAGATAATGAAAACAAGCTAACTGTTCTTCACCTAATGGACAGCTAATGAAAATGTACATAAACAATGGTCTTCTCTTCAGTTGTGGGAATAAATGAAATTTGTAGGGAAATGTAGGAAAATAGAAAATATTCAGGGTGAGGTAGCATGGAATCAGAAAGATAATGCTGCACATTTTTCCCTTATTGTAGATTAGGTACAGCAAAAGGCACCATCATTTGAGTGAAGAGATGCCCTGCAGTGTGGTGATATTGTGTTCCCCAAAATATTGTACACCCTAATAAACTTATCTGGGGTCAGAGAACAGAACAGCCACAAGATATAGAGGCCAGAAAATGGTGGCACACATGACTTTAATCCTAGCATTCAAGAGGCATAGATCCATCTGGATCTCTGTGAGTTCAAGGTCACACTGAAAACAGCCAGACATGGTGACTCACACCTTTAATCCCAAGAAGAATGGCTGGAAGCAGAAAGGTTTTTAAGGCACGAGGACCAGGAACTAGGCTGGTTAAGCTTTTAGGCTTTTGAGCAACAGTTCAGCTGAGATTCATTCTGGATGAGGACTGAGAAGCTTTCAGTCTGAAGAAACAGTATCAGCTGAGGAATTGGCAAGGTGAGGTGGCTGTGGCTTGTTCTGCTTCTCTGATCTTCCAGCATTCACCCCAATAACTGTCCTCAGGTTTGTTTTTATTAAAAAGACCTGTTAAGATTTGTATTACACTGCAGAAAGGGGAAACACCTTCACTAGCTTTATATCTGACAGAGGGTTTGTATATAGATTACACAGAGAACTAATCAAAGCTAAGCATCAGAAAAAAATGTGTCATGGCATGTGAAAGAATCCAAGCAGAATCATACTTATTACCATGCCTAAAACTCAACTCCAAATAGAACAAAACCTCACCGTAAAACATTGAACTTGAAAGAAGAGGAAATAGGAATAGTCTTAAATTCACTGGCATGGGAGAAGACTTTCTTATCAGAACACTGTTAGCACAGGAACTAAAAGCAACAATTAACAAATAGGACCTCATGAAGCTGAGAAGCTTCTGTATGGTAAAGGGAATCATCATTTGAACAAAGTGGCAGACTACAGAATGGAAAGGTCTTTAGCTACTACACATCTAGCAGAGGAATAATACATAAAATACATTAAGAACACAGGAAACTAGATATCAAGAAAACAAAGGACCCAATTAAAAATGGGGTGCAGATATAAACTGAATTGTCAGTAGAGGGATGTCAAAAGAATGAGAAACATTTAAATAAATGTTCCATCAGGAAGCTGGGAGGAGCCACCACACTTATTTTTGTAGTGACTATACAAGTTTTCACTCCCACCAATTGATGAATGTTCCCCTTTCTTCATATCCTCCCCAGGGAGGAGGGGAAGGTGTATTTACACAACGGAGTATTACTGTCTTTTTTCTCTAACATGAAATTTTCAAGCAAATTAATTTCAAAAATTTAATCATTGCCTTATTCAGCCATTATCAGAGATGTTTCCTCTTGCAGCAGATTGGAACAACTATAGAGACACACGGGGAGACATTTCATACAGAGACAGAGAGGCGGATGGGGGAGAGAGAGAGGGAGCCCTAGAGACCATGAATAAGACAACCTGAGGGAGACGTCTCTATCAAATCACTCCACACCCCAGAGCTCAGAGACTCTCAATGAAGAAGAGGTGGAAAGAATGTAGTGTCAAAGGGGACAGAAGACACACCCACCCACCCACCCCCCACACACAATAAGGCGCTCTAAATAAACTCTAGCAAAGCCCATATGAACTAAGAGTGACTGAAGCAACATCCAAGGGGACTAGACAGTTTGTACTATAACCTCTGTGTATGCATCAAGGCTTCCACATGGGTGAATTTATGAGGTTCCTTATTTGCAAAGGGGGAGGGCTCTGCCTCTTTTGCCTCTTCTCCGCCTCTCTTTCTTCTGTGCATTTGTTGTTTCCAGCTTCAAAGTAATCCCATTTTTTTCCTGTTATTTGTATTGTTATATTTTAAATATTGTCTCTCTTAGAAGCCTTTTCCTTGTAATGAGAAACAGAAAAAGAGTGGATCTGGTTGGGGAGGGAGGTCAGGTGGCAAGGGGAGGAGTAGAGGGAGGGGAAACTGTAATCAGGAGATATTGTGTGGAAAACAATCTATTTTCAATAAAAGGAAAAAATGTTAAAAAATTGTGATGTGAAACTAATATAAGGACTCCAAAAATAAGAAATAAAAATGGCTGAGAAATACATTTTCTCATGCACAACATCCCAAACAACCAGCAAAATACAAACCATAACTGCTTAACTGCTTTACATTTTTTTATTACTGAAGAAAACTACAAACTTATGTTTTAATATAGATTTAACAATGCAAAAATGAAAAGAAGTAAGTATAATCTACATATATAAAATGGATTTGGGACATAAAATATGTTAGTGCCTGGGAATATTCTTGTCTTTCATTAAGAATTACATATCTCCTGCTTCTCTAATTATCAGAGAACATTTATTTAAATGACAGAGATTTATTTAAAAGTCATGGGCTGAAACTCTTAGGATTTGTAACAGTTAACAAGTTGTTCACAGAAAGTCAAATCCAACAGTATTACTCATAGGCTTTTTCAAATAGAATAAAATTTATTAATTTTAAATTCTATTGTGAAAAAATTAAAAACTTCAAAAGCTATAGAAAGAATAGGATAGAAAACCAGAAATTCCTATTCAATGGTAATAAAAATGTCCAGTTAAGGAAAATTTGTTTCTCTCAATAATCTCTTTGTTTCTCCTCCTCTGGAGTTAGTTTGAGATAAATCATCAATGAACTAAGTAAGCTACAAGTGCTCTACTAATGCAACTACATTGAATCAATGACTAAAAAGAGTTCCAGTTATATTTCATATGTATGTATATGTATATAATTTTTTCACAAAGATAAATACATATATACACATGTAGCATCTTCAAATATAGTTTCTCTTCCTTTAAGTATTAAATGAAAATAATTAATGTATCATCAATTTGTTATCACTCATAAATATCAATTTTATCTCAGCTACGTAGTAACATGATTAGTTGAGTGTTGTGGAATATTTGTTTAACTATGCAAAGATGTGTTTTCATTTGCTTAATTATGTAAAGGTGTGTTGCTGTTTTACCTTGCTGCCTAAGGCACATGGTTAGTCTAATAAAAAGCTGAACAGCCAATAGAAAGAGAGGGGGTATAGGCAGAACTTCCAAAGAGGGAGAATAAGAAGGAGAAGGAATTTAGGCTTGTGGGGAGAAGAAAGAAAAGAGATGAAAGGGAGATGCCAGGGGCCAGTCAGCCAGACACAGAGGAAGAACGAAAGTAGGACATAAAGAATGAAAGAAAGGTAAAAAGCCCGGACGCAAATTGTAGATGAATGTAAACACGTTAAATTAAATTAAAAGAGCTAGTGGGACAAGCCCAAGCTAAGGCTAAGCGTTCATAATTAATTAATAATAATTCTACAAATCTTTACTTGAGAGTAGGTTGATGTCCGAAAGAAAATTCCAATTAGAGTTGAAAAATAATTTAATGTAACTCTTACTATCCTGGAGATTTCATTATGCAAAGGTAGGAATAAGAGGAAATGAAACAGAAGTGATGATAAATCATGTACCAAATATCCACAGGGGCATTTATGAAGACTAAGGCAGGAAGAATTAAATATAAAATTCCCAACTCATTTTTTTCCTCAAATCTTTTTATTCTGCATGAAAATTACTTCCTCATGGAATAACTGCAAATGTCCATACCCATTTTTGGAGGTGCTACATGTCTACAAATTTAATACAGATTTTCAAATGAGTAATTCAATAATTCTTGAACATAGTCTTTCACTATGAACTTTATTTTGTTGACACTTACAAACTAGAATCTCTATTAACATAAGAAATATTTTTATAAATTACAAATCAATCAACCAGAAAACACAAAATACACCAGTATACCTGTTTCTGGGCCGATAAGCCACACAGCACTGGCATTTTCTGCATCCTGTTTAATAGAATAATACTCCCTTGAAAATCTAGGTGTCATTCTATGAAGAACTTTTAACAGCAACTTAAAGAGGTGTGAAAGGATCGCTAAGAACTACGTCCAGAAATAGTTGCAGGTGCAGCTGAGTATCTACACCTATTTATGTGGCATGTGAAGGAACCATCTCAAAAAGTCTTCAGGACAAATGGACAGTCTGTATTTCAATCTGTGTAAAACAGAGAGGCCAATTATCTTAAATTGTGGTTTCGGGAATTAAATAATTTAGTCTTTGTTGTGTTTTAAGCAAAAGAGTCTTACTGTAAGCACTAGATTGTCTAAATGGATGTATTTCGAGGTAAATTTCTTTAGATAGTTGGTTATCTTGGGGTGACAGAGCTAATTTTGAAGTACAATCTACTTTCAGACAACTAGTGGTCACTAGAAGACCAAAATATGCGTTGAATGATACTGGTCTTCTTGTTGTCCACATAAACTACTCTTCAAAAGCAAAATCCCTGTGCACACTGCTTTCCTTGAGTTTAGAAAATCTCATAGTGTGTATCTAATATATTTCCAGTCTTATGTGATCTAGTGTCAAGCTCTACTCTGCAGAGAATATAAAGCTTTTGAAAATAAGAACCATGGTTTTATCCCTTAAAGGATAATATTTGTCACATAATCAATGTTTATTTTTGAATGAATGAATGATTTAGCACTCACTTGCTTATGGGACTTGTTCAGTGAGTGTTTATAGCTTTCTTACTACTTAGATATAGCATAGTGTCATAAGTTTATGAACTCTAATCTATCTTTTTGAAAATACACTTACTCTCAAGTAGATTATAATGAAAATGATCCATTTTCAGTATAACAGTGAAATACAAAGCAGTAGGCTACCAGTAGGACACTGTTTCCTTACCTCTGTAAAATAACACAAATCAATCCTATTATCCTGTTTTATAAGTGAAGCCGCATTCTCAAGAGGTTGAGGACAGATAAGAGTCTGCAGCTTATCTATCCAGCATCTGCCACTTAACTGCCAATAACTAGGAACTGACAGCTTGAAATAAACCTGGGAATATCAAGAAGACTCCAGTCAGAAGGTGAGAGGCAATATTATCATTTGTAAAAGATTTAATATGAATAATTTTAACCAAGTGAAGCGAATTGTTGTGAAGATAAAGGAAACTCTAAGGTAGAAATTATAAAACATAACGGCCACCATTATTGTGAAAGGAATTGCTTGACCTGGCATCTTGGAAGAAATCGAAGCTTCGTCTTCTGTGAATTGGAATGAAGGAGCTTATTTGGTGACTATAGAAAGAACTGACACTTAAAATCTACCTATAAATGAAGGAAAACAATTGCCATACTCAGGAAGAAGACTCTGTCAAGCTCTTCTTATTCCTGTGGTATCTGATGTATCTTTTAATACTACCCCTTATCCAGGGACAGAACAAAGCTGCTGGAAAAGCAGAAATATGTTTTCTAGCATCCCATCTTTCCCCTTTCATGGCACCATTCTGATCCAGTTTATGTGAACATTTTACATCTACATGGACAGTGGTCCACCCAAAAGCTAAAGGCCACCTTTTTTAAAACAAACAAACAAACGACAATATCAAAATAAGAAGCCCTCTTTTGAGTTCTTGGCCAGTGTCATATGAGCAACTCACAGGCATGCAACCCAGCGCTCTCGCCTTTACTTATTTCCAGGAATTGAAAATTAAGTCACTAATGCTGAAGGCAGGGTGTACTGCAGAAATAGGACGCAGAGACCTGGAACTGGTCTGAATGCCACTTCCCTGAGAACTAGCCTTTAACCAGAGGGCACCAAGCAAGCTTTCAGACGAGGTAGGTAAGCAACAGTGCTACACACTTATGACATCCATGAATCACGTCGATGATAGCATGGCATGATGAACCTAATGGTGCAGTAATGGCATACCTTGGAGAAAACCAGCAGCTCTCTAACTGGACTTACGACCTGCTCATTTCCTGGGACCAGCAACCTAGCCTGAGAATGGTCCAGTTATTAGCTGGACAAATCCACAATCTACATGTCACCCTTATCCGTCTGGGTTCTGTTACACTATCAATAACGGACTCTTTCCCGGGTTTTTCTTGGATATCTTGTCTTGTGTTGTGAAGATCCCGCAGGTGGGATTTCTAGGATTGTCCCCTTCACATGCTCCAGCAGTTCATGGATGAGGTGGCTGCTGTTGGGGTGGGCCAACACACAGCCCTGGATCTGGGCCTGGGTGGTAGCTGGGTTTGTCAACCCACCAACTTTTCTTCATCATCACTACCCAGCACTCTAGCCCTTGGCTAGCTCACCCAAAGCAGTCTGCAGCAAAGGATGGGGGCAGTTATTTTGTTCTCAGGTCCTAAGATGGCTCAACCTCAGTCATATCATCAAGGGCCAGCTCTTAAGTTTTTGCCCAGGCAAGTCCAGGGCCCTCTCTCATTTGCTGTATGGACATACAATGTGGGGGGGTGGAGGGTCAAGCTCTCCTGTTGTCATGACCTGAGGGCTGGCTCACCTACACCTATGACATCAGGGTCAGCTCTAATGTGTTGTCTAGGCAGGGTGCAGGGTCCACTATCCTGTGTGCTGCAGCTGGTGAGGGGCCGGGCTACTTAGTTCACTGTCATGACCCGAGGGCCAGCTCTCTTGCCTGCTGCAGGTAGCAAGGGATGGAGGGGTTAGGGCATCTTTCCCTCACATGGCAGATGAAGGGAGGGAGGGAGTTGGTTCTGCTGCTCTCATGCCCGCTGGACCTGCTGCCCAAAATCCCTGACAACAGGGTCAGCTCTAGTGTGCTGCCAAGATGGTGTGCAGAAGCTACTCTCTTGTGTGCTGCAGCCAGTGAGGGGCAGAGAGCTCTCCCACTCTCCTGATCAGAGGTCACTCCTCTCACCTGCTGCGGATGGCAATAGATCAGTAGGGAACAGCATCTTTCTCTCACATGCTACCACATGGCAGATGAGGGGGTCGTAGGGTCAGCTCTCCTGCTCTCATGCCCTCAGCGTCGGCTCACCTATGTGGTGGTATTCTAATTGTACTGAAATGTGATTTTCATTGTATGTTAATAAATAAAGTTGCCCGGGGATCAGAGCTATTAGAGCCATAGACAGAGCATGGTGGTGGTGGTGGTGGTGGCGGCGGCGGCGGCGGCGGCGGCGGCGGCGGCGGCGGCGGCGGCACACGCCTTTAATCCCATAGATCTCTGTGTGTTCAGGGATACAGCCAACATTGGAGACATATGCCTTTAAGACCTAGAGGGCTGTACTTACCAGCAGTGACAAGGCAGCCATGTGTTTGGGTTTACAACCAATGAGCAGAACAGAAAGACTATATTAAGGACAAACACACAGGAAGTAGGTCTCTTTCGGAGAGGTAGGACCACCGCAGGAGGAAGGGTAAGGTTTTAGCTCTGAGCTCTGACCTCTTGGCTTTCTCTTTTACACTGGTTCTGTGTTTCTTATTTAATAAAACGGTTGGTTACATCTACACACCTATGCTCCCAACAACAGAATCAGCTCTAGTGTGATGCCCATTGAGTTGTATGAATATGATTAGGTGTGGGGCCATCTTTCCTGAGTACAGACATGGTCCTCAGCAGCAGCCCAGTCACGGATATCCCCCAACCACAGGTAAGCAGCTGTGGAAACTAAAATCAGCATGGTTTCTATGGCAGCATGGCTCTCAGACACAATCATGGCCCCAGGTGACATCACAAACAATAGGCCTTGCATGGTCCTCAGTGGCAACAGGAGGTGTAGACATCAACACAGGCTGTTCAGCTACTTCAGGGCCTTGGACCAAAACTTGGTTCTTGGCAATAGCCCAGGCTCGGACACCACCTTGGATTCGGGTGGCAGGGATGCCATTCATGACAGCCTGTTCCTCACCACCCTTACCTCTTCTGATCTGTCTCTCTCCCCAGCCTGTAGACTGTTCTGCCTGTCTCACTCTCTTCCTTTCACCCACTCTCCTTGCTCACTGATATGGTTCACTGATGCCTGGCGGGCTCCTTGTTGAGTCACAGGTGGCACTCAGTTGAGTCCTGCCCACCCCAGCTGCAAGGCATGTCATAGAGATGTTGCTTTTCATCTCTCACATGCCTGGGCCTAGAAACCATAGGCTTGGTATGATGATGGCTTCTGGTTGGTTGTGTGCCCCCAACTGCACCCCAACCAGGGGGCCTGGGAGGGGGAAGCCATCTGTGTCCTGTGACATTCAGGCTTGGAATGTGTCAAGCCACTACTAGTTGATTGTGCCTCCCCAGAACCCCTTGTCTGGATGGAAGCCGACTTTGTCCTCTGCAACTTAGGTCTGGAAAGTGCCACATAGCCTCAATTTCAAGCTTTTTCCCCCAGAGATTTGTGTGTGTGTGTGTGTGTGTGTATCTCTGTCCATCCTGGAATTCTCCCTGTAGATCAGACTGTCCTAGAATTCAGAGATTTGCCTGCCTCTGCCTCAACAGTGCTGGGATTAAAGGCATGTACAACTACCACCTGGTTCAAGCTTCTAATTTTAATTTAAGGATTTTATCCAGTTATGCAATGAAGAAGCCTTGAGTTTGTATCAATTTGTCTTTTATTTTGAAAAAAAAAAAAAAAAAGATACCAGAAACTAAGGAATGCTGAGAGGAGTCTTCTCCAAGGGAGAGAACAGCAATTGGTTAGTCAATATCACATGGTGTGCCCTGCAAACAAACTCAAAAAGTAATACACTGATTGGTCAGACGACAATTTTGCATTTAAGAACATATAGGTATGTAACAACAATTAATGAGAAAAGAGGCCATGAATTTAATAAAAATATAAGGAGTGGTATTTGGGAGAATTCAGAAGAAGTAAAAGGAGAATGTAAATGGTGTAATTACAATCTTAAAAAATAAAAGAACATTTTAAGGTATAGAGAAAAGTACCTACTTATCCACAGTAAGTACCACTGCTTGCTTATTTTAATTACACCTTAAACGAAGGGGCTCTGATTTTGAAGATTAACGTGTGTGTGTGTGTGTGTGTGTGTGTGTGTGTGTGTGTGTGTGTGTTCTAGTGTGTACACACGTTTGTATGTATGTTTATGTGTTTGCCTGCGGGTGTACATTCATGTTCTCATGTGCCCATGTAAAGTGACCAGCTATCCATCTAAGTTACTCTTTCTCTGTAGTTAGCCTTCAAAGATTTGACAGTGGTTCTTTTTGATCTGGAATTTATGGAGTAGTCAAGTATGGCTGGCCACAGAGTACCAGAGAGCCACATACCACTGCCTTCCCAGATCTAGGATTATATGTCTGTATAAAAATGTCTGGCACTTTATGTGGGGTTTGTTGATTGAACTTAGACCTCTAAGTCCACATGGCAAGCACTTTACCAACTAAGGTATCTAATCTGTTTATCAAGATAAACCTTGAATAGTGATACAATCCTCATGGTTTAAATAAAAAGGAGGGGAAACAAAGGAAAAGAAAAAGAAATGAAAGTGAAGCAGAGAAAAGGGTGTAAGAATAGATATAGGATGGGTTAAGTGTATAAGAATATTAATAAATTTATAGTTCAGTAATGTCTGGGGTTGTACAGGCTGCATGTCTGAAAAGAAACTCTAAAATGACAGAAAAAAATGATTAGTGGAGGTTGATGTATTTTGTATAACTGAATTTTATAATGATTTTAATCAGGGTATAATTTCTTGTGCATGAAGCCATTCTGATATTTTAAAGAGCTTTACATAAGTATTTCTATTTTTCCAGATTCTAAAATTTCACAAAAGCCTAGATTTTGCCACTTTTAAAATACTCAGCACGTTGTAAATTAATGCATCATTTTCTTGTTAAAATCAGCCTTGCATAAAATGATCTGTAGCTGAGCAGGAGCAATAGCAAAGGTGTGAACCACTCCAGGGAAGTGCTAACTTCAGAGCCTAAACTAGAACATTTAAAGGCGAAAATTTCAGCAACAGCAAACAGATGTTTCTGCAAAATATCATTTTTTCCTCCCTGTTTACCAAACTCCTTTTCCTACACACATTTTTCTCTTCTCTTCATAACTTGGACACTCCTGCCACTTTACCAATTTTCATTGCCCACTCATCCTTGAAAGGCTTCATTTCTACTTCTCCATTTTACCTCCTCTCCGGTAATTGCCATGGAAGATGGGTATGTGGTTCTGTCCTAAAAAAAATGAATTCAATATTAGTGACACTCACTGGACTGATGACATGGCAATTGAAGGCCTTTGTTTAATCACAATAACCTAAACACCAAACAGTGTACAAAACACCAAAGAGTACTTCACAGTTGGTTGAATAGCTATTCAGTTCTATCCTCAGAGAAAGAATAAAGATTAACTCTTTGGCTTAAAGGACAATTAGTATTAATTTTTAAGATGACTACATGAAATAGATATTTACTTAAAAAGACATATTGTATTGATGATACCAATCAAATAGCCATTAGGCACTATTGAATCTGGATGGCTCACTAAGGCAGACACCTGCCTACTAATTGTAAGTCCCAATTAAGTCTGTGATTGCATAGACATTAACTCTCAAAAAGAGGATAAACACATATTTCAAAGGCAACTTTAATAGTTGCAGTGTGTCATTAGCAAATTCCCTATTCCATGGGACACAAAAATTTCTAGTAATGTGTCTTCCTAAACACAAAGCTGTCCTTCCCTGTCTTTAAAAGTTTAACTGGTATAGATGACGTGTTAACTCTAGAATGGGATTCTTAATGACAGAAACATCCTTTCATCCTAACAAATATCTGATCATGGTGGCTTCAAGGAAGAATACAACCAAAAATATGTAGCCCTCTATGATATTCTAAGAATAATGTATCTTAAAAGTGAACAAAAACCACGAACTTCATCATTTCCTGAATTACTCAGAGACCCCCTTTTGTGAAAATAAGCTAAGGAAGTGAGCCTTTTACAGAAACTCTGTATTCTTTTAATGGCCAGGAGTTTGGGTTGGAAAGTAAAAATCCTATGGAAAATTAGAAAAATCTAGAGTCATAATCAGGGCATGTTTAAATGAATATGAGGCCTCATGAAGATTTAGGACCTTTTTAAAATGCAAAGAAACATATAACTTTATGCTATATTTAGAACTTAAATAGTTCATGCCTTAACATGTTTTGCTCACTGAGATTACTGTTTAAACATAATAACAAAATAACAAACAATGTTATTTTGGTCACAGCCTGTTTTGGTTGTGGCTCTATTGCTGTATTGAAACTCCACGACCAAGGCAACTTATAAAAGGAACCATTTACCTGGAGGACTGCTTGTACTTTCAGAGAGCTAGTCCATAGTCATCATCGTGGGAAGGGAAGCAGCAGGCAAGCAGGCATGGTGCTAGAGCTGAAGCCCAGAGCTCCTATCTGATCTGAATCTTGTAGGCGGGGGTGGAGGGTAGGGGGATAGGAGACTGGACCTGGCATAGGCCTTTGAAACTTCAAAGGCCGCTCCCACTGACACATCTCCTCTGACAAGGCCATAACCACTCTAGCAATGCCACAAATACTACAACAAGGCCACACCTTCTAGTCTGTCACAAATAGTTCCACTAGCTGAGGAGCAAACATTCAAATATGATGACTATCTGGAGGGCATTCTCATTCAAACCAGCACACTAGCTAATAGAGTATCATGAACTGGTTAAGGAAAACATACAAGATGCAGTCAAATGAAACAGATTGCTAGATCTTTACCTTTAACAAAGAGGACTAGAGAAAGAAAGAGAATCCTTAGCTCCTAACTTGTCTGGTGAACTAACTAGATTATCAGTGAATTACCAGATAAAAATGTAAGGATAGTGACAAAGGAATGACCATTACATGATGGATTTGTAGCTAGTCATTCTTATAACCTCTTAGCATAGATATCAATCTGCAAAGAAAACTTTTCTTATTGTTAATCAACAGTCCATTGCTCCACTTCAGTAAATTTAAAACAGAATTTGGAATATCAGTAGAAAGTTTTGGAGAAAAGATCCTTCCAAAATGAGCTCATATTATCACAAAGTTTACAATCTGGCTCAAACTATTAATAACCTCTATTGAGTATGAATTGTAATTATCAGATATTATGAATATCCTTTTAATTCATACTATTTTGACTGCCTAAATCACATCTTATTGATGAGTGCCAAGTTTATGCATATGAAGGCTTGATTTCATCTCTTCTAAAAGTTAAATTTAGAAGATTATTTTTTAATTTTGGTCAGAAAGCAATGACAACATCATTAATAACATGTTGCTAATAATGCTGAGCTAAGAACTTGCTACTGTGGGTATTAAATCATAAAAGCAGTTGATCATGTGTTATTTTAATTTTAGTGGTGAGACAACCGAGCTTCAGAATTTTTAAAACATACCCAAGATCATAAAGTTAGGATGTGGTCAAGATTCAGTATTTCATGATTTCACAATCTCAGTCTTTAAACTATCAGCATTTCTTCTGTATGATAATTAATATGTGTGGCACTCCTTTACTACCTTCAAGCAAAGATATTTAAAAATAGAACAGACTGGAGTGATATAAATGACACAGATACTTTCTCATACAAGGAAACCAAGGTAGATAAATTATCCCTGAACCTTTCTTCTGGCTTTGCAATGGTGAAGATGAAATGAAAGAGTCATTTTCATACAAAGAAGACATTTTCACAGTGTTATTAGATCAGAAAGGTGCTGCAGTCACTAATTACAGAAGACTGTTAAAAACACGATTGATTTTTACCAATCTGATATTACTCAAAGGAAATCACCATTGCTTAACAGAGAAGAATGAGCTAAATTGCCTTTCAGTTGACTTCATCTATATAAATACCAACTTCAAATTTTAACGACTGTTCTTGCAGAAGATACATACAGTGAACATTAAAGTAAAATACTCATGATCTTTTCAGTGATTTTACAATTTTTTTAAACATAGTAACTCTGCCAATTTGCTAAAAACGAGAAAAATTTTAAGAAATTTCAAGCCCTAAATTCAAGGCAATGAGAAAAGTCTAGAATTACCATGCATAACTCAAGATGGTTTCAAATTTACTGGATTGAGCATTTTAATTCTCTGAAATAGCTAACATATTGTTGAGTACTAACCTAAATTAAGAGTCAATACCATATGAATAATTGTATTTTCCCATTCATTAATTCATCAGAATATAAAATCTGCGTTCATTTGGGCCCAAGAGATATATAGTATTATTTATGATTTTATTGTGATAAGGTATCAGAAAATATTAAATACCAGCATAAATATTTACTTACACAGGCATGAAATCATCAGTTCATTCAGAGATGAACATTTATATCCAGATGAACAATATATACCTTAGAAGCTATATCCACTCTTTGAATGTTTGCTATTTTATTGCTGGCTTTCTAATGCCACATAATATGAACCTTATTCAGAAAGGCCGTTTGCAGCTTATTAGATAAAATAAGATAGTTTTTCTTAACAGAAACTAAGGAAGAACTATCCATATGTCTTATTACCTGATCAAAGTCTAAAAAAAGATTTCAAAAAATGCAACATTGGAAATTAATTTAAAACTCTTCTCCTTTTCCTTCTCTCTCTCTCTCTCTCTCTCTCTCTCTCTCTCTGTTTGTGTGTTTTTGTGGGTTTGTGCATGTGTGCAATTGGGTGTGGAACAACACCACAGAACCCCATGAAGATGGCAGGAGACACCTTTGGATGTCAATCCTTGCCCCCCTCACTTTTAAGACAGTCTCTTGCTTAGATATAGCTGGCCTACAGTTTCTGGATATCCTCCTATGTGTCCCCCATCTTGCAATATGAGCAGTGGGATTACAAATGAGTGTTATTCGCTGCAGTTTTCTGTGGATCTGCACCCTCATCTTCATGATTGTGGGGGAAATATTTATTGGCTAAACTATCTCACCAATCCAGCGATCATGGGGGTTTAAATTTTTATTGTTTTCCTTTATTTTAATGGAGGAAGGGTGTATAAATTTAAAAATATGACTTTCAGGTACTGTAAAGTTCTCTAGTTTGGGTTGTCTTGGATTGTTCATAGGACCCATGACTGAAGCTTAAATACTATCTCATTGATTTTTTTCTCCTACCTGAGTTGTTGATACTATATGATAAATTATATTTATTTTCAGAAAACTCCTGAATGAAAGCCTTCAGAATAACCTAAAGGCATTGTAATTGTCTTTATGTGCTCATTTTCCTTTGTAACTGTTTATTTATTTTTTAAATCTTAAAAACAAGCAAATTAAAGGAGAATAAGATATTTGTGTGAATAATAAAGTAAATAAAATAAGAATAATAAAATGAATCAACAAATATTTATATAATATTTGGGGAGTCTTTTACAATTTCAATAAAATACAATTGTAATTATATAAACAAAAATTAGATTCTTTCCAAGATGTTGTATCCATAATCAACAAAAACAAAATATTCTTCAAGCTACAGTTTTATCTAAACAAATCTTATATTAAAATGTAAACATTTTTTCTATACTAGCACACTTGAATATCATATTTCATCCAGTTATCTGATAATAATAATAATAACAATAACACATGCTCTATAAGTATATGATTTGAAGTCTGTTGGTAAGGATTATAATTTCTCAATATAGGACAAATTATATTCCCTTTAAGATCAGCCTTAAAACGTAACCTTTTACCAAATACTGAGAGGAAATACAAATGCTTGTCAAATTCTCCCCACTGGGAAGATATAACTATTATGGGTTTACTTAGAACAATACACTGTAATCAAGTAGATTGACACTTGCCAACAAGGAAGCAACTGATGATAGGGAGTCAATCGCTTCTTAGCCATTCAGCATAGGAGGAGCTATTTAATGTTAGAAATAACAATTTTTGGTTTATTTCCTTACTTTCTTTTCCCCTTTTCATTAAATTTATTAATTTGTCTCTAAACCCTTGTGTGGTTTTATTTACGTGATAAACTATATTGGCAAACAGCAAACAAAAGAAAGAGTTTATTTTGACTCTCCTTTCCTTGTTAAGGTCCATCACAATGTGAAGATCACAATGGCAGCAACTTAAAGCAAATAGTCACATCACAATCACCAACTGTAAAGAGCAGACAAAAATGAATGTGCTTATGTTCACTGACTTGGGTGCTTGTGCTTACCTCAATTTCTCCATTCTCATAATTTCAGGATACCCAGCCCATGTAATGCTGCTGCCCACAGAGATCTGTGTTATCCTGTGTCTATTAACTTCAGTCAATTCTAAAGAGATATGCCCAAAGGCTAACCTAAGGTAGATAGACCTTCACTCCTAAGGGATTATTCATTGTGTCAAGTTGACAATTAAAGCTAACAATCAAAATTTTAGATAAGATACGCAATATGAAGAAAAATATAATAGCTCTGATCCTTTTATTTGGTGTTCAATGTCTAAATTAAGAGGCAGAGTTCTGCGGAGCATGCACAAAGACATACATATATTCATATACATATATAGTAATATATGTATATTGCTATTGATACTCAGAACATTAATTTGGACAATGATGGTTTCTTTGTGAAAAAGGCATGGGGATTGTTAATTGAATAATAAGGTGATGTCCAAGAAGAATGGTTAGTCCTGGAGACATGGCTCAGTGTTTAAGAAAATTTTCTACTTAAGTAGAGGACCCGGGATTTACTCCCAGGACAAACAAGGCAGCTACCTAATGTCTGTAACTCCAGTTTCAGGGAATCTAACGACTTCTTCTGACCTCTGCAAGCACAAAACACAAATACCATCAAAACACTCAAACACATAAGATAAAAATTTAAATATTAAGTATTTACTTAAAATAGAAATACGGCTGTGCTTATGAAAGATAATGGTTCATCTAGGAGAACAACAGGGATGGCATAAAAGGATGACCAGTGTGAATAGGAATGCTCTGGGTTCAAATGCTCTGGCTGAGAATAAGAGAGAGCATACCATGCCTCTGTGACCATCACATTAAGATGTGTGAATTCACATTCACATAAAAAGAAGGAAACACTTAAGATATAAGCTAGAAGTCATTGAACATACTTTGTACTTATTTGTAAAATACCTGGACTTTGTATATAAAGTAAATATAGACCAGTGGAGAAGATGAGTAGGTGAACTTATAAAATCAAACATGTAGGCTGATGGTGGTAAGAAGTTGAAATTTGAAGTGTAGGTAATATATTGGACAGAACATAGGTTTGATGTAGGAGCCTACTTTACCCCCATAATGATTGCATATTAATTAGTTGCAGTTCCAATCATTTTCAAGTGCGGTCCTATTCTGAACTATGAGTTGAAGCATCTACTTTTATTGTGGAAAACATAAGTCCTATCAAACTTACTACTAAGTGACAGATTTTGGCATATGTGACATGGGTTTCTTTTGGTATAGCTGCTGAAGGAAGTTTTGAATTGTTTATGAAGAACATGTCAGTCAGTTTTCCCTTGACATCAATAAAAGAAAATGATATGAAGCAAGAACTTTCAACTCTATTTTAGGGAATATGATAAAAGCCAAATGATCCTCAAGATGAAACATAATTGTTGATGTTTGTCTTTACCTAGTCATTAGTTAACGATTGATTTATGTCAAAATATTACGCAATAAAGCAAGGGAAAGCAGTGTGTCTTAGATTTCCATCAAATTTTCAATGTATTGTTTTTATTAATGATATTGTTATTTAACTTAAGGGCCTATATTTTTTAGAACCTCAATGTTGAGTGGCAGTCATTTTTTAAGATTAAAGGGATTATCTATGGCCAATTAGGTCTATGTTTTTACATAAATGCTGGTCCAAAGGAAATATCTTTTATTGGGATCACTATATAAAAAATGAAATTTTGAGACAAGTCTTGTTATACAGCCCAAGATATATCAAACTTAAAAATACTCCTGCCTCAGCCTCCTGAACCTTGAGATTAGAAGCAAGCTATCACTCTTGGCTTAGACTCTGATTTCACAGTACAAAACTAAGAAAATGATTGCAGTGACATAAATTTGGAAAATAAAATAAGTATGAAACAGAAATAGAGAAGGTGTAATACATATATGGAAGCAAGAAAATGGAATTGTTTTTTTACAATATTAAAAAACCCCAATTACAGAAGAAATAATTAGAAAAACAAGACTATATAAAAAGTACTCACAATACTGCAAACCATGTGATGAGCTGTTTTAAAACTAATTGATCCCACAAATGTTAATTCTTACATTTATAATATAACACGATATTTGTGAAACAATCAGATTTACAAAAAACAAAGAGAAATGACTAATGTAGAAAGAGGTTAGGCAAAGAATATATTTTTAAGTCTATAAGAGTGCAATTAAAATAATATGTTATCATAAAGAAAACTGTATAGATATATTTAAAGAAGCCATTCAATTCAAGTCCCTAAATTTTTAAGAAAACTAGAGACTTTTTTGTGCCCTATCCTCTATTATTGTTTCAGTAAGGCTACCAACAAGAGCAGAAGGGATTTCACCACACAATTTTCTTAGAAGAAAGGTGTTGATAGAAATTGTGGGGTGCTCCTGTGGAGCATGCTGGCCACTTTGAATAAAATCTAATTTCAATATATGGTACACTCACAGATGTGCATGCGCGTCAAAACCGAAACAACTAATGTATTCTCATTATGATAAAATATGCTGATCCAGGTTTCCTGCTTTTTTTATATTTAATTTATCATTATGCTTATCTTGTCCAAGATCTTTTAATCTACTGAACATTTATATTTAATTTTTCAAAGTTAGAAATTATAAAAGCAACTGCACATGTTTTCTCACAGGCCTAGTTGTCTAGTGGTGAAAATTTACTAGAGAGCTAGACATGGAGACATGTGCCTATAATCCCTGATCTCTAAAAGCTGAGCAAAGAGATCATTAAGCTTGAGGCAAGCCCAGACACAATAATACCCTGTTTCAAATATAAATGGATGAATAAATAGTAACAAAATAAGAAAACAAGTGCATTTTGTGACTTTATTAACTTTCATAATACAAAGAATTGTATATATGAAAATTTTATTTGTGAGTGGGTGGTAGGTGTAGGTGTGTGTACTCTGTCTTTTCATTTGAGTTCTCAAATATCTTAACAGTAGATAATTTTTACTCCTGAACTTTTTATTTTAACCTGTTTTGTTGTTATTGAAGTAGGACAATATGCAGTATATTTAAAGGCTAGCTAAATATGGAAATCTATAATGCGTGTTAACTTCATAAACATGAATAAATTAGACAATTTATGCATTTAAATTAACATACTGATTTTTCATTTTATTTAAAAAAATGACTTTCTCATGATAGTACATAAATAAGACAATTCAGAAACAGGCAGATGCAATTCATTTTGATATAGTTAATGCAATGTTCTGTAAAACCCAAAGTTACAGCAGATGTAGTGAGTATATACTCTAGTGTTTAGGAGAGGAAAAGGTCAAATCTATCGCATAAGCAAATTGGGTAATTTCCCTGGCTCTAAAAACTATCAAGTGAAGAAACAACATCACACATCGCTGCTCCTTCTATATTGTATGCAATGAAATAAGCAGAAAAATAACAAAAGCCCAGGGAAATATGGTTTCACATTTATACCATAGAATTCTGAAATACTTCATAAGAAAAATCTCTAGAATTATGGAAGCAGAAAATCTTTTCCCATCATGTCCCTCTGCTCTGCATAAAGCTGGTTTGAGGGAGGAATTGCTCAGTTAATAGTTTCTATAGAAGCAGTTTAACCAGTTTCCTAGGGAGCATGGTTGCTTAGGAAACTCAAATATATTATGGCACAGAGGCTGTGACTAGACACCTGCTGGCACACACAGCTTCAAGCTGCCATTTTTACCCACTTTCTCTCTCTCTTCTGGCTGCGCTTTCATATGGCAGAGGTACAGAGTTGGAAAACCAGAGTGGTTTTTGGCTCAGAGCAAAGAAAGAAAAATTGCTTGTGGATTTACCATAAAGACCACCTTTGATAGATAAGTTGTTTTTGATGGCTGATTGGGTTCCAGTTTCCTTCACTATAAACACCTTACATTCACTTTTGGGATAATCTCAGAGGGTTTAGGATAATCATATTTTCTGGAAGCCCTAGCACATTAAGAAATGGCAATTGAATTTTACAAGGGCTGTTTTTTAAAAAAAAATCTGTTCATTTAAGAAAAAGGGGAGGTGGTATCAAGGTCATTAGTATACAGGACCTGCAATAAACATTAGGTTAGTTTCAATTTAAAAAACAAAACAAAAACGATGATGTGTTACCTTTGAAATATATGACATATACAAAAATTGCATGTTGTGCCTACTCCTTTGGGATTTTTGATCCAATTAATAATTCTTTTGTTATCTGCTCTTTATTTGTACATATAATGAGGAATGTGTGAACATTCAATTTTGTGAAGTAGTGGTGGCAAGACTGGAGCTTGTACTGGATATGGGATTCGTGGTCACAGCACACTAGGCTGGCCCATTCAGCCGCTGTTCAATAGACACGAGGCACTCAGCAACAGAATCAGAGCCGGGGGACTGGGGACCTCTAGATGACACAGCATTGTAGAAAAAAATAGAAATTCTAAAAATCTGGTTTGCAATTAACCAAAAAAAAAAAAAAAAAAAAAACAATCCCAGGTCAATAGCTCAGAATTATTCTTGGCTTCTGTATTCTGTGGCTCTTTTAGAGGGGACAATGAGCAATCATGACTCTTCCTACAAATATTCTCTTGTAACAGAATAAAGTAAACTTGCTTACATTTCACCAGGTAAGAGGATGAAGCTATTCAGATGAGAGAGAGAGACAGAGACAGAGACAGAGACAGAGAGAGAGAGAACACAGAAATAGTAAAAGGATTGACAACATCACAGAGGTAATGTGAGAATTAAATAATATTCAGTTTTTCTTTTTTAATTAATTAAATTTATTCATTTATGTTGTATCTCAACTACAGTTTCCTCTCCTTTCTCTAATTTCATCTGCCTACCTCCACGCTGCCCCCAACCCCAATCCATTACTCCTCTGTTTCTCTCCAGAAAGGAACAGGCCTTCCATGGGAATCAACAAATTATGGCATATCAAGTTGCAGTTTGATGTAGATGAATTGCTAAATGGTCTTATTAATAAAAAACACAGAGCTTGAAATTGGGATTACAGCTGAGAGATCAGAGGAATAGGACAAGCCACAAGCCAACGTCACCTCACCAACCTTCAGTCTCCGAAGAGATCTACTTCTTGTATATTCATGCCTATATTCCTTTCTGTTGTGTTAACTCATTTCCTCTCTCTGCCCACCTGTATCACTTCCTCTTCTTGCCCAGCTCTGTCACTTCCTGTCTATCTGTGCAGACCTCCTTGGCTTTATGGCTAACTAGTGTTGGAATTTAAGGTGTGTGCCACCATGCCTGGCTCTGTTCCTAATGTGGACTTGAACTCATAGAGATCCAGACAGGTCCCTGCCTCCTGAGTGATAGGATTAAAGGCATGTGCTACCATTGCCTGACTTCTATGTTTACTATAGTGGCTGGCTTTTTCCTCTGATCTTCAGATAAGTTTTATTGGGAGACACAGATAAATATCATCACAGTAGGACTAAGTTTTTCCACTTGCATTCAGGCTGATCAAGGCAACCCAGTATGAGGAATAGGTTCACAAAAGCCAGCAAAAGCATTAGGGACAGCACCTCCTCCCATTATTAGGAGTCCCACAAGTTGACTCAGCAACACAACTGTCACATATATGTAGAAAGCCTAGGTGAGTCCCATGCAGGCTCCCTTGCTGTTGATCTAGACTCTGTAAGCTCCATGAGCTTATGTTAGTTCTTTCTGTGGGTTCTCTTGTGATGTCTTTGACCCTTGTGACATGTAGAATCCTTCTACCCTCTCTTCAGAAGGATTCCCCAGCTCAGCCCAATGCTTGGCTGTGGGGAAGGCTCTTTGATGACAATTGGGGTAGTCATCAATCTGTGAGTATAGAAGAATATTATTATGCATCATTTCATTGAAAATTTTGTTTTCCAAATAGTGTTTGGTTCTATTCTAGGTTTCTAGGCCATCCGGCTTCTGGGTCCGGGCTCTTTTGGGTAGGCTCAATCTCGCGGTATGGTCTTGAGAATGGACCAGTTATTAGTTGGACACATCCACCATCTCCACGCCACCCTTATGCCTGCCTGCACCTACTTTCATAAGCAGGACTGTAGGTCAAAAGTTGTATGGTTGGACTGGTATACCAATCTCTCCACTGGAAGTCCTCCCTCCACCCCCCCATCATGGGAGATGGCTAGTTCAGGCTATGCATCTACCATTGCTAAGAGTATAAGCTGGGGTCATCCTTGGGACTAGCTGGTATAGATTCTTGAGCGTTTCCATTGCACCAGGTTTCTACCAGACCCTGAAATGGCCCTTTTTCCAGTCATTGTAGGTTTTCTGTAGTTTTTGTGGTTGTTGAAATCTAACTTTAAGCCATGGTGGTCTGACAGAACACAGGAGGTTATTCCAATTGTTTTGTATCTGTTGAGATTTGCTTTGTGGCCAAGTATGTGGTCGATTTTAGAGAAAGTTCCATGGGGTGCTGAGAAGGTATATTCTTTTTTGTTAAGATTGAATGTTCTGTAGATATCTATTAGGTCCATTTGGGTCATGATATCAGTTAATTCCTTTATTTCTCTGTTAAGTTTCAATTTGGGAGATCTGTCCAGTGGTGAAAGTGTGTGTGTGTGTGTGTGTGTGTGTGTGTGTGTGTGTGTGTGTGTGTGTGTTTTCTCAACAAGAGGGGTAAATCCAGGACTAACGAACAAGTACTGTAAGAAGCGATGGCAGATAATAGAGAGGAAGAGCAAGGGAAAAAGTGAGAAAGGTACAGAGGAACACAAATACTAAGATACATTGCTAAGTTTACTTATGTGGGCAGGAGTTGTTTATACAAAAAACATAGCATGTCTTTTGGGTTCATGCTAAAAAAAAAAAAAAAAAAAAAAAAAAAAACAGAGATTCAGAACTTTTTATGTCAATCTAGATGTATCCCTTCATTTTGGGAGTCTAAATTTGATTCTCCGATGCCAGGCCACAGTGGGTCCTTCCCTCATTGCTTCCCTCCAGTTTAACTTCTCAATAATTTGTGGAAGATCTGACCTATCGAATTATGAATGAGGTCTCAACCCATTGGTTGTGTTTAGAAGAAAAACAGAACAGTTTTCACATAAAGACAAATAGAGCAAAAGCCAATGCCAACTAGCAGGGTAGAGATTAGAGTATTAGAGAAGTAAGAGAAGGACACTGAACTCTTGACTAGTACCAGAAGCTAGGATAAGTCAAGGAAAGCTCCTTTTCCAGAACCTCCAGAGGAAATACAGCCCTACTGACAACTTGATTTTAGAAGTTAACTTTCAAAATCAGGAGTAGGAGTGGATACATTTCTTTTTTGTTTTAAGCCACCCAGACAGTGTATTTTGTTACAAACAGCCCCAGGAAACATAAATTCTTTATTGTACTGTCTGGCAGTGGATTTATATTATCAACTTTCATTAACTTAACACAAAACCTCATCTGTGGACAAAGTTCTTATCAGGCATGAAACATAGTTGTAAGCTGAGGAAAAGACATCTGTGCAAACCCAAGGCTGCCTGCCTGTGTGCCCTCTGGATTGTTCTGATAGTCTGATTCTGGGAAGTACCAATTTCTATTCTTTGCCAATTACACAGAGGTTGCTTCTCCATTGTCCTGATGGTTTCAGGATTAGAAATGCCCAGATGATGATGGACTTGTTCCTGCCTGACAGCTGCAGTTGACCAGTTGCTCCAACAACATGCTTAGAATGTTTTTCTTTACTCAGGACTTACTCACTTGTTGGTAGCTATTTTTCATACAAAAGGTTGTTGACTGCTGCTGAAGACGTAAGTTTGTTTCTCATCAGAGGTGTATCCCTCCAATCAGACTTTTCTAATCCCTCTGTCTAACATACATGCATTTGCTTTACTTATCTGGTGAGCCATGCAACAACATTCAGAGCATCCCGAGTATGGTGCTAGAAATGTTTGTAAATCATTGACCTAAGAGTTAAACTTCATTAAAGAAAATGATCTTTAAGTTTGAAGTCATTAAATAAAACTACATGTATCTCCACATACACAGGTGCGTTTCTAAAATAAGAAACAAACATAGATGCTTTTCCTAGCACTTTCTTAAATTATGATTGGAAAGATTCTAAGATAGACTAAAGAATTTCTAGCCATTCTTTGGAATGTATCCTATATTATCCATTTCCTATAAGTATAGCCCTAACCTTTATGTATTATAGTGGTGTCCGGTTTAATCCTGTGATATAAGTAGAAGAAAAAATACAGTGTGGTTGTATACAAAAGTAGTGATAGGGAAAATTCGCCTGAAGAAAAATTTTGCCTGAAAAAGTACTGGATGATGGGTAAAAGCAGTAAACCCCAGACAGGACAAAGTGGAATCATATTTAGGTAGGGAGGAATGAGTGTATCTTAGAGAAAGCTTTTTAGGGACCTTGTTTTGAGTGTGTGCCTCATAATTTCTCTGATTCACTAAATGCATATTCCATTCTAGGAATCACATGTCTACAAATGCCTTTTAGTCAGTCGAGCATCATTGTTCTTAATGGAAGGAAATACTACAGGAAATCTATTTTTTTTTTTTACATAGGAGGAAAAGTACAAGTATACAATTTCTCCCCCATTCCCCCCAAAAAGAAGGTAAAATGTAAAAACTCCTATTAGAGCACAGTGGAAGGAGAAGATGCCCTCCAAACCAATTGATCATAGACAGTATGAACCACCAGAGCCAATTTATTGAATTCATTTCCCTGTTGACCTCATACTATCATTAACAAATGAACTAGATTTGAGCTGAAAGCACCAATCAAATTTGCCAAGCTCATCATTCAGAAATTCTTATAATTTAAGCATTTTATAAGAAGGTTCTGTCATCTTCACACATGCTTTAAATTCACAAACCGACCATGTGTATTATCTTTATGCTTTCCTTTTTCTTCTTTAGACTAAAAAGATAAGAGTAAACACCCTCAGAAAACAGTTCATCACATTACTCATGGGAAACGTCAAAGCCTTGCACGTTGTGCAGCAAAGAAGAAGGCAGGGTAGGCTATTTTTGTGATCACCAGAGAGATACATATCTTTTGAATTTTCCCACTTATCATTTCTTATACTCTATCTATTGGGATATTAAATTCATATATAATAAACATGAACAGCAGTCATTTTACATGAAACTAATTATGTTGGGTAGAGACCCAGAGGACAGATTCTCTCTGACACAGTATTTTCAGTTCCATTTACTTGTAATTCGCTGTGCACGCTACAACATTTCAGTGGAGACCTTTGCATAGCTCTGACTTACATTTCTCAGCTTGCCAGTCTTTGTTTTTCTTTAATGTTACTGTTACTTATCTAATCAATTTTGGAGACTTTGTAAAGAATGTTTCTCAGTTTTGTAGTTGATAAAGAAAATCAACACTTAAAATGATAATTTAGATAGTCTGGAAATAATAACTAATTTTACAGTTCATTAATTCAATTGATAAAGACAATACAGTAAAATTGATGCAAACAGAACTCTGTGATAGGCTGAGGAAGAAAGTGCATAATTATATTGTTGGAAAAGACATCCATTATCAAATGTAGTTTAAATAAGATAGAAACTTAGCTGTAAAAATAATTAAGAATGAATTAAGTGGCCACTGTTAAAATTATTACTACAGTTATGATATCATAGAGACATTGTCTGCAAAGGATGTAATACTAATGTGACTTCAGATGATATGACTCTCTTTGCTGAGAATTAAATTTTGCCTTTTATAATCAACTATGCAGAATGTTCTTGTGTACTTTTAATTATGTGTTTATTTGTGCTAGAAGGTGACAGATAATTCAAGTGATATTTAACCTACTTTTAGCATTTAAAGATGTCAGTAACATTATAGCTTTTAGTATTTAAATATTTCTATAGTTTTTAATGAAAATAATATTTTTATCTAGAAAATTTAATGAGTCATAAAACAGTTTCCCCCAAATTGTGCTCTTGAATTGAGTATATTTTGCAAAATACTAACATTTATTTTTCTTAAACAAAATAGTTAATATATATATGTGTGTGTGTGTGTATGTGTGTGCGTGTGTGTATCATGATCTGAATAACAGAAGCATATTAGATAATTTCTACATTTTATTGCTTTACTATCATGTAAGTCTTTAGTAGTTTCAATGTAATGAAATAGATGTAATTAAATAGTAATATTTTTTACTTAATAACCTTATGATGTTTTATGATTTTATTTTATTTTAATAAGATAAAATTTTAAAAGCATTCTTATAATTGCATATGATTCTGAAGGTACAACCTATGCTGTTATAAAACTGAAAAAAAAAAAACAATAAAAGAAACATTTTTTTTATTTTCTTTGCCCAGGAATAAAAGTTTATAAATCATTTTTCAAATGCCACTAGAATGAAATGTCATATGTGAAGTAGACCAGGAAGTAGTTATATAATCATTTCTACACAATTAAAAAACACAGTTTCTGACTCAGGCTTTTACTCTTTTTAAATGAACATTTAATAGCATAAAATAAATTTGTTTTGAAGGTTAACTGTGCAGACTACTGAACTCTTACAGTACACAGAAAGAACTTAAAGATAGCAGCTGTGCGGGTTTTAGAATTAATACAATGTGACGACGGGACTGACAGACCCAGTGAATCACTGGCCACTCTGAATTAATGCTCCAAGTGACTCAAAAGAAACTGCCAAGGTCAGAACTCAGTGCTATTTCTGCTGGATGTTATTCTGTATACAGCAGCTACTTTCTCCTTTCGCTTCCCAAGGAGCTGGTGTGCTGCAGGCCCTTAGGATGAATCTGCCAGATTTAATAACAATCAAGCCCACTCTTAAGTAAATGTCTCCAGAAAGAGAAGCGATTGGAAAACTTAGAGGTTAGATTCCTTCAATAGTGGTCGAGAACAGAAAGTACGCCCTTCGCGTCTCATTTGAGAACAAAGGTAGCAAAGAAGAGTAGAGACGATGTCCTCTTTGCAACTGTGAGATCGTCCCAAACCTATGGGAATCATACAAGAGAAAGAAAAAAAAAAAAAGCCCTGGGAAAAAAAGGAATGTGGGTGGAAGCAAGAAGTATCTTTGACTGAATATTCATTGGGGAAGACTGAGTTTTACCTTGACCCACTTATACAGCACATAGTTTACTGCTCTGATATTCAAAGTGAAATATTTTACAAAGCTGTAATGCTGAAGTGAAAGTAGGAGAAAAAGACATTAAGAACTCCATCTGAGGGCTTTGTCAGGTTATACAATAATTTTGCCATGTTACTACTTTTTCCCTATTTTAGTATCAGGTTTTGTATTCTTTGGCTCTTGCTTAGATTTTAACTTAAAATATTTTCAAGTGAAAAGTATGGTACTTCATGAATTTGGGAAAGGGATAAATGCAATTTTAATATTTCATCAAAATTAATTGAATTTTTAAACTTCCTAGAGATTGTTAATTAGAAAACTTCTTGGCCTTCCCATTTAAGATCTTACCCCACTTCCTGCCATTATCTTCAAAGTTACCATTTACTTTTTAGAAACTTTAATCCAACATAATTATTCATTTAATTGACTGACTGTGGTAGACACAAATAATTATCAATCACAAAATTAAGTACAGTTGCCATTTGTGGCTTACAAGATATGAATGAATTAATTCAAAAGCAAAATTACAGGCATCTGAAGAAGTATTATCTATTTATGCTTTATGTGCAAAGAATTGGTACAATATTAGTATTGGGTCATGACTTTGAGAGAGTTCCTCTTTAGAAAGCAATGCCCATTTGGATAGTTATCTGATAAGTACCCACTTTCAACTCCTATGGGAGATGGATGCTTCACCTCTGAAAGGGATGGGAGTGAGTCTCCATGTCACAGAAAAACCTCTCCTTTTACTTTGTCCAAAATATATTCCATATATTCCAAGTACTTCATCCCAATTTAGTTGCCACCATTCTAGTCGAAGTTATTATCACTTCTAACCTGATATTATAAAGGTTCTTCATGCTTTTTTCCTTATTCCTTTTTGTTATCCTATGTAGAAAATTAAGCTAGCAAATGCCAAATAACATTCTAACATGCACCTTAAAAACAGCCTTCAATATGTTTTCTTTCTCTTAGGTTAAATAAGTCCAAGTTATTTATACAGCCAGTCCTGGCATTTGCTTTCCTTTTCACTAAGTGATTGTACTTTTCTTATCCTTTGGCTCAATTCTGTTTCCAACTAAATGTGCTTTTTACATGTTTATTCAACAGAACGTGAGGTCTTCATATTAGTAACTTTACATGGTATATTTATTCATTCCAAGACATTCTCAAATTTCACTTCCTTACCTTTCTCTTTGCATAGGTCTTTGACAATCCATTTAATCCATTTAATCAGTCTTTGACAATCCATTTAATCATTTCTCTCAGATTTGCTTTGATATTCAGGATATTATTGTCTTCAATGTTACAGCACAAAAGATGTGCCATGGAAAAAAGTTTCTGATATTATAAGTTAAAATAGTAACTTATATTGTTCTTGAACTCAGCATCTGATAATGTGTCAACATAAGGTATATTATAAATATACATTTGTAAATAAGTACATATTCCAAAAGTAATGCATTTGAGCTTTAGAATCCTTCAAGAAATATTTTTATCCTCACACATTCTGAAAAAAATGATGACAACTGCCTGATATAATGAGATTACGTATGGGTAACTGATTTATACACTGTATGAGATCTTCCTCAATACCAGGGAAGAAACCCTGGTTGTCATAACCAGAGAATGAACACAGAAAAACTTCCAACTACAAGACATTTATTTCTAGGATCTCCTTATTGAAAGGCAACAATGCTGCTTAAGGCCATGAACTGTAGAGGAAAGCCCCGTCATAATGAAATAGTAAAGATACATATTTTTGTTGTCATTTTTAAGCCAGAGATTTTTGTCTATGACAATATTAGAAATCAATAGTCATATCATCCTTTCAATTGCTTTTTGGGTAGGTTCAAAGGGACAGAGAAGGAGGGATAGAGGTGAGAATATGGCAGAGAAAAAAACAGAGGTAGAGGAGGAAGAAGGTAAAAGAAGATGAGAAGTGTGAAGAAGAAATAGAAAAGAACAGAGAAAGAAGGAAAAGAGCAACCAAAGAAAGTAGACTCATAACAGAACCTTCACTATGCATATTGTAAGGTTCTTATCAATGAACATTTGCCTTATTTTATTAAATTCTCACAGGCTTTACTCTTAAATGGTCTAAGCTACTTTCCCATGAGTGCCATTCTGACAGTTTTTAAGACTGTCGTTTTCAACACAGATGGTATATGTTATCACATAAGTGCTCCTCGTCATACCCCAGTCACCCTGTATTCCCAGTTGTATTTCCTCCTGGGAATATCTTCTGTAAGTACTGCTTCTGTCTGATCCTGTGAATCAAGTGATACTAAACATGGGTTTAAAGATTGTATTTCTCATCAATTGATAATTCTGATGGATAGGTTAAAGTTTGTATTCTTGTGTCTTCAAATTTCATAGATATTATTATTGCTCATATATAGAAAATGTATCTCAAAATCTCCTTTAGCTACAAAATTGAATCTCTTTTAATTAAACATTGAAAAATATTTGGTTTATTTCATGTTTGACACAATCAAGCATAGCCTATTCACATGCATTTTACAATATTTATCCAAAAGCAAATTTATAAAATCTAAATGTTATGTTTTATGTATCTAATATTATGGAAACCATGCCTAGTACTGGAAACCTGGACTAGTATTTAGTGCTAGTGAAGTCACTTTTATTGGAGAAGAATATGCAACCACTAATTTAATAAACCAGTACACCTTACTAACAATCCCTAAATATTTGTGTTTATATCCACAGATAAATATTCACTTAACAAGGAATTTCTTTTTGAAATATATAGAGATGACTACAGAAAACCATAACCAATTGAAGTGCAGAATTGTGGAGCCTATTCCCAATGAACACATCTACAAAACATTCCTGCAACTAAAACTTAGGAAACATTAATGAAGAAGGAAGAGGAGAATGTAGGAACCAAATAATCAGAGAATTTGTTGTAGGGTTATGTCTTCTAGTAATGGTAAAACCTTTCAACATAAAGTCTCAGCAACATGACTGCCCAAACATGAGATGAAGAAGGACACCACCAATGAACACGCTACAGGAGACAGGGGAAAAACTCACGAGGCCTCAACTCTACACCACAAACTCTAGGCAACTGGAAACAGGAGAAGTAGTCACCAACAGGGGAGAACACACCAACTGGTTGTACAGTTCCAAATGGTCAACTCAGAAAACCCATACACAAGGCACATTATATGATTAGGGAAGGTAATAAGTAAGACTCATAAATGCATGTAATGAATTCAGAGAAGAGTGGGGAGAGGTATAGGGGAGATACTGAAAGAGGATCAGAAGGGAGAATAATTCAAACTATATCACAGTTTTGAGACAATAAATCTAATAAAAATATATCCATAGTTTATCATTTTCCACAGTGTGAAGTCAATTTAAAACAATAAAAATAAAGTTTTTCCTTTTACTTAGTAAATGGTTTGACTGCTTTATTCACCTTTTCTAGCATTATACATTGTTCCATGACTAATAATCTGCTTATGCTTTTGGAATATATCACTTGATTTTCATTTTAACACATGCTTCATTTTGTTTAACTTGTACATTTTTAAATGCCATCCTTTATGCCACCATACAGCTTGGTTCTACATAAAGATATTCAACATTGTTTAATATCATTTAATATAGACCTTATGATTTAACCTAAGGTAATTATTTTGTTTCATTTTTAATGTTTTTTACTGAAATAGAATTATGTCATTCCCCCCATTTCCTCCATCCAGAATCTCTTAGGTAGCCTTCCTAAAATCCCTCTCAATTCCCTAATCTCATGTTGAGAGCCTCTTTTTCCATGATCATATTTTTATGATGTGTGTAGCCAAATATGAGAATATATATATATATATATATATATATATATATATATATATATATAACCTACTAATCTAATTTTGTTGATTGTGTGCATGTGCATATGGTTTCAAGGATAACTATTTTTAAATCTGAATATTTTGGACATTTACATTTAACCAAATTTCTTTAGTATGCCTTCAAGAATGTTCTGTATATTATTCTGTTTATTACACTGTGCTTCATGAAAAAGGCACTTAAAGGTAAGGCATTACATTCCTCATGGAAAATATCTTTACTCCAATGCTTAACATACAGATGGAAATCAAAATGAATTAACAAAAACATCATCATCTAAAAGTCAAAGGCATATTGCTTATGCTCACACTGCCTGTAGGACGGAATCAAAGAAGCATATGAAATGGAAATACTCCAGGGACAGTGTGCAGCCAGACTTATCCACACCAATACACCCTGAAGTACATACAGCTCTGATGATAGCAGAGACAAGAAGCAAAGACAGACAAGGAGAACAGCCAAATATAGTACTGACAAGATTACTTGAAATTCTTTGATAATTAAATGATTGAGGAACCCATTCCCCAAAGTGTGATCATCAGAGTTAGAATGAAAGAGATTGCAAACAGAAAAAGAAATCATTGATGCTATACATGATTATGGAGAAACTGAGAAGATGTTAAATCTTGACAGCAGTCACACCATCAGTGGTGGCAGCAGCTGGAAAGTGTCCATGGTAAGAACTAGGAAGCAGCCTTTTTCTAATTATGGTAGACATCTACCAGACTAAAGACACTATTGCCCATTTAAAAACCAAGCATTTTGATTTGTGAAATCATCTATATGAATAGTTCTGCAAACAATTGACACATTATTTTGTGAATTTTATAAAATTATACAAAATTGAGACGAACAGTATGGTAGCAGTTTATCTGATTGTTTTAATGAAAATAGCAGTGGGATATTAGGAATATGTAAAGGACATCTTAGTGACACTAAATTAATAGATGATCATATCAGTCACAAGGCAGTGGAACAATAAACAGACTTCAAAGTTAAGTAGTACTGGGTCTCAAAGAATTTTCATGGAAAATAAAAATGAGTTATTTTTGTACTGATTTAAAATTTTTTTTAATTTGCCTATCTTTAAGATTTGAGAACCTAGAAAGTAGTATGCAAGGATCTGAGGGTTTACATGTAACAGGCTCACCTAATAGCTTACCTTCCCTGTGACCAGCACCCATGAGCATGGATAAGATTTGGTTCTAAATCTATGTTAAATGTATCCATTGATGAAACATTTTTAAGTAAATTAAACTGACCAGATTGAAAAGAATAACTAAAATATTTCACAATTTTTTATCAGTTTTACCATAATTAACTTCAAATAAATTAAATAAGAAACAGAGAACCCACAAGATGATCTAAATGCAAGTTTATGAAGTATATGATGTTAGTGGAAAAGAACTTGAAAATGATGAATGTGCAGAGATTTTATGTCAGATTGAGTGGAATTTACTTTAACTTCCAAGATCTCTAATTAGAAGAAGCATTAATAAGCATGAACTATGTTCCAAAAATAAAATGATGCTTAGAATTAGATAAATTATAAGTAAAATTAGCATGGTTTCTTACAGTGAGTCTCTCACAATCTTAACAGACTCCAGGATCTGTAAATCTAACTTGATGTTTGCCACTTTGACCTTTGAATAACTGCTGGAGTTAAGAACTTGCTTTAATGAATTATTTGAACACATTTACTTGTGACTTCTCAGAAAACTATTCCAGCCAGAATGCCTTGTATTAGGTATATATGTTGAAAATTTAAAAAGCCTATTTATAAAATGCAAATGAAATAAAAATATTTCCCTCCCTTTCCTGTTAGAGGTAATAGAAAATGCAAAGTGAATTCAACAACAAAAAGCAAATATCCTCAAACATTGAGAGGAAAAAAGAATATGGAAGGATAAATGGATTACTAAGCAAATTCACCTATTTTGTTGAATGTTTATAATTTGCTCTGTTGATGACATTTTATTTAGACATTCTCAAATTAAGCAAAATAAAACTTTGACTGTGTGCACATTTAGAGCTATGAAGAAACACTTTTTCACAAAGGAAAGTTTGCTTCCAAATAATATTTTTATATGATTTTTAACACAACTGTCCTATTCTAAATAAATAAATCAAAATTAATAAAACACTATTTCAGTTTGCACAGAAATAATCCAGTTGCAACACAGTTTAATTCTATCTATCATTGCAGTTTAAAGAGCTATGTTTAAACAAGTACTTGTAAATATGAAACAAATCATACATTTCAGAGGTGGCCTCCAGTTCAAACTGTCCTTGTTACCTCTATGAATACATTTTTATTGTGCCCTTACAGTCATCTATTAGTGAAAATTAAGGGCTAAAATAAATAAATTTTATATTTATATTTATATATATATATATATATATATATATACATACATATATGTGTGTGTGTGTGTGTGTGTGTGTATGTATGTATAAATTCACAAAAGAACTGGTTCAAGCTACTTTGTTTTCACTTGTCTACTCTCTAATCTTTTGCTTAGATACCATCGTAAAATTCATTCCCATATGTGTATGGGTAGAGAGGCATTTTGACTAATTTCTGGCCAACATTAATTGGCAAATTTCTCCCTGTAGTTTTCCTCTGGTATATCTACTCTACTTGACATGTGGAAGTCAAGCTTAAAAATCAATCTAAGTAACTAATAAGTTAACTTCTCTGTGAGTCCTCATTACCTCAACACAAGGAATTTCTTTGTTTCAAAGTGCAGGTTTAACAGTGACATTTTAATGCAACCTTATAAAATGATATGCATATTACTTAAGACATCTTAGGCTACAAATGTCAGAAAATGAACTCAACCCCAGCGTAATCAAGAGTGACTTTATTGGCTAAGAATGCATTCTGAATTATTTTAATTAATATGTGCATATACATTACATCTTGCCAACACGCATGGAAAGGATATAATACATGTTGATTTCTAAAGATTACAAAAGAGTATTTACTTCTTCATCTGGGCTTCCTTTTGACTATTTGCTTTATCATCTCCTTATGCAAACGTTACAGTGAGGTAAGTGGAGTTAGAACACTTCTAATCTTAATTCGATGAAAGAACCATCAGTCAGTCTCTGTTTCTTTTTCACCCTCTCCTTTACTTTCTTCCTTCTCCTACCATTCTTCTCTCTCCTTTCTGTCTCCCTCTTTTCTCTCTTTTATTCTTCTGTGCCATTTTCCTCTTTCTCCAAAACAAGTTTCTCACAACTTTGCACCTATTATGCATAGAGAAGATTTTTCCAGAAAAAAAAAAAATCAAACTGACAGAGAATGATAAGAAAGGGAAGTGAGGATCTCTCTCTCTCTCTCTCTCTCTCTCTCTCTCTTTCTTCAAAAAAGTGTAGAAAGATTTAAACATTCTAAAATCCAAAACATTCTGTGTAGACATATCACATCACATGGAGATCATGCTACACCTAACCTTATGTGTAAGATTACAATTGAAATACATTGAAATTATATTCTAAGTTGTTGTATATATAAAGCATGAATAAAATATACATGGCCCCCTAGTGCTGAGCTCTCACTCCCAAGATACAATTTTATATATTCAAATATTTCAAAGTCTAAAATGCTTCTAGTCTGTAGTATTTCATAAACAAAATATTCAAACTTTGTTGAGAACTGTGGAACAATTTGAGTAGAGTTAAAAAAGAATCATGCCATCTGCCTGGTGATCAAGGCAAGGGTTTATCTAAGACAGCCAGATTCAGGCAGTCATGTATTAAGGAAGCCAGACATAGGAGGCAATGGAGGTATTTACTGGAGCCGCCACTCTAGGGAGAGTGATGGAAATTCTAGGAAGGAAGAGAAATAATCAGGTTTCCTTGTCTAGGAAGGGGAAGAAAAAATGCTAGGACAGGAAAGAAAAAAAGGCTAGGAAGGAAAAAGAAAAGTTTCTCACGAGTGCTTTTCACTAACTAAATTCAGTCTGTTTTAGTGCCTTAACTGACTGAAAGAAGCACTTGTGAGGTAAGAAACTGTATCAAAGGAGTGGAGAAAGCATATTCTGGGAGCAGATACAAAAAGAATGTGTTATGTTCTTCTTTGGCATGGTAGTTGGTGACAGGATAGGTGCATTATTGTTTCTTTGAGGACTGGTTTTACTGAGGCTTTCCAATGTAGCATGTCCTAGGTATACCTCAATATTAACTGCATTTATGGAAGTAAAATGTAGCTTTTAAATAGTTTGGTCACAGACACTATCCAGTTGTACCCAACTACTTCAGGTTTTCAGTCAGCATTATTTTTAGTTTTTTTTTTTTTTTTCCATCATGTTATTTGAGAAAAAGCAGTTATCTTTGGTATACTTAAGACTCTGGAAGTTCACAGTGGTAACAATCAGCAACAGCAAAAAAGCAACTGAAAAGACTGAGTGCATGCAAGCCATAAAGACTTGTTCTGGAAGATGACATATAAAGAAATATTGAAAACATGACAGTTCTTGAGGAGAGGAGAAAGACCCAAACAGCAATCCTGTTGTACTTGATGATATTTGCTTCCCCTGCCTGGGGCTGAATAATTTTCCTGCTGATGTGTTCAGTGAAAAAAGACAACAATAATCCTTTCAAGATTCTCTCATTTATAATACACAATGTTTGCTTACCAGTTATTTCCTATCTAAATTGCTCTGGTATGAGAAATGCATGTCAGAGCCATCATTTTCTTTTAAACATAGGTTCAATGTAATACACTGTCCTCCTGTTCAGCAAAAATATTTTATACTATCGTTGGATGCCTAATGAGGAAAGGTTCTCTTTCTTTTCTTTCTTGTCTGAAATTCTTGTGTTTATTTATTTATTTATTTATTTTGCTTTGTAGACGATCAATGAGTAACACCATGGAAAGCTTTATTCTCCTCCAAACTAGCAAACATGCAAGCATTTGGTACTCAGAACTGAGATGGAGATGGCCAGCTTTTTGCTTCTTCAAACTAGTTTCCACAATACCTCGATTTCCAGATGCTTTTCTCGGGTGTATAGAAACTGTGGCAAGCAGATCTCCCCTTTGACACACAGTCACAACTCTTGCCTACTTCAGTGTTAGGTTGCATTTCAGAGCAGCAGGTACTGTTGTGTGCATTGCCTGTCTGTTTACTTTTCACTTCCACACTTCTTCGAAGATGTGCTTTTCTTTATGGTAGGAAGTCATCCTGAGCATAATTCTGTGTCCAGGCCAAAAAACATGTTGAGTATGTTCTAAGTGTTTTTTAAATTTCTGTACACTGCTCAGCATCTATTATAAGAGCTAGATATTATTCTGTAATTTAATTATCTTAATAGTCAGAAATTACACATTCTAACAATTTTGGAGACCCTTGATAATAAGGGCTTGCTTTGATGTACAGAGGGACGAATTGATAGATTATACAGTGATGGAATTTATCAAGCCTTTATTGAAAGAGTACAGCATACATGGGGAATAACTTTCTAGGTCTCCTCTAAAAATTCATTTGTTGATTAATACATTCAGCATATAATGGATTGTCTTTTTGCACTGCTTTGATTGTGTATAATCCATTTCAATTAATAAAGTAAATTATTTGTTCCTTATATCTAGTAGCACATTTTATGAAAACAAAGCAGTAACTCGAAAATTCCTAGAAAAATCATATCATAATTATCTTATAAAATAAATCACTAAAAGCTGATAATTCCAGAGTGTTTAGCATTAATAAGTAGTAGGGGAATTTCTTCATTATGTGGGGATATTTTCCTAATTGGCATATGACTAGTAAGGAACAAATTTGTTTTTCCCAGTATGAGTGATAATCCAACTAGTAACTATAAATTCATATTCTGTGGTTTGATCATATTTTTAGATAAAACATGAGAACACTAAAACAAAATAAAACAGAAGAGAAAAATCTAAAATTCTGACTCTTCATTTTCTTTGGGAAATTCACGTGGTGAGGATCAATCTCATTTCATAGATTCTGTACTTGAATGTACAAAATACACACACTGGATTATTAGGTAATAAATTGCATTTACTATAAAAATCAAAGTGATTAGATGTGAGAATTGAAACAGCATCCAGATGCTAGAATTGCAGGTGCTCAGAAAGACATTTAGTGTTTAACAGGGTGACCCTGGATTGAGCTGACCTTTACTCTGCCCTGCCAGTTGTACAAATTCAACCGTGATGAAGTGAGGGGGCAGTGATGGAGCATGAGCAAATACTATGGATGTTGGAATCAAGACAATCTATTGTGTTGTGCACAGGTGAGCAAGGGCACACCCAGATATTGTACTGAGAGATATGTCTAGCAGAGGGCACTATTGGCTTATGGAGGAGAAATGTGAAAATGTCTGTACAGGGCAAGAGTCTGAGAAAGCTCCTGGGCCCAGATTCAGAGAAAGTGAGTCACAATGTCAACCCATAAAATACAGAGTCTCTGTGGTATAAGAGAACAAGTAGAACTTCGTTAGACAAAAAGCAATGCCAAGGTCTGGTGTGTTTACTTTGAAGTACAGATTCATAAGTGCTACAGTTAAGAGAGTAGTTGCTGATTTAATGGTTGGCTGTTAGCTCCGAGCAGAACATGATTGGGGCTGATATGAGCCTTTATCCATTTTCAAGCAAGAATTCTCTCTGCATTACATTTAAAAATTTTAGGCAATCTAGTAATTAACTTGGGATAAGATGCTATTAATTAATACACTGCTTTCATAGCTGATTCAGCTGGAAAGGAAGACGTGCTTTGCTTACTATGTTAGTTAGTTTTTGTCAACTTGACACAAGCTAGAGTCATCTGGGAAAAACCTTCAACTTAGAAAACATCTCCATCAGATTTTCCTGTAGGTAAATCACTATGTTGTTTTTGTTCGTGTTTATCACATCAATAGAGTAGCAAACAAAGACACGTACCAACTCCATGACGATTGGTAGCACCAAAGGAGATTATATATTCACGGCTACAGATTCTCGAGTGGGCACTGCCGTTCTTGTCAGTGCTTCTGCTAAGTGTGTGATTCCACTGATGCACAACAAAATTAGGGCAAAATTGGCCTTGACTTTGGTAGAGCCCAGATCAAAGGCCATACAACAGCATGGCAAGCTTGAGACAGAAAATGTCTTCAGTTCGGTGAGTACTTGAACCGATGGTAATAAAAGTAACAGCAGAGGCAGAAGACATTTAATGGATCATTGTGCTATTTCTATGAAAATTACCTCAGGCCCTTAAAGAAAAATATACACAAGTGGTTGGTGTGGATAATTCCTTATATCTTGGGAATATATTATAATTCATGTTGGTCAATTTATTTAAACCTATCTACTCAGTTCCCTGTCTCCCATTTATTTCTTTTATATTTGGTGGAATCGACATTGATTAACAAATGTTTAATATTCTATTATTCTCCTAATTTGAAAAGTAAAATATATTTCCAAAATATGTTTTCTTACATTTTATATTTCTATTTCATTTAAAAATACTAGCAATAAGTGAGGCAGTTGTGTAGCTTGATCTGCTTAAGAGGCCTCCTGGCAGGGGGAACAGGATCCATCCTTGGTGCATGAGCTGGCTTTTTGGAGCCCACAACCTATGGGGGGACACCTTGTACAGCCTTGATGCAGGGGGAGGATCTTGGACCTGCCTCAACTGAATGTACCAGGCTCTGCTGACTCCCCAAGGGAGTCCTCACCTTGTCTGAGGAGGGAATGGGGTGTGGGTTGCAGGGAGGGAGTCTGGGTGTGAGGGGAGGGAAGAGAAGGGGATCTGTTGTTGGTATGTAAAATAAATGAAAAAATTCTTAATAAAAAATGCCAAAAATACTGGCAATATTTTTAGTCATTCATGGTAGGATTCAGAGAGTTAAAAAGAAGAAAAGAAACCCTGAGTGGCTTATAAACTAGAGAAATATATTTTTCATGGTTCTGGAATTTGCAAGATCAGGCTCTGGTTAAGGCTGTTTACCAGGTTACAGAATACAGACTTCTTAAATCCTCATGGGCAAGGGAAGACCTGGTTACTATCTTCAGTCTGTTTTATAAGGATAGAACTTATGTTTATGAGAACTCCTCCTTTGTGATCTAATTAATTCTAAAATCACCATCTTCTACGACCATCTGCTTGAAGCTTAGGATTTCAACATGGAATCTGAGGAAGGAAAAAAAAATTAGCACGTAATAATGACAATATTTTGAATCTTTCTGTATGCAAAAAAATGCTTTCCATATGAAAACATATTCCTTATATCTTGTAATATTTTAAAAATAGCGTTAGCATGTGTAGGGAAATGCAGAGGTAGGGGCATTATAACATGAACTTTCCCTGTTCCCAGTGCAGCAGGAAATAAGAAAAATACAAAATGAAAATTTGCCCTTGCCTTTTCTTTGCTCTGAGCAGTTTTGGAATGAGCTAACCATTAAGTCATCTTTATGATTGCCTGGTCCTGCCTAAGGGACTGAGTGCCTGCTAATAAATATCTGCCCAATTGAATTATGCAGATGTGATTTATCCCTCCAAAGTTTTAAATTTGTATTTTTAAAAGACACAAAGCTAGAAGGGAGTAAAATGTGTCTTCCTGGGTTCCATCTCTATAGATAGGAACAAAGTTAAGTTGTTTGATAGACAGATAAGTCTGTACTTATAGATAGAAGGATAGGTAGGTAAGTCTGTGCTTTTCAAGAAAGTACTTGGTAGTGTGACTTTACACTATATGAACAAGGCACCTTGACAGTTTCAGGATTCCCTTCTTCTCAATATAATAGAACATTGACAAAAAAGACTGGGTTTTGTGTCCATTTAGGCAAAGTTCACTCCTGTGAACTTTAAATATAGTCTTATCTTTATCTGTAATCTAGTGCTCAAAAACTTCCCAAATATTTTCTTTTAATTTCAAAGTTAGTAAAACAAAAAAAGCACTTCAAAGTCGGGCAGTGGTGGCGCACGCCTTTAATCCCAGCACTCGGGAGGCAGAGGCAGGCGGATCTCTGTGAGTTCGAGGCCAGCCTGGTCCACCAAGTGAGTTCCAGGAAAGGCACAAAGCTACACAGAGAAACCCTGTCTCGAAAAACCAAAAAAAAAAAAAAAAAAGCACTTCAAATGCTACTGTAAAAATAAGAATAATCTTCAAATGTTTTTTTTTTTTTTTTCAATCTTACTAATTGGTTTGGTCTTTAACATATACAGTTAATATTTGCAATGCAAAGCTTCCCTGCCTGTTAAATTAAAATAAAGAATCTTAGCAATAAAATTACAAATTTTTAATAGGTACCAATATATTTTATGAAATAAATAAAGATTTCTGGCTAAGTGAAACAGCATAGTTTCTTTTCAGCAGAAGCTATTTTCTTTGGTAGACATTTACTCCTTTCATTATACAAGTCATGATCCAGACTGTAGTGTTCACACAATATGTTAATTGTCCCAAGATTAACTGGGATAAGTTATAAGGCATCTCTAAAGATGTATTATACCTCTGAATTCCTTGTAGGACCCAAGTGGAATGTCCTCTTTGAAATGACAGCATGGTAATCTACCATGGGCAGAACATTTTATGGATATTTTAAAATGCCAACAACTGTTGAACATGAAAGAAATAAATTTGTTTCTGTTGAGAAGACATTAAGAGCTCTGAACTACAGGCAACTGAGGATGGCTGAGAGTGGGAGAAGGAGACTTCCCAAAGGAGGAGCACACCAGTGAATTATCTAATTCCCAATAGTTTGAAACCGTATATATGAATTACACTATACAGATTAAGGAGTTTGTGTTTGTGTATTCAGAAATATATATGTTTATACAAACATGTGTACACTCCCCCACATATATAACTATATATATGTATATGTATGTATACATAACTACAATTAATGAAAAAGAAAGCCACGGATTTAAAACAGAGTAAGGCAGTGTATATGAGAAGGTATGGAGGGATGAAAGGGAAGTTAATTAGTAATCTTTAATCTTAATATATATATTATATATGTGTATATATGTGTATATCTCTCTCTATATATGTGTATATTAAAAGTTCTTTTCTAGAAAATTCCATTTCTGGTAAAAAGCTTAAAAGTGACTATATACCTTTACACACACAATGATCTGACTAAAATTTAATTTAATCTGTTGATTATGTTGTTCTGTGAACAATGTTAAGTTAGTTATATCTTGTAAGAAGAAAAAAGTCACAAATTTGCTGTCTTCTTTATAATATGTGGAAAAATTGTTACTAAATGTTACACTTTGTACTTTTCCATGAGGCACTTCAAAGAAATTTGCAACTTAGGTCACATAATATGGACTTGTAGAACTAGATTCTAGTGCTCCCTATTAAACCTGACTGCAATTAAAAATAAAAATGAGTAAGTTATCAATGACAAAACTTACAGTAGTACCAATAGGAATACCTTTAAAATAGATGCAAATGCAGAATTAAATATGGAACACCAATGATACATGAGGATTAGCTTTTAGGCAAAGATGTCATGTAACTTACTATACTTAGGTGATCTATTCCATACCAGTATGATGTGTCCTGCATTGTCACAGTTACAGTTACTCTGTAACTATATTCTTTTTGTTGTTACACTTTGCTCCCTGACAGTGTTTCTTCCAGTGGTTCTTGTTTGCTCTCTACTTATAGTTGCAACAGTGATTTCATTCCTCTTATATCATCCTTTCACTTTAGAAAATGAACACACTTGTTCCATCATCTATTTAATATGCATAGGGAATGTTAATGATCTCATTTTTATTGGTTGGCTATCTCAAGTTAATTACAATTCAGGAGAATCTTTTGTAGAACTCTGTGGACACTGAATAGTAATTTAGCAGTGAGATCATCTGTGCTTCAGGTAGCTTGAAAAATAAAAACTTGTGTGTATTTTACTGTTTGGAGATTAAATTAACACATAAATCAGAATCATAAACATATGTGACTACATACATATTTTCATTTATATGAGGTATCTTGGTGGTGGTTTCCAAAATACATACTTATACTCTGCATAATTTTTCATATCCTAAAGGAAACTCAGGAAAATTCTTATCATTGTAAATGTGTTTTTTCCTACATATTTTCCTTAGCATAAGGTTTTCATATTTTGTATTTTACACAATTGTTCACTAGATTTTTCTGAATGATTGGCCAGGTTGTATTGTTAATGTATAACCTATGATATAACCAAAAATCTTCAAATAATTTCATTTTTTGTTCAGTTTATTCATGTGTTAATGTTGTTCTATTTTAACCATGCAAAATGTACCTATAGTAAAGTAGATAGTTGATAAACTTAGTGAGGAGAATCACAATAAGTGTAAAGGTGTATAGATGCTTACTTATGCACCTTTATTTTTTTTTTTAAGTGCTGAATATAGGTAATAAGCTTAATATTGATTTTAGTGAGCATCGCAGGTTGCAGCAAATTCACAAGCACATGGCCGTGGAAGGGAGCCAAGCCAGCAGCAGTGGAGTTAGGCTTGCTTCAGTGCAGCTCCAGTGGACTGCACAAGTGTAGAAAATGGATGATGGCAGGCCACCTGGCCAGCTGTTGGATGTTGAACTGACATGGGAAGATCTCAAATAGGGCAAGCTGAAGGAACATGCTGCAGACATATTAAAGAACAGTTTCAAGTAATGAAGCATGGCTGCAAAATACCAGGGAATAACACCAGGGGAAAAACCAAGGTAGTGTGGAGCAATCAGAGCAGCAAAGGTGTGTATCCAGGTGAAGCAGCCGCATTTCAGACTATGACAGATTTTGTAAGGAGCAGTTACTCTCCCAATTGAAGAACACTGTTCACCTGCATTCTTTGTGTAAGCACGGCTGGATTCTCTACTACTTTGCACTTGTATAAAAATACTTTAAAATATATTTTATAGAGATGCATCCTAAACAATTTCTGTTTCTGATTATGCAGGATTCTGATTCAAAAAATGAATTAATAATGGCTAATGGCTCGCATTCATATGTATTAAAATATTTGTTCAAAGTAGGTATTGCTAGCCGGGCGTTGGTGGCGCACGCCTTTAATCCCAGCACTCGGGAGGCAGAGCCAGGCGGATCTCTGTGAGTTCGAGGCCAGCCTGGGCTACCAAGTGAGCTCCAGGAAAGGCGCAAAGCTACACAGAGAAACCCTGTCTCAAAAAACCAAAAAAAAAAAAAAAGTAGGTATTGCTGAATGAGATTATTAGAAGAACTTATAAGTGGGGGATATATTTGTAATTTCAGTTTCCTAAAAGGCCATTTCTTCTGTGAGTGCTAGGATACAGTGACGATGACAGGAGCAGTCTTACCAATCACCCAACCCAAGAGATGGGATCAGTTTTGCCCTGGATAATTTCCTAATGTCTCCCACATACAGGTAGTATACCTTTGTGTGCACCGGCACTCACAGATCCACTCGGAGCACATTGTTCAGAAAACATTTAGCATAGTGCCTAGTCAGGTCCTTACTTCTCGTAGATACTTTTTTCCCCCTGAATGTTCTAAATAAAACCAATGTTAATTGAGTAATTGTCAGGCACAATTCACATGCCTAAACAATATGAGGAGCTAATGAAAAATGTAATGTGGTTTTAAAGTCAGTGCCACCCATATTTCCTACATGGAAAAAAAGGAAATAAAGTAGAACACTTAAAATTAAACAAAATTTCTTTATGAATTGTTTTGAAAGATGGGTGACATCTGAACTCTCTGTGATGCATGTATCTTTCAGCTTTATATATCTGGTGGTCAGTATTATTTGTGAAAATAACTGTTCATTTAAATAAATTGTAACAGAATTAGTGAACATATTTTATACCAAATTAATTTCTTCTGTCTTGATTTGCTTATCCAAACATGTGATTTAACTCTAATAAATTTTCTAGAAATTATATTGTCTGTGTAGATAAGGAAATTGTTTTTGTTGAAAGAATAATCATCATTAGAGGAACTTAAATTTATTTATTTATTTATTTATTTTCAGATGCAAAAGCAAGAGGGTTTATTAGATACATGGGTACCCGGGGCGAAGTCTCTCGGAGGACTTGCGCGCCTTCCCAGGGCAAAGGGGACTTTTTATGGGATTCCAGGGCAGAGGCGCGGTTACAGAAGCAAGAAGCATAGTTACAGGGTCCCTATTGGTTGTTTCAAAGAAGGCCAGGGTGAACTTGGGGTCGTATGTGTGTGGCTGATTTGGCCTTGCCCAGGCCAGCTGCTTATTCCTCAAGGCCAGGGGGCCAGCCATAAAATATCCTGATTTGACTCAACTGTCTTTCTCCCAAGGCCGCCGACCACAGTTATCTCTCTCTCCCAAGGCCGGATGGCTGGCCATAGTTATCTCTCTCAAGGCCGGGTGGCTGGCTACGGCTGTGAACTCTTGTTTTTTTGATTCCTTTAGAATGGCGTTTCTTAGGCTAAGTTATTGGGGGGGGGGACATTTCATCGGCGCAACGCCCCATGTCCTCATAATGGAGCGGGGGTCTTTCATTCCGCCATTTTCTTTTGTACCAAATGGAATCTTTCATTTTAGGATGGAGAATAAGGGGTCAGCTCCATCTCTGACTGTCTGAGCCTCTGATATTGCTGGGTTAGGATCAAGGCCTGGACAACAGAAACCCTATCCTTGATGAATTGCACCAATCTATTGAGGATACATGGCCCGAACAATAAAATGAGCAGGAGGATGATTAGGGAGCCCATAATGGTGGAGACAAGGGTCGTAAACCATGGTGACCTTTGGAACCATCCTTTAAACCATCTCTGTTGAGCATGGCTATTTGGAGCTGTCTGAATTGGCCGGTCTCCATAAGGGCTGCGGTCCCTGTATCTACCCCGGCAGCTATTCCGCCCATGGTAATTCCTCCCAGTAACAGGGCCAGCGTCAGGGAAACAGGCTCTCTGGTGATGCCCCTCCTAATGTCAGGAGGACTATGAGGGGGATTAAGGGGGCCCCCAGGTGAGTCTTATCTTTAGTGGGTTTGGAGAGCGTTGAACTAGATGTCTCGGTGCCCTCAGCTTCGTCGGGTTCCTTGGCAGCCTTTACATGCGACGCGTGGACCCAAGCCGCTATCCCGTCAACCTTGAGTGTGGTGGGAGCAGTTAACAGGACGGTGTATGGTCTTTTTTACCTCGGCTCTAGGTTCCTGGATTGATGGCGTCGGACCCAGACAGAGTCCCCAATCTTGAATGGGTGAGGCACCACCGGGCGGTTCAGTTGCTCCCGGTAGGCAGGGGTTTCCACACCGTCTTTTGCACCAATTGGAGGGCTTGGAGGTGCGCCTCTAGGGTAGGGCTAGTGGCAAAAGAGGAGATATCAGGGTGAAGGAAATTTACAATTGGTGGGGGAGCCCCATACATGATCTCAAACGGGGTTAGGCCATGAGGCCCAGGAGTATTCCAGGCTCGGTAAAGGGCTAGGGGGAGTAGGAGCACCCAATCTCTAGTGCCAGTTGCAAGCGTTAATTTGGTTAAAGTCTCCTTAATGGTTCTATTTGCACGTTCTGCCTGTCCTGAGCTCTGGGGGCAGTATGCACAATGAAGTTTTCAATCAATCCCCAGTAGCCTGGCCACCTTCTGACTTACCTGGGAGACGAAGGCGGGCCCATTGTCTGACCCCAATATCTGGGGCATTTCATACCTGGGAAAGATGTCATCCAGGAGTTTTTTGGTTACCACGTTAGCGGTCTTTTTCATGGTAAGGAAGGCCTCTGTCCATCCATGATGTAAGCTTGTCGCTCGGGGCTCCATTCCGCCCCCATTTTCTTTGTTAGTTCCTGGTCCTCCGGGCTTCCGCCATCCGGAGGGCCTGGGTCAGCGCGATCAGCTCTGCCTTTTGGGCCGATGTTCCAGGTGGCAGCGGTGAGGCCCAACTTACCTCCGATTCGGTGGTGACGGCTGCTCCGGCCCTCCGTTCTCCTTCTTGGAGGAAGCTGCTCCCATCCGTGAACCAGATAAAATCTGTTAGGTAGGAGCGGGTGCCATGGGCCTCTGCCAGAATCTGGAGGCAATTGTGCTCCTTGGATGGGTCTGGCAAGGGCAGCAGAGTTGCCGGGTTGAGGGAGACAACTGGTCCGAACACCACTCGGTCTGTGTCTAACAACAGAGCCTGGTAGTGGGTCATTCTGGAATTTGAGAGCCATCTATTTGGGGGCTGTCGGACCAGAGCTTCCACCGCATGGGAGGATAACACAGTTTATGGCTGTCCCAAAGTCAGTTTCCCTGCGTCCTTGAGCAAGACAGCAATGGCGGCTACCATGCGCAGACAGGGGGGCCATCCTGCAGCTACCGGGTCTAATTTCTTGGATAGATAAGCTACAGGTCTCTTCCATGGCCCCAGTCTCTGTACCAGCATTCCTTTTGCAAAGCCTGAGTTCTCGTCCACGAACAGTTCAAAGGGCTAGGACTTGTAGGGGGGTCCCTTTGGGTCCTGTCCAGATGCCAGGTGAACCTTTCTCTCGGTGGTCCATCGATACCTCCTGCTACCTGTGGCCCCCTGGACCAAAGCTGTGCGGTCACTGAGAGAGCCTCCCGTATGGGTCAGGACTGAATGTTGAGCCCCGGTGTCCACTAGGAAGGTCACTGGCTGCCCCCCAATCTTGAGAGTTATCCTAGGCTGGGGGGGGGGGCTCCTGGCCTTGACCTCCCTAATCCTCCAGATTGAGGAGGTCCGTGGCCCTTGGCTTAGTTCTCCAAGACCCTTGAGGCTTTTTTTTTGATCAGTCATGAGCCCAATGTCCTCTCTGTTTACAGTAAGCACATTGGTCTTTGTCAAGCAGTGTCTTTTTTTTTTTTTTTTTTTTTTTTTTTTGATCTTTTATCCTAACCCCCTCTCTGACCTGTCCCTGAGACACTACAGTGGCCAGGACTTTTTTTTTTTTCTGTCTCTTTTATTAAACACTTTTTCTGCCTCTCTAAGTCTTCCCAAAAATGCTGCCGGCGTCTCTTTTTTTTCCTGGATCATGCCTTACCTGAGCCGAATTGGTAGGGGGCCTAGTGGCTCCTCAGAGACCCGCTAAGAGCAACTGGCGATAGAGACATAGGCGCTCCCTACCCTCTGGTGTCGAGGAGTCCCAGTTCGGGCGGGTGAGGGGAAAGGCTGCATTAAGCAATTGGGTGGGTCTTCCATCGTTTCCTGGAACCTGCTTCCGAGCCTCCAGGAAGGCTTGCTGTCTTTGGCTGGTTTGTCCCGCCTTCCTCGTAGGCGACTGGCAATTGGGGAGGGAGCAGGAGCCTTATCCTCCGCTGTTCGAGGGCCGCTGCAGGAGCTGCCGGTCCCTCCGGCGCTGTCGGGGGGGGGGCTGTAACACTCGGGGCGGGGTGACTCGGCGTCCACGGGTGACGCCGCCCCCGAGGCACCTTCCCCACACCGGGCCCTCTCAGCCAAGGTGGAAGTGCCGACCCCATCCCTGGCCCCGCCTGCGCGCCCCCGCCACATCCCGCGCCCGCCTGCGCAGCCTCGGGCCTTCGCGATCAGATTCCCCTGGTCCGCACCAGTTCTAAGTCAGCTGCTAGGCGCCAGTTGAGGCGAGGTGCCGCGCGGAAAACAGCGGCCCAGCGGGCGGACCCAGCGGGGGAAGACCGGCGCAGCCCCCGACCCTCGGCCCGCGCAGGAGACGCGGACGGCCGGGGAGAGCGGGGATCGAGCAGGGGAGGCCCCCCCAGCGCCGCCCCGGACCCCCGCGACCGCGCCGCAGCTGCGGGGACGGGAGGAGGCGTGGGGCGCACGGGCGCCCGCCGCTGCCGCCGCCTGAGTGGCGGAACGTGGGGAGAGGAAACGACACGCTGGTGGAGAGGTCAGGAGGAACGGGGAGCGGGAGAGATCCGCTGATCCGGCTTCCTATGGCTGTTTCTAGGAGGAGAACGGTTAAACAGAAAACAAAAAACGACAGACAAACACAAATGAGACTAACACACGCTGCGCGGCTTCGGTTCCAAACCGAAAGCAAAACCAGAAAGACCGTGCCCCAGAGGGGACTTCAGAAAAACCGTGCCCCAGAGGGGACTTCAGAAAAACCGTGCCCCAGAGGGGACTTCAGACTCCCCGTGGAACGTCTTCCAGGGTCGCAGTGGCGAAGTCCGAGCCCGTCGGCTCCTTCAGATCCACCACCACAGACAGATTCAGGCGTGCAGACAAACAGACAACATTTAACATTCAGACAGGACAGGGATGACATACACCAAGGCCGGCCGGCTTACCTCCTGACGGTGGGTCGGTGGTCCCAGGGAGGGGTCTCAGTCCCCGTACGGGCCACCAAATGAAAGAACCCCCAGGGGAGATCTTCCTTCAGGAGAGACCCCAAACCCAAGGAACACACCGAAACCACCGATCAGATGCAAAAGCAAGAGGGTTTATTAGATACACGGGGACCCGGGGCGAAGTCTCTCGGAGGACTTGTGCTTAAATTTATTTTTAATTGTACATTAGAAGCATAGTACTATATAGATGGTTGAATAAATATTTTTTTCTTTTTCTAGGAAACATGAAGTTTTATGAAAAATATTTTTCAATTTCAGAAAATTTCATGGTTTTTTTTTTTTTTTGATTTTTTAAGACAGGGTTTCTCTGTGTAGCTTTGTGCCTTTTCTGGATCTCGCTCTGTAGACCAGGCTGGCTTCAAACTCACAAAGATCCACCTGCCTCTGCCTCCCGAGTGCTGGGATTAAAGGCATGTGCCACCACCTCCCGGCTAGAAAATTTCATGTTTTATCTAATTTTTAAAAAACTCTTTATTTTTATTACTCTTAATTTTCATCCTTAAATTATCCATGTACATTTGTTTTTGAAATATATGTGTTTCTACAAAACATTGATTTTTCAATGGCTTATTTCATACATAAGGAAAATAGAAATTTAAAGTGTGATTTTAGTAGTTGAAACAAACAATGATTTTATAGGTGAAAAATCCCTTTTCTGAGGTAGTTTGTGTTTCAACTACATGTAGCCTGACATCTTCTACTAGACATTTAGATACAGAAAGTTGACCATTCGAGTTAAAAAATTCACTTTAAAATGTTATTTCTGATTGTCTTTTGTGCAAAATTTATTTTTTAGGTCTTAAGCTATTTTCAAATTATGATTTTTTAATACACAATTTACACTGTCCTTAACAAAGGTTATGATGGCCTCAGGTAGACAGAAAGATGAGGGACTGTCCTTGAAAATGCCAGTTATCTGTAGACTGGTAACCTATATAAAATCCTAGATGATGAGATCACAAGTAAATGTGGTGATTGGAAGAAATGGCTAGTCCCCAAATGAGTTCTACCATTCCCATTAATTTGACTATACTTTACTGAATGATATTTAGTGACTTTGCCATATCTGCCTCATTAGTAAAACTTTCCCGTGGTTTGATTGACCTTACAGTGAAAAAAGTTTTTGAAATATTCAAAATAAATATAACTTTCTTCAGGTAAAGCCCTGCATGTCTAGTTTTAATGTTAGCATCTTTTTAAAAAAACTTATTTCTAAACTTTGCGGGGTTGCGAGAATGTCACTGGTAATCTAAGCATTTTCTTTATGTATTGGAGAAGACTTTTCTTTCTGTATTCTTTTATAATTTTAATAATTATAAAATTATTTATCTTTATGATTTCCAAAGCCTCCTTTAGTTGCTTTTCTTCTAATGGTTCACTTTTAGAATGGCAGAATGGAGTGTTTCAAGTTCAGAAGAAATTAGCTTTCCAAAAACTTTAGTAGTTGCACCATGCATCTTCCTATAATCTTAACTACATTTCTGTTAAGTAAAATAAAAGTCAAGCCACATGAGGATATGCTTTAAATTTTTGACTGTTAGTTATTTAATTAGTATTATGTCTACTGTAGCTGGAGAGTTAGCTCAACGGTTAAGATGAGTGTGTAGTAGGGAAAATCGAGCCCACCCATAAGCAAAAAAAAAATATGGGCAACTGACAACTTCTGAAAAAGGGAGGTTAGTGTTCACCAAGGAGGTGTTCCCTAATTGGCTGTTATACCAAATGCTCAGCCATAAACAATGCGAAACAGATGCAGTAGATTGTTATAATGTGAGTGTGGTGCGTGTGTGCGTGCGTGCGTGTGTGCTGGCTGGTCAGAGGTTGCAGTTACCATGGCCTGACAGCTTGTTCCAAAAGTTGAGCAACATGGATCTACATGCCCTTATCTGTAGAATGTCCCCAAACCCAGGGGACTGACCTTATCTTATATATTCTTTATACTCTAGAATAAAGCTAAGCTGATTCACTCAAGTCTTGATTCACTCAAGTCTATCTCACAGAGTGCTGTCTCTGTTGTACCCATGGCATCTTAACCCTATTCCCTGATTCTGTTCCCTCCATCTTCATGGAGCAATTCAGCCAACAATCCCTGAGAAGAAGCAAAGTCCTCTGCGTGTGTGTGTGTGTGTGTGTGTGTGTGTGTGTGTGTGTGTACTCATTTGTGTGTATGTTTGTGTGTGTGTGTGTGTGTGTATGTGTGTGAAAAAGAGAGTTAGAGACAGAGATAGAGATATAGTAATTGTTGTAGCCCATTAGGTTTCCTAGTGGCTGTACCCAGCAGGACTGCATAAGAGGTTGATTGGACCACGGGGCTGGGTACCAGGTGTTTGTAAGGGTCTACACTTGACTGTAATTAGCAAGGGTGAGGTCTTTTGCTCTACCCCTTGACATTGTTATAAATACAACTTTGCAATAAAGTTCTGGGCCCGTTTGGATAAGGATCCAGGCCCACTTGCGTCTATCCTGTGTTTTCTATTTCTCTTTCCTCTATTCCTGTCTAAGTCTCTTATCCCCCATTCCTCAAGAGTCCCTGGGGTAAATAATGGTGGGGGCTGCTCCCTCACAAATAATAAATAAACAGAGGCCATGAGTATGAAATGGTACAAAAGCTGGATATGGAAAAGCTTGAAGGGTGAAGAAGGAGAGAGAAAAAGTGTTACTATTATTTTATTAAAATAATTCCAAAAAATAAAAATAAATTGTGTATATTAAGAAAAAGAGTGCACAATGTTCTTGAAGAGGACCAGATGACTCATTTCTAATGACTCCATCATTATGACATCCTTTAATAATAGCTCTGGAGGGTTCAATGTTTTCTTCTATCCACTACTACTTCAATCACAAGCACATACATACAAAATTACACACCTACATGATTTTTAAAATGAAAATCAAATCTTAAAATACACCCAGTACTGAAATGCAATTCTTGTAGATATATATGTATTTATCCATTGGTATTTTCTTTACATCTTGCCTTGTCTACCTGAATATAATATGTCTGAGTATTTGATTTGCTGCCTATCAAGTATTTTATATTCTTTGGGCATTAACTGCTTATCATGAATGAGAACATTTCTAAAATAAAGTATCAATAGAAGCTGCCCTTAATATTTCTTTTAGTTAATTCAGAGTTCCAAGGTATCTTTCTTAGTATCTTATAAAAAGATTTTTAAAAAGTTGGTAGGAAGAATGTTCACAATTATTTGAATGCTACTGAAAAATACAGATTTACATATTTAGCAATAAGATTTTGTCAATCTATTCTCTAGAAGATAAATATAGCCTGTGAAAATAGTTTGGTGTAAAACTATAGTGATTCTTTAAATGGAAAATAACTGTATAATATTTTAAAACTGAATTTTGATGATCACTGTATTATTTAGTAATATGTGATTTTTCAGTTTTTGCTTGATTTCCCTTAGTCTCTCGACTTTAATCAGTTTGGAGGTTTTGCCTTGTTTGTAGTCCCCTTGTCTAAAGTCCATATTAGTGATCAATTACACACAAACGTTCCTCTCCGGTTATGACTTATTTTCTGAGTTCTAAACTATAGTTTCTAAGGGTTTGCTAGAAAGATTCACATTATTTAGTAGATAAATAAATTGATGAATCAACACTAATTTAACAGTATTTACTGACAATATAGTGTGTACTGGGTAATGGTTGGAGCTCAGGAAAGAAGCTGAGAATTTCAAATATAGAAAACAATCCCTTTGTTTATAAATATAATATACCAATGATAATTAAACCCACAATAAACATAATTAAAAGACAATTCATAGCATACATAGTAAATCCAAAATTTCTAATTGTATTAAAATAAAAACAATAACAAGAGACTCTTGGAATAGAAGTAGGGAATGTCATGCATTGTAGTTAAAATGCCTGAGAACTTGCTGTTTAAGTAAAAAGTAAAGGAAATGGAGCTTTAACCTCTGCACATCCCTCAAATAGAATATCCCAGGCACAGGAAACTTCTGGAATAGAGGACCAGAGTCAGAAGCATTTCTAGAATAAAAATAGGAACTAAGTTATTTTTTAAGTGGGAGAGGTAAACAAGAAGACAGATAAAACAAGAACAATCATTTGTCTTTGGAAGTTGTTTAACAGATTTTAGGGTTTGTGTTAGAAAAATAGGAATGGAGGGCTTTGAAAAAGAATGTGTCATAATTTATTCCAAATTGTAAGACAAATCACTGTGAAGCTCCATTAATCAAAGACACATATGTACGGATACCACACAAGGGCTGTTTAGATCAGAGGTTAACAAGGCTAAGGTGAGAAGTGGTTAGATTCAGTATCTGTTAGATCCAGAGCACCACTCACATAGAGATTTTAGTTTGTGGGGTTCTGAGAGAAGGAAAGTAAAACATATTTAATGATTCCTGGTTGGGAAAGTCAAAGGACATACCTTATCTAAACTGAAATGGAGATCACTAACTAAAGGACTACGAGTTCTAATGAGGAAGCCGTCAGTGTGGACATTCTATCTTTAAATCTCTGAAATGAGATGCAAATGTCTTTGCCTGGCCGTCTCTTGTTACAGCTTATCTTGGTTTATTTTTGCTAGAAAGCATTGCTAATGCATTTACAGATTCTTTTAAAAACACTCCTACTCCAACTGTTTACTATTGTGGCATTGTCCAAAGAAGTTTTATAAGTTTATTGTTTTATTTTGAAAATGTACAGTTTACAGTATTAATTAATATATATATATTTGTCATTTTGAACTAAAAGTCATTACTCCACTTCAATCATCTCTTTCTCTGTCCCAGCCCACCTCGGCTTACTCTCTTCTCTCTTTTTCTTCTCTTGGGGTTTTTCTGTGTGCCTCTCAAACTCTGGACACATTTCTTAACAACATACATGCCACATTGCATCTCAACGGCTAACGTTTATTATAAATTTTCTTTTATATCTCTTCCATATTTAAATTTTTCCCCAAAAATTTGAAGTGTGCTTGAATAAGATGCCAACAAATTCTCTTCTGATATGATACTGTTAGAGCAATTTTTCCTTTCTTCTTTTGAATTTGTTAAAGTAACTAAATTTGATATAGTGAAAAAGTTATTTTTGAAATTAGATATGGTGTCTCACATATATAATTCCCTCATTTATGAGGCTGAGGAAAAAGAGTTGCTTTGTATTCAACCAGCCTAAGCTACATATTAAACAAAAATATTTAATATCACTTATTTTTATCTGGTTCTTAATTTGTACTATTTTAATTCAGCCCTTCTTCCTCTGAACTTTCTATTTATTTCCTATTTGTCTTAATTAAAGTTACTATTACTGTGATGAAACACCATGATTAAAAGCAACTTGGGAGGAAAAGGTTTATATGGTCACAATCCACTGAGGGAAGTCAAGGCTGGAACAGAAACTGAGCAAGAACCCAGAGAGAGAAGCTGATACAGAGGCCATGGAGAAATGTTGCTTACTGACTGGCTTGCTCCTCGTGGCTTATTCAGTCTGCTTTGTTATAGAACTCAGGACCAAAAGTCCAGTGTGGTGCTACCCAGAATTGGCTGTACCCTCTCACATTAATCCCTAATTGAGAAAATGCCCTGTGATCTTGCCTATAGCCAGATCTTAGGAGGGCATTTTCTCAGTGGAGGTTCCCTCCTCTCAGATGTCTATACCTTGTGTCAAGTTGACATAAAACCATCCAGCACACAATTGGAACGGGTTTTGGCAGAGGTTGATAATAACCATGTTTATTTAGATGTGGGGGGTTCCTGTGTGCATGTTTCCTTATATACAGAAAGCTCATATTGTTCCTGTTGGCAGACGCTTTTTAGCTGCTTCTTTCTTCTCTCTTTTCATATGCCTTTCAAGAATTAGCTTTGTGAAAAAATAGATCTAGTTAAAGTCCCTAACTATTCAGGGTTTTAATAATAAAATCAAAGAGTATAGCCAGTGACTTCACATCAGTCATTATTTGACCACAAAGACTTTTCCCTTTACATGTGATAATAGCTGAATCTTCTCCTTACTGTCAAGTGTGAATGGGGTTTTCTGGATTAATAGTAAGAACGCATTGAAGCAAATCATGCACAACCTAACCCTTACAGGAGATTGTCAATGCTATTGGTTACCTCCATAACTTGAGGGCTTGAGGGCAAGACTCTATTGCTGATGGAACCATATAATTATGTCAAAAACGTGGAGAAACCTTATATGTAATTAACAAGAAGCTTCACCACTACTAACTAGTGTTGTTGGTGCTGGAAGGTGCTATACACACTACTGGAGGAAAAAAGGAACCATGAGTCTTACCAACTACACACCCTGTGTGCTGAAATAACGACTGAAAGGTATGCCCACTAGTACAATCGTGGCACAAGTAACATAGGAATAATCAACTATATTTAAATTTTTGTCTCATTTAAGGCCTGCTTTAGGATGTGGAATCCATTAATGGCACTGTTAATAAGGCTAAGATCTTGCAATTAAATAGGTCACTAGATAGGGCCCTAGGTGAAAACCAATTACTCTTTTTTTCTGCTCATAAAAACAACAACTCTAAATGGAATAATGATATACCATAAATAAGTACATTGTGCAATCATATTAGATAAGCTTGTCTTACAGTAGACAGCAATTAAGACAAACAACAACAGGACAATGTACAAAGAGTTAGAGACTTTGGAGTCCTCAACCCTAAATTGGATGTATATATGACACCCCTTCTCTCAAATATCAGATACAGCAGAAGAGGGGGTTGAAAGATAATAAGAGCAAGGGGCATTAGCTGAGTTCAAGGACACAGCATTTCCCAGACACAACAGAACAGACAGATACACAACAGAACAGACAGATGCACACACAAACTCACAAAGACTGTGACAGCACACACAGAACTATGTAAACTCAAGCCAGACATAATTCCAGTACATCACAAAGTTTCCTCCCTAGCCGAGAAGCCATGCACAATTGGTATATGTAAGACAGGGAAAATCAGTTCTCTTCAACTGAGTTATTTTAGGTTTATCAACCACACTCCAGAGCAGGCCACATCATCAAAAGTAGCTGGCCAATACAAATCAGACTACACTACGTTGTTTTTGTTTGTGTGCTTGTTTTGCTGTTGTTTTGTTTATGTGCTTGTTTTGTTCTTGTTCATGGTGGTGAAGTTGTTTGTTTGAAAGTTTTAGAGAACAAACATGAAATTAGGTGTGTAGGGGTATAGGGGAGGGTCTAGGAGCACAGAGGAGAGGGGAAAAAGTATGATCAACATATATTGTAGACAATTCTCAAGAAAAAATATCACAAAGAAAGCAACTCCCTTATCATGGTGGTACAAGAGGAATTTTAAAAGTAATGTTCTTTTTCCCATTTTTTGTATATTTCTCATGTTATTGCTTCTACTTAAAATGACTATCATAAATCTATTGATTTATTACATATGATATATCAGTGCTTTCTGCAACACTTTCTTAACTCTATCCTTTTTGCAGTTTAATTTTGTTCATGAAAATACATGTTTTATTTGTTTTAATAGAAATTTTCACATTTTTGTGTGTTTTAAGTTTTTTACAAAAACATTGTATTTGCCCCCTTTTAATTGAGTGATGTATACTAGGCACCCATATGTAACCTTATAAATTAAGTTTATAAATGGGTACAAATATTTTAATTGGAGTCTTCATATACTATAAAAAACCTGTACGTTATCTACTTGTGGCACAACATTAGTCCTTTACAAAGTTTCTCATTTTTAACTTTTGAGAATTCTTTTAGTAACAACTAAAACATACGTACATGGTAAGTAGTAACACAAATAATTTGATCATAATTATATATTATGTAGTTTAATTTATTTTTATGTAATAATACATATGCATTGACAGAATGATGATCAAGCCACGTGAAGTAGAATTTCCATCTATAACATGTATTATCTATCCTGTGGAAGTTGATGTTTCACATTGCTCTAATTTAGCTTTTCATAAGATATTAACTTAGTTCTCTACTCTCTAAAACTCATTTTTTAGAGAGGCTTTATTTCTTCTACTTGCTTCCTTGAATAAATGACTTTCAGGAACCATTACTATCTTTCAGATTTTTAGTATAAATGCCTGTCATTGTATCACTTCAGGTAACAACAAGTCTGCATATTTATAACTATAATAAAATTACCCTTTACTCTTTATGCCTGAAATTATATGCAAGATAGACTCCACATGAGATAATGTAATAAAATCAAAATTTCTGTGACTGAAGACTTTCTAACAGCCCACTTCTATTCAGTTGTTGACAACTATGCATGCTACTCATTTTCAATGCAATCAGCAGTCAATCTTTTTTGCTATTTATTCCTACTATGAGACACTAATTAAATTCCCCCTTGCCTGATTCTTTTCATATACCACATGAGTAGCAGGTAAAGTCAATTTGTGAACTTATTGTCCTTGACATACTGTAAAAGTGTTTCCAGCTGGAACTGATTATGTTTAATCTTCTTTGTTACCCTGGTAAAAAATAATCCAAAAAGATAACAATAAATAATTGCAGCCCTAACTTTACTTGAATTCGTTCCACTACTGTTATGGAACAATGCATATATATAACTCAGGCTCTGTCATTGTCCAAAGACAGTTCCCCCAGCCATAATTACATTTTTCCATGAGACATGGTCCCTCTGCAGCAGGTAACAGATGAATAATTTTTAAATGTGAGAATCTGAATTGATTCACTCACGATCCTTTGATGAAGTGAATTACAGACTGGAGTGTTCAAGAATTACTCTGAGTACAAAGCAATAGTTATGACATTTTGAAAGGTTTGATTGCTGTGAAGATATTTGGGCTGTTTCATATAAGAGATCCTACAAATATAATATTTGTAACCTTTCTATAATGACTATATATTTTACACAGAGAAAATATGAGTTTTAAACATGATGAAATATTTGATATCTTCATTTTGGATAATGTAAGTAAACATATGTGTCATGTGGATATTATTAAAGAAATTATGATCATATTACTTATAGAATATACAAATCTAAGTATTACATATGCATAGATAGAGCTCATGATCTTATACACTTCTTAAAGATCTGAAAGAAATGCTATTTTTTAAATGGTAACATGTATAAAGCTATTTGTTCATTTATTCTTTGGTAAAATGTACAATGTTTTTAAATCATATTCCATTCCTCCATCATTTCCAGTCTTCCAAATATTTTAGATATCTTTTATTATAGATGTGTTTGTGTGTCTCTGTGCGGAAATGTACCAATGAGTTCTGTGGCTCAAGGATTTCAACATAAGAAGGTAGGTCCTTGGAGCTCTTAGTGGATCTGAGTGGCCCAATGTGGATGCTAGAAGCCCAACTCAGAGACTCTGCATGAGCAGTGTGTAGTCATAACCATATCCCCAGACCCCTGGCCTCCATTACACCATTATTGATAAAGAAAAATGCATCGCAACTAATTTCAACAAATGAGAGGCAGTATTTCAGAGAAAATACCAACTATCTCAAAATACACTTTCTTTTATAAAAATGGAATAGTGTTGCTCTGTAGAAACTCGTTTGCATTTGTGAAAATTAGTCATAGACAAGCAAAATAACCTTAAGTAACTAGGTGATATTACCAAGAAATATATCTATTCACAACTAAAATTTCAATAAAACTACTTTGACAAGCAGCTTTTACTGAATGCTAAACATCCCATAGGAAATGCAGTTTGTAGAAAGTAAAACCACTAAACTTCAACTATAAATGCTTATAAAAGTTTAAGATTATAACAAAAAATTATATGTTTAGTTTTACAACAAAACATCTATTTTATTTGTTTAAACATTATAATTTGTCATCCAGTTTATTTCATTGTACAATAACTAATTCTATGGATAACTATGAAAATCACTTTTACTTGTTTTTATTTATTATCAATTTACATTTTCTGCAAAGTTCTATGAACACTGTCAGAGAAAAGGGAAGATACTGCATAAAAATAGGATTCCCAACTATGACATCTAGAAAATAAGATCATGATATAGAAAACAAAATATGTTGGTCCAGTTATTTATACCCAAATGTAATATATAACACAAAAGTTGGTTTGTCAAAGTAATATTACAATTATAATGACATTCTAAATATATTTCTCATAAATATTCTTAATGGATAAATTTTTGCCTTTGTAGAGTTTATTTCAAATTTTGTTACCTTAAAGTTGTTCCAAATTTCCACCAAATAAGTATTTACTAATAGAACCCCAAATTTAATACACCCTGTATTTTTATTTTTATCTGGCATGCATATCAAAAATTATTCTTCACAAATTTATGGTGGGTGCAGATATGTCTACAAAACACACCAGGATTTTTTTTACATTTCATACAATAGGAATTGGAACATATTTATTCAAAAAAACACATCTTAGGAATTGTATCATGCAGATTCTCTTCTGTCAGTACTTTTGTGAAAAATTCAGATTTAAAATAAATCTCATTGAAATAAGCACTTCTAAAAATCCTAGCAAAGACAAGTACAAACCAAAATGGAAACAGATAGGCTTTAATCCACACCACTAAAAGAAGTCATTTAATTAGTGAAGAATTTAAACTCTTTAGATTTATGGTAATTATTCATCAATGGAAAATTACTTCTTCCACCTTGCTGCTTTATTTTTATTAGATTTATGGAAGTTTTGTTCATTTCTTCCTCTATTACTAGCATTATAATATCTGTATACAGAAGAATCAAGACATCATACTCTCTCATCTCTGTATGTAAATAATGTATAATTATAAAAATTTCAGTTAAACCTAAGAGAATATAAAATTTTTTAAAAGAGATCAAATGAAGTGTAAGATATTGGTGGAGAAAATAGAGACTCCCATATCCCCAATCTTGATGTAAAAAGATACAAAGGATTAAAAGACATAAAGGATTAGGTTAGGTGTAAATTTCATATACAAACATCTCAGGGGATTTGAGTGCAGAATCAAGATATAGCTACAGAACTTTCATCAGAAAAGATATATAATATACATTAGTTTTGACACAATGGAATATTCTATTCATGTGGCCACATTATAACCCAAAAAGCAAGCTGCAACAAATCCAAAAGTATTTAAAATATTCATTTTTAAAGTTACTGTAGTGTAATAAAACTAGATATCAACAACTGTAGAAATAATAGAAACTATAAAAATACTTGAGGACTGTACAATACATTACTTTCCTTAATGAACAATAGATAACTCAAAAGTCTGTGAAAATATTCACCTGGAATATAGATAGCAAAGTGAATTTGAAGATAAAAGTTTATATCTATAGATGCTTTTATTAAATGTTCATAGAAGTATCAAATTAATAAGCCAATGTCCTGAAGTTCCTAGAAAAGGTAAGCTCCCAACAAACTCAAATGTGGTAAACAATAGGAAATAATAAAGATTGAAATAGAAATTAATGAAATAGGGATTAAGTTAACAATATAAAGATCAAGTCAAACTAAAAATTGTTTCTTTAAAAGTGTGAACAGGACATTCAAGACCTTGTCTAAGCAAGCCATGCCCCCCAAAAAAGTCAAATTAGCAAAATAACAAAGGATGAGGGATGTCAAGAGAAAATCTAAGGAAATTCAGAGACGTTTTGATAATACATTGACAAGTTCTATTTAAATATGGAATTATCTTGAGGAATTTTAAAAACTAATACATATGATCTCAAATTTATGACCTCTTCTTTTTTAAAAAAATAATATAATACTTTATTGATTTTTTGGGAATTTCACATCATGCTCCCCAATCCCATTCACCTCCCAATCTCATCCTATCTGTCCTACATTCTTGTACCATGCCTTCCCTGAAAAATTAATTAAAAACAAAACAAAGAAAGCAAACAAACAAACAAAGAAACTCACTCCTCCATCTTTCCAATACCTCTTCATTCATCCTAGTGCCATCAGGCGCTTCAGTGTGTCGTGCAGTACATCCTTTTGTCCAATCAGCCCCACTTGCAAAATGTTCATTGCAGTGCGTCATTGGTCCAGCTCAAGGCCTCTGGAATACCATTACCACTAGGCCTTGACAGAAACTCCTCTCAGAATTCCTGCTGTTGTCCCAAGTCATGGAGATCCTTTGATTTTCTTCCTATAGAACCTGTCTCTTCACACACCCCAGCAGGTTATAGATGGGGTGATGTTAGGGTGCACCGATCCAAGGCCCAGGATGTGGGCCTAGGTGGTAGCTGAGCTAGTTGGTCCAGGCAACCTGGAGTGCCCTTCAGGACAGGGGCAGAGCCAGCTCTCTAGGCCGATGACAGCAGGCACAACTCTTCTATGTCCATGGTAAAGGAAGGGACATCTATCTTGATATCATCCAAATAAAGAGTGGACTAATTTAGTTGCCGAGCTCATAAAATGTGTCACCTCCCTTCAAATTCTGGATGCAGTTGAGTCTGAATCAACTAAGTGGTTTGTTTTCACTGTATGATTATACTCCACATTCACACTCACCTACAATTTTACTTAAATGTTCACATATAATAGAATGTCTTTTTTTTTATAATCATGCCTATTACTTGACATAAGAATATACAAGAGGAAAGTATACTGAAAAAAAAACAAATTTCCATAGTATCAATAGTGATTTAATCCTATTCATGTATGTATTTTATCAAAACACCATTTGCCTCAGAATGACATTTATATCTTTCATCCATTATTCTAGCTTCCAAAATTAAATTTCTTCCATAAAAATTCATTTTATAAGTAACTTTAGATTTTTCAAATTCACTGAAATTTTTCCAACACAAATAAATATTTTTGTGTTGTACAGTGTACTACTAATTTAATCATTTTGTATTGTGTGTATGTAGAAGACCCTGTTGATTATGATACAATACTGAATGTCCAACAAATTTTTCATTTAAAATTATATTCAACACACTCCTCTACATGGTTCTATTCAAACTGAATAATAATTTGTTTCCCTGGAGTTTTTTAAATGGTAGTTCTTTTTATGAGTACCCGAACACTACCATGATTCTTTTTTTTTTTTTGCTTTTTCCAATCTTTTATTATTATTATTATTATTATTACTATTATTATTATTATTATTTTATTTTACAATACTATTCAGTTCTACATAATAGCCACATATTCCCTTGTTCTCTCCCTTCCTGCCCCCCTCCCCTTTCCCCAGCCCACCCCCCATTCCCACCTCCTCCAGATCAAGGTCTCCCCCAAGAACTGGGATCGACCTGATAGACTCAGTCCAGGCAGGTCCAGTCCCCTCCTCCCAGATTGAGCCAAGTGTCCCTGCATAAGTCCCAGGTTTCAAACAGCTAACTCATGCAATGAGCCCAGGACCTGCTACCACTGCCTAGATGCTTCCCAAACAGATCAAGCCAATCAACTGTCTCACCTATTCAGAGGGCCTGATCCAGTTGGGGGCCCCTCAGCCTTTGGTTCATAGCTCATGTGTTTCCATTTGTTTGGCTATTTTGAAATATATTACCCCCAAGGCTCATGTCTTAATATCTTATGTTAATAAAGTTATTGATATGTAGGTTACTAGATCTTGGAGGTCCTAACACAAAAACTGATTAACTTTGTGATAAGCTAAATGCTAAATTTTCTGCTAGGAATGCGGTTAGTATGGAGGAAAAAGGACATTTGGGAGCATGTCATTGAACACATGATATTGTCCCTGAATCCTTTGCTGCTGAATTTTTCTGTTTTCTTTCTTTTTTTTTTCTTCCTAGCTTTCATAAGGTGAGCACAATTATCTTCCTGAATACTGATTGCTACAGGCCTAGGAAGGAAAGGAATAGCCAGAAAAGACTGACCTTTCATTATATATGATCCCTCTTAATTCTTCACTTTTTAAATTGTGTTTCAAAGGTGATTCGTCATAGCAGGACATAGTAAGAATATGTGAATAATTATGTAAGGTGTAGAAAATTATTAACCATAAATCAATGTGATAATTCTACAAACTCATTTATTATCGTGAAATTATGATTATATATATGATGAAGTACATTATAATAAGTTGAGGACCACTAGGAGTATGGCAAAATGAATGAAGCTTTTATAAGACATAGTATTTTGGATGTAAAATAATATTATTTGAGGAAAGAATCAACAAAATCACAGAAGAAAAATTTCCCAACCTAAAGAATGACATACCTCTAAAGGTACAAAAACGTTACAAAACACAAAATAGACTGGATAAATAGATGATAAATAGATGATAGATAGATAGATAGATAGATAGATAGATAGATAGATAGATAGATAGACAGATAGCTAGAAAAGAGTTCCCTCACCACATAATCAAAACACTATTTGCAGCCTTCTACACGTTGATATCCAGTTATGCCAGCACCATTTATTGAAGATGCTTTCTTTTTTCCATTGTACACTTTTGGCTTCTTTGTCAAAAATTATATGTTCATAGGTGTGTGGCTTAATGTCAGGGACTTCAATTAGATTCCATTGGTCCACATGTCGGCTTTTATGCCAATACCAAGCTGTTTTCATTACTGTAGCTCTATAGTAGAGCTTGAAGTCAGGGATTGTGATGCCTCCAGAGGTTGTTTTATTGTACAGAATTCTTTTGGCTATCCTGTTTTTTTTTGTTTTTCCATATGAAGTTGAGTATTATTCTTTCCAGGTCTGTGAAGAATTGTGTTGGTATTTTGATGGGGATTGCATTGAATCTGTAGATTGCTTTTGGTAAGATTGCCATTTTTACTATGTTAAAACTGCCTAACCATGAGCATGGGAGATCTTTCAATTTTCTGACATCTTCTTCAATTTATTTTTTCAGGGACTTAAAGTTCTTGTCATATAGGTCCTTCACTTGCTTGGTTAGTGTTACCCCAAGGTATTTTATGTCATTTGTGGCTATTGTAAAGGGTGATGTATCTCTGATTTCCTTCTCAGCTTTATTCATTGTATACAGGAGGGTTACTGATTTTTTTGAGTTGATCTTGTATCCAGCTATGTTGCTGAAGGTGTTTATAAGCTTTATCAGTTCCTGGGTGGAATCTTTGGGGTCACTCAAGTATACTATCATGTCATCTACAAATAGGGAAAGCTTGACTTCTTCCTTTCCAATTTGTATCCCCTTAATCTCCTTATGTTGTCTTATTGCTCTGGCTAGAACTTCAAGTACTATATTGAACAAGTATGAGGAGAGTGGACAGCCTTGCCTCGTTCCTGATTTTAGTGGAATTGCTTTGAGTTTCTCTCCATTTAATTTGATGTTGGCTGTTGGCTTGCTGTAAATTGCCTTTATTATGTTTAGGTATGTTCCCTGTATTCCTGATCGCTCCAAGACTTTTATCATGAAAGGAAGAAACAAAGAGCTAAAGAGGCCCACAGAAATCCACAAAGACACCCCCACAAAAGACTGCTGGCAATGGTTGAGAGACAGCTGGAACTGCCCTACTCTGGTGATGGGATGGGATGGCCAAACACCCTAATAGTTGTGCCACAAACTCCATCCAAGGACTGAGGAATCTGGATGCAGACATCCACAGCTAGGCCCCTGTAGGAGCGCTGGGATTCTAATTAGTGAGAATGAGGGTTTATATGAGCGAGAATTGTTGAAACCAAGGTTGGATAAAGCACAGGGACAAATAACCAAATGAATGGAAACACATGAACTATGAACCAAAGGCTGAGGGGCCCCCAACTGGATCAGGCCTCTGAATAGGTGAGACAGTTGATTGGCTTGATCTGTTTGGGAGCCATCTAGGCAGTGGTACCAGGTCCTGGGCTCGTTGCATGAGTTAGCTGTTTGAAACCTGGAACTTATGCAGGGACACTTAGCTCAATCTGGGAGGAGGGGACTGGACCTGCCTGGACTGAATCTATCAGGTCGATCCCAGTTCTCGGGGGAGACCTTGATCTGGAGGAGGTGAGCATGGGGGGTTTAGCTGGGGGGAAGGGGAGGGGGGCAGGAAGGGAGAGAACAAGGGAATCTGTGGCTATTATGTATAGTATTGAACTGAATAGTATTGTAAAATAAATAAAAAATATGAAAAAAAGAAAGGAAAAAAAACACTAAACCTACAGAGTAAAGACATAATAAATAATATAAAGAGCTGCAAAGGAAAAAGGACAGGCAACATATAAAGGCAGACCTATGTGTTGTTTGACTCTAAGATAGTCTTTTAATAAAAAACACAGAGCCAAATATCAGGGTGAAAGCTGAAATATCAGAGAAGCAGAGCACCCAGCCACTAGTTCTTACTTCTACGAAATTCTCAATCTAAATAGAGTGAGTTCCTGTTTCCTCATGCCTGATATACTTTTCTCTGCCCAGACATCACTTCCTGGGATTAAAGACTTGTGTCTTCCCAGTACTGGGGTTAAAGGTGTGTGCCATCACTGTCTGGCTCTGAACTCACAGAGATACAGATGGATCTCTGCCTCCTGATTGATAGGACTAAGGGTGTATGCCACCACTGCCTGACATGTATGTCTAATCTAGTGGCTGGCTCTCTCCTCTGATCCTCAGGAGATCAGTGTACACAATATATCACCGTACCTGTGGTGATATTTTAATTGTGCTGAAGTGTGATTTTATTTGTGTGTTAATAAAGTTTGCCTGGAGATCAGAGGTCACATAGGGAGGTTACATAGCCATAAACATGAGTCAGGCAGTGGTAACACATGCCCATAATTTAATCACATGGCAGGCAGAGTCTCTGTGTGGTCAAGAACACATTCAAGCACGGTAGTGATGAGGAAGTCATGTGGCAGGGGTTAGAGCCAATGAGAAAGCAGAACAGAAAGTAAATTAAAAACACAGGTTACACAGGAAGAAGCTCTCTTTGGGGAAGCGACACCAAGGAGGTGGTAAGATAAGGTAATTGTGGCTCTTTGCTAGTTCTCTGATCTCTTTGGCTATTTCTTCTGTATTTGGCTCTGTGTTTCTTATTTAATAAGACTGTTCAGAAATTTGTCTACACATACCTATCAGAATTATAATTGACTTTTCAATGGAGACTCCAGAAGGAGCTGGAAAGACATCATACAGACACAAAGAGAGTACAGACACCAGTGCAACTAACATATGAAGCAAAAATTTCAATTATTATAGACAAGGAAAATGAAAATTTTTATGAAAAACCAGATTTAAACAATACTTATCCACAAATACAGCCGTTTTGGAGGCACCCAGGCAGGGAGATCAGGATCTGTCCCTGGTGCATGGGCAGGCTTCTGGGAATCTGGTGCCTGTGGTGTGGCACCTTGCACAGCCTTCCAGGGTCTTTGATGAAGTTAAAGATTAAATAGTTAGACTTATAGTTTTCCTTAGATATGATAAAAAGTTAAACTCTACCAGTCCTTCAAAGAAGAGTTAATGCTAATACTCCTCAAATTATTACACAAAATAGAAACAGAAGAAACATCGTCAAATTCTTTTTATGAGGATACAGTAATCCTGATCCTCAACCCATATAAAGACTTAATTAAAAGAAGAGAATTACTGACCAATTTATCTTATCACCATAGATGCAAAATACTCAATAAAACATTTACAAACAGAATCCAGGAACAGATAAAAAGATCACCCACAATGATCAAGTGGGCTTAATCCTAGAGATGCAGGGATGGCTAAACATGTGAAAATCAATAAATATAATCCAGCATACAAACAAACTGGAAAAAACCCCAAACATATGGTCATCTCATTAGATTCAAAAAAGGCCTCAGACATAGTCTAACACCTACTAATTATAATAGTCTTGGAGAGATCAAGGTTTCAAAGGACATATATAAACATAATAATGACAGTTTACAGGAAGCTTATAGCCAACATCAAATTAAATGGAGAGAAATTAAAAACAATTCCACTACAACCAGGAACAAGACAAGGCTGTCTAATGTCAATATAGTACTTGAAGTTTTAGCTAAAACTTTAGAGATCAATGTGATATAAATTAGAAATGAACAGGTCAAAATATCATTATTGGCAGATGATATGATAGTATACATAAGTGACCCTAAAAATTCCATCAAGAAACACCTGCAGCAAGGTGGCTGCATAAGACAGTTACTAAAAAAGAAATAATAATAATAATAACAATAATAAAATGAAAGCAGTAGCCCTTCTGTATACAAATGACAAATGAACTGAGAAATAAGTCAGTACAACACCCTTTACCACAGCCTCAAATTATATAAGATATGTTGATGTAATGCTAACCAAGCAAATGAAAGACTTGTATAAAAAAAAAAGAACTTCAATTCTTTGAAGAAAAAATTTGAAGAGGTATCAGAAGATAAAAAGATGCTCCTGGATCAGTAGAATTATCATAGTAAAATAGGGATTCTACCAAAGCAATCTACTGATTCAATACAATCTCTACCAAAATCCCAACACAAATTTTTACAGACCTTGAAAAGACAGTTCTCAACTTCATGGGGAAAACAAAACAAAACACCACTACCACCTATAAAAACACAAACAACAGCAGTAAAAAACCCTTGGGTAGCTAAAACAAGCTGAACAACAAAAGAACTGTTAGAGTTCCCATCATTTCCAATGTCAATTTGTACTGTAGGGATAGTAATAAAACCACATGGCATTGGCATAAAAACAGACACATTGGATGATGCAATGGAATTGAAGACTGAGACAAAAATCCACACAGCTATGGACATCTGTATTTTGATAATGAAGCCAGAAATACACACTGGAATAAAGAAACCACCTTAACAAATGATGTTGGTCATAATGGATATATACATGTAGAAAAATTCAAATAGATTCATATTTATTACCGTGCACAAAATTCAAGTCCAAGTGGATAAAAAAAAAAACCTCAACCTAAAGCCAGATATTCTGAACCCTATATAAAAGAAAGAAGAGAACTGCCTTGAAGCCATCAGCAGAGGATATGACTTTCTGAACAGAACACCAATAGAGCATAAAATAACATCAACAGTTAACAAATGGGACCTCATAAGACTGAAAAGCTGCTGTAGGGCAAAGGACACTGTCAATTGGACAAAGAGAGAGCCTACATAATGAGAAAAGATTGTTCCAACTCCACATTCCAAAGAGGACTAATATCCAAACTATAAAATGAAACTGTATATAAAAAAATCCAAATCAGACACTTTAAAAGGAGAGAACAGATATAAACAGTTAATTCTCAATAGAGGAATCTCAAATGGCTGAAAATACTCAAAGAAATGTTCAACATCCTTAACTATCAGGGAAATGCAAATCAAAATTACTTTGAGATTCCATCTTACAACTGTCAGAAAGGCTAAAATCAAAAACACAAGTGACAGCTCATGCCGGTGAAGTTGTGGAGCCAGGGGAACACTCCTCCTTTCCTAGCGTGAGCACAAAGTTGCAGAGCCAGTATGGAAATCAATAGGACTATTCCTCAGAAAGGTGGGGATCAATCTGCCTCTAGATTCAGCTGTATTACTCTTGGGTATAGACCCATAGAACACATCACTCTTCCACAAAGACCCTTGCTCAACTATGTTTATAGCTGCTTTATTCCTAATGGCAAGAAACTGGAAACAACCTAGATTTAATTCAATAAAGAATGGGTAAAGAAAATGTGGTACATTTACACAATGATGTATTACTCAGCTATTAAAAAAATCATCATGAAATTCAAAGACAAATGGATGGACCTAGAAATGATCATCCTGAATGAGGTAACGCAGACACAGGACGACAAACATGGTATGTATTCACTTACAAGTGGATATTAGCAATAAAGGATAATCATGCTGTAATCCACAGACACAGTGAGTAAAGAAGACAGCTCTAGGGGAGACACATGGATCTCCCTGTGAAAGAGAAATAGAATAGATTTTAAGGGTGGTCTGGAGGTTAGTGAGAATGGGAAACTGGAGGGGTCAGGTTGTGGGGGAGGAATGAAGGGACGATACAGGCAGAGACTACTGGAATTGAGAGGTAGTTGGGGCATGATGTGGAAACCTAGTGCAGTGGAATCTCCCTGGAATCTATGAAGGTGATCCTAGGGAGGACTCCAAGTAATGAGGGTTATGGAGCCTGAACCTGCCATCTTCTGTATCAAGGCAAGGCTTCCAGTGGTGGGTCTGGGACACAAACCTTCCACGTACAATCTGTCTTTCCTGGATGAAGTGCTGGAGCAATTGTTGTGCAGAACTTGTGGATATAGCCAACCAATGACTGGTCTAATAAGAGGTCCACTCCAGGAGGATTCCATGCCTCATACCGTGTGAGTTGCCAGGAACCGGAGGCTCAAAGTCTTAGGACAGACCCAAAAAGGATTTGAAGAAAAAAAAAAAAGAGGTAACAAAATTATTCCTAATGGTATTTATTCTGTATACTCATAGATGGGTGTTTCAGCATTTCCTCCAATCATAATAATCAGTGAAGCTTCTTCAAGCAACTGATAGGAATGCAAGAAAATACCAGGCAGAGCTCAGGGAACCCCCAGAAGAGAGAGAGGAGGAATTGCTGGAGCCAGATGGATGGGGGACATTAGGAGAACACGGTCCCCTGAGTTAACTAAACAGGGCTTACAGGGGCTCACAGAGCTTATATGGGTCTGAGCTAGGTCCCCTGCATATATGTTATGGTTGTGTAGTATTGTGTTTTTTGTGGGCCTCCTAACAGTGGAAATAGGGTTTCTCTGACTCTTTTGCCTGCTTTTGGGACCTTTTCATCATACTAGATTGCCTCGTCCATCCTTGATGTGAGGGTTTGTGCCTAGTCTTACTGTAACATATAATCCTGTGTTTGGTTGCTATCCCTGGGAGGCCTGCTCTTCTCTTAAGATGAGTGAAGATCTGTGGGAGAAGGGAGTGGTGTGGAGACTGGAAAGATTGGGAAGAAGGAAAACTACAGTCAGGATGTATTGTATGCTAGAATAACATAAAGAAACAAACTATTAATATGTTAAATATAGAATGAAGGACATCTGTACTGCATTTGTTAATGATATTATGAACGGAAGAAAAAATGGATTAAAAATAATGTTTGAATATTACAACCTACCCCTAAAACTTGTGATTACACATTTTAAATCCTTTGGTAGAAGCAAAGTCTCTGGGAAAAAAAATCAATTTCGTTTCTAGGCAAAATATTAAGTTACCTGCAAATTATTTTGGCCACTCCACATAGTTAAAAGGATATTTATTTAATGGCATAACTCACAAATTAAGTGAAAGGTAGGTCGCAGGGTCTGGGGAAAGTGTATCGCAATCCAGCGGTGTTCTCCGGAGCTCTGCACAGTCCACCTTCACCATTCAGCGTCCCGGCACAGAGAGAGCACTGGCCCATCCAGCTCTCGGGTCTCCAGGCGCCTCCCCTGGCCTCGCCTCGTAGGCACGACAGTTGCCAGAGTCTCAATGGGGGTTGGAACTTCCAGATCCAAGCTAGAGTGGCTACCCACTACAATAGTCCATACTTCTCCTTGGTGAAAGTGGAGTTATTTCACAGAATGTTGATGGTGCTTTTGGGTCTTATAAGCCTGCTGGAAGGTACTTGTGCATCTTGATTCATTTAACTGCTTTCATTCTTAATTATTTAGCTCGACTTCACTTTTCATTAATTAATCTCCTACATTATACTTCCTATAGTCATTAATTATTCCATGATGCAAGCTTTCAAGATGTTTGCAGATCATCAGAAAATAATTTGCCATAATTTGTATATCTTATTTTTTCCCATTACATCAGCACAGTTTTCTCTGTCTCAACATTAATCTCTCTGATACAAGTTTGGACAGGGTACATTATCAATGGAGATGATACAGATATTTAGTGCTAGACTAAGAAGAGACTATGAAAATCAATTTTTATTGTTGGTTGTGATTTCACAAATAACTTATTAAGTATTACTTACAATTGATTTTTTTCACAATTTTCTCAAACAAAAATGAATTCTTCACTTATCCTCTTAGAAAGCAAAAGAACCTGAAGTTGTGTAGTAAGCAGGTGGAGAAGATTTAGGGAAGGGGAAAATACATGATGCAAATATAGTATATGAAAATTAAACAAGAACAGAAAAAATTAAATGAAGAAACATTGTAGGGAAAGTTTATTTTTTATTTTTTAGAAACTTTAAAATATTTCAGAACTGTGCATTAGTATCAGTGGACAAATATTTTCATTGGATTATGTAAATTTTAACTTTAAGACAATATCTTCAATTTCAATATTTATATATAAATAGTAATCACACTCTGTTCATTTTACTGATCTAATATATTGTATTGTAATATATGTAATATATGGTTTACATATATATCACCTATGTCCATTTATGTGGTCTTATGTAAGTCAATGGAAGATTTAATACTCAGATATAGTTGAAACTTTAAAATCCACAGCTTACAAAAGATCTGATTATTCCATAAGAAGGTGAGTTTATTAAATATTCTGAAATAATTGATTCATCTTTACTGTGTCAGATACATAAGTGTAACTTTTGGTTCAGGCCTTTGTTCAGAATTTCTGTCATTCTCCTGATAGAACAACCACCTGCTTTCACATCCCACATGGCACATCTTTAGCCCCCAGTGGCCTCCAGCTCTGCACCTCTCACCTCATTTTCTGTCTGCATTTTTCTTCATTCTAAGACCTTCAATTCTTTGTCCCCACAGCGAACAAACTTTGGAGTACCCCTACATGACCACGCTCGCACAAGACCTTCATAAGCTCAAATCAAGAAAGATAAGTCCAGATATGTTTCTGCTCTTATTCCCATACCTCTCAAGTTTGAGTAGGCCAGTTGCTAAATAATGGTACAAATTCTGAATATCAGCATATTTATCTGGATATTAAAGGTAATTTTTTTCTGCCAGATGATCAAGGAAAAATGTAGATGTGACTTTTAAAATCCTGTTTCTCTGTTTTAAAATTCTTTTTACAAATATTGTTTTTAATTTCCTGTGTCCATTTCCTTTTATGTTTCAAGTCTTTTATGCGTACTTTATAGCACACAGTCCATAAAGTGTTACTTCTCCAAATGATCTTTGAATTTTAATAGAGATTACAACCTAAATATAAAAAAATTAATCTCAGGAAATAAAATCTCCTTTGGCTTTCTCTGAGCTAACACTATGATTATATACAATTCCGGTACATGAAGGTTGCCTGGGCCATAGAATTTTAATGATATTCTCAGTTTATTGTATCACTATTAGGAAAAATAAAACAATCTTTTGGTTTGATGGTTATGATACCATTGTACAAAATGGAACATATTTTGTCCTATATGTATGTATCTCTGACAAAATGAAGACTCATTCTGAGTACTCTGTAATTCATAAATGGGCAAATATATGTATTTCAATCATTTCTACAATGTTTAAACATGGCTTTGATTTTATAAATATGTGTTGTGTGGTGATTTCCTATGAATTAAAATGTTTCACCCTCAAAGAGCTAAAAATCTAATGATGCTCAGGAATTTCATAAAGTTATAAGATTCATAGAGCACATGTGAAGGAATATAAAATATGTTAAAAAAAAACAGATGTATAAGAAGCTGTGGTGGTACACAGTAAATCACTACCAGACTGAGGTGGACTTCACTGTGATGCCAATCTTTTGGACTGCCTGATATAGCCTCCTGATGCTCTAACTCCTTACTGATGCTCTTATTACAACAATAATCTCATGTTTAACCTAGCTGAACAGGTGGAATCTTTTCTTTTGTCTTTTATTGACACTCCAGCAAACATGAATTGATGTATGCGTATTCCCAGGAAGTAGCACAATAATAATATCTTAATAAGGTTAGGACTTTCTATGGCTGATGTTTTTTATACAATACATAAAAGATTCACATTAAGTGTATTAGTTCACTTGCCTGTCTAGTCAGCCTTGTTACATACAGTACAGAATTTGTCACTTTATAAACTAGTTTTATTTTATTTTATAATTTAATTTAATTTTACATATCAGCCATGGATTCCCCTGTCCTCCCTCCTCCTGCTCCCCCCAACCCACCCAACATTCCCATTTCCTCCAGGGCAAGGATTTCCCACAAGGAAAAAGAGACCATGATAAATGAAGACCCCATGGGAATAGGAAGAAGCAAAGTGCAAGAGAGGTCCCTAGAAACCCGCAAAGATACCTCCACAATAGACTACTGGCAATAGTCGAGAGAAAGCCCGAACTGACCTACTCTGGTGATAGGATGGCCAAACACCATAACTGTCCTGGTAGAACTCTCACCCAATGACTGGTGGAAGTGGATGCAGAGATCCACTGTCAGGCCCCAGGTGGAGCTCCAGGAGTCCAATTGGCGAGAAAGAGGAGGGATTGTATGAGCGAGAATTGTTGAGACCATGATTGGAAAAAGCACAGAGACAAATAGCCAAACTAGTGGAAACACATGAACTATGAACCAATAGCTGAGGAGCCCCCAGTTGGATCAAGCCCTCTGGAGAAGTGAGACAGTTGATTAGCTTGAACCGTTTGGGAGGCCCCCAGGCAGTGGGAATGGGACCTGTCCTTAGTGTATGAGCTGGATGTTTGGAGCCTGGGGCCTATGTAGGGACACTTTGCTCTGCCTGGGTGAAGGGAGGAGGGGACTGGACATGCCTCAACTGAATCTACCCATCTGAGCTGAATCCCCAGGGGAGTCCTATAAACTAGTTTTAAATCCAAGCTATTTTCACATTTCTAATTTGTTTTAGAGGGAAAAAAATTAAATCACAAATGTAACTATATAACACATACAACACATACAGTATCAAAGAATAGCATTAATTTGTTAACATAAACTGCTGATTATGATAGATATATAAGAGATTCTCTACAAACTTCACTACTTCCATATCCCATAAGTGACAAGTAAAAATATGCATTGACTTAGGCCTCTCACTCAGTTCTGCTTTCTCTGTGGTCATATGAAACACATATACTCTTCGGAGAGCATGTATTTATGTTTACAAGGAAACTTTCATAAGTACATTAATTGATGTGTTTTGGGGAACTAATTAGATGATTATAAAATGCCAATAAACCATTAGCAATTTTATACTGACCCAGGACTACAATGCTTTCAAATAAAGGAAAATAAAAGTCAAAGAAAAGATGAAAAGGAGAAAGAGGGTCCAAGTGGCTGATGGCAAGACAGAAATGCTTGGGCATTTAGGTGCTGCATGTGTGACAAGAAGAAGGTTAAAGTGAAAACCTGACAATGCAACAACTTGAGAAACCATTGATGTTTAACAGTTACTGATTTTGATATGCTTCACAAAACGTTCCTGTCCTCAGCAGGGTTCTTCTGCTATCAACAAACAGCAACCTTTAGTTCGATAGACAGATTAGATGTTTCTTTCTTGGGCATGATATTTTTATTTTTAAATATCTTTGCAAATATTTATTTGCCTACAGTACAGACATAATGATTTTTTAAAAATATTTCCAAAGTCCAAGGTGCTCCATTGCCCCCATAGAGAAATGTTAAGTCAAATCTCATCTGAAAGAACAGTTGAAACTAGTTTAGATGTATAAACCATACATTTCGCAATAGTCTTTAAATATTCACTCTGGTATGTGTTCATATCCTGTAGTGACGGGATAGCATGATGTTTCTCTAAGTACCAATACAATTACCTGTAAGATTCATTCTCCTCAACATGAAGAAATTTTATCACATATTAATTTTATGCAAACATTTTAGCTGACATAAACATCCTGAAATATGAGCTTTTATCCTAAAACTTTCAATTTTCTGAAACAATTCTACTTGCTTAAGAAACCTCATAATCCTTATTACTAATATGCATTTTCTTATACATATTAGCTTAGACTAGCTATTTCCAGTGAAGTCCAGATTCATCATATTATTCTTATGGCCTAAAATCAAGTTCTGCAAGTAAGTAAAAAATTATGCAAATATATCATTACACTATCTTCCTCTTTAAATATGTTTTTCTGTAGATTCAAGGAATACTTCACAGAAATGAATATGCACATTTGTTCAGATTCATGAAAATTTAGTTTCATATGTGTATGTGAATAAACTATACCTAGGGCACTATTATGGCTTACATTTATTACTGACTCATTGTCCCAAGTCTTTATGTCTATTAATGTATTATAATTATTTTAAAGCACAACAATAGTCTTATATTGTGAAATACAGTTGTGGTGGTATTGTGTTCCCCAAAATATTGTGTACTCTAATAAATTTATCTGGGGTCAGAGGACAGACAGTCACTAAATACAAAGGCTAGAAAATGGTGGCACTCACACCTTTAATCCTAGCATTCCAGAGATAGAAATCCCTCTGGATCTCTGTGAGTTCAAGGCCACATTGGAAATAGCCAAGCATGGTGACACACACCTTTAATCCCAGAAAGCCAGCCTTTAATCCCAGGGAGTGGTGGTAGAAAGCAGAAAGATATATAAGGCGTGAGGACCAGAAACTAGAAGCATTTGGCTGGTTAAGCATGTGGCTGGTTAAGCTTCAGGCTTTCCAGCAGCAGTTCAGCTGAAAGCCACTGGGATGAGGACACAGAAGCTTCCAGTCTGAGGAAACAAGACCAACTGAGAAGTTGACCAGGTGAGGTTAGCTGTGGCTTGTTCTGTCTCTCTGATCTACCAGCATGGACCCCAATAACTCGCCTCAGGTTTGATTTTATTAATAAGAACTTTTAAGATTCCTGCTACATACAGTGTCTGTCCCTTGGTAAATATTAAAAGCAAAAATTAAATATATATGCACAGCTTGAAGTGTTTAATAATGCTCAGTAGAACTTTGGTTTTAAGGGATATGCAAAACTTAGTCTCCTTTAATATCTCTGGGGAGTACTGTTTATGTTAGATGTTCATTGTATTCTTTAGAGTGTCTTCTCCATTGCTGAAGATAAGTAGACATGTGAAATAGCGTCATGTCAGTTAAATAACTTTAAGAAGTGGGTTTTGTGTTAGTTTGACATAATAATGTTCTTCAATCAAAGTTTTTATTTGATAATTCTAATGGTATAAACATGCTTTAGTTCATCATAAACATTTTTAATGTACTTTCAAGGAAAGGGACATTGTATTTACAGTTAAAATATATTTCTCTCTTTCTTTAAATTTTTTCTCTGCATATTATGTAGTCACTTTATGGGAACTAGTTTTTATTAAAGTCTATTGTACTTAGATCTGATGAAATGTCACTCTCTGTCTACCTCTAAATGAGATGGTTCTTGACATTGGGGTTTGCCATTGATTAAATTGTCATAGTTTATTTGAGACCTAAACGTTGCCTTTGGTCATTTTTCTTTTCTACTTTAGAAAATGACCTTTGTGAATAATTGCATGCCCCAGATGTGTCAAAATGAAGAGAAAGAAGCATTCCTAACTATGAAAATTTTATAAACTATTTGTCCCTAATGTCTTGAATAGCACTACAAAATATAATATTTCACAAGTACATTGCAGACAAAGTCATTTTAGGAATAAGAAGAGTTCAAAGAAGAGGTAGAGCATTTACAGATATTCTTTGTTCAATCTCCAATATTACCTTATTAAAAAGTATATTAAAATCCAAATTAAATATACTTTCCAATTGAAGATTTATACATATATAACATGAAGACACTCTAAAAGTATGGCATTTAAATGTTAATTTGTTGCAGGTTTAAACTTTATTTATATCAAAGAAACATGTAAATAAATACAATCAAGTTATTTCTCAGATCTCTACAGTATTTGAGATAAGAGTACTTCTTAATGTTTATGTGAGGAATGTCAAGTAAGTAGGATATATAATTCCCTGTGTACACATTAGCATTTTTCTTAATGTTAACAATGTGCTACCTTTATTTAGATATGTAGAATGTTTCCCACCATAAATCTTCCAGTGTACCTTACATCTTACTGTCTTGATGAGATAAATTATAACATAAAAATCAAGACTGAATCAAATAAGAATAATCCTGATACAAAATAGGAGGAAGCAGGAGATACTAAGGAGAAGCATCTCCAAGCAGATTGAAATTTCAATTAGTGGGTATAATGGACCTTAGCTATAAAGGATGTAATACAACTAGGTAAAGGATAGAAAAGACAGGAATTTTGAAGTGGAAGAGCTAGCACAGTGAGCAAGATGAAGGAAAAATGAGTATGCGACACTTGCAGCAAGAAAAATAACATTAACAACATGGAATTTTTCAAGGAATTTTGTTTGTGCAGCAGGAATGAACTTGTGCCTATGTGTGTATGCATATATTATGTAGTACATATTATTATAACTTGCTCTGGCTTCTTTTGTTGGAGTAAGAATTATTTTTAAAATTCTCTTACACAACATATAATCTGCCAGCAGTGCATTTTAGACAAAATATAATCCACCAGCAGTGCATCTTAGAAGAAATCTGGAGGCAGTGAACTAGACAGGAAATATTTATAGGAGTTTAAGATTGAGTTAAGGGATTAGCTTGCAGGCCAAGGGAAAAGAAATAGCAAGGGTAAGTCTGAGGAAAGATTGTGGAGGAAGCAGTCTTAACAAAGCGAAGGGAGACAAGTTAAAGGGCACTGATTTAAAGATGGCACCAAGAGTTTGGCCTTGAACATATCAATAAAAGAAACAAAAATCTGTAAGGAGAAAGAAATGTAAGGGAGTTCATTCCTTTTTTTTTTTTCCTATCTGGCAAGACTTTGAAGAAAGTCCATTATCTGAACACCAGTGCACTTGGTGGTGTAAGAATTATGCTCATGCAAGTGAGAGACCGAAATTGGACAGGAAGCTGCCACTATAAATGTAGCAGCTGAACGTGAGCATGGGGGAAATTCATGAATGTTAGTAATGTGAGAAGATAAGCATGAAGAAAATACGACTAAGAGCTGTGTTACTATCAATATATCCACCTTAAGGAAAGGTCTTCCAGAGAAGAATTCAATTGACATTGTGCAGGCATGCTTAAACTTGTGAAAAAGCTACTCACAGTAGTCTCAAAATATTAAAATGTTTAGAATTATTGAAATGCAAGTAAGTTTTCAGAAACTTTATTATACTCAGTACAATAAACACATTGTTACTAATTTTGTATACCTAAAATAATCTAATTCTATGATGATAATTCTGAATATATTTCAGGACAAAATTGTATTAAAATTACAGTATAATTGTGCAAAAAGCAAATAGACCCATGAGCATCTTGCATTTGGATCATACTCTTCTTCACTTCCAGCTAGACAACACAATGTGGTAGTCTTGTGTTCATACTACATTACAATTTAGACAAACTGGAAATACAAGGTGAGGTAGCAAAGTCATTATTCCTCTGATTACATTTTGCAAGAATCAATAAATAAAACAAAAAGATTATCAGAGCTGGTGATGAAGGAATGAAGGAAAAATTGCACACACAATTTTAGGATAAAGACCATAAACAGATCCAGATTTGACTTAACATTTCTCTATGGGGGCAATGGAGTACCTTGGACTTTGGAAATATTTTTAAAAAATCATTATGTCTGTACTGTAGGCAAATAATGAAACACAACACGCACAAAAGCAAAGGAAGGAGTGAGCAGCAGCTCCTGGGTATGGGGTTGGAGTAGATTTATTTAAATGATGTCACAGAATGTCACAAAGGATTTTTAATATCAAAATCAATAATTTCAATTTTTGAGAATCAAATAAGGTTAATTATGAAAATGCAAAGTTTTATTTAAAGATGTAATATAATGTATAGCCAGTATATAAATACTCATCTTCAAATTTTACATATTCATACAATTTATTATATATGTTGTAATTTTTTTATATAATAACTCAACGTTCTTGCCTTTTAAAATTAGACAATAATTAACATTTATCTCTGCCTTGAGTCTTTCTTACCATGTGGCAATTATACTTAGGTAATCCAGACAAAGAATATTCTCATTTTCTTTGTAAGGAATACAAATGACATGTTAAATATGATAATGAGATGATGATGATGATTATAAGGGGATAAGTTTTCCATTGTAAAAGTGATGGGAGAGATTGGAAAAATATAAATTAAACATACATTTTTGTTGTTACACCTAATTTTTAAAACATTCCTGGGGCAAAAGAGGAGTTGTGGCTTTGTCATAGGCCCTCCAAGTTCTTGAGAAGACAAGCTCACTAGTCCACTATTAATTTAGACAATCACATTCACTTTGTGTTTCTGCTTCTTGCTTAGAGCTCAATAAGAAATATGAAGTATGTGAATGTTACAAAGGGCTTTTTATTTACTTGATATTCCTTAAGGAGCTGCAATGGTATTTTCTTCTGGGAATAAATGGTAGATGTTGCTGTTGTGATAAGCACATCTTTTCTTTGAATCTTGCTTTTCATTCCAGAAGGAAAATCTTTCAAAACACACAGCTTTTGCTCCATGTCCTAACATTGATGTTTGCAGGCAGCACACAAATATTCTTCCAATAAAACCTAAATGTAATTGCAAAAAACCCCTTATATATCACTTGTAAAAAAACTACTTTTAAACCTTGCAGAACATAATTTAAACTAAATTTAAGTTATAGTAAAGTAGCAAGCTATTCTTCAAAAAAAAATAGTTCATTTTAAAATATTAGTATGAACACCATATTCAAATCATCCAAAAGGCACTTTATGTCACTCTTCAGTGTGCAGTTTTTTTGGTTTCTTTACATCTCAAATTTATACAGAAATATTTAGTACTCAGTTCTCAACAATAAAACTCCCTTCTACTAGGGGAGAAAAAAAATCTTTCCATTTAAATCCCAAACTGTGAAAGATTCTGAAGATTTTCAAGGGTTGTGCCAGAAACTGATCATTTAGAATAAATGAGAAAAGGCAGCCAAGTAGTAAAATGTTCCTGAGTTATCAGAGAATGCTAGCAAAAGGTCACTCCGTCTAATTCTACTATGATCTATATAATCTAATTATGCTCATTTCTAAAGTAAACGTGTTATTTGCACTGCATTGGTATGCAGATTACAAAGTGTTATTATAGGATTATAAATGGAATGCTGCTTTGCACTTTGTATGAAAAAGACCGGTAAATACTATTTAGCCTCACTTTTATGCGGCTAGGATTTAGTGCACACTAAAAAGCTTAGCTAGTACAATATTAGAGCTCAAGATAGAGAAGTCAGTTAGCTGAGCACAGATGCTAAATAAAGCTGGGTAAGTGCAGATTCAGGCTCATCTCTTCGTTTATCACATTTTCTTTCATCTACTCAAAATATAGTTAATAATTTCAATGTTCTCTCTCTGGAAATCGAAAGCAACTTTTGTTTTAGCCATAACAGACAAAATTATTTTATGAGAACCTTAAATTGTTAACTTCTATAGAAGATTTATCATATATATATATACTATCATAATATATTTATTCAAAAATTTTGGAGTCGATGCCATGGCCTATGTTCTTTACGGAATTGTGTAAAACACATTTAGGGAACTTAGGCAGGTTTAATAATATTTGTCTCTGTGTTTAGTACTACTGTGGTTTACCAGCACATTAACAGTGATGCTTTCAAATGATTTGCAGTAATTCATTACTTCCTTCCCTCATGCATTAAATTTAATATAGCTTGCAGGGTCTAATTCATCTCCACGCATAGTAATAAATCGTGTACCACAAACAAATTTGGTATTAGTTTTAAAACAATTTCACTTCATCTATACGTCAAATATGAAGTTGCTGGTTGGTTTGTAGTGAACTGTGAAGTTCAGAATCTTATCTGTGTGGTAAAATGATCAATGGCTACAATAATCATCCTTGTGAAGATGGCATATCCCTTTTAATATTTTTAAAAGACTTTTCTTTTACTTTCTTAGGTAGTAAAAAGTCCTCAGAACACTACTCTAGAATACAAATGAACCCAGTGAAAGTATTTCAGAATTTGTATGCCAACCCACAATGCATTTCTCCTTTTATATTTGAGCTTTATAACCAGAACTTCAGAGGAAGAAAATTGTCTGTCCTCCAACCTTGGATATTTCTCTGAGCTGATTTAGTGCTAGAAATCTGTGCATGTTCTGAGTGACAGCTTTCCAGGTAGTTTGCAGAAGTGACAAAATAGAATCACATAGGACACAGACCTGTGGTGCTGCGAACTAGGGCTGAAACATATAAAGTCAAACATTTCAAACACATGACATAAGAAATTTTTTGAAATATATACATATACAGTAAAAATCTAAATTCCAGACTCATATTTTAATATGTATAGATTGTATCATAAACTCATTTCTGAAATGTACAAACCTAAATTGAGTTATATATTAAGTCTTTTTACCAAAAATTCAATGCTGGGGTATATATTCAAGTTTAAATTGTCTGATTTGAAAAATACTGACTTTCCTATAGAATCACATTTTATCCTGTGCATGGGGGAAATTCCCCAGAGAATAACAATATAACAAATTTCAACATTATTGCTCCCTGTATTTAAAAGGACAAAGATTTTTGTAGTATGTATTAGAGCTACATAGTTGCAAGAGATTCTCTTAGAGCTACTTAATGTATAGACTGTGGAAGAGCATTAGATTTATCTGAGTCCTCACTATAATTCACAAGGACAGGTCACATCAGACCTACAATGTCCAAATTAACCCCAGTGAAGTTGTACTTATTTGTACACAGCTCTAAAATATGGAAACTGATTAAATGAAACACAAGTACTAATAGGACAAAGCAATCTTTTGATAAGTAGACAATCAAATCACATTTATGAAATATGGCACATATAGCAAATGTTTACCTATGTGGGGGTATGGGGGTGGGAGGGTGTATTCATTTCTGTTACAGAGCACTGAAAAATGTTTATGATAGTTATAAAACTTCTTCCCACCATCATTTTAGCATCATTATTATTGATAATATTGGCATTGTACATGAGCGGTGGGGTAATCAGATAGCTAATAAAATTTCTGCATGATAGGAGACCAGCTACTGAAAACAAATCAAGTTTTGACAAAGACACTGAAAAACTAATACCGGGGGGAAAGGGATTTCTTTTCAGTAAATGCTGATAGGATACATACTCATGTACATGTAGAAGAATGAATCAAATCTCTCAATGTTGATAAATATTAACTGAAACTGGATTGAATATTTAAGTATCAGAATGGGAAATGCTGTGGATATCGCTCTGCATGCTATGAATGTGTTGCTCTGATTGGTTATTAAATAAAATGCTGATTGGCCAGTAGCCAGGCAGGAAGTATAGGCAGGACAAGCAGAGAAGAGAATTCTGGGAACAGGAAGGCTTTGTCAGGAGTCACCAGTAAGACACAGAGGAAGCAAGATGTAAAAGTACCGGTAAGCCACAAGCCACGTGGCAACTTATAGATTAATAGAAATGGGTTATTTTAAAATATAAGAACTAGATGCCTCCCAAACAGATCAAGCCAATCAACTGTCTCACCTATTCAGAGGGCCTGATCCAGTTGGGGGCCCCTCAGCCTTTGGTTCATAGTTCATGTGTTTCTATTTGTTTGGCTATTTGTCCCTGTGCTTTATCCAACCTTGATTTCAACAATTCTCGCCAGGTACTGGGCTCATTGCATGAGTTAGCTGTTTGAAACCTGGGACTTATGCAGGGACGCTTGGCTCAATTTGGGAGGAGGGGACTGGACCTGCCTGGACTGAGTCTATCAGGTCAATCTCAATCCTCAGAGGAGGCTATGATCTGGAGGAGGTGGGAATGGGGGGTGGGCTGGGGGGAAGGGGAGGGGGCAGGAAGGGGGAGAACAAGGGAATCTGTGGCTGTTATGTAGAACTGAATAGTATTGTAAAATAAAATAAAAAATAAAATAAAATAAATAAAACAAAAAAAAACCCAAATGCTACCATTATTTTAAAAAAGTAGCAATAAAATGACCCTTAATGACATTCTGCTATACTCACAGATCAGTGCCTTGCTCAGCCATCACCAGAGAAGCTTCTTCTACAGCAGATGGGAACAAATGCTGAGACCCACAGCTAGACATTATATAGAGAATGAAAGACCTTAGAACACTCAATCCTGAGATGTCTCCATCAAATCCCTCCCCTCGGAGTTCAGGAAAGAATGTAAGAGCCAGAGAAAATGGAGGACACCAAGAAAACAAGGCCTTCTCAATCAGCTGTGCAAAGCTTGTATGAACTCATAGAGACTGAAGCAGCAAACACAGGGTCAGAAAAAAAAAAAAAGGTATAAGAACTAGATAACAAGAAGCCTGCCATGGGCATACAGTTTATAAGTAATATAAGTCTCTGTGTGTTTACTTGGGTCCGAGCAGCTGCAGGAGCTGGGTGGACACAGAAAAATACTTCAGCTACAGGGATCTAACCCTTGCACTTTGGGATTTATAATCATAAAGACACAAAATATGGAGAAGTGAGATGTGGATGGATGGTAGAGTACTTGTTTATTGTACTGTAAACAAGGTTGTAAATTCAATATCAGGCACTTCAAAAATAATAAAGAAAAAAACCTATAAATACACTGGAAAAAAGAAAGCATCTTCAACAAATGGTACGGGCATAACTGGATGTCGGCCTGTAGAAGGATGTAAATAGATTGATACTGTCACCCTGCACAAAATTCAAGTCTAAGTAAATCAAAGACCTCAACATAAACCTAGATACATTGAATGTGACAGAAGAGAAAGTGGGAAGTAGCCTTGAGTACATTGGCACAGGAAATTACTTCCTGAATAGAACACCTATAACAAAGGCACTAAAATCAACAATTAATAAATGGGACTACTTGAAAATGCAAAGTTTCTGTAATGTAAAGGACACTATCAATTTAACAAAACAACAGCCTACAGAATGGTAAAATATTTTTACCAACTCAACATCAGATAGAGGTCTAATATCCAAAATATATAAAGAACTCAGTGAACTAGATTTCAAAAAAAAAAAAAAAAAATCAAATTGAAAACATGCCTGCAAGGAGCCTTCACCAGTACATTCTAGTCTTTTTGGTACTCTGCAAGCTACTGAACGAGAAACCTGGACACCACCTAACCACAACATCCTCAACCTAAATTCTGTTTCGCCAGCAAGATGTGCTGGGGCAATGGTGGCATAGGACTTTTGGGAGTGGCCAAAAATTGTCTGGCTTAACTTGAGGCCCACACCACAAGAGAGCCCATGTCCTGCACTGCCATAATGGCCAGAGACCTATGTTAGAACAGAGAAAAGCTAGCCATACCCCCCAAAAAAAATTCACTGAAATGATTACTAACAATATTCTTCTATACTCATAGATCAGCGCCTTGGTGCTTTATCCAGTCATCATCAGAGAGACTTTTATGGTAGCAGACAGTAGCAGGTTCAGGCACACACTGCCTGATATTGTGTGGAGATAGTTATAACTGGAGGTCTCCATCAGGTCCCTATCCTCAGAGCTCATAGAATGCTATGGAAGAGGGCGAGGAAAGATTATAGGAGTCATGGGGCTTGAGGACACTAGGAGAATATGGTCCACTGAATCAACTAACAGCAATCATATGACTCATAGAAACTGAAGCATCAAGCACAGAGTCTGAATGCGTCTACACCAGGTCCTCTGTGTATATGGAATGATTCTTAGCTTGGTGGTTTTGTAGGACTTTTAACAGTGGAAGCACATGTGTCTCTGAGTCCTTTTCTTGCTCTTGGGCTTTTTCCTTGTCTTATTGTACCTTGTTTTGTGATGTTTGACTGTCTTAGAGGCTTGCTCTATTCTGAAAGGAAACAATGGGGGAGTTGATCTGTGAGAGAGGGTATATGAAGAAGAGCTAGGAGGAGTGTATAGAGGAGAAACTGTGGTCAGGATGTACTGCCTGAGTGAAGAATCTATTTTCAATAAGAAGAAAAAAATATTCACAATAGCTATAAAATTACACCAATTAAGGGACCCTGTTCTGTGGAGTGAATAAAGAAAATGTGGAATGTATATCTGATGAAATTTTATTCAGCTACAGAAAACTATGAAACACTTTCATTTGTGACAGTATGCACAGATCTGAAGATGATTATGCTAAATTAAATAAGTCAGCTTAAATTGAGAAGTACCCCCATGGTCTCATTAATATATGGAATCTTAAAAATGTTGATCTCATAAAGCTGATCACAGAGTGTGGTTACCAGAGGCAAGGGATAATAAGAGTAAAAGGGAGTGGGGCTAAAGTTGAGCAGTGATGAAATGACAATTGTGAAGTAAGTCCTTCTGTTGTGTTTATGAGCCATAGAAAAATAACATCTTTAGCACTGAAGGAAAAATATCTAAAACTAATTTTTTTCCTATGACTCCTATTTTTACTGCCAATATAGCCATGATCAGTTGTAAACTACATAAAATGTAAATAAATAGACCTTTTACAGAAGATATTATACAAGGTCTGTTACTAGACTGTGAATTTTATTATGTATAATAATAAAATAGGCTAAGGGGACTCTTCAAAACAGAGTCATGTTTGAATTTTTTCAAATAGCTTAGATGATTCATGAAAAGGGCGATTTAATTATAAATAGGTTGATAGCTTATGTATTTTTTGTGTAGTTTGTGTATATGTGTGTATGTGTAGTACAAACATGAGCATCAGAATGTGCCATGTTCGTAGGGTTCAGTGCAAATGTAACTGCACCCAACCTTGTATTTCCACAACACACCAAATTATTATGGCTACTCATAATAAACTTCTACTTTTGCCATATTAGTTTATTGTTAAAAATAGTTTTCTTTTGTACTTTCAACATTCACAACATGAAATTACCCAAAAGACGATGCTTTTCTTTATATCTGTTCAGTGTGACCCCAGTCTTGAACTTCTCAGTCACTCCAGGTTTTGCCACAGATGACTCAGTAGCTACAAAGGACAATTTCTTTCCTGGCTCATTCTTGTACATTGTCTGCTTCTGATCATCAGTTTTTATAGTAATCATGAGTATGTGTTTTATTAACATTTTCTTATCTGATACATTGCTTTATTTTGTCAAATGATCTTTGTCTTTCTAGCATATGTTGAAATCTACCTCTAAAAATTGTACATGTAAATTCTCACTCCTAGGGCCTCAGAATATGACTCTCCAGAATTGTCTGGAGAATATGTAGATTTAGATATTAACAGAGAAATCATACTTGAGTAGCGATAGTTACTTGGTATTATTGGCATCCTTCTAAAAAGGTGACTTCATGAAGAGACCTCACAAGCAGAACATCACCTAACACAAGTGGTGTTATGAAGCCCTAAACTAGGGTGCAGTGAAGACAGTAAGCACTATCTAGAATCAATGAATGGCTAGAAAGGACTTTACTGTCTTGAGGAAGCAGACCTCTACTATCAACCTTTTGTCAGATGTGTGACCCCAGAGCTGAAAGATAATAAATTTATCTTGTGTTAAGGCTATAATATTTTAGTATGGCAATTCTAGAAAGCACTACACTGCTTACACCTTATTCTTGTGATTCTAATCACCTATGACTGGAGGATGTGGCTACAGATGTACTCTCCCTATTCTTTCTGGTGACTTCAGCCTTGCCTCAGAACCTAGTGTGGTACTTAAACAACCTCCAGGTTTGAGAGTGACATCATACTTTTGATCTACCTTCCCTAGATTTCTATGACTTCAGCTGAACATTAGCATTATCTTTCCTCTTTAGGAACTCTGACCAGACTCTTTGTTTTGTTTTGCTTTATTGTTTGCCAAATGAATTAGACAGTATTGATAACATTACACATTTTAGTTATGTTTTGAAAAATACGCATTATATTTAATTCTCAGAGACTCTTTTGAGCTGCACTTCATTTTGAATAGAAGTTTTCTTTGTCAACCTCATTATGATGACATGACTTCTATATCCTATGACTCATTTCTGATTAGCATAAAGACTATCAGTTTGGAAAAGATGGGTTTCCCAGTTTATCTCTTTGAACAAACAAGCTTATGCAATTTCATTTCTGATCCAGAAAAATCGATAGTATATTTTCTTTAGTAAATTTTCTGTATCATATGGCGTTGGCAATATCAATCACTGTATTTTCATGATTACCTATTTAATAAAGTAATTCATCAATAAAATTGTTCTGGTATAGAAGTTGAAGTAAGAATAAGTGTTTAAAGGTATATACTTCTTCAACTATGCAAAACACACCTGCAGTAATGTATCTATTATTCAGAATAAATACATTTATTGAATTTTCTTGCTGTGGATAAATATCTTATGATTTTATTTCAAAGTAAGCAGAAGCAAATATTCCTCTTTGGAGTCATGCTCACAGGAATATTACTGCAAGTCACATATTTTAATATATAATATATAATCACATACATTATCAAAGAATGTAGAAAACAACAGATATGGATTAGTGTAACTGAGCTAATACTTGCCTTCCCTAAAAACTGTAAAGAATGGAAGCCTGAGAATACACATTATGTATCTCTGGAAATCCAACTGTGTCAAATAATATATTGTTGTCCACAGGTAGTAAAACAACATGTAAATGCAGGCTGTGCTGGAATGCTCATTTCATTTCTTGGTAGACATTGGATAAGTTTTTCTATGTAAAGCAATATGTGCCAACAGAAAAAGGAAAGTTTACATTATTTAATTCTTTTTAGTTTAATTCATTTTATAATGGACTAAATATGCTTTCCTAATTATAAGAGAAATCTAGAGTAATTAAGAAGCAAAGTAAAAGTTTAATTTTAAAAAATGTGGCCTATTAAAAGATGTTATTAACAACTAATAAAAGTTTCAAAAGAAAAGGGAGAATTAGCAAAGCTTCCAAAATTTTCTGAAAATTCTATAGCATCAAATTAATGAGTATTTTTACAAGCAGTGGTAACTCATAAGATCTTGGATAATGGAAAACCATTTGCCATAAGATTCAGCATGACCAATGTATTCAATACTCTGCAAGCGAAGACTACTCTATAATATGTATCTATATTATATATATATATATATATATATATATATATATATATATATATATTGCTTAATTATTTTCTATATAAACTATGGAAATTTATATACAGTAATCAATCAAGTATCTGAGTGGTTTTATATCCACTCTGAAGATTTAAATTTATTAACCACAGAAAATAAAAGCTTCTTCTGTGTGATTTGCTAAGCATTCCCAAAGGTAGTTGCATGTTTTCATGCTAGTTCATTGCTCCCTGGATGAGATGTATGATTTGTCTAATCACTGTTTGAAATGTAGCTAAAAGTAGCAGATGGTTGTCTACTATCTTCCTCTTTGCTGTGATGAAATACTCGAACCAAGGCAACTTAAAGGAGAATGAATTTATTTTGGTTTACAGTTCATTATAGCTTGAGATTTGTCCAGTCCCACCAGGGCCCACAGTGACTCAGACTCAAGTAAACAGACAGAGACTTATATTACTTATAAACTGTATGACTGTGGCAGGCTTCTTGCAATCTACTTCTTATATCTTAAATTAACCCATTTCTACTAACCTATAAGTTGCCATGTTGCTTGTGGCATACAGGTACTTTACATCTTACTTCTCATGGCAGCAGTAGCTGGCAGCATTTCCTGACTCAGCCTTCCATTCCCCAGAATTCTCTTCTCTTTTTTTCCTGCCTATACTTCCTGCCTGGCTACTGGCCAATCAGTGTTTTATTTATCAATCAATCAGAGCAAGACATTCACAGTATCCAGAGCACCATCACCCATCATTTCATACTCTATCATGAAGTAGGAGGCACTGTGGTCAGAGCTTGAGGGAGCTGGCCATGCCAAATCCACAGCTAAGAAGCAATAATTTTATTGAGAAAATATTTGTATTTTTTAATTCTTTAGCATTTCCCTTGTCTCTTGCCTTGGGGCAAAATATCCAAAATTTGAACATTTGTTTTATGTCTAAGAGTCATATATTCAAAAGTAGTGTATTTAAAATACATTAAATATCAGTTCAATATTATAGTATTATGAGTTTATATGATAAGTAAATATAAGCTGGAAGCTATAAGGGCAAATTAACAGTTTTAAAATGCTGAAGGTATCTTTATAATTGCAAGTTTCTGACTAAATTTTGACTAGAATCCACAGAAGAATAGGGAAATGACAAACTTAACTCCTCAATTTGAAAGTTGATATTTTAAGATATTTTTGCATAAAGAGAAGTAAATATGTATTAGCTTGATATTATCTTAGACAAGCTATCTTAAGTGTTATAAACTTCTCAATAAAATTCAGCAAGTAGGAGTGAATTCTAGGTAAAGAAGTGGATATAACTTTCATCACCTCAAAAAGTAAAGAAAAATATTCATATTTGTGGCAGGAAACCTGGATAAAAGTTTCAGAAACTAAAATGGTAGAAAAGCAGGTTTTGAAACCTACTTCAAATATGGAAATATTCTTGTCATTGCCTTGTCTACTATAGACAAACATTACTTTGAGAGGCTGTCTGAAGATTGAATTATCCACTCTGCAGTTTGCAAGGTTCACAATGCTTATTTCAGCATTCTTCCTTTTGAAATTCCACCTGGGTAAAGGGTCAAGTTCAATGGGATCAAGAAAGTGCAAGGAACAGCCAAATCAAACCTGATCAAAATGTTAGAAGATGTCTCTGGCAATGCTGCTTTGAATGACCTCCATAATATTAACAGAACATATTTTTTCTAAGTGAATAATGATATCAAAGTGGTATTTCCTGATGCTTGAGTGGTAGATCAGAACTAAAGTTTGTGTTTGGCAAATATGAGGCCCTGGTCTGAGCCCCCAATAACAAATGGTAATTCTATCTACAGAGAAATTGTTTATTGTTGTTGTGTATTATTAATACATTGGAGATTTTTTTTTTGTTCTCGCTCATTTCAGGAAAAATTTATGTGGCTCGTTGACATTAACATTTGGGAGGCAGATAAAATGCTAAAAAATACTCAAATTTTGTAGTAAGTTCTATCTGAATAATAGTCACAGATGTGTCTTTGCTATTTTGTAAATTTCCTTCAGTTTACTTAATTAAGTATATTTCAACTCCCTCTTCCCTATATGCACAGTCATAATTTCCCCCTTTTAGGCATATCAGGCTAGCAAACTGAATTCTATCAATGAAGAATGGATTCAGGCTGTAAGATCATGGGTGAAGTGCTAGAGTTCTATTCAAAGATAATGTTATATATGATTAACAAAGATTTATCAAATTTGGTAAAGAAGGAAAAAAATCTAAATATTACAAAAGGACAGCCTGGTATAATAAAATATTGCTATAATTTCAAACCTCAATTGGTCAGGCAAATGATATAAAATCTTAGAGTCATCCTTTTCCTAAGTGCTACTGGCTGGCACCTGGGTGGCTTTAAATCCTGCCTCAAAATTAATTGTAGCTGGAGTTATCTCCAATCCTTACTAGGCCTACAGCTGCTCAACCCCCCCCCCCCAAAAAAAAAAAAACACAGACACATATTATTTAAACTATTTGGCCTAATGACTCAGGCTTCTTGCTATCTAGTTCTTATATCTTAAATTAACCCATTTCTATAAATCTTTACCTTGTCACATGGCTCATGGCTTACCCTTGTCTTGACATCTTACTTCTCATGGCATCAGTGGCTATTAGCATCTCCTGACTCAGCCTTCCACTTCCCAGAATTCTCCTCCCTGTTTGTCCCACCCATACCTCCAGCCTTGCTACTGGCCAATCAGCACTTTATTTATCAACCAAACAGAGCAACACATTCACAGCATACAGATATCCACAGCAATTTTGAGCTGCCATGTGGGTACTGATAATTGAACCCAGATTATCTGGAAGAGCATCCAGTACTCTTAACCACTCAGACATCTTTCCAGTCCAACAATTAAACAGAATTTGGCCTATGGCAAGTCAGGTTATAGCTAGGCAGGAAATTGAGGATAAACAGGAAGAGAAAGGAGAGGCAGGAGAAGCAAGACATGAAGGCAGAACTGGGAAAAGGTACCAAGCCACGTGACTAAACATAAATAAGAATTATGGGTTAATTTAAGTGTAAAAGCTAGTCAGTAATAAGCTTGAGCAAATGGCCATAGAGTTTGTAAATAATATAAGGCTCCATGTGTTTACTTGGGTCCGAGTGGCTGGGGGACTGGCAGGTGAGAGAGATTTGTCCTGACCACCAGCAGGCTAGGACACAGGAAACTCTAGCTATAATTAATCCTGACCAATTATAATAATATAGAATACTCAGAATAAATCAGAAAAAGATAAAGTATAAAATACTTTGGAAATTATCCTAGACTTTTTTGCCTTCTCTAATGTCTTTCAAAATTCTCTGTTTTTCTATCTTTCTGTCACATTTAAGTTTTCATAGTTTCTCCTCTTTCCTTTTATCTGAAATGTTTCAAATCTTGTATAAATTATTGATACATAAACTATACACTGATTTAACCTAGGGTAATTTTCTTCTCGACACAGGATATTTTAGTGGCATCCATTATACAGTTTTCTAGATCATGCTGTAATTAGAGCAATTGTACTAGAAATACACAGTTTACCTAATGTTTACTGGCTTCTGTTCATCATGTTTCAAATGTACTTATTAACATTACCAGGATTTCAATTGCCTATTTCCTCTGTGGAAGTTAACTAGAACAGAGCACATTTATTTAGGCCATGTAAGTGTGCCAGCCAGCATTGAACACATTTGGGAAAGAGTGAGAGGAATAAGCATGAAACTTGGAAAACTTCTAATGGATAACTAAATAAATGAAGGGAATGTTTCAGGCACTGACTGGAAGCTAAAGGAAGTCTAAGAGGAAATTAAACATTTCATGATATTTTTCCATAGACTGAGGCCAAATGGTAATTCGACACAATTGCTATGAAAGTTGTGTTCTGTCTTCCTGACTTTGCTTCTGTGGAGACTGTGACCAGATGGCATTGTCTTGTCTGATTTCATTGTTGTCCATTTTGTTTCATACCATATGGTGCTGAAGACATGACCATCACTATTCCAAAATATTTACACTTAAAACTTCATTATTTCCTTAATTTCAATAAATTTAAACATGAGATTTCCTTTTCCACCAACGAATAAGCATTTTCTTAAGCCTACAGTTAGATTCTTAAGGCTCGTCTCCATAAATGTTTAGAAATTATTTATTAAGAGTAGACTTCTTACAAGAAAGGGAAATATGATTTTAAAGAAGCCATTGTGTGCTTCTAGACCATGCTTCTTGCTACTGATATGACTGATGTCTATTTGGATTTTAGCTAATTAAATTCTTTATCAGAAATAATTTGATTATTGTATGAACAATGAATGTGTCTCTCATTTGTTTATTTATATCTTATTTACTGTAAAAAATTAACAACTGTGTTTAAGAAGATTTATTTATTTTATTTTTTAATGTTTTGTCTACATGTATGTATATGCACCACATGCATACCTGATACCTGTGAAGGTCAAAAGAGGGCAAATGAATCACCTGGAAATGGAATATCAGATAGTCATGAGCTGTCGTGTGGGTGCTGGGAATTGAACTGTGTTCTCTAATAGAGCAACAAGCATCCTTAACAGTGATCACGTAAGTCCCTAAATAAATTCCATTGCTTTCTTTTCGTTGGCTCTTTACTCTTTGTTCTTTGGGGACTCACCATCCAACTCCCAAATAATCACACAGAGAGTTATTATTGCTTATGAATGCACGGCCTTAGCTTGACTTAATTCAAGCCAGCTTTTCTTTCTTAAATTTTCCTGTCTACCTTGTGCTTCTGGGCTTTTGCCTTTCTCTATGTCTGTATATCTTTTATTTCCTTCTTATTCCATGTATGGCTGTGTAACTAGGTGACTGTCCCCCAACATCCTCCTCTCCTACTTTTCTTTCTGCTTGATCTTCTCTTCCTAGATTCCTCCTTCTATTTATTCTCTCAGCCAGCCAGCCCAACCTATCCTTTCTCCTGCATAACTATTGGCTGTTCAGTTCTTTATTAGGTGTTATAGATAGGAAAACTAACACAACCTTACAAAGTTAAACAAATGCAACATAAAAGATTGCAACACATCTTTGCATCATTAAACAAATATTCTACAGCATAAACAAATGTAACACATCCTCAACTAATACTCCACAACATCAAAAGATTTATTATTTTTACTTAGTAGTATGTGTGTGAGTCTGTGTACAGAAGTACTGGTATTCACTGAGGCCAGAGACAATTGATCCCTCTGAAGCGTGAGTTACAGATAGTTATAAGCCACCTGATGTGGGTACTAGGAATTGAACTCAGATCCCTAAAAAGAGGAACAAACCCTTATGAGCACTAAGCTATCTCTAGGACCTTGTAACAACAAAATATCATTTTTAGTCATCTAATGTTTTTCTTCAGAATGTAAATTTGATAAGATAAAATACTTTGATTCATTGTTAATTTTGATTCTCATATGATATTCTTATTCTTTGGAAGCAGTATATATAATTTTTAGATTAAAAAGTCAATATATGAGCTACTCCAGAATTTTATAGCCTGATGCTTGCTATTACCACCTTTCTCCCCAAGACCAGTTATTAAATTAGTTTTATATTTTTCTCTTTCAAAAAAAATCTAGAAACAATTTAGAAAATAATTTCTTAGAACTGCATAAAGTTCATATTAAAATTTATAAGCATTAAAAACAATTTCATATATCAAATTTAGAAGGTGTATAAGCACTATAACAATATTTTTAGAAACGTCTTTGGAATACCTGTGCATATAAGCTCTGACTAACATGCCTCTCAATTTTACCGACATAAACTGATGAAAAAGAGACACTATGTCAGTAAAGATAAGATGCAGTCATTTTGGAAAAGATACTCTCCTTTTCTCAAAAAGGATTTGAGGTGAGAGAAATGACATGAGGCATAAGTCACTTTAAGGGGGGAAAGGGGCTATAAAAGATTACCACCTGTCAGTTTCAGTACAAACAGAAATTTTAGAAAATCCCGTTTTGTTCTTTGAAAGTGCCATCACTCAAATAGCCCAAGGCTTTTGTGCTCATGAGGAATGACTCTGAATGCACTTGATTAGTTGTGTAAAGCACATCTTAAGACAGCTATCTGCAAACAGATTGAATCTGAAAGCATTAACAATCTGGTTTATGGTCTCCTGAAGAATTTGAGAAGGAAGCTGAGAACCCCAATGGTGCAGCAGAAATGGACTTTGTATGTACAAAATATTGTTTTCTGTTGCGCAGTTTTGACTGAGGTTTCAGAGATACTGAATTCTTAACTATAATTCACCTTTGAATATATTTAAAGAAACAGTTGTCAAACTGAGAATAATTAAAAGGATGCAATTTCTACCGAAGAAAATGCCTGAAAAATAAACTACCAACTCATTGAGGCAATAAAGAAGCTTTGAGTATTGATATTCAAATAAAAACAAATCAACTGCTTCTGAGAAGTATGATAAACATGTTTTAAATACATTATTAACTGTGAGGTTTCAAAGGTGTTTTTCCATGCTTAGCAAGAAAAAATGAATTCTATATTAGTTACTATAATACCTGCTTACAAATAATCACTGTATAACATGCAATTTTGAAATTCTGGCAAAAAATTCAAACTCACGCAAGCAAAGAAAGATTAATGCACTCTAGGTGTAGGCAAAGAATCAGTTCATAGGATAATAATCTATCCTAGTCTATTGAAACAAATAAGGTCCAGTGGAATTTGATATCTTATTTCTTTAGATCTGTTTTTAGTACAAACTAATAATCGCATATATTAAAAACAAATTCTATGAAATTGAAGCGAATCATAATGTGATCTTACTTTTAAAGTGTCTTCTTTATAACAGCTCATATTTTTATAATGATGACCTTTTACATTTACTTTACTAAGTTTCATAGAATGGTATTTTTGACTCCTGATAATGCATGCTGTTTTAATTGGTGAATGTGAAAACAGCTTGGTAAACACTCAATTGCTTTGACTCTGACTGTCTCATCCTTTTAAAGAACAGGATATTGAGATCAAAACTAGTCTTAATCACTTAGACACTCACGACCTAGATTTCCTTAAAATTGTAAAAACTAACCTTACTAGATAGCATATATCATGTTCTGCCAAGAAACTGCATACTTATCATGAAAACTATTAATTTTTTAAACAAATCTGAAGAAATTCACTGCATTACAAAAATGCTTTTGAGAATTTATATCACAAATACATGGAAAATAAATTGACATAATGGCCTGTGGGTAAAGAGTCAACCATTGAAGAGTCTGTGAAACATATAATTTATAGAACAAAAATGTAATTAACACTGAATTTCTGTGTTTGGAAAGATTACTTTCCGCATTTATTAGGATTTGTGCATCTGTGACACAGCAGGTTGTTAAATTGCTCAGTCTCGTAGATAGCAGTTGGCATTTACTCAGATGAAGTAGCTAGCTAAAAATCATTCTAATCTGCATGAGAAAAAGTATACCAATATCTGAGCTAATTTTCTTCTGTATTGGAGGTATAATCCTCAACAATAGGAAGATGCTTCAATACATAAAGTTTGTCGATAAAGTTTCTTAGGGATTTCCCAAAGTATGATGTATATTCATTGGCTTATGACTAAGTTTTATTTTACAGTATATCATTTAATTTTTTTGTTAGGAGATTAATTACACTTACTAAGTAGACAAGTGAAGTTTTACGGAATTGTGAAGATAGTTCACAAGGCTCCTGAGAGGGTAGACTTGCTTTAGTGTGATTATCACTTCAAATTTTAAGAGAGTAGAAATCCTCCTAGCATGTGTTTTACAAAACTTTGTTAACTTGTTCTATATAACTGCATTAATGGAAAAAATTTAAAAAGAAAGTTAATGTAGGCATATTATTCTGAATATTTTGACATTTTAAGAACACACTCTTGTAACATTGCAGGAAGTACAATTGCTAGCTTTCTTTTTTTTTTTAAAGCATAGTATATACTTCCCTAAGTGTTACACATGTGTTTTTCCATTCCAACAACAACACAAAAACATATTGTACAGAATATTTTTCTAAGCTGCATTGTACAAATAAGAAGTTTATGTCAAGAATCTTCCCTGATTATTTGTGACTAGTATACAAGCATTTCTAGATACTGTGAGATGTTGTAGGACTAGATATTTATAATTGTAGTTTTCCTTAGTCATGATAAAAGATAAATTAGATATGAAACTTTAGACTCACAAATATAGAATAGATGGTAAAATATTTCTTTTAAATTTGCCAAACATAAAAAGACTAGATATTGTAACTAAAATTCTTGCTTGATACTTGTTTTGTTATATGTAATTTTACTATGTTAAAGTTAAAACCTTCCTTTGTGATTAAATAGAAAAGAAATGCTGTGGGATGTCATTATGAATGCTGTGAATATGTTGCTCTGATTGGTTGATAAATAAAATGTTGATTGGCCAGTAGCCAGGCAGGAAGTATAGATGGGCAAGCAGATGAGGAAAATTCTGGGAAGAGGAAGGACTGAATCAGGAGTCGTCTGTCAGCCAGACACAGAAGAAGCATGATGACAAGGCAGAACTGAGAAAAGGTACCAAACCACATGGCTAAACATAGATAAGAATTATGGGTTAATTTAAGTGTAAGAGCTAGTCAGTAATAAGCCTGAGCTTATGGCCAAGCAGTTATAATTAATATAAGCTTCCGTGGGTCTGAGCAGCTGCAGACAGGGAAGGATACAGTAAGACCTTCATGGAACACCTAGATTTTAACAAAGCATTATTAGTTTGACTTGTGAGCTTACTTATATATGCAGCAGGTTGTGTTTTCTCTATTTCTATTTCTCACAGAAACTATCAGGATCACATTCAAATGTGTTTTTATAACACTTTAAAATTAAATTTAGCTATATTGTTGATTGAACCTGGCTTGTTGTACATCATCAGCAAGTGCTCTATCCATAAGCTGTATTTCTGCTTCTTGTGTTATTTGCTTTTAGATTATAATTTATTTACATCATTTCTTCCTTCCCCTTTCTTCCTGTAATCCCTCACCATTCTTGATACATTTTGTGGTCTTTAATCATCAATGTTATTGTATAAATATTTGTATTTGTGTATACATATATATCCTAAATATAAACTGTTCATTCAATATAATCTTACTTGCAAATATGTTTTCAATGCTGACTTTTTAACTTTTTGAATAGATTTTTTTTTCATACACTATATCCAAACCACAATTTACCACCCTCCCTCACTCTTCCCAGCTGATCCACCACCTTCCCTTTCCCTTTGAACCACTCACCTCCATTTTCCTTCAGAAAAGAGCAGGGATCCAAAAGACAACAACAAAACAGGAAAAAAAAAAAAACTAAAATGAGATAGTGCAAAAAGCCCTTATATTGAGACCAGACCAAGAAACTCAATAGAAGGAAAAGGGTCCAAAGAGTAGGCAAGAATCAGAGACACCTGTGGTGATATTTTATTTGTGCTGAAATGTAATATTTTATTTGTATGTTAATAAATAAAGTTTTACTGGAGATCAGAGGTCATAGCCAGCCTTAAACAGAAGTCAGGCCATGGTGGCACATGCCCTTAATCCAATCACATGGCAGGCAGAGTCTCTGTGTGGTCAAGGACACAGCCAAGGGTGGTGACACACGTCCTTAATCCCAGTACCAACCATAGAGACCTGGAGGTCTGTATAGACAGGCAGTGATGAGGAAGTCATGTGGTTGGGCTTAGAGCCAATGAGAAGGCAGAACAGGAAGGCAATAAGGGCACAGGTAAGACTGGAAGAGGCTTTCTTGGGGAGCTACGGTGACATGGTGAGCTAAGGTGACATGGTGAGCTAAGGTTAGTTGGTGGCTATTCCTCTGGTCTCTATTGCTTGTACCCCTGTATTTGGATTTGTGTTTCTTATTTAATAAGACTGTTTAGAAATTTTTCTACACATACCTGCTCCCACTCTTAGGAGTCCCACATAAACATCAAGAAAACAGTCATAATATATATTCAGAGGACCTGATACAGTTCCATCCAGGCCCCGTGCTTACAATTTCAGTCTCTGAGTGCATATAAGCTTAGCTTAGTTGATTCAGTAGGCCATGTTCTCCTGGTATCCTCCCTACACTCTGACTCCTAAAAGCTTTCCTTCTTTTTTTCTGGAAGTGCCAAGGAAAGGGACCAAACTTTTGCTTTTTTTTTTTTTTTTTTTTTTTTTTTTTTGTTTTGTTTTGTTTTGTTTTTTTAAGACAAGGATTTTCTGTGTAGCTTTGCGCCTTTTCTGGAACTCACTCTGTATCTCAGGCTGGCCTCAAACTCACAGAGATTTGCCTGCCTCTGCCTCCCAAGTGTGGGTCTCAGCTGAATTGCTGCTCAAAAGCCTGAATGCTTAACCAGCCAAATGTTTCTGGTCCTCACGCCTTATATACCTTTCTGCTTTCTACCACCACTCCCTGGGATTAAAGTCTTGCTTTCTGGGATTAAGGTGTGATGAGTCACCATGCCTGCCTGTATCCTTGAACACATGGATTTCTGCCTCTGGAATGTTGGGATTAAATGTGTGTGCTACCACTGCCTATCCTTTATGTTTAATATTGTGGCTGCTCTATCTCTGACCCCAGATAAGTTTATTAGCATGCACAATTTTTTGGGGGAATACAATACCACAGCTCCCATCATGACTTACTCACTATAGTAGATTAAAATCCTGTCAGAAACAAGGTGCCAAAAGAATTCCTTACTTTCTTAAATGGTTTCTGTCTGGCAGTGGCTCACAGTGTCCATGAAAGTAATACACTTTTGAATGAACAACAAAGTATTTTCAGAAACAGTATTGCATGTCTCCTACTGATGTATAGTATTGTTATTTCTCTATATTCTGCCACCATTTTACATGTTTAGCTCTATTAAAGATTAAAATGACTAATGGCATTTGTTTATTTCTGATAAAATCAACAATTGATCATTTATAATACATAATTTCCATTTATATATCATCTTTGATGAACTATCCTTTCGAGCATTTTGTCCATTTGTGAATGTAGTTATCTATCCTCTTGATATATAGTTATATAAGTTCTCCATTGGTTCTGAGTCACAAATGCTTCTTAGATACATGACACAAAAATGTTTTCTACCAATCTCTATTTTGTCTTTTGATGCACACTGACTTTTTGTAACAGAGTAGATTTTATCTATTTCTTTTGTACTTAGTTATGCTTTTGTTGTTATGTCATAGAATCCATTGGCAAATTAAAAGTCCTAAAGATGATTACTGTTTTATTCATAGCGTTTCATGATTTTTACATTTAGATTAAGGTTGTTAATTAATTTTGAGACTGTTTTACTGTTCAGTTTTTATATTTGTGAGTGTTTGCATATGTGTATCATATGAGAGTAGGGAGGATACACATGTACTTGTGTGGACCTGTGGACGCCAGAAGTTGCCCTTAGTGTCTTACTCTATAACTTACCATCTTATTTACTCATTTATTTATAGACTGGTTTCTCACTAACAGACTCAGCTAACTGGCTGTTCAGTAAGATTTGGGGACCAGACCCCATTCCTCCAGCACTGGGTCCCAAAATACAAATACTTTTATGTTTAAAAACTTTTCCATTTCTTGTATAAATTAATTCTCATTTTCTTACCTACTTCAGTATGTTAGATCAGTGATTCTCAACCTGTAGATCTCAACCTCTTGGAAAAATCTCTATATCCAAAAATATTTACATTGCAATTCATTACAGTAGCAACATTACAATTATTAAATAGCAATGAAAATAATTTTATGGTCGGGCTGTCACCACAACATAAGAAACTATATTAAGGGGTCACAGCATTAGGAAGGTTGAGAACCATTGTGTTAGATGGAGGAGGTATTACCTTTTGTTTTCTTCTCCAAATACTTACTATTGGTATCTAGCTGCGTTAGTAGTTTTTGTGTATTGATGTTTGTGCCCAGAAAAAAAAATATTGTATAATAAATACACAAAGTAATGGATGTCATTACCTTTCAGTACACCCTTAGCATACTTACCACCTCCATTACCTGCTCATTTCCTCTTCCACTTATCATCATTCTCTTCCATATTCCTAACACTCCATAGTTTACTTCTAAGTCCTTTTTTTCTGCTCTAAATTCCATATCTTCTTGAAAACAGGTATTATAACCCTATAACATCTTCGTAAGTTATAATTTATTTTTTAGAGGACTCAACAACAAACATGGATACACTTCTGTGTTTTAATGATCACGTGTTTGTTTATTTCTTGCTCTACTTTACTTTGTCACACGCTTGTTCTAAGCCTAGAAGTCTTCCCCAGGTGAAGGTTTTGAGTTTGGTAGGTCCTGTTTTACACATGATCTTGCTTTGGCCACTCATAAAAAATCCTTTACATAGAAATGGTATTATTTGAATCCAAAGACATTGCCACCAGTTTGATTTTTTCTTGGCTTCAGGGATCTATTGTGTATTTTCATTTTTTGTTTCCTTCACTTCAGATAACTAATGGTCATTTTCAGTGCTTTGCAAAAGAGCCCTTTCCTGGTTTCATTTCTAGAAAAGGAGAGCGTTTATTTCATTTACAGCTTACAGTGCATTATTAAGGGGAGACATGGAAGGAACAAAAGCCAGGAACCTGTAGGCAAAAACTGAAACAGACTGTGGAGCAAGACTGCTTGTTTGCTCACTCACCATGCTTTGCTTGATTAAGAGGAGGTCATTTATTTGGGGTGAGGATTAGTATGAGAACGATTGGAGGGAAGAGCCAGAGGGGAGAAATGATGTAATTATAGACAAACAGGATGGTTTGTTCAATCTTAACTCTACTCAATCAAAAACCTTATTGGATAAAGGAGTTATAAACTGAATACTATGACGAGTAAATAATCAATGTTTAGATTATGAGAACTACTTCAGGGCAAGTAGTCCATTACTTTCCAGATCATTAAATTTGAAAAATAACAGCGAGGTATAGACATATATTAAAAGACAAGTAAGAGATTAACTAACATAAATATAAGGACCTCATTTGAAAAAAGATTCAAATAGAAATCAATGAGAACAATGAAATTGGAAAACATGTTGGTAGTTGTTTTTTTAACTGTGAAAACAGTATTCTAGCAAAGTTATATATTTACATGACTTATAATACATATGGGATTAGAGTCAAATAATTTTAGGTGAAATGTCCCCATTGTGCTGGAAATAATTTCAGGAATATGAGTGTGGAAAGCAGGTAGAAGCGTAGGTGAAACACAACTGGCTGGTACTGACAGTAATGTGTGTGTGTGTGTGTGTGTGTGTGTGTGAGAGAGAGAGAGAGAGAGAGAGAGAGAGGGGTGGAGGGAGAGGGAGAGGGAGAGGGAGAGGGAGAGAGAGTTTGTAGATCAGGAATAAACATGAGGTGTCTTCCTCAATAAAATAGATAAATTAATTTACTCTTCTATTTGGCATCTAATAAAATTATATTATAAATTAGGTGGCTGTGCAACAATCCATACCAGGGATGAAACTAAGTTGCATATATATCTTAAGTTCTTTTTTGACTAGAATTATGTCTAATTGTGAATGGTAGATTTTTAAGAATGATACTTTAATTTTTTTCTATGCATTACTAAGTTCTCTGCTTTTATCAGCCTCTCATGGTTTCAACAATTATATATTTACTCATGTTTTCCATGACATCTAGACTTTCCATATCACAAAATGCAGTCTCCTAAGAATCAAGTCCTCAGGAGATTCATTGCCAAATTAACCTTATTTTATTTAACTGCCAACATTTGAAGACTCAGAACTAATGTCAATTGTTTGTGCCAATGTACCTTGCCCAATAAAATGATGGTACTCTCCAATGCATATTTGTAACAAGTGAAGAGAAATTTGCTTTGAAGAATAAATTTTAGAAATTTAATGCTAATATCAAAAGTGTATGACAGGTATTTAGTGAATAAAATACCTTCCGAGAAACCTCTAGTAACTTTTCTTATAAATTAAAATGTTGCTTTGGAAAAGAGCAAGAGAACATTTTCAAGATTCCACATTTCATGTCTAATCAATGAATATAATTTGGTTAAGTTAAGGAGTTGAGTTTAAGTACATCCGGTACAGTAAAAAACACAGTGTGTAGATCAATGTTTAGAAAAAATATATACTAACTGATGCTGAGGAAATAGTTCAGAACTCATGAAATAAGACAGTTACAAACATGTGTAACTCTAGCTCTGAGGGATTTGATGTCATCTTTTTGGTTTAGAAATAAACAGGCCCTTCATTCATGTACAAGCATGCACATACAGTCACATTGACATATCCCCACAAATTGTTGGGTATGACTACAATTAGAACATTTAATAAAGAACAACATAAAGTTCTTGTGTAATTCAGTTACTTATTCTGACAGGGAAAAATTACCATCAGGCAGATGATTGGTAGGTAGTGCCCCTGCCTAGAAAGATTTAAAATACAAATTATATATTTAATAACAAATGAAAGCAGAAATGGACTTAATAAGAAATAACAAATACATCAAAGATACAAGCTTATAACTATGTTGACATAAAAAGGCATTCTCTCTCTCTCTCTCTCTCTCACACACACACACACACACACACACTCACACACACACACACACACACACACACACACACACCTCCACTGGTTGATATTTGTCTCCACTTACATTATAAGTGAAACCCTAAGCTGCTTGTAAGTTTAAATTAAACTCAGAATATCTTTGTTATTGGAATTTCTGTACATTTAATTTACATTTTGAATTAAGTATGAGTAGTCAAAATTGCTTCTCTTTTCGGTCATATAACTCCTAGGTTTAGTAATGTTCCTGTAGTTCCTTATACTATTTGTGTAATATTTGATGTTCAGTAACATCTAACATGAACAAATAATTATGTAAATGAAAAATACTTCCACCACCAGAACAGCATTGCAAATTTAATTGCTACAAGATGCCACACAGTAGCTGTCTATACCATAATAGTTTGGCATCTGCTAACAAATTGGGTAGAGCTACTGAATTTATTGTAAATCTACAGTTACACTGTGACTTGGCAGGTGGTATTTTTAATGGCCTTGAGAGTTAGCATAAAAAATTATAAGATGACAGGCATTTTCACTACCACAATATAGATAAAGAATAAAAGTATCTTTAGCTGCAAATAGTTAATGAGCATCTATATGTGCAAAGAACTGTAAAGAGGGCAGATCATTTTATTTCCTTGGAGCTTATTTTGGTGCCAGAAAAGGGATTTTATGTGCTGAGTTGACTAGTCCAATCTTTCAGGTACGGTACTTTCTGCATACTGTAGAAAAACATCAGACAATTTATTTTCGGGAAGACTTTCAAATACTGCAGCATTAGCAAAGCTTGAACAAGGGCCAGTGTGATCTTAAGCAAACTTCCCATCTTTCTAAGGATGTTTGTGTTGGGAGAAATGATCTTTGAAGGTGTTTGCTTGGAAATGTCAGGAGCACAGACACAATTACCAGGCCTGGTGGTATTACCGATTGGTAAAGGAACAAAACAGCAATGTACCAGGCCTGGTGGTATTACCGATTGGTAAAGGAACAAAACAGCAATGGAGCAAACCCTGAAGGGGTGATAGGCATGTTGCCCAACTATCAACAGAGTACTAAACAGATCATGAGAGAGGGGTGTAGTAATTTGAACAAAACTATCCCTGTCATGACATTACCTGTCACAAAACCGGGAAAGGGGGAGCATATAGTGCTATAAATAGAAAATAGAGGAAAATTCTTTAGGTATATAATATCTAATTTGAAATAATCAAAAACTGTATTATAATCCTTTAATTATTTTCCCTCAAAATAGCCTGGTAAGTGGAATTTCAAATAAGTGAAAATATGCTTAAGTAACCAAATGGAAAAAAAAATGCAGTTTCAAAGTTGCAAAAGGTAGAATTTTCTTTCTAAATGCTTTGGTGAGTAATTAAAGGTCTCTCTGCCTCTGTCATTAGGATTCAGACCTAACTGGGGACTTTAGAACTCATACGTATTTTTTCATAACATGTTTTAAATAATTATTCTCCTAAAAGTGATTAATAACTAGAAAAGAAAGGCCAGGACTCTTTCTGGTCAGTGCAGGTTCCTCAATGGCAAGACTTCCTATTTACATCAATTTGTGCTTTTTTAAAACATCTAATTTATATTAAATGTGATAAACATTTAAAGCTACTGTGTAAGTCAGAGCCTGTTCATTAGAGGAGATTTTTTTTATTTTGTCATTTATTAAGACTATGTTCTGTTTACTTTTAATTATACTTCCTGTGCTATCCTTTGAGAAAAGAGTGAAGACAAGCATGAGTCAGAGCACTCACAGAAGGTCAGTATATGGAACTGTGAGTGGCTGAGCTTGCAAGAGGAACAAGCAGTCCCGACTTACAGGGAGCACTTCATTTTTAAATATCCAGAATGAAGCCATTAATCATTATTACATGTATTATTTGCCACTTTCTATATAAAAGTTTCCTGGGAGCAGAAGCATTTTGTGAGTTCACCTGGCACAGTTACTATTTTGGAAAATTGCAAGTCTGTTTTTCTTGTTCTAATTAGTGTTCCTGTATGAGTCATTCAGCAAAAAAATTTAATGATCTGTTCTCTGAATACTTAAACAAGGTTATTCATAAAATTGAGAACTGCCATTAAAGTATAATTAGTGAAGGAGAATGAGGTTTGGTGAAACCATTGTCTGAAATGGTTCAGTAGCCTTTCTTTAGACAGAGAGATATATGTGATTAGCAAAACAGTATTAAACAATCCTTGGACTATAACAATTCTTTGCAGTCAGGATGATTTAGATTGGCTACTTACATGAGTTGATTAGTGCATTAATTCAGATATTTGCATGGAAATACAAGTAAAACAACTAGAATAAAAGATGGTAAGTCCATTTATATAGTCATTTATTGTAGTTTTCTTTAAAGATATTTTATTGTATTGTTTTCATGTGGGTGCATCTGTGTGTGCGTGCATGCGTGTTCATGAAGGTGTGCATGGAGACCAGAATTGGGTGTCAAAGCCCCTAGAGTTCTAGATTCATGAACTAGGGTGCTTTCTAACATTGGTAATGGTAACCAAACTGGGGTTTTTTGCAAGGCTATTCCATACTGAGCCATCTCTACAGCCCCTTATGTTATTTAATGAAACATATTTTATTAAATGTATAACATTGAAATAAAAATATTTTCACTTAAAACTAACAGTCTCCAGCCAAAAGATCAGAATGTGTGATGGCATTCATTTCAGTCATTTCTTAGCATTTCCTTTTATGTGATAGTCTCTAATCTGCCACCAGGAAGCTTTAGCTGATGACAGAAAGGGGTAGAAACAGTACAGAGTGTTGCACTCAGCCAAACAAGCCTAGTCCGCAAAATTACCTTCTTTCCCTAGCAAGGAATAAATTTCAGCAATGGCTATGGTTACTTAATAGAGGAGTGCTAATCATTGACCGTGTGCATCCATAAAATGCCAATTTGAATTAGGTTGTTCTGCTACATATAAATCTCACATCCTTTTTCAAATATAATTCTCCATTTAAGCATCAAGTATGAGTCTATGTTTCTATAGAATATATTTTGTAAATTTATGTCTATGTTCAGAATATGAAAAATATTATTTTTCAATCTACACAATGATATAGTGGATTTTTTTCTGTATTAATGGTTTTTTTAATGTAGAGAGGGGTAATATTTATCCAATTGGGGCACACTCTTTTCATACACACTATGATAGCAAAGGAAAATTTTCAATAAAATATATGTGTCAAATTGCTCACATCCAGAATGTAGTCAAATCATTACATACTCACCTATAAGCATGGCAGGATATCTTGAATAGTAAATTATTCAATGGAACTAGGAAGGTAGGGATGGACTCTACTTATAAATGAAGCAAATTCCTACAGTGAATATCTTGAAGTTAGACCATACTTATGAAAGTTTCATAGATATGGAAACATTGCCTGAGAGACTAGCCAAGTATCTACTCCACTTTATAGATAAAGATATTTGTGAAAGATTTTTCTATCTTTACTGATTTACTGGAAGTAATGAACATATAATGAAAATAATATGAAATAGATTTTTATATGAATCTAAAACAACTTGTTTTCGGTTTTTCTACTGCAGGGCATATTTTCCTATTATTTTCATTTATTTATTTAGGTGAGTGAATGAGTGTGTATGTGCGTGTGCGTGCGTGCGTGCGTGTGTGTGTGTGTGTGTGTGTGTGTGTGTGTGTGTGTGTTGGTCATGTGAATTTTACAGCTGTTGTGTGGATATCAGAAGTCAACCTGAAGGAATAGTTCTGTCTTTAAAACATTGGGATTCTAGGCTTAAACTCAGCTCCATCTCACCAAATCTCCAGTCCCAATTTGGGTAATAAATTTTAAACTCTCTCTCTCTCTCTCTCTCTCTCTCTCTCTCTCTCTCTCTCTGTGTGTGTGTGTGTTTGTGTATTACCTGTAAATATATGTAATTTTGTGTGCAGATCATTGTATTGGTGCCAATGGGGACCCAAACTCAATTATCTTTCAATTACTTTCCACCTTGTTTCTGGTGGATTGTTCTGGGATTCTCTCTGCTGTCCTAACTGGCTCATAAACTCCAGTGATCCCATATTTGGATTACAGAGACATTCTATAGTGCTTGGCATTTTACACATGGGATAGGATATCCAAGTTAGAGTTCTCATGTTTGTGCCACAGGCACTTTGCCAAACGAACCTTCTTCTTATCTCCTTTTAACTTCTTTCAAAGATAGAGGAGCTTTCTTTATCTCTTCCCATACATAGATAGACAATCAAATAACACAACACCACAGACTGAGGAATAAATGCACAAGTTACATTACTGAATTAGAACCAGTTTTCACCCCAAACACAAAATCATTTAAGCAGGTTATATACTCAATAAAAATGATCCTGCCATGTGACAAGTATTTATGGCAAGAGTTTATTCATCCATCCACAAAGAAGCCTGTACAAACACGTGAACTCAATTTAGAAGTCTTTATACTGGGAAGAGAGAAATATGTATGCGTTTTGAGGATTGCCAGACACAAGTTTGAAATTTCTGTTAGAATGTAGGGGACTGTTTATTCAACTTCAGCTCAGATAAATAACCCCAAGGGTAATGAAGTGGATCAAGAGCTAGCCTAGGCTCACCTATGTATGATTATTCTATATTCTGGAATAATAGTTAATATTATAATGAATATGTTCATAGATAAAATTTTAAAATGTTTCTCAATTTATAAATTTACAACATTGACCATGTTTGGAAAAAGCACAGGGACAAATAGCCAATCTAGTAGAAACACTTGAACTATGAGCCAATAGCTGAGGAGCCCCCAACTGGATCAGACCCTCTGGATAAGTGAGACAGTTGATTAGCTTGAACTGTTTGGGAGGGCCCCAGGCATTGGGACCAGGATCTGTCCTTAGTGCATGAGCTGGCTTTTTGGAACCTAGGGCTTATGCTGGGACACTTTGCTCTGCCTGGGTGAAGGGAGGAGGAGACTGGACCTGCCTGGACTTAATCTACCTGTCTCAGCTGTATCCCCAGGGGAGTGCTTGCCCTGGAGGAGATTAAAATGGGGGGGTGGATTGGGGTGAGTGGGGGGGGCAGTGAGAGGAGAGAGGATAGGGGAATCTGTAGCTGATATGTAAAATTAAATTACATTATAAAATTTAAAAAAATAATAATGATAAAAAGAAAATTATGAGAAAAGCATGCTATTGAGAGATAGCTATTTGTCTTGGAGAAAAGTTGGATTTGCTTTTTCATTTTAAAAATCTTGAGCCAAAACTACTATGTCCTGAGGATTAAGGTCCAAAATCAATTCTCCTATTAATTTACTGACATAAGTTATTAAGTATTTTTTTTTATCAAAAAACTCTAGGTCTAAAATTTCCTGAAGATATTACCTGGTATATGATAAATAAGTCTGATTAAAAAAATAACTTCCTGAAAAAGTATATCTTTTATATTATTTCATATCTTACAAATGTTTAATACTCTACTTGTTTTGTGTACATCCCATTGATAATTTGATTTGTAATACAGCTTACAATTATTTAGAAGTATTTTCTATCAGAATTTAAAACCAATGTCATATCTTTATAATGTATGGTCAGAATTGAAGGCTATTTCATACTGGTTTCTATGCTTCATTTGCATTATTAATTTGCTTGCTCTGTTATAAAATTTTTAAAACTAATTTTAGTCCCGTTTAGTTTACTCTATTTTATTGTCAAAAGATCCTTTCACTGGGAAGATGAAACAAGTTTGTTCTTTTTGGGAGCATCCTTTACTCTTGTGTTAGTAATTTTATCCTTCAATTTTCTTTTCATTTGTCATAGTCATTAGTTGAATGTTGTATGCCCTAAATTGATCTTACATTCAGAATCATGTCGTTTTTTTTTTGTGGGCTTTTGTTCTATGTTCTGAGACACAATTCTTGTCTGTACAGGAAGTCACACAGTTGATCTTATTTTTTAAATTTTACATATTATTTTTATTCTTATAGTTCTTGCTGATGTAACACATTACATTTTTGGTTTTTGTTTTCTCCCTGCCTCCACCATGGGCTTCCTTTATCTTTCAATACAGGTATTTGGTAGGAGTTTTCTTCATATGCAAATTTTGAGTTATTCATTCTTGTCCTTGAAGGAGACTTGCTTGTTTGTCTTTGGTATGTTAACTGATTCAAATTTCTAAATAGTATTTTAACATAATGGGAAAGAAGGTCAATGTCTAAATGCAAGTGGGACATTGGAGTTACCTGATATACTTTTAATTATCTTTTTTTTTTTTTTAAGTCACCATCCTTTTATTTTCACAAACTGGGAATAGCAACAGCATCCACTTTCCAGGGCTACATACAATACATACAATACATACAATACATACAAAGGCTAAAGTGGAGTGTGACTGTCAGACGGAGCCCCTCCTCTACTGTCTAGCATGCAACAGAGTCTAGAGTGCTCAGAATTGCAGATGTTGCCTTTCTGTGTTGCATTGCAGAGGAATCATTTTGAACTGACAGTGGAGGGATCATGTGGTCATAAGGAAGGGGTCACTGCTATATAAGTGAAGATCCCAATTTTTTTAGGTCCTGTCTGTAGTCTCTGTGGGTCATCTTTTGGAAAGAGACAAGTCACAATCTTCAGAGGCTTCTTGGTGGCTGGAGGCCTGATGCTGAGTAGTCTTGACCCCAATATCTACTTTCTGTTTTTGTTTTTTTGTTTTGTTTTGATGTCATCATTGTAGGTAAGGAACCAGATCCATATATATACATACATACATATATATATATATGTATATATATATATATATATTTTCATTTTGTATACCAACCAAATTTCCCCCTCCTCCCACTCCTCCCATGTCCCCCACCCCACCCACCCCTAATCTCTCCTCAGAGAGGAGAGTCAACAAGGTATGGCAGGCCCAAGCCCCTCCCCACTGTATCAAGGCTGAGCAAGGAATCTCACCATAAGGTATTTGCTTCAAAATGCCAGTTCATGAGCCAGGGATAAATCCAAGTCCCACTGCCAGGAGCCCCACAAGCAGACCAAGCCATGGAACTATCACCCACACTCAGAAGTCCTGGTTCTGTCCCCTTCAGATTCCCCAGCTGTCAGTCCAGAGTACTTGACCTCTCTCTAGCTTGGGTCACCTGTCTCTGTGGGTTTCCCCATCTTGATCTTGACATCCTCTCCCCGGCCACAGACGCACTCATACAATCCCTCCTCCCTCTTTTAGACTGTACTCCAGGTGCTCAGACTCATTCCTAGCTGTAGATGTCTGTATCTGCTTCTACCAGTAACTGAATGAAGGCTCTATGATGATAATTGGGATATTCACCAATCTGATTTCAGAAGAAGGTCTGATCAGATACCCTCTCCACTATTGCCAGTAATCTTAGCTGGAGTCATGCTTGTGGATTTCTGGGAATTCCCCTAGCACCAGGTTTCTCCCTAACCCCAAAATTAGCTTCTTCCATCAAGATATCTCTTTCATTGTTCTCCTACTCCATCCCTCCCTCAAGGTGATCATCTTATTCCCTCATGTTCTTACCCCCTGATTCCCTCCCCCCTCCTCCACCTTTTCCTAGTTTACCCAGATCTTACCTATTTCCCCATCCCAGAGCAATTCATGGGGTCCCTCTTAGGGTCCTCCTTGTTTCTAGTTTCTCTGGAGCTGTGGAGTATAGCCTGGTTATCCTTTGCTTTAGGTCTAATACCCACTTATGAATGAGTACATACCATGTTTGTCTTTCTGGGTCTGGGTTACTTCACTCGGGATGATTTTTTTTTCTAGTTACATCTATATGCTTTTAAATTAAAACAAGGTACTTTTCTTGCAAAGACAGACAATTGAAATATCTTTCAAATCATGTAATAAAGTACTTTTAATAGGAAGAGATGTTCCAAAATAGTTATGGCTTACATTTTTGATCCTCTCTGATCTTTAACCACCGTTCTCCTCGTCCACGTCGTTTTGAAGCCCTTTCATGCATCTATTTATACTGAAGGAGTTTCTGCACTGTTTATCCTTTGTGTATTCTTTACTCCAACAGTTTCCTTGGTCTAGTTGTACAATTTTTTTTCCATTGGTGAGTTCATTAAATTGATATTATTAAAACTTTTTAATTAAATAAAGATCCCTGTTGTTTGTAAAAGACGTGCATGTTGAAGACATTGGATAAAATTTTACTTTAGTTGACAGTTTCATTTTCTGCTTCGAGAGAAAAAATAGCACAAGAAACTGGTTAATTTACATATGCTGAACAATATAAATTCTTGAAGGTTTAATGTATGGTAAAATTTATTTGTGGAAAGTATAAATATAATATTCACAGAAAAAAACCTCTCTATTTATCTCAGAATGAAGATCATGTGGAATTTATCCCTGGTATTCTCCTAGGTCTCAATCTTTATAGTATCCTTGTGCGATAGTGTTTAACTTTACAGAAACAACATATTTAGTCAGGAACATGACTCAGATTTCAACCAACAAACAGTAGATAAGAGAAGCACCCCGGGCACTAGCCCTGGGGGATAATTTTAAGCTCAAAACTACTCAATGCTTATCAAAAGCTTCTTTCAAACATACAATATTCGTAGAATGTTGCCTGAAGGATGTAAAAATCCATGTGCTCCTCTGATTTCTGTGAATATATACTTTCAGGTTTTCAGAATGCTGGATAATATTGTTCCCACAGTGGATACCCTTTCATAAGTGAAATTTTCATGAGAAGTTATCAACAAATGCTGAGAGGCTTTCTGAATAGTATAAAGAATGTCATTATAATTTCAATAAAGCTAAAGCTGATTTTCATGCCAATTGTTCACTTGTAAAATACTGCTTCATTTTTTTTTTTTAGTTCTCTGAGCTCTGACTAAATATCTGCCTTTAAAAATATACCTATAATAAGCTGAGTAACACTGAAACTTGGATCACTAGAATATCCCACATCATCTTTGCTAGTATTTTTTTCTCTTTTTCAATAGTCATTTATATTTTTTCATCTGTCTTTAGAAATATGATATGATATGGCAAAAAAAGATGTCCAAGAGAAGGAAATAGAATAAAGTTGTAAGATCAATTAAACATTTGAAGTAGAAGGATATACAACAATTTTATAAACTCTCAATGCTGGTTTCTAGAAAATTCCAACATACATACTTTTAAGTTTTCTATGACTTAGAATGAAAAAATTACTGCTAAAAATCATAATTATTTTTGTTGTTGTTTTTAACTGTTGTATGTTTTTCATTTTATTGAAAATAGATATGTTCATATAATATATTCTGATTGTGGTTTCCTGTACAATTATTTCTAAGGAAACTTTTATTTAAAAATTAACTTGATTTTCTGCGTATGGCTGTCTGGCCTGCATGTACATCTGTGTACTACATCCATGCAGTGCTCCAGGAAGGCAGAAGATATTCTAGTCTCCTGGAACTGGAATTGTGGAAGGTTATGAGCAGCAAAGTGGATGCTGGGAATTGAACATGAACACGGTAAAAGATCAACCAGTGCCCTTAACTGCTGAACCATCTGCCAGACCATTTAAGAATAAACAAATTAAATGGAATACATCTTAACAAATGAATATTTTACTTTTTTCTCAAGCAATTTATTTGCTTTTTATTAATTTTTCCTTCTCTTTTAAAATTTATCACATATTTTGATCATATTCTCTCACTTCCCCAATTACTCACAGATTACTCACAGAAAGCTCCACCACTTTCCTCCCCACTGGGACTTAATGTGGATTTTCTCTCTTAAACATAAACAAAAACTGAAGCAAAACCAATTAGGATTCAAACAAAAGCAAAAAAAAAAAAGGAAGAAAGAAAGAAAAAACAAAAGCAACAAACAAGCAAACAGAATACAGTCCAATTTGTGTTGGTCAACTTGTTTTGAGAATGAACTCTGTCCTGGAGTGCCATTTGGATTCACGGTGTCACTTCATGGAATAACACTGATTTTCCCTTTTCCCAGTGGCTGTCAATCACAAACAGCTTCTTGATTAGATGTGGGGATTCATGCCCACTTCCCTTTCACCATTCTGTAATTTTGTGTGAATTGAACTTGAGACTGATTTTATGCATGCCAGAGATTTCTCAAAATATGAAATACAAATGGCTGAGAAACATGATAACAAAAATTTTAACATCCCTAGCCACCAGGGAAGTGCAAATAAAGTCTACTGTGAGATTTCATCCAACCCCTGCAAGAATGGCCAAGATCAATATGACAGAAGGCAGTGGATGATGGAAAGAGTTTTAGGAAAGAGAAACAATTATTGCTGGTAGCAGTGGAAACTAGTACAACCAGTGTGGCAATCGGTGTGGCAGTTCCTCAGGAAGCTGGGAGTAGTAGCTCTACTACAAGATACAACTATGTCATTCTTTGTCATATATCCAAAGCTTTCTACATCTTACTAGGAAGGTTCTTACTCATCCATGTTCACTACTGCTCTATTCCAAAAATCTAGAAATTGAAAAAGCCTAGATTTCCATCAGCAGATGAATGGATAATGAAAATGGGGTTCATTTAAATAATTAAATGATATTCAGCAATAAAGAAAAAGGAAAACCCCAAGCAAATGGATGGAGGTAGAAACAAGCACCCAGAGTGAGTAAATGCAAATCCAGAAAGATCAGCATTACATAGTATCTCTAAAATGTGAAAGTTAGATTTTAAGGTGTGGATATATATGTTCCATTCATGATATATACAGAGATTATGTTTCTATTAAGGAACCAAAAGGACATGAACCTTAGAATAGATATGTAATGGGGGCCTAGCAGAAAACTTGACATTATTAATTCTGTTATGTGAAAATATCAATTAAATGACTTCTGATGGCATATTGTTACACCTATAAATAATTATATTGGAAAAGCTTCCTCTTGTAGTAAATAATAATTAACATAGAAACATATAACTGGACAATGTTCAGAAAGTGAGAGACTCTGGATCACTCAGTCCTAAGACAATTGTGTTTATCATACTACTCCCTTCCAGACTCAGGGATCTATGTAGACAAGGATGCTGAAAGATCCTTACAGTCAGATATCATGGAGGACTTCAAGGGAACCTAATTTTCCCTTGCAATGGACTTACACATATAAAACGGGATTACACATATAAATACATAAGGACTGTTAAACCAATCACAAGACAACATTTAATAGAGAAGAATATTCTTAAACACAGTGCACTTATGAGTTGACTTTCAATCTACCTTTTTCAATTCTGAAAATACATTGTCAGTAAGGCAGAATATATGTACATTAGCTTTATGTACAGGGGAATGTATGATCAGGGGAAAAGCAAATTTGAGAAATTTCATTGAGATTCTCATGTATCAATGATATTACTGGATGTCCATTTCCTTACAGTTTTTTTCAATAATAATATTGTAATTATGATTAAAATGTATTTTGTACATCAGAAAATATTGCCAAAAGACTTGTTTTTGGGAAAAAGAAATTTAAATTAAAATAATAAATATTTTCATATGTAGCATAACATTATGCTGCATATATGGTGAATAAATTCTTTTTAATTGTTGGACTGGAAAAATGGCTTAGTGGTTAACAGTACTGGCTGCTCTTCCAGGTAATCTGGGTTCAATTCTCAGCACCCACATGGCAACTCTTAACTGTCTGTAAATCCAGAATATCTGATGCTTCCACACAGACATATATGCAGGAAAATAATCAATGCCCATGAAATAAAAATAGATAAATCATAAAAAAATGTACTCCCTTTTTAGAAAAATCTGTGTATTATTTAAATATTTTATAAACTAACTTTATAGGAAATGTTTTGATACTATAATAATTATTATTGGATAATAAAATATTGTTGATTAATAAGCTATTTATATTGTGAAATTACAAAAAGTTATCACTAATAAATGCATGTATGGAGCAATGTTTTACAATTTATATTCATAATAAGATGATTTTATTTTTCACTTTCAAAAACTAAAGTAATATATGAAACCTCAGTACTTCCTCATGCATTAGGCAAGTAGAGAACAAGGGAAATTAAAATTGAAGGTATACTACAAAACTGAGGCCTTAATGCATCTTTCTAAATTTAGAAAACTAGTCTCTTCTGTGAATCTTTCCTTTTCTTATTCAATTTTATGCATATTTGCTACACATGCTTAATATTAAGGTCATTCATTGTATTGTTCACATTCACTATCGTAGTGAAATCTTATTGCATGTTACATGTTTGTTTAATAGTGCTTAGATGCGTAAAATCTGGATCTGAGGGTGAGGCAAAGAAAAAAAAATAGCCAAATTTCTATTCTTATATTTTAAGATTATGTTCTTTAAAGTACTGAAGAAACCATCAACTTATGATTTTACTTTTGCTCTGAATATGACTATTAATATTCATAAAGTGGATTATTTCTCTTTTTCTAAAAAAAAAAAAAAAAAAAAGGAATACATCCCTGAAAATTAACATTGAACAAAGTCTTCCAAAATACATCTTTCTAAGACTGGACAAATGTTGAAAATTAATGGTGAGGAATGTTAATATTTTAATTAATTATTTATACTTTCACTTCCTATTTGTTATTGGTGATTGAATTATTGAATTAAATTAAAATTCTTAGAAAGGCATGTATGGATATGCAAAGAATCTTATGCTAAGTGTAGTCTTATCCAGCTGCTTACTCTCTTGTTGCTTCTTTAAGAATAAATTCTCAAAACATCTTAATCTTGTAAGAAGGTAAAATAGTGACCGTTTTTATGGGACTCCTAACAGTGGTGCTGGTGTGACTCTGACACTACTCGCTGTTCTTGGGACTGGTCTTCCTATTCGATTGCCTTGTCCAACCTAGATATGAGGGCTTTTGACTTGTCTTATTGTATCCTGCTTTGTCCTCTTTGGTTGTCATCTCTTGGCAGACTGCTCCTTTCTGAAGAGAAACAGAGGAGCCAGAGTATCTGAGAGAGAGAGGAGGTGTGAGAAACCCGGGGGAGTAGAGGGAAGGGAAACTGGTTGGATATACTGTATGTGATCTACTGTTAATTTAAAAAACAAGTAAAATTTATATTGAGTAACATATCTAGAAAAACAAAAAGGCATGCAGAATGCTATCGTTCAGTGAGGCATCTAATATCAAATTCTAATCTAGATTACAAAAATTACTACCTGAATCACATTCTATACTAATGTTGAATATTATAATAATTTGAATTTTATCTAACAGTAGATACATTTGTCTTTATGTAAAAAATTTATCTAAAATTGTTGGATAAATCTTTTCATAGTAAGTATATTAATTTGTTTTACACACATGAACCTGTAGGTACAAGTGTCTTATACTAAAGGGATAATCTATAGTCTATGAATTTTATTATTGGACACAAATGCTGGTATCAAAAGATACAATGTGTTATCTCTGTATTTCATTGAGAAATATTGATGTATTTTGATTTTTCTTCTAATAAGTTATGACAAAAGAATTCTACACATCCTAACCCATAAAATGCCAACTTTAAATAGAAAAATCATTTAAATATAACAGATAAAGTTTCATGTGTGGAGGACATTCCCACCTTCTCATGGCTTGAAATGCTCTTGAGGAACTGGTATGCATTTGATGGGCCTGCAACTATTGCTAATCTAGAAGAAATTTTCTGCCAGTGGACTTAATGAAAGTTGAAGTTCTTTCTCATTTACAAGTGAAAACAGAGTCAAATAATTAGGGTTACATTTATCTCACATACACTGTAATTTAGCATGTGCATGATTAATGTTTATTCTCTGGTGATCAGAGAAGTTAATGGAAGAAATTCTGCCAAAAGTGAATGTCCCTATTGAAAAAAAAATCACTAATTTATAGTATTCTGATTAAGATAATATGAAGCATATTGGGTATTAATGAAGTCTAAATGATTTTACCTTTTTACACTTAAAATTATTCATTTCTTCTTTACTAGAAAAATAACATTTTAAAAATGATAATGAAATTCATAATTTTATGCTGTCATATTTAATGTTTTGGTTAATTTTGCAATTGATTGGTAACCTTTTGTTTCTGACAAAATTACATGATCAGTTGCTAGTGTAATTCGTAGAATAATGAAATATAGATGGAGTAATATTTAAGTATCCATGTCTATTACAGAGAATTGCCTTCTTGAGTCATGCATTATTAAAAGTTTCTAACAAGTTATAATGGATGTAAGATAATAGAATATCATGTATAATGAGTGATTTAAAAAATCATCACATTGTGCTTGTCAATGGTTTAAAATGGAGATAATAGAGAAGTAATAAAAATACTAGATTTAAAGATTCTTATGTATGAGGGTTTCAAAAAGTTTTTTTTAGTGTTTTACTAAAGCACTTTAAAGCAAGGAATGACTTTCTAAAAATAATTGTACAATCACAGAATACCTTAATATTACTAAGAAACCCTATACTGTACATTGAATTCTACATTATTTAATATATAGCCATAATGAAATTTTATTTAGTGTCATCAAAGGTTTGTACTTTTTAAAAAAGTTATTCACATGAGTAAAAATATCTATTTGATTTTAGTTCTAAGTACTTAAAATATTTAGGAATATATCTGACAAATAATGAAACAGTATGCTTAGTAGTTGCATAAAATTTCATAATTCCTTGACATTTTCTCAAAAGAATATAATAAATGTGTGTTATGCTCAGGAGACTTTACACAGGCCTAATTATATATATTTTAACAGTTTTTTTAGAGGTATTAATGCAAGCAAAATGTTCTTTACAGACAGTGGTTATTAGGAATTTACCAAGAAATATTAAAAATGGAGCTATCGTGTGATTCTGTTCTCTTTTTGGATTACGTATTTAAAAATATTAATATCTTGGCCTCAAAGAGAATCTTGGCTCCCTTTTTTTTATAATGTTATTCCCATTTTCACTTCCCTGTAATCCATGAAGACATTAAAATTTCCCATTGATAGAGGAGCCCATAAGGCAACTGTAGTGCAGATACAGTGGAATATTACTAAGAACTACAAAGAAAAAAACTGCCATGTGATCAACGGGATAACAAAGATATATCCTGAGCACAGGTAACAAATTATGCTAAAAAATGTGCAGGTATAAGAATCAACTGCTTGATTTACGTTAGAATCCACACTCTAGCCGGGAGGTGGTGGAGCACGCCTTTAATCCCAGCACTCGGGAGGCAGAGCCAGGCGAATCTTTATGAGTTCGAGGCCAGCCTGGGCTACCAAGTGAGTTCCAGGAAAGGCGCAAAGCTACACAGAGAAACCCTGTCTCGAAAAACCAAAAAAAAAAAAAAAAGAATCCACACTCTATTATTGAGTCTCTGAAGTGCCCTTTAATCTTTTAATTTGTCTCACACTTACATAATATTTATGGAAGTTCTTTGAATTTATATTATTTCTTCTATATAGGTCAAGGAAATGGTGAAGGCTACACAAAAGTCGAACATCACAACGGAACAAGAGAATAAGAATCTGTACTTTCACAATAATCCAAGGAGACTGAAAGGTTCATTGCAACCTGCCAACACTGATGGGAGAAACCTAAAATAAAATAAAGAAAGACTATTAGAGGTATGCCTCATGCCTCAGCAACATAACTTGGCACAATTCTCACATATTTCTCTAGAGGAATGAAAAGTTACTTCGAAGAATTATTTCCTGTATTGATGTTGCTCAGGCTTTTTGAATATTTAAATAAATCTCAAAAATGTTATCACATTAAAGGGTCTATATAGGTTATGTGCTAGCCCAAATGGGTAAATCACAATTTGAGTATAGAGCATTACTTGTATTTTAGAAGTTCTTTAAGGCTAGCTGTATTTTATGTCATAACAAATATAGATATTATTTACTAATAATTTTGATGAATCCATGCTAGTGAGTAGACTGTCCACATATATGTTAGAAGCAGGATAGAATAAACCTTTTTAAAGGCAGAAAAATAAAATAAAAATAACCCCAAAGTTTAAGATGATTGAAAAATATATTTGATCTGTTTATGATAGCATGAGAAATATGAATATAGAATTTAAACATGTTACTAAATCATTTGCTTTTCCAGTAGAAAAGTTGACATACAGACAGATATTTCTCTATAGCCACTTGTGGGGATGCCAATCAAAGAAAAGTTAATGAGAAAAAAGAAAGATTTAATTCCTATGTACTTTAACACATTATCAGGTTTTTATCTATCACCATAAGAGCTAAAACCTATGGTACAAAATGGACTAAGGTAGCACACACCTCTAATTACAGAAGTCAAGAGATAGCCACATAGGGATTTCTGTTAGTTTGGGGCCAGCCTTGTCTACATGGGATATTGAAGTATAGCCAGGACTACACTGAGAAACCAATTATCAATACAACACTACCAACAACAATTGAAAACCTTTTTTTATATATATGGGTGAGAAACTAAGAATAAAACCATGGAATCACTTTAAAATACATGCAACAATTTCTCTGTGTCTCTCTATCTCTTTCTCTCTCATTTATGGTGGTATTTTATTTGTACTGAAATGTGATTTTCATTGTATGTTAATAAATAAATTTGCCTGGGGATCAGAGCTATTAGAGCCATAGCAAGAGTGAGGTGGTGGCGGCAGCAGCAGCAGCGGCAGCAGCAGCAGCAGCAGCAGCAGCAGCAGCAGCGACTGCGGCGGCGGTGCACGCCTTTAATCCCAGCACTTGGTAGAAGAGCTAGGTAGATCTCTGTGTATTCAGGGATACAGCCAGCATTGGAGACATACGCCTTTAAGACCTGGAGGGCGGTACTTACAGGCAGTGACAAGGAGGTCATGTGTTTGGGTTTACAACCAATGAGAAGGCAGAACAGAAAGACTAAAGACAGACACACAGGAAGTAGCTCTCTTTCGGGGAAGCTAGGAGCACTGCAGGAGGTAAGATTTTAGCTTTGAGCTCTGACCTTTCGGCTTTCTCTTTTACATTGGTTCTGTGTTTTTTATTTTAATAAGACAGTTGGTTACATCTACACTCGTTCTCTTTCTGTGCACGTGTGTGTGTGAGGGAGAGAGAGACAGAGACAGACAGATAGTAAAATTATCTAAGAGATTATGAAATTGAGAAGGAATAGGGCACACGAATAGTTCACATGAGGAAAGGGATAGAAATGATGTAATCACAATTCTCTCATGAAATTGTCAAGAAATGGTAACTTTAAAAAAAAATGGAAAGCTTTGAGTGATCAGAAAACCCTCATGTTAAATAAGAGGATCAATGAGATGATGAAGAAATCTACAAAAATCTTGGAGGAGACAAAAATGGATGCCTAGACTTTCTTTGTTTGTTTTGTGTATAAGATTTTCCTTGAAAGCAATTCTGATGTCCAATCACAGAATCACCAGACTTGTTTTCTGTCATACATGGTTTTACTTGTCGTCTAAAATTAGAATTCTCCGTTGCTTTCTTCAATACCGACATTTTCTAGTGACCTGTCGAGTAATTTTGTAATCAAACTCAATTTGATGCTTTTCATGAATAGTGGCAGTAATAATAGCAATGAGTTAACATTTATTGAGTGCTAATATTGTGTTTCAGAAAATGTGCTATGAATTAATACATGTAAATCTCTTACAATTCTGCCAAACAGAGAGGAAGCTATGAGTGTGTTAACTGCTACTACTACTATCACAATTTATTTTTCTATTACTGTTTCTATTACTTACTCTCCAGAATCACACTATTAAATAGATGCTATTTTGGTAGTATTTTAGCTATGACTAAATCAAGATTCTGAGAAATTAACTGACTTGTACAAGATCACTCAACACGCAAGTGAAAGATCAGCATTTCTACTCCAATTTTTCTAATTCAAGAGACTGAATTTATAAATATGCATTACATTGTGTGCAAGGATCCTGATCACTTTGTCTCTAATGAAGTCCATAGAAGAGTCAATGAAATGTACTCGAATTATAGAAGTCATCATATCAGTTCTGAAGGATGTTTTATCCTCTGCTGCTACTAAGAACTGTCATTTGTCAAGATCAAATGGATTCCTTTGGCATTGCAAAATCAATACAATTTTAATAAAAGGCAAGAATGTCTTATAAGTAATAAGTGCAGTCTAATATCAAAGGTTTAAATTGCTGCACTTCTCTTATTCCAAATGATCACATTTCTAGCAAAAATGTTACCATATTCTTTCATCTTCTATTGCTGTGCATAACCTATTGTCATTGACATATAAATTCCTTAGTGTTTTTAATGGATAGCAGTTGAAAATGTATTTGGATTTATATCCTCATGCATAAATGCACCTTTTGCTGACTGAATTACAAGATATCCTTCCAAGAAGCACAGCTTTAGTAAGACTTGAGAACAGGAAGTCACAGACCTATAGTTTTCAATGAGAAGTAAAGTCACATAAGAATGTAAAACGGACCAGGTCCTTTGTGGAGCATAAGGTAACCAGCTAAAACTTCCCTGCCATGCAGACAATCTACAAAGAACTGCATCCAAAGCAGAAGGGACATTTCTGCCAATTACTTTCTATAGTGCTTTCTGTGGCAGAGCCCAGTCCCACTGGGGAAAACGTCTAACTTTTCCCTGGAGAGAGAACAGTACTACACATGTCAAACCTTGTGGCTTTTTCCAGGGCTCCCTGGAGTACTGGTTTTATTTTACCTGACTCTAATTGCTGATATACCCAGACAAAGTTTGGATGGCAAGAAGAAACCTCAAGTTGTTGTGGCACCAGAGACTGTGCAGTACCAAAGACAAACACTAGGCGGAACTATTGAGGAGAAATAAGTACTTCTAAACTAGGACTCACAGGCAGAAGCCCACTGAAAAACACATCTAGGAAAGTTGCTTCCTGGATCTCTAGACAGGATGATGAAAAAAAAAAATGTTCTACCTATACGACTAGGGACTATGATGACTGACAATGGATCTATATCTGACAAATGTACAGGGAGCAACAAAAGATCACAGGTATATCAAGAAATATATGTGGCCCAATAAAAGTAACATATTAATTCTCCAGATACCTAAAGTAGAGAAATTGATATGTGCATCATCTGAGAGAAAAAAAAAAATTGTCCCAGCTAGATCTGTCATGTCAGAGTGTTGAAGATAAAGATGTCAAAATGTACTACAGATCCATAGTAAATGAAAACAAAAACAAAAACAAAACAAAAAACCAACTCCCTTTTATACATAAATAAAAGTATGAGCAATCACAGCTGGAAAACTTCAGGCATTTAACTTATTTATTCTATGTCATGAGGTCACTCTGTGTAGCTCAGGTGGCCTGGATCTTGATATATAACACAGGCTTGGCTTGAACTCCTAAGCCTTTCTGGCTCAGGGTTCCTCATACTGAGAATGCCTGTAGCTAGAGTTTTCCTGCCTTGCCCACAGTAAGGGCAAATATTTGTCACCCGCCAGTCCCACAGCCACTCAGACCCAATCAAGTAAACACAGAGACTTATATTGCATACAAACTATATGGCCGTGGCAGGCTTCTTGCTAACTGTTCTTATAGCTTAAATTAATCCATTTCCATAAATCTATACCTTGCATGTGGCTGGTGGCTTACCGGCGTCTTCACATGCTGCTGGTCATGGCGGCGGCTGGCGGTATCTCTCTGCCTCAGCCTTCCACTTCCCAGAATTCTCCTCTCTCCTTGTCCCACCTACTTCCGGCCTGGCCACCTACTTCCTGCCTGACCACTGGCCAATCAGTGTTTTATTTATTGACCAATCAGAGTAATTTGACATACAGACCATCCCACAGCACATGCCCCACTATTCTTGACTGCCCATGAACTTTTGTTAACATGAAGAGGCATTTAAACTAATAGAACATGAAATATAATTATAAATCTATCCTATCTGTATATAAGAACAAGTAATTTGCATTAACAGTAGCATACACTGAAATAGGCATATGTGTATAGAAGCAAATGTTTTTGCATGTTGCTGAAGTAAAGTAACTACAAACTTAAGATTTGCTGTAATAATTTCAAAAATATATAATTATAACAGTAACCACAAGGAAAATGTATACAGAATTTTTCTCAAAAATGAAATGTAATAAAAATGTATCACAACATAAATATCAATAAAAAACAAGAGAAAAAGATTCAGATAATAGAAACATTAGACATAGAAGAAATGATAAACCAAATCATACTGTTCCTTTCTTATCAGTGATTATTAATAATTGCCTAGTTAAAAGATAGTGTGATGAAGGAAAAATAAAAAAAAAAACAAATCATAGGATTTATTGACACCTATAAAAGTCCCTATTGACAGGGACTCCTAGTGAATACATCGACTGGAAATGAAAGGATAAGTAATATATTCCATGAAATAAAACCAAGGACAGGAGTAACTATATATGTGTGAAACATAGTAGACATTGTACTAAACAATAAAAATAGAAAAGACAGCTATTTTATAATAACAAGTATATAACAATTCATCATAATGTATTAAAGCACTCAGATGTATGAATCAGAAATTCCAAGAACAAAGGGAAGAAATAGGAAGTGTGCAGCAATAAGGTTAGAAACAAACCTCCACGCTCTTTTTTCAGCAAGAGATGCAACCATGCAATATGTCAGCAAAAAGAAAATACAACTCAAATAAAAAACAATCACATTACCCACAATAGACATATACTCTAAAAACTACTTAACAACAATAAAAGACAAAAACCTCTCATGTGCGCAAGAGCTTTCTGTAATGTATTTTATGTACTAGGGAAAAACACGTCTTCAAAAGTTCAAAGTTATTATTTATACCATACAGACTTTTTTCCCTCGTAAGAAAATGCAGTTAGAGATCAACAGATAAATACAACAAAATGATGAACAAGGGAACTTGGAAATAAACAACTGCATATGTAGACAAATGTCCTTTGACAAAAAATGTCAACATTACACAACAGTAGTTCTCATCACCAATGCTTCAGAAAAAAATGTTGGGAAGAAGAGACATATCCATGACATAGAGAGAAGTCAGAGTTTTAAGAAACTCTGGTTGTGTTTGTTTATTTGTTCTGTTTGTTAAAGTCACTGAGGGGCCGGCAAGATGGCTCAGAGGACAGACAAATTGCTGGATATGTCAGGCAGCCTGAGAATGTTGCTCCAAACACAGAACAGAAGTTGACATTTGATTCCAAAGTTTTCCTTTGTATCAACATGTATGCTTCTGCATGATCATGCCTGCAAATGTTCTCACACACACACACACACACACACACACACACACACACACACACACACACACACACACACCATACTCGCAGTAATGATTATGATGATGATGATGATGAATATAAACGTAGTTTTAGTAGTAGTAAAAAATATATAAAATTTGGGAAAAAAATCACCTAAACAAAGGCTACCTTCCAAAATACTCTGTGGAAAAGCTCTAAAAGTTCTAGAGGAAAACAGATGAAAATCTTCAGAACTCTGAAGCAACCAGAGCTCATAAAAATAAAAATAGGAAAATTGTACTCCAAAAGACTTAAATGTCTGAGACCATGAAAATGCAAATGTGCTGTAAATAACATATATAATAAAGTGTGAGTACAAGACTACATATGAAATTTCCACTGTTCAACAACAATAATATAAAATACTATTTGAAAATGATCTAAGGACTTGAACAGATGTTCCTCAGAAAATGCATACAAATGGGTAACAAACAAACACACACTGTAATATTTGTTAATTGTAACCTGCATGCAAATAAAGTCACATGAGGTTTGACCCCATATCCATTAACAAGGCTTGCATTAGGAAAAAAAAAACGAGAATACAAGTGTTTTTGAGACTTCATACCATTTGGAATCCTGTGGGCTGTATATGGGAATATACTATTGTGCAGCCTGGTGACAAGTACTATACATTTCCTTAAAATCTAGAAATGCATTTATGTTATCCAATTATCTTACTTTGGGAGAAAAACAGATCAAAAAATACTTGGAAGAAGGAATTCAGTATAGCATGTGCATGTTGTTGATCTTTTTTTTTTTTTTTTTACTCTTTGCTCTTTTGGGGGCCTGCCAACAAGCTCCCAAATAAATCACACAGAGTCCTATTATTACTTATGAATGCCGGCCTCAGCATGGCTTATTCTAGCCAGCTTTTCTTAGCTTAATTTTGCCATCTACCTTTTTGCCTCTGGACTTTCACCTTTCTCTATTTGTGTGTATCTTTTCCTTACTTCTTACCCTGTGTCTGGCTGTGTGGCTTGGTGGCTGACCCCTTCTTTTCTCACTCCTTGAACTTTTTCTCACAGATTTCTCCATTTATTCTCTCTGCCTGCTGGTGCTACCTATCCTTTCTTCTGCCTTGTTATTGACTGTTCCACTCTTTATTAGACCATCAGGTGTTTTAGACCGGCAAAGTAACACATCTTCACAGAGTTAAACAAATGCAGCATAAAGGAATGCAACACATCTTTACAACATTAAACAAATATTCCACAGCATAAATGAATGTAAAATATCTTAAATTAATATTCCACAACATGTGCATGTTTATTGTATTTGTACTCATCATAACCTAAAGGTAGAAAACATGAAAATTCAGAGTAGATAAGAAATTGGATGCACAATTGTATGAAACATAATTCATCTTATAAATAAATAGAAATTCTACCACATGCTACAACATGGAGGGACCTACACAACATTTAGATGGTATGTTAGCCACTCAGCAAAGGACAAGTGTTGTACATTGTGACTCACTGGGGTGTTTAGATAGCTATAATTAAAGAAATGTAAAAGTGAAAAATGATTAACCAAGTCTAAGAAAAGAGGAAAAACTGGAACAGACAAACACAGAATTTTAATACTGCAAAATGAAGTGACCCTAGCATCATAACACTATGAAATTTATTGACTGTTAAAAATGCATTTATAATTAAGATGTAATTAAGGTCAACTATTTTAAGTGAAAATAATCCTTCATGTTGTTCCTCACAATTACTGTATCAAATTCACGAGTTCACTTACAGCTTTTTCCCTGTTAAGTTTCTGTATGCAGGGTATTTCAGAGTGTTGAATACAGAGCCTCGTGCATTGTAGACAAGTACTCTAGGATTGAACTCTATACTTAGTACTCCTTTTACTCTTTAGAGTGATACAGGGTCTCAATAAGTTGTCCAGGTTAGCCATGAAATTAATATGTAGCACAGTTGGCACTTGGACTTTCAATTTCCTTCCCCATACTGTGGAGCTGCTGAGATGAAATTACAAGCTTCCACAGTAGCTTATAGTTAATTTTTTAAATTTCTTTGTTCTGTGTTTGTTGGTAGTAATAATTCAAAATATTTTTCATTTGATAAGACTTGTTACTTTTTCTATTTCAATGAACAGCAATGTCATCTCATCCTGCTCTTTCTTTGTGGTTATTGTTGGAATTTCCTGGGGGTACAGAAAAGATACCCAAGAATAATCAAAATAAAATCATAGCTGTGCTTAGCTTTCACCTAAGTGGTATAGTATGTATTGAAACTTCATGCTTTAGACCTTAGTTAGGTTTTCATTGGATGATCTTTATTTCCAGTATTATTTGAGAATATATACCACAGAAAAAACTTTGTACCTTATAATAAAGTCTGTGATCACAATGTCAAACACACACACACACACACATATGTATACATGTATTTTAATATTTAAACCTTAAATTTTCTATTTTAAAAAACAGGGAGATTTATGAGATAAAGCAGATCTCCCAGGAGTGACATGTGACTTGTGGTGGTATGCCACGCACTGGATATCATTAGGATACTGAATGAAGTCAATAGGATTGTGCGTGCATTTGTTGGTAGATGCTCGTGAAGTCCAAATAAGGATATGCATACATGCCCACAGGGTGCCATGAAATCTCTCCAATAACAGAACAAACTTCTACACACAAAAAAAGGGAGGAGGAGGAGAAGAAGAAAGAGGAGAAGAAGTAGAAGAAGAGGAAGAAGAGGAGGAGGAAAAAGAAGAGGAAGAGGAAGGGGAAGGGGAGGGAGAGAAGGAAGGGATGGGGAAGGGGGAAGGGAAGGAGAGAAGGGGAATAAGAGGAAGAGGAAGAGGAAGAAGAAGGAGAAGAAGGAGAAGAAGCCACAGAATTAGGGGCTGAAGAAATGGTTCAGTCGTTAAGGGCACTTATGCTTCTTGCAGAGGACATTATTTAGTTCCCAGAGCCCATATGACAGCTCAAAACCTTCTGTAACTCCAGGTCCAGAAATCTTCCACCTGTTCTGAATTTTTCCAACACTGCATGCATGTAATACACATACATAAAATCAGGTATATACATGCAAACACATACACTAAAATAAATACATATTTTAAAAAGAAGCCTTTGATGTATTATGGCTTTTCATTGGAAAAAAAAAGTACATAGCAAAGCATACTTTCTTTCTCTTAAACTATTACTTGAGTTGCTCTTTTGAGTCATGAAATAATTTAGCCTGTCTACTTTTTTAAATAAATATAAGAAAACATTAGTGATGAGGTGGAAGTTTCTGATAGGTTGACATCTATTTCTTATCATGGTAACATTTTTGTTATACAATAATAACAATTAAATTAGCTGGACAAAGACACCTGTCTAGCTGCAAATATGTTTGTCTCACAGGGAGCCTCCAGTGTCAGGAGGAGGTATTTAGCTCAATAGTGAATCGGAAGCTCTGGCAGAACATATGAGGGAACTAGGAAAGAACATCATCTGTCTCATTTTCTCCTTGATATTTTACATTTCAACTTCATTCTCTTTCATCATCGACAGGCTGCTTTCATGTTTACCAACAATATTTTATGTGAAGATTCTGCATCGTTTTCTATATCCGAGTCAATCATAAAGACAAATTTACAATTAAGACCTTTTAATTGGCCAATATTTAAGAAATGACTATATAGTAAATTAACACTGTGATAATAACTGATCATATAGTTCTGGCCTATGACAGAATCAAATTTCAACTGTTATCTTACAAATAAGAGCAAGAATTAGATGGTAACGAATCACTTGACAGTGGTCTGATGACCTTCTAGATACTGTGGTGAAATCATTGTGGAATATGGCATAAGGAGTCAGTTCTGAAACTTTCACCTGCAATAGAATAGCCTGAAGGAAATTTAATAAACAGATTGTTGGGCCTCACTCCCAGAATTTCTGACTCAGTATGTCTGGGATAAAATCCAAAATGTGCATTTCTAAGCTGCCAGATTATTTTCATGGTGTTATTTGAGTTTCACACTTAAGGACACAGAGGGTATTTGAGTTTCCCACTTATGAAAATCAAGGTATGATGTAACCAGAAACTTTCAATGACTCTCTTTCTTGTGATCCAACAGAAATCTCAAATAATCAGTCAGTTGAGTTAAACTTGGTCAATCAATTGATTTCCCACTGTTTCATCTGAAAATAAGCCATTTCTACAGGTAGTCGGATTCCTTTCTTCCATGTGGAAATTGCAGTATATAGAGCACTGTGTATGAGATGTGTCTTATTGTTCACAAATTGTAGCCATCACATTAGTGCAAAGTTTCATTCTAGATTTTTCTGATAGCATGTTTTGACTTCTAGTATCATCACTGACATTCGTGGTGTTAATACTCTCTTTTTTACAAGTAAGGAGCTGAAGCTTTTTGCAAACTACAGCTTTCCCTCTATTGTAAGAGAAGAGAGGGCACAGAGCCAAATTTCCAAATCTAGAAGGAGGCAAACAGGGATCCATAACAACTAACTTACCTGGAACAAAAACACCAGGAGCCATAATCAGTAGGAATAACTGAATTGTAATTTTGTGAATTTCCTGTTTGTGAAATATGCATTTGTAGGACAGTGAGATACTTCTGTGGCTGCCCAGTAAGATCAAAGTAATGTAGTGAGTTGTAAACAAGATAATATCAAATTATGTCATATGTATGCATTTGAATTATTTAATAGAGAAGAAAAACTAGAAATGAAAGAATAAATACTTGAAGTAACAATCATAACAAATTTACTGAAATTCATGAGAGACTCAGAAAATGCTCTAGAAGCCTCAGAAAACCATAAGCAAAAGATTTAAACAGGATTATGCTTATTGATAAAACTTCAGAAAACCACATACAAAAAGAAAATTTTGGTAGAAATCTTCTCAGCATGCCCTAAAGACAAGACTAAGAATTGAAATATACCTCTCCTCATAAACTATTCACAAAAGAAGAAAAACGTTAAGTCAATATTTAAAGTATTAGAAGAAAAACTAACGAAATATAGAATAACACAGATAAATAGGCTTCAAAATTAGAAAAAAGAAAAAATTCTGAAATTAAAAAAGTGTCTTTACTCCAGAACTGTTGTGCAAGAGATATTAACAGTTCTTTAATACAATTAGTGTAAGAAGAAATTCATATGTTTCTAAAAGATGATAGATATTTACAATAAGAATAACTGAATATAAAATAATTTAGAGTTACAAAATGAAATATTTTATTTTTAACCTAAAATTATAAAGTCTTTTTATGTAAAACAATAGTTAAAATAAAATAATACAGTTGAATCAAATAATGTAAATACTGTTATTTGTCAGAAACCTAGATGACTCTCAGCTGAGAAACAGATAAAGAAAATGTGGTACTTTTACACAATGGAGTATAACTAAGCTGTGAAAAACAATGACATCAGGAAATGTGAACGCAAATGGATGGAAGTGGAAAGCATGACCCTGAGTGAGGTAACCCAGACTGAGAAGACAAAGTGTATGTACTTACTCTTAAGTGGATACTAGCTGTAAAATAACAAATAACCATGTTACAGTCCACAGCCCCAGAGAATCCAGGTACCAAGAAGGCTCAAACTGGGAGGGGGAGACCCAGCTCTCCTTAAGAAGGGGAAATAGAAATCTCCTGGGTAGACTGGGGGCCTGCAGGCATGGAAACATGAGCGACTAGACTGTGGGTGCAGATGGAGAGGGAGAGTAACAAAAGAGTCATCTTGATGGGGGGGGGGCGTGCATTTTGGGGTTAGGTAAAACCTTGGTGCAAGGGATACTCCCATGAATCTACAAGGATGACCCCAGATAAGACTCCTAGCAATAGTGGATAAGTAGCCTGAACTGGCCACCTCCTGTCACCAAATTGGTGCCTAGCTCAATTGTCATCCAGCAATTGATAGAAACAGATGCAGACCCACAGCCAAACTTTAGGACGAGTTCTTGGAATCCTGCAGAAGAGGGGGTAAAAGGATTTTAGGAGCTAGAGGGGTCAAGGACACCACAATACGACTCACAGAATCAGCTAACATGGAATTATACAGGCTTGCAGAGACTGAACCAACAACCAGGGAGCCTGTGTGGGACTGACCTAGGCACTCTGCCTATATATTATAATTGTGTAGCTTGGTCCTCTTATGAGACTGCTAACAGTAGTAACAGGGGCTGTCTCTGACTCTTTGATAGGCTTTTGGGACTCTGCTTCATACTGGGTGGCCTTCCTTAGCTTTAATACATGGGGAGGTTCTTAGTCTTACCGAAACTTAATATGCCATTGTTGATACTCATGAGAGGCCTGCCCTTTCCTAAACAGAAATGGAAGAGTGGATTGGAGGTGAGAACAGGGAGTGGGAGGTGGGGAGGAGGAACTGGGAAGATAGGAGGGAGAGGAAACTGGGATTTAATGTGTGTGTGTGAGTATGTGCGTGTGTGCGTGTGTGTGAGTGTGTGTGTGTGTGTGTGTGTGTGTGTGTATGTGTGTCACCACTAACACATCCTAAGGAGCACAAAGAAAAGTTAAGAGTAGAGGATATAAAATAAACAGTTATACTAAATAATATATAAAATGCAAAGAAAATAGATGAAAATTAGATGTTAATAAAACAATTAAAATCATGTGGATGTTAATTCTACACAGTAAGCATAAGTTCCTATCCCCATTGCTCTGCTAAAATACCTTAAAAATAAATTATGAAAGTTCTATTCTTGTCCATTGTTTGTTGATACAAGCCATATTAGTATGTAAAGCAGAGTACATGAGTGGTCCTGCTATCAGCAGTAGTTTGAGGATTTTGATCAAACTGTATCTCCATTGAGGAGCAAAGACTGATGGACCCTTTTACTGCACCCATTTTCTGAGTCTAAAAACTCAGTCCATGAAATTGTGATATTCACATTCAAGGTGACTCTTCTTTTTTCAGTTAGATGTCTCTTGAAACTACACCACAATGCAAAGAGGTATGTTGTCCAGGTCATTTTAATCCTGTGAAGATAACAATCAAGATTAAACACCATGACTCAGTCTTATCTACTAGATAAACATATTGCTTTCAAATTACAGCATTCAGCATGTTGCTGTGGTATGCTCACAGTCATCTCATGATGTAAAATCAAAATGAATGTTTGCAGTTTTTAAGAGCTCAACATTAGGGGCTGAAATGATTGTTCAGTGGTCAAAAATGTTGGCTTCTCTTTGTGAGGACCCAGGTTTGAGACAGAGCACCAATGTGGCAGCTCACAGGCATGTCATTTCTAACAATATCTTGACTTAAGCTTCCGATCAACAGCTTTGCACAATGATCTCTTCTGATTTCCTTCAATGGACTTTGAAGGTACAATATAGTACTGCTGCTGGCTTTTGTGAATGTTGGTACAAACCAAAACTTTTGTAATTTGTGTGAAGGAAAAACCTGTTTCCAGTTAGATATGTATTCTGAGCCTGTTTTATTATAGTGTTGTGGTGTTTGCCTGCCCTGGTGACTGATTTTGATAAACCCTCTCTTTGGAAGTTGTTTACAAGCAGAAATCCTCTAAATCAGCAATCTGCAGTAGAAGATCCTATTCCATAAGCCTTCCTCTTTACTAAGAAGAACTCAGATGTTCAATGGGCTTATTGAATTTTAGAGGAAGCATATTCATCATTTTGGAATTATCCTTGCTTATTAACTCAGATGTTTATTCCACAGTAATGACAAAAATCACTAATATACTGGAACACAGAACAAGAAAAATTATGATTTAGGGCCTGCATGCTGTAGAAGTGATTGAGCTACTATGCATCATGAGCATCCATACTATTTAAAGATTCCTGAAACAATGGTGACAGATAATGTTGATGCAAGGACCCTTGACACTATCTGATAGATAGACTGCTATGTAGGCCATTAGAATTTCAAAACAATGTCCTGGTATCTTCTTCAAGTATTTTTTTTTCTTACTTTTGAGATGCAGGTCTTGGCCTTCTATGGGTAATAAGTGGCCTATCTTGAGCTGAGTGTAAATGAACCAGTTAAGAGTGACAAGTATCAAAGCTACATATATATATATATATATATATATATATATATATATATATATATATATATATGTGTGTGTGTGTGTGTGTGTGTGTATTGTGCTATAGATACAAATAAGTTATATGACAGTGTGCAGTAAATATTCACCATCACACTTTCTGCTATATTACATTCTCCATTTTACTACAACCTTATGGCACTAAGGGAAGTCTTCTATAATTATTTGACAGAGAAGAAAGATAAAGGCCTGATTTTCTTTCATTTTAAAACATACACTGGAACCACATGAATATGAAATGCCACAGTCCTTCCTCTAGATTAATCCCGAAAGACAGTGATGAATTTTCCTAAAAGACAGATATCTACGCAACACATTTGGTTTTTCTAGAATATTTTTTCACTTTTACCAGAAAAAAAATTGTCAGAAATGAGATTTCATAATTATATATGAGTCATCAAGTAATTTGAAAGAATGTAAGTGCAAATTCAATGACAAATAATGTTACAGATGAGGTATGTTAGTAGAGCCCACTCTATGAGCAAATTTGTGAGCATAATTTATTCTGTGAATGTCCACTTGAAGATATTTGCAAAGGAATGTGTTAACAATGAAGTGAAAGTGGCAACCCATAGTCTAGAGTATGAAAGGGTTTCACAGTGGCTAATGAATAAAGTAGTCATGCTTTCAAGAATGGTGATTATTTACATGGGTAGCAACCTGGTTTCCCTTCTCATCTTTAGTTAGTTGATATAACTAAATCTATATTAGAGAGACCAACACTGAAATACACTATATCATAACTAACTAGGAAGGCATTTACAGAATCTTTATGGAAGACATGATATTTTAATTTCACTAGAATAAGCATTTTCTCTGGATGCAAAATTTTCCTCTGGAAGAAATGATTTTTATTAAGCTATCAGTCATAAACTTACAGAATAATTTTCTCCCATTATGGTATGATGTATAATGTTACTTCTGATCATAGAGTTCCATTCACAAATCAAAGAAGTGTAGAGACGGCCCAATCTGCAAGCATTTCATTGTCTTGCTGTCTTTTCCCTTTCCTGGAAGAGCTGAATACTTGAATAAAATGGTCTTTAGAAGACCTACAATGTAGTTAGACAACAGTGTCTTGTCACTGTCCTGATTCAAAGTCTTCAAAGATTATACAGTTTTTAAAGCAATAATAAAGGCCACTCTGCTTACCAGGTTTCAGAAGAAGGCTGGGGGTTTTGTTGTTGTTATTTGCTTGCTTTTTTTTTATCTGTGTCTTTCAATGTGTTGAACTCAAAAACATAAGTATGCAGGCAAAAGTCTAAACACTGAGCCATATTCTCAACCAACATTTTCCTTTAACAACATGAAAATCAGGGTGGAGTACATGTTCATCTACCACCATGGGATACAGACACACTGTTGGTGAGTCAGTTTAAATAGATTAAAACTATTTTCAGAGATTTCTTTTGGAGAAAAAGACAGGACTTTGTTATATAAAATCATGAATTTTACATGAAAATATTTTAAAATACTACAATTGTGACCAGAGGCAGATTTCAAGTTGGGTATGTATGCTGAGAGAAAAGTGACAGATTTTTTTTTTATGCTAAACTATTATTGAAAGAAATATGTAATGGAAGAGGTTGGATGGAAATGTCAATCTTATCCCTGGGGATGGGTCACAGTGCTGTGGTGACATCTGTTGAGGAGATTTAAAAAGGAACTTGAATGATTATAACAGGGCAACAAGTCCACTAGGTTATGGTTACTGGATATTCAATGATGCTTTTGCTGTTTATTTGTTTCATTTTCATAATTTTTCCTGAATAGATAAGAATAATCCTTCAAGAAAGAAGTACATCTGGAAATAACCAATAATAGAAGAGGAAGAGAACTTTGCTACTATTCTGGACCTGCATATGAGCAATGAGGTCAGTAAGCTCTAAGCTTAGTTTGCCCTTGATGGCACCTTGGGACATAGTTAAGTTTAGTTAGCTGTACACCCTTACAAAATAGCAAGGAAGGGTATGAATACATGAGCTTTCTCATTAGTGTTAGAAGTTAAAATGGAGGGAAAAAAATGGTAAGTCTGTCTTCTCTTATTTTTACCAGTTCTGGCAATCAGCGTCTGCAGTGTCATGGAGAATTTTCTCCAAATTTGAGGTGTGATGGTTACCTAAGATTTTAATGGTGTGATTCATTTCTGCTGACTAAAATTTTATCATATTCTAGCTTTGGTTGTAGCCTTTATCTCACTCCTATAATCTATCACCAATTATTTTATTCACATTTTTGCCCTTATCCCCATCCAAATCCCGAGTCATCTCACCTGAGTTTTGTGATTCCACATGCTTACAACTATTTTCCTGAATTAAACAGTCCTCTTCCTCTTTCTCTATTGATGCTAGAGATTAAATCCACAGCTTTGGGCAAGCTAGACAATGTCCTAACACCAAGCTATGTGTTTAGGCAACAACTTTCCTTAGGACATAAAAATGGGAATAAGGTATAAACTCTCTATGCCACATATTTCTGATCTCAAATATTTTTTCATTAATTTTTCTATGAGTTATTTTACTTATTTTAGTATTCAAAGGTATAAATATCAAATGTCAAACAGGATAACTAATTACTAATCTGCGAATGTTAAATGAAATGCTTCTGGGAAGTGGTTATAAATTGCTTTTTAATGTGTAGATGGTTGAAGGAGTTGAAGTAATTAGAGTAGTAGTTCTGCATTAGTGTAAGTATCCATTGTCACTTCACTTCCTTTCTGTAATTTATTTTTACTTTATTAATACATATTTTTCATATCATGCAATTACTTGATATAAGATTCATTCACTAAGTAACATATGATGTTCTTTCTTAAAATTTTATATATTTGTGTTTTTTCCCCAATTTTCTTACTATATTGATTTGCAGTTCCACTTTATTGCAGAAAAAGATTATGTTTTGCAAAATTCCATTTTTGTAAATGCAGCATTTTGTGGTCTACTGTATGAGTCATCAAAAAAAAATGACCCCTATTCCATATGTACTTGAGGAGAATGTGTGCTGTAGGTGGGTGGACATTTTGTAATTTTACTAGGAACAAAAGGAATTAGTTATCTATATTCCTGTTGATTTTCCACCTAGTTTATTATTGATTATTGAAATGTTGGTAATTATTCTAATATTTATTGTTGAATAACCTAATTATTTTGCTTTTATTTGAATTTCAAAAAAATGGCATAGCTTTCTTTGTTTTAGGTGCACAGACATACAATTTTAATGGCTACTTAATTTACATCATTTAAATGCACTTTTATGTTCATATAGATCTTTTTATCAAAGACTATTTTCCTTGATATAAGTAAATTGACTCAGTGAATCCTACTTATATGGCTTTAATTTTTTAATGTTTTATTGTCATGTCTTCTCTGAATCAAAGGTATTCAGACTCTATAGCCCAGATATTGAGTCCATATCTCTGGACATTACTTATGTAATATGTTATAACAAGCAGCAACCTAAGACTGTCTTCAACTGATATTCAAAATAAGCTGAGATGCAAGAAATAGGCATGAGCCATCCAATAATTTAGTCATTACTTTTTAAATATTCGTGGAAGAAATAGTATTTGTATAGGAAATGGAGGTAAAACTAAGATGATCAAGGATAAGAAAACCATTAAAATTATAAAATGTAATTGAAGTCTATGAAAAATTGTTCATTAAAATAATTTAATAAGTGATTTTAATAAAAGTTTCATCATTGCTCAGAAAGTATTCTCCTGGAATCATATAATATTCTACAAATTGGCATTTGGAGAAAACCACACAGGAGTTTTATGCAACAGTTGAGCCCTATGCATACCCTATGAAGATAATCAGCAATCAACTGTAGGGAGGTTTGTGAGAAGAGAGAAGTTTAAGTTTTCACACAGCAAACTCAAAACACAAAGTGACAGCCTATACCACAAGGTAGCTTGGGAAAATTTATACAAGAAAAAAAAATTCTCTAAATTGAAGAAAATTAGGCATATTCATATTTCACATCAAGATATGATAATCTCTTTAAATTAGCTTAGAAATATAACATTCTATCTATACTTTAAAGAAATTTACAAAGATTCATAAAGTAAATTTTAAATTATTGTAAAAGGCTACAGGGAAATATATTATATTTAATGCATTCTGCATGGAAAATTAGGTTTTTTGAAAATTAATTTAATTAAAATTATCTCAGTGTTATATAAATATTATATGTTTGCTCAAAAAAAATGGAAACTGTGACAAAATTTGTAGGATACCTTACTCATTGCCTTTTTTTAAATTATGCAATCATCCTCTAATCTGTATAAGGTGGCCAAATCTTCTAAGATTTCAATGACATTAGGTTTTCAAAGATTGCATTTAAAAAGTGTTTGTACATAATATATGTAAGGTAAGTTTCCTGATAAGAAAATTAAGCATTATTTTAAGGAATTGCAAATATATTCCTTATCAAAATGAATTTGTATTTTTTACATCATATTAGAAAATTTAGGTACTATATCACATGTTCAGAATCTTGAGTTCTTACAAAATGTTTTTTGCCATAGCTAGGTAAAACTTGCTGAAGCCTACACATTCTAGTGAGATAGATCCATAGTCTGAGTCATAACTTAATTTTTAGAAGTCGGGATATGAATATCTATTTAATAATGTTTATGTAACAAAAGTAATTTTCTTGGCCAAATTCCTTTACATTTTGGACAAATTTAGATATTCTTTATTATTGTTATTATTAAATATAGATTATTCTTTCATACAATACATCTCAAGGACAATTTCCCCTTCCTCCAATTCCTCCAACCCTCAACCACCCCTTTTGCCCAGGTCCATGCCCCTTCTATCTACATGTAGAAAAGAGCAAGTCTCCAAGAGAAAACACCCAAATACAACAAAAGAAGATAAAATAAGACAAGGCAAAAGCCCTCATATTAAGGCTGAATGAGTATGCCCTTGTGAAAAGATAGGGTGTCTTTAGTATATGCCCACGAGTGGTATAGCTGGTTCTTCAGGTTGATCAGTTCCCAGTTTTCAGAGAAACTGCTATATTGATTTCCAAGGTGTCTGTACAAGTGTGCACTCCCACCAGCAATGGAGGAGTGTTCCTCTAGCTCCACATCCTTACCAACATGAGCTGTCACTTGTGATTTTGATCTTAGCCATTCTGACAGGTGTAAGTTGAAAACTCAAAGTTATTTTAATTTGCATTATCCTTATGACTAAGCGTATTGAACATCTCTTTAAGCATTTTCAGCCATTTGAGATTCCTCTAGTGAGAATTTCTATTGAGATCTTTTCCTCAATTTTATCCAACATAATATTTTTATTAATTATTTGGGAATTTCATACAATGCACCCTGATCAAACTTGTTTCCCATTCCTTCCAGGTCCACCTCCCACTTTTGTGCCTTATGACAAAAGAAGAAGAAGGAGGAGAAAGAGAAGAAGAAACTCACCACCAGGTCCAATTTGTGTTGTCCATATACTCCTAGCTTATTTAAACTCCCAGTGGTTATCACCTTTAAAAAAAACTGAGTCCTTCAGCACCTCCCCCCAACACCCGAAGCCATCAATTGGGAGGAGCTACACTTCAGCATCTTTATCACAACTTTTAAGGACTTTCTTCATTTCTGGACTATATCTTCTTTTGTGCAGGGAGATAGAGTTTAGTACAGAAGCCTTCAATATCTATCATTCTCAGTCATGAGTCTGCAGTCTTTGATACCACTACAAAAGAAGCTTCCATACTCAAAGCAATTAGTGGCAACGCAGATCATTGACATCAACATAGTTTCCAGGAGCAGCATGGATCATGGTAATCCCTGAAGGAGACTTAACCCAGAAAACAAATATTCATCATTGGGTGTCTTATTGCTGCTCACAGTCAGTGTAAGCTTGCAGGCGGACATTATATCCAGGGGAAGGACTTGCAAGAGTGCCAGGCCACTGTATATCACCTTGCCCTTGGCACTGGCCACCTTGGCCGTACCCAAATCACTACCATTGTGTTTGCAGATTTTGGCTAGTGCCACAACCCTAGTTGCCAGTTATCCCCACAGTAGTGTGAGCAACCCTAGTGGAAGCAGCAGTGGCAGTTCTATGCCAGAGGCACATTTTGTAGTGGCACCACTCTTGCTGGTAACTATGGGGAAATGAAGGCCAGGTGGTGGCCTGAGACTCCAGGCAGCTTGAGGACCAGCTCCATTCATCAGCAACATGCTCCTATGTCTGCAGCAGTCTGGCTCACAAATCTGTCTCCATATCTCTGTCTCTGGTCATACTCCTCTTTTTCTCTACCATGTCAGCTGCCACCTCCATCTCCATGACCCTGGGCTTGCTCTGCTGCTACTGCTGTTGGTGGTTCATGTAGGCCACAACCTGGGCCCGCATAAAGCTGTAAGTCTGGACTGGAGGACCCAGTGAGTAGATAACTGTAAGCCTAAGCATCAGCGGGGTACCTTCTGTTTCTGTTGTTCCCAATTTTTAATAGATATTTGTTTTTTGGTATCTAGTTTCTAGAGTTCTTTATATATTTTGGATATTATTTCTCTATCTGATTTGAATTTAGTAAGAACCCTTTCCTGTTCTGTAGACTCTTGTCCAGTCAACTTTGTCCTGTTGACTATATCCTTTGCCTTACAGGAGCTTTTCAGTTTCATCAGGTTCCATTTATTAATTGTTGATCTTAGTGCCTGCTTTATAGGTACAGTGTTCAGGAAGTTGTTTCCTGTGCCAATGAGATCAAGGCTGTTCTCCACTTTCTTTTCTATCAGGTTCACTGTATCTGATTTTATGTTGATGCCTTTAATCCAGTTCTACTGGAGTTTTGTGAAGAGTGATGACTATGGACATATTTGTATTCATCTACATGCAGATAAACTATTTTATCAGCACTGTAGCTGAAGTTTTCTCCAGTCCTGTTCAACTCCATGGACCTGCAACTGCTTATAAAATAATCACTCAGAAGCTTCTATTAATTAAAGTGCTCGGCCATTAGCTCAGGCCTACCTCTGACTAGCTCTTACACTTACACTCAGCCCATTTCTGTTAATCTATATGTTGCCACATGTTCCGTGGCTTTACCTATTGCCTTTACATGCTGTTCCCTGGACAGCAGGCTGGCCTCTCTCTCAGCCTTCCCACAATTCTCTTCTCTGCTTGTCCCACCTATAACTTCCTGCCTGGCTACTGACCAATTAGCATTTTATTTATACAGAGCAATATCTATAGCACAGCACCATTTGTTGAAGATGCTGTTTCTTTTCCAGTAGGTATTTCTGGCTTCTTTATAAAAAATCAAGTGTACATAGGTAGGTGTATTTATGTCTGGTTTTTGATTCAATCTCATTGATCAACCTGTCTGTTTTTAATTCCAAAACCAAGCATTTTTTGTTATTATAGTTCTGTAGTACAACTTGAAATCAATGATGGAGATACTTCTAGTAGTTCCTTTATTGTTCAGGATAATTTTAGTTATCCTGAGCTTTTTGTTATGTTTTGTTATTCCACATGAAGTTGAGAATTGTCTTTTTTTTAAATTTATTTTATTTTACAATACTATTCAGTTCTATATAACAGCCACAGATTCCCTTGTTCTCTCCCTTCCTGCCCCCCTCCCCTCCCCCCCAGCACACCCCCCATTCCTACCTCCTCCAGATCAAGGTCTCCCCCGAAGACTGAGATCGACCTAATAGACTCAGTCCAGGCAGGTCCAGTCCCCTCCTCCCAGATTGAGCCAATTGTCTTTTAAAGACATAGAAAGAATTGTGTTGGAATTTTTATGTGGATTTCATTCAATCTCTAGATTGCTTTTGGTAGGATAGCCATTTTTTCTATATTTATTCCAGTAATTCATGAGTATTAACATTTTTCCATAATCTTTTATTTTCTTTATTTTTTCTCAAATACTTATTATTTTTTATGCAAGACTTCTACTTGCTTAGTTAACATTAACCCAGATATTTTATGTAATTTGAGGCTATTATGAAGTGTGCTGTTTCTCTGATTTTTCTTAGTCCATTTTTCATTTGTATAAGGGAGGCTACTGAATTTTTTGAGTTAATATTGTGTCTAGGCACTTCACTAAAGGTATTTATAAGCAGTAGGAGTTCTCTGGCAGAATTTCTGGAATGACTTATGTATGCTATCATATCATCTGCAAATATCCATACTTTGATTTCTTCCTTTCCAATTAGAATCCCCTTGGTTGCCTACAGTTGTCTTATTACTCTAGCTAAAACTTCAAAGCACTATATTGTCATATAGTTATATAAATCATAACAAGAGAGTAGAAAAACAAGTCTTATTCCTGATTTTAGATGATTTGATTTGAGTTTCTTTTCAAATAATTTGATGTAGCCCATGGCTTGCTGTATATTGCCTTTATTATGTTTAGATATGGCCCTTGTATCCCTGATCTTTCCAAGACATTTATTATTAAGGGGTGTTGGATTTTGTCAAAGACTTTCTCTACATCTAATGAAATGATTGTGTGTGTGTGTGTGTGTGTGTGTGTGTGTGTGTGTGTTTCTCCCAGTTTGTTTATATGGTAGAGTACATTGGCTAATTTTTTGTATATTGAACCATCTCTGCCTTTCTGGGTGGAAGTCTATTTGATCATCATAGATGATATTTTTGATGTGTTCATGGATTTGGTTTGTCAGTATTTTATTGAGTGTTTTTTGCATCAATGTTCATAGTGGAAACTGGTCTGTAATTCTTTTTCCTTGTTGAGTCTTCATGTGGTTAGGGTACTAGTATTAGAGTATTATTGGCATTAGCTCTTAGTTGAAGGTATGGAAGAATTCTGTATTAAAACAGTCTGGTCCTGAGCTATTTTGTTGGGTAGACTTTTAGTGACTGTTTCTAATTCACTAGGAGTTATAGGTCTATTTTTATTTATTGTCTAATCTTTATTTAACTTGGGTAAGAGGTACCTTTTGAGAATATTATAGATTTCTTTTAGGTTTTACAATTTGGTGGAGTACAGTTTTTTAAAATATGTTCTTATGATTCTCTGGATTTCCTCACTGTTTGTTATGTCCTGTTTTTTTTTTTCTGATTTTGTTAATTTTGATATTCTTTGTCTTTTTGTTAGTTTTGCTTAGTTTTATTTCTACCTTGTTGACTTTCTCAAAGAACCAATCTTTGTTTCATTGATTCTTTATTTTACTCTCTTTATTTTCTTTTATTTCAATCCTCAGTTTGATTATTTCTTCCCATATATTCCTTTTAGGTGTGTTTCTTACTTTTTGTTCTAGATTTTTCAGGTGTGCTATTAAGGTGCTAGTATGAGATAGCTCCAGTTTTTCTTTTTCTTTTTCTTTTTTTTTTTTTTTGTGTGTGTGTGTGTGTGTGTGTGTGTGTGTGTGTGTGTGGGCACTTAGTGATATGAACTTTCTTCTAAGGACTGCTTTCATTGTGTTCCATAAGTTTATGTATGCACTGTATTCATTTGTACTTGATTCAATAAAATATTTATTTATTTGTTCTTTATTTTTGTCTTAACCCACTTTTCATTCAATAGAGGGTTCAGTTTCCACGAGTTTTTATGTTTTCTGTTATTTCTGTTGTTTTGATATCCAACTTTAATCTGTGGTGGTTTGATAGAATGCCTGGAGTTCTTCTATCTGTTGATATGTGCTTTGTGACAGAGTATGGTCATTTTTGCAGAAAGTTCAATGAGGTGCTGAGAAGAAGGTATAGTCTGTAATGTTTGAGTGAAATGTTCTTTAAATATCTGTTAGATTTATTTCATTTATGATGCCTGTTAGCTCTAGTATTTCTCTGTTCTGTTTTTGTCTGGATGACCTGCCCAAGGTTAGAGTGGGATATTGAAGTTTCCCACTGTCAGTGTGTGAGGATTAATATGTGAGTTAAGCTGTAGTAGTACATCTTTTATAAACTTGGATTCCATTGTGTTTGGGCATTGATGTTAGTGAACTGAAATATCATCTTGGTGGATATTTCCTTTGATGAATATGTAGTGTCTTTCCCTATCTCTTTTGGTTTTTTATTTGAAGTTCATTTTGTTAGATATTAAAATGCTTATACTAGCTTGCTTTATAGATTCATTTGCTTGGAATATTTTTTCCAACCCTTTATCCTAAAGGAACATCTATTCTTGATGTTGAGGTGTGTTTCTTGGCTGCAGCTGAAGGATGGGTCATGTTTTTACATCTACTATGTTAGTATGTGTCTTTTTATTGGGGAATTGAGAGCATTAATATTGAGAGATATCAATAACAAATGATTGTTAATTCCTGTTATTTTGTTGTTAGTGGTGGTTGTGGTTTTAGTGCAGGTGGTGATTTTTTTCTTGTGTGTGTGTGTGTGTGTGTGTGTGTGTGTGTGTGTGCATGTTCACATGTGCATGCATGTGTACATGTGTTTTCCTTCTTTAGGTTTTGCTGGTGTGAGATTATTTATTTCCTGCATTTTTATAGGTGTAGTTAACCTTCTTAGTTTAGAATTTTTCTTCTAGTACTTTCTGTAAGGCTGGATTTGTAAAGAGATGTTGATCAAATTTGAATTTATCATCAAATATCTTATTTTCTCCATCTATGGTGATTGAAAGTTTTGTTGGGTATAGTAGTCTGGGTTGGCTTCTGTGGTTTCTTAGAATCTGCAGTACATCTTTCCAGGCACATCTGGCTTTTAGACTCACCATTGAGAATTCAGGTCTAATTTGAATAGGTCTGACATTATATGTTACTTGGTCTTGTTTCCCTTTAGCTATTAATATTCTTTCTTTGTTTTCTGTGTTTAATGTCTTGCTCATTATGTGGGAAGGGTGCTGTCTTTTCTGATCCAATCTATTTCATGTTCTTTAAACTTCTTGTACCTTTATAGCCATCTCCTTTTAATTAGGGAATTTTTCTTTTCTTTTATTTTACAATACCATTCAGTTCTACATATCAGCCACGGATTCCCTTGTTCTCCCACCTCCTGCCCCCTACCCCTTCCCCCCAGCACACCCCCCATTCCCACCTCCTCCAGGGCAAAGCCTCCCCAGAGGACTGAGATCAACCTGGTAGACTCGGTCCAGGCAGGTCCAGTCCCCTCCTCCAAGACTGAGCCAAGCGTACCTGCATAAACCCCAGGTTTCACACAGCTGACTCATGCAATGAGCACAGGACCCAGTCCCACTGCCTAGATGCCTCCCAAACAGAGGGAAATTTTCTTCTATGATTTTTTTGAAAATATTTTCTGGACTTTTGAGCTCAGATTCTTCTCCTTCATCTATTCCTTTTACTTTTAGGTTTGTTCTTTTCACAGTGTCCCATATTTCCTGGATATTTTCTGTTACAATTTTTTTTTTTTAGATTTAACATTTCCCTTAATTGGTGTATCTGTTTCTTGTATCTTCAATGACTGAGATTCTCTCCTCCATCTTTTGTATTATATAGCTTGCTTATTTAGTTCCAGATCCAATTCCTAAATTTTTCATTTCCAGAATTCCCTCAATTTTTGTTTCCTGTGTTGTGTCTATTTCCATTTTTCAGGTTCTGAACAGTTCTGTCTGTTTCTTCCAACTGTTTTTCCTCGGCTTTCTTTAAGGGATCTATTGATGTCCTCCAATTGTTTGTATTTCTTTAAGATATTTATTCATTTATTCTTTAAGGACCTCTATCAACTTAATATAGGTGGTTTCATAGTCTTTTTTCTAGTTTTTCAGCTATATTGGAACATTCAGGTCCTGCTGTGGTATGATAGCTGGGCTTTAGTGGAAACATATTCCCTGGCTGTTATTGATTGTGTTTTTGATGATGGATGGCATCTAGGGGGTTTTGGGTGATTATAATTCTATGTGCCAATTTATGGGAGATCCGGAAAGGATGGTCTGTGGGAAGCATGGGAGGCGCAGATGGGGGAAAGGATGGCTGTAGCTGGGATGAGTCTGAGGGGTTGGGTTTGCTGGGGGAGCAGAGAGAGCAGAGAATGTCTGTGGTCAGGCTACCTTGTGTTCATACTTATTGAAGGGCTGTCCAAGTGATGTTTGCTCATGCTCCAGTGAGTATATGAGCAATACAAACTGAACATGGTTTCATTTTTTTCTTCTTTCCTATGGGTGAAGTCACAAGGGAGTGAGCATGAATCTGTGAGGACTGGGAAGTGAATGTGATCAAGGTGCATTATGTGAAACTTCCAAATAATCAATAAAAATATGCTGAAAAAAATGTATGTGCTTGTTAAGGTACAACTACCTGAATTGTTCATTTATAAGAATCCTTGTTTATTTTAGTATGTCCTTACTGCATTTGAGTGAAAGAAATATTTCATATTTTATGTTGCTAAACATTTAGGAGCACTTGCTTTTTATTTTATTTTAATCACAGAAACTTCATTATCATAATTTTTGTTTGTAACTTTTAGTGCTAGATGATAATTTTAAAAACTGACAATAAATAAAAGATTAAAATTAAGAAAATTAAAAAAAACTATTTTATTTTTTCTATAATTTTCTAAATCATCTAACATGTATTCCCATGGTAATAATTATTTATTGAAAGCTTAAGGCAGTAACAGAACAGGTAAAATTAATTCCCCTGCATTGTCAAGCTTCAAAAGCTAATGAATAGAGAAGGGCACATAGAAATTCACACCAAACAGCAAATACTAAAGAAATGCGCAAGTATCTAGTTCAGTTGATAGTAGGAGATAAAAATCAAAATGACATCTTAACAAGTATTGCTACCAATGTCTGTTGTGAGGATCAGGAGCAGACAGGAACAAATTTGATATAAGGAGCACTGGCAAATATTTCTGCTGTTTGCAAGCTAATTTATCTCAGCAAACCCAAACTAATTCAGGGATCAGCTTGAATCTGAAGCAGCTGTCCTCATAACTGGATAGGATTAAACAAATTATTTATCACCACACAAGCCTCTCTGCCATTCTTTTGGCTGACATATGGATGTCTTCCAGTTCTCTTAATTTTCAATACATTTGGGACACAATCACTGAAGGTGACATGTGGCATGTGTCACAATTACACTCTTGGGACCAAGCAGATGTTTCTAGAGAAATCATACACATACAGACACCTAGAGACAATTCTATATATAAAGATTTTGGAATTGATAGATTGAAGTCTACATAAATATACAAACAACAGAAACTTTGCCAAAACTCCACTGGCCTCAATTAGAGGTCAAATTTGTTTTCCCTAGGTATTATGTGTGTTCATTCAGCATAATTAATTAGAGCTATAGATGTTCATACTTGTAAAAAGACTTTAAACCAGTGAATATTGAGAACCCTCCCAAATCATGAGATGACTTTATTAATCTGTCAAAATAGTACATTCTGCATAGGAAATCACAGTAATCTGTGTGTGTGTGCATATTATACAGTATATATATATATATATATATATGTATATATATATATATATATACATAGCAAGATTTAAACATTGATTATATGTATACATACAGTACACACATGTATATATGCATACACTTGCATACATATAATCTCTATATATATGTAAAATATATACACATATTTATATACATACTTATATAAAATCAATGCTTAAATCTTACTATGAAATCCAAATAATCTTGACCAACAAGATTCCATGTGGCATTCCTCAAATACCCATGAAAATTATATATAAATTATATATAAAGTATATTGTATATTTAATATGTAATATATATAAACTTTATTTATATTATGCATTTATATATAAATTGTGCCTATTATATATTTAAATTGCTTTACCAATATTGGAAGTCAACTATTTGTTTTATTATTAAGATGAGAATCAATTTATTTTAGGGAGAAGAAATTCTCCTTCAAAATATGAATGTCTGTGTAACTTCAACATTGTTTATGAACAAGAATGGAATACATTTAATTTCTGAAAAGGATGAGCTAGTAAACATGCAGGAGGCTATGATATGCCAATGGCCACACAGCTGAGGCACTGTCCCTTTAAGGACCTTTAGAAAAGCATGTTGCTATGGTAGAGTCTGTTGCTTGGTACTTTCAAACCACAAACCATAATACAAGTCTGACCATTTTCCAGGTCAGGTGTATTAGTTGGTCTTTATGTACACTTACACATAAAAGTGACAGATAAAAGTCCTATAAAATCTCCAGGCCTGCCTTGCTTAAAAACCTGGAGCTTTCCCACTGAGCTTTCAAAGCAAAAAGTTGCTGACAGCAACTTTCAAGTTTAGCAGTGTGTTCCTCCCAACTGTCTACTGCAAAGAAGGAGTCTTAGAAATCAGATTTTCCTTAAAGGGACAAATGTAAATTTTCAGTAAAATGTTTGTTTACGGAAACTTAACCAGGCCTTCACTCTAATAAGTGACCTAATTGTTTACTTAGCTTCAAAGGCCATTAAATAATTGCAAATGGCTATCAAACTATAGCACTGATATTTCTAAAATTACTACCTGCTACTTTCCCAGTAGTTATACCATTTAATTTCAGAATACCCCATAAGAGACAACCAAAAACAAAAACCAAATATACATATTAATTAGGAGATAACCTAGCCATTTACTATATGTTTATCATGATAGTGTCACCATATTGTGGCTTTTGGACTGTTCCCCAAAGAAATCCTCTTTGCACATGCCTCTACTGAGTACTGTTCTCATGCTGATGCTGTTTTCAGTGCTTACTTCTGTTGGTGACTTGCATACAAAACAGAGATGTAGTCAAACTCTCCAATCCAGCATCCACACAGAATATGTATGTATTCACTTGAGAGCAGCCTGAAGAACTCCTGTCTACCCAGTCCTGTCCACATTGCTGGTCGTTTAATCAGAGAATATATTGTGGGATGGAATGACATCCTGATCAAGGGAGGATGCCTTTTCCTGGAAAGTAGGGGTATTTCATGTTCTTCCTGCGGCATTCTCAGGCTCTGGCTGAAGGTCTGTAGCTCGCCCTGGCTTATGAATCCAGCCCATTAGTGCAGACCATCTTGCAAACAAAGGACTGGCAGGATTATATCATCTATCATTATGTACACGGCCCATCTCTCACTTTGTAACCTTGGAAAATCTCAAGAATTGTATGTCTAGCTCCTGAAGGGACAAAAAGCTCAATTTTTATAATTTTACAAATGGATAACTATATACGGCAAAATAAACTGCGGGTGTCTTAATTTATGAAACATTAATTCATTACAGTGATTTTAAACATGGGCAGATATTATGCATTTGATGCCCAAAACAGTATTTTAACGTCTCCCCATTATGGAAGCTACTTGTTGTGATGTTATCTTGATTGGGTTAAGGAATATCTAGGGAGTTGAAAAGTATACTGTTGAGTATAACTCAACAGGTTATTTCCAGAGAGGAATAGCTAAGGGAGAAAGTTCTATCCTGATGTAAGTGATAAGCGATCATGGACTGGGGTCCTGAAGCAAGTGAAAAGATAAAAAGAAAGAGTTTAGTGAGGATTCTAGATTTCCTTTCTCTGTGTCCTGGTCCACTGAGATGCAAGAAAGTAGCTTCCTTGGAGCTACCACCCATCACTCCTGCCCCATCATGATGGACTGTATCCTCTTAATAGTGAGACAATAAAAATGTTTTCCTTGCCAGATTTTTTAAAATAATACCAAGAAGTAAAGTCACTCATGTGTACACTCAGGTTGAACAGATAATATCAAGGCAAATGTACCCATCATACTCTAGAAAAAATGGCACGTTTTATTAGAAAAGTATAATACTATGTTTATACATGTTACACATACAGAAGCAAACACACTGAGAGTGAAAAAAAGTAACATTCAAAATACATTGGTTATATCACATTCATTAAATTTTACAATTGAGATATTTTCCATCATTCATCTCAATAAAACAAGCAGAATTCTCTCTTTCCTATAGAGTCAAATAATTGTACATCCAAGAGTCCCCATGGCCATTTAGATAACATAGTGAAACAATGTAAAATAAGTAGCTCCTGCTCTTGTTTTCTACTCCAGTGACCCATTATCGATCATATAATAAAATATACCTGATGAAAAATTCATCTTTTCTCTCCAATTGCATACCAGCAGCTAAGCAGAAAGCTTACATTCACATGGAATTTGAAAGGTAAGCAGCACTCTCACCATGGAAGAGAAAATGGCCTCTCAGGTATCCATTCTAGTGTCCATTCTGAATGTTACATGTTACTGTATAAACTTGTCTTTTAAAGCAAGTGTGCTGCAGAAAAGCATTAAGACTCAAAATCAAACAATGAGTATCACAGAGTCTGTGGTTAACATAAAATAGCTCATCTCAACTACAGGGTTTTGGTGCCTAGAGGCAAGGTCACATCTACTATAGTACACTTAATGGGAGAAGTTCTCAACTAGCAGCTTGCATGCTGTGGCTGTTTCTGTCAGAATTTCACTGGTCCTCCACATTCCTGCTGATAAACTTGTCTGGAAGACGACCTCTGGTTATTATGGTATGTTGTTTTCAGAGCAGATAACAGTGTGTGCTCAGTTTAGGTTTTCTCCTTTAGGGGTACATTAGATGAAAATGATCATATGCTGGCTCCTAATCAAAGCTCACAAACACTCCCAGGAGGTCTGCTGGTTGGTGAAATGTACAGATTTTAGAATACCTAAGAGTATTTGAATAAAGACCTATGGCAACCTGAAAATATACTCTGGCTCCATTTCCACCGGGCGGTGGTGGTGCACACCTTTAATCCCAGCACTTGGGAGGCAGAGCCAGGTGGATCTCTGTGAGTTCGAGGCCAGCCTGGGTTACCAAGTGAGTTCCAGGAAAGGCACAAAGCTACACAGAGGAACCCTGTCTCGAAAAACCAATATATATATATATATATATATATATATATATATATATATATATCACATCCATTTTTTATAAATAAAACACTGACTACTTTGCCTTTTCATATGCATGAGCTTGAAAACTTCAATAAATATTACACAGAAATGTTTCACAAAAACATTTAACAAATCTTAAATGCAAGAAAGTCTAAATTAAAACAAATTTGTTAATTTACCTTGATAGTATAGTTACATTTATTTTCAGAAATAATGCTATGTAAGTGAAAATCTATAGAATAAATAGTCTCTTACACACATATCAATGAAAATTAGCACTTGAGAGATAACTGTTGCATGCTTTATAGCACATAGAATAAATTTGTCAGTAACATAGCTTAAAAAGACTTTTTTGGTTAATATCATATCACATTTGTTCAAATTCAAAAGTCCAAATGTGTTAACATCCCTACAATTTGGGTGGTTCCAGTGAAATATGTCTAAATCCTAAGGCAGACCAATTCACCCAAAGATCTAACACTTCAGTGGCACAAAGTATAAAACTCATGGTTTCACAGTGTACCAGGAAAACTTATGATCAGATGCTCCCTTCTTTTCTTTTTTATCTGTCATCATTTTTTTGAACGTGGCAAGAAATCTCCAGTCTCAAAGCCCAAAATGTGTTTATTTCTCAGGATGCAATATTATTAATTCAGATAGTTAAAATTTTCTATTATCTTTCAAATGTGGCTTCTCAAATGGTATTTCTTCTGTGGGCTTTGAATTCATATTACACAAAAGCCCAAGTCATTCACTAACACACAATAGCTAAGATATCATAAACACATCTTTTATCTCTCTCTAAAGCACTCACCATTTCTAAGAATGTATTCATCTGTTATCAATTAATATATATTGTACTATTGATATTATTTCAACAGCCACAGTAACTGCTATCAGAATTTTATTAATATCCTGATTCCTGATAGACATCTTCTTGAGAAAATTTTATAAATAACTGTGCACACACACACACACACACACACACACACACACACACACACATCTGTATTATAAACAGGAATAATTACCTTCCATATACAGAATTCTTGATCCCACTAATAATTTATGTTATGTTTATGTTATGTTATGTTATGTTATGTTATGTGTGTTTTTCTTTCCTATAGTTATAGAACTCTACATAGGGTTTGAGAAATATGGCTGAGAACCATGGTAAAGAACCCCTGCTGGGGGTCAACAAAGTGAAAGTCGATAATTATGTGTTATCTGTTTTGCATCTAGATCATAGCTGCTTGTATTCCAGCTGCAATCTTTTATTGTAAAGTCATTGGAACTTACTAGTGTGGGAGTTTTGTGACTCTTCCATATAAATTTCCAGTGCATTTTTGTCAATGCTTTTGACAAAGTTAGTCTAACTCAAGTTTTGATAGGTTCAAGTACCGTTCATTAATTCTATGTCTTATAATTGGAAAATATTACAAGCAGATTACAATCATAAAATAACAAATTTAATTCATCTTGAGATACAGACTGTTTGAGGCATAATACCAATGTGAAATTTATATATTTAATACTTTTCTCTATCCGAGAGATAAATATTACCAAATATAAATGATTTCCCAACATGATATTTATGAATGAAATCAAGAATGTGACACTTTTAGATGTCCTCTGGAAGAAGTATGTCATGTTGATTAATGTAATTGAAACCACTGTACAAGGTCAATTTGCTAACATTTAGGAAGCTTCACACACAGCAATGAGATTAAATGAGATGCAGTTCCTGCTTCTCATCTTCTGAGTTATCATGAAGTAAAGGCACCAATATTTTTTGGATTGAGATTTTACTTTACTTAATATTAAAACTTTTTTCCATTTCTGTTCAAGGACTTCTTATGTCTCATTTAATTGTTTTATTAGTCATGGATATAATGTATCTGTTAAGCCAGGGGAAGTGTGCTTTCAGAAAAATGAGGCCCAATTACTAAGAATGGTTTCACTGCTTTGTAATAAGGTTTGTGTCTCTGATACACTACACATAGATATTGGTGGGAGCAGAGGAATAAATGTGAAAGCTTTGCCATTTTCAGTACCTATGAAAAACTGCATATTAGTATCAGATATAGGAATAAGTTAGTACAGTATTTTCAGAAATATCTAAGAGATTTTATTTTGGAGGATGGTAGAAGCAGTTGATTTCAGGGCTGATTGTTTATATGGCCATAATAGGTTCTGCTACTGAATAAAGTCTCTACTCATATCCTTGTTTATCTTAGTACTTTTCCCAAAGATCAAGTTATGGAATCAGCCACAATGGCTATTAAGTAATGGATGGATGAGTGGACACATGGTCCATTGGTTATCAGTACTTGCTGGTCTTACAGAGGACCTGAGCTCAGTTCCCAGTACCAAAATGGCCACTCGCAACCAGATGGAACTCCATTTGCAGGAAATTCAATGTCTTCTTTGGGCCTCCTCTGCCACCAGTCACACAGGAGCGACAAATCCACACACAAACACATAATATAAAAATCTTTCTAAAAAGGGAGATGAATGGATATAGAAAGAATATATATAGGTACATATGTATTATGTATATGTATGTATGTATGTATATATATATATATATATATATATATATATATATATATATATACTTTAGTACAATTCAGCCATTAAGAAACAACAGATTTGTGTACTGGGAAATTGAACAGGACTAGAGATCGTCATGTCAAAAATAAATCAGGATGAATACCAAAAGAGCATATATTTCCCTCATGTGCAAATGAGGACATATAAATATGGACTGAAATACACAATGCTTTGAAACATGGGAGGGAATTATTTTCATAGAGGAAGAGGACCAGTGAAAGGAAGGGATGGAGGAGTGTAGATATAACCAACCATCTTATTAAATAAGAAACAGAGAACTAATGCAAAGAAGAAAGCCAAGAGGTCAGAGCTAAGAGCTAAAAACCTTACCCTTACTCCCGCGGTGGTCCTACCTCTCCAAAAGAGACCTACTTCCTGTGTCTGTCTTTTTTTTTTTTTATAGAGTTTCTGTTCTGCCTTCTCATTGGTTGTAAACCCAACCATATGACCTCCTAGTCACTGCCTGTCTGTACAGACCTCCTGGTCCTCTATGGTTGGTATTGAGATTAAGGCGTGTGTCTCCAATGCTGGCTGTATTCTTGAACACACAGAGATCTACCTAGCTCTGCCTACCAAGTGCTGGGATTAAAGGCATGTACCACCATCGCCCAGCTTTCCTATGGCTTGCTAATAGCTCTGACCCCCAGGCAACTTTATTTATTAACATACAAATAACATTTTAGTACAAATAAAATATCACCATAGAGGAGGGAGTAATTCTAAAATCACAACATTCTAAAATTCTAAAAGAACACAACACATATATGTATAAGTAATAATCAAAAATTATACTGAAGATTGATATACATCAGTGAAGAATACTAAATGCATACCTCCAAAATATTATATAAACTAGAAATTTCTACAAAAATACATAGGGATTAAAATACATTAACAATGATCCATATTTCTACAACAGATTTGAATATTAGAAAGTGTTTGTATTTGCTAATGGTGATACTGTACCAGCATTTGGGGATTTTCACTCCTAAGTAGATACATAGCAACATAAGGCAAGATTTTGTTTAAGGCATTTATTTCTTCCATTCATCCTTCATTTTCTTGTCCATCATTTGCTTGCTTTCAATTTTACCTGTAACTAACACCTTAAAAACACCTGAAAAAAAGGTTTTCTGATAATATTAAAAGCTAAATTTAGTGCATATGAGAGCTTAATAGTTATTGAGAAACAATCATAAATCAAAACTATTTATTTTATTTCTCATTGAAATCTGTATTTCTGTTCTGCTTTTATAAGTTTGCAAATCACAGTACTTTTTATCATTCCTTAATGGGCAGATCATTTCCAAATTAAATTCTGGGGCCACTTCCTTTTTGGTAGTAGCATATCTATATAGTCAATTTAATTACAAAAACATTAAATAAATGTCCTATTACTTTAGGATCCTTTGTAAAGTGATAAAATAAGTTTACCTATGACCTAATAACTAAAAGCTTTGAGAAGTCATGCATTTATTTTGTTAGACTTTGAATAATGCATTTTGAATATTTAAACATATGTCTTCACAAGTTCTATGCCAGGAGACTTTGATTATTGAAATGCAACTAGTTTATTTTGTTCATATCAAAGGCTAATTTACCAGGTCAATTTGGAAGAGAGAAGTGAATTTAACCTATTATCCTATCCTTAAAAAGTCGTAAGGAATATTACCCTTGTATTACAGTCCAACTGTAAAAGCCTAAGGCTTAATAATTGATAGATGTATCTGATTTGACTCACATCTACCTTTGAGATTTTTAAGTTTTCAAATTTTTAAAAGTAACTTCAGCTACTTCTTCAAAACATCTGTGAAGGAGGTTTTAAAAGTACACTCAAATAACACAATGTCTATATTTTGAATCAGTATGTTTAGAAGTTCCATTAACTTATGATAGTTTTCCTTAATTATAGTCATGCCAACTGACAGAAAAAGAAAATGTATTATGCATTATGCTCATTTTAAGTTAGAAGAAGAATATAAATATCTAAAATGTGATTTTATTACCACATGTTTTTTCTTCATTTTACCAGCTACCCCAGTAATCATGCAAAGATCCTCATATTCGTCACAAACACATAAAAACAAAAGGTGCATGAAATGATTAAATTATTCATCATATCATTAAGCCACCCATTTTACAAATGAGGAAATTCAAATATCAAGTTGATGCATTTTCTTTTGAAGTTCATACAGGATGTAGGTGGAGTTAGCTTTTTTCTGGTTATAAACTGCGTAGATGTTAAAATTCAAGCAGAAAGAGTCATCATACTGTACTACATAGAGAATACAACAAGAAATTCCTATATCTCTAGTTACCATGCCAGACAAGGAATTGTGCTAAAGCCTCCATTTAAACAGAAATAACATTTTGTGGAAATCTTTCCATAGGTGTTTCTAAATTTAAAGGCAATATAGTCAATTAGGTTTTGCTCTTCAGTCATTGATGGTAGAGGAAGTGGAGAAAAAGGCCTTTTTGAAAGAGAAGATGTTAATCTCTTAGATATTGCTTCCTATGAAATAAAAAACAAGAACAAAATAAGCTAAATCCAAACAAAACAATAATATTTTAATTTGATATATGTGTCTACTTTAAATTCTCATCTGATATAAATACTTGTAACTTGAATTCCTAAATTGGTCTTATAGTTAAAAAAAACAAACATGGAGACAGATATTGGGGTAAATGCTGCAAGATCAAAGAAACAAAGGAACAAGACACTGCCATGTCTCACCTCACCAACTCCATGATCTGACTGTCTCTGAGTTCTCAGCCAAAGGCCTCTAGCTGAAAATCTTTTAGTTCCTGTCTCCTTATGCCTTATATATCTTTCTCTGTTAAGTCATCACTTCCTTCCTAGTGCTGATATTAATGGCCTGTGTGTTTACCAAATACTGGGATTAAAAGTGTGAGATCTCAAGTGCTGGGATTAAAGGCATGTGACTCCCAAGTACTAGGATTAAAGGTGTGTGCCACTGCCACCACTGCCTGGTTCTGATTCCTTCCTACAATGAGACAATCTTATGTAGTCCAGGGTGGCTTTGAACTTACAGAAATCCAGATGGATCTTTGCCTCCTGAGTGCTAGGATTAAAGGTATGTTCCACTACTGTCTAGTTTCTATGTTTAATATACTGGTTGTTCTGTTATCTGGTCTTCAGGCAAATTTTATTAGGGTACACAATATGTCACCACAAATACTTTCTGATGTTAGAAAGTTAAACAATCACTTTATGTACAGAAATACCTGTAATATATAATACTTTTAATTTCACATTCTCAATGCTCAGGAAGGAGACACAGATAAAATTATAAAATATTCATGTTATAAGCACTAGTACCTGAGTTAAATGCTTAGAAACTAAGTGGAAAAAAATTGATAAGCTGGCACAGACTTTAATGATAGTCCTGAGGAGATGGAGACAGGCAGATCCTTGTTACTCAAGGACCAGCCCAACTAGCCTACCTGACATGTTCGAGGCCAATGAGACACTCTGTGAGACACAATGTAGATAGCACCCAAGGACTCGCTCTCCAGAATTCTTATGCACATGCACATTCACATACACAAAAAAAAATTACAAAATAAAACTCAGATAAGGCAAGTAGAATGGTGATTGGTTGGTAGAGTACAATACAAATATAAGTCATTAAATGTTAGAAAAAAATAAAACAATGTTATTTTAGGGAAAAACACATTGTGATTAATGACATAGAGAAAACATTAGCTGTGTACAGGTTAACAGAAAAATGAGTTGAGAAACTCAGAAAAGTTAAAGATCTCTTTGTCCTTTTTGTTGAATATTGAATATCCTATCTATAATGTGTGCTTTATGGTAGTTGCAAATTATAATGGATTATTTTATAACTTCTTCAGTACATATCATAGAAATGCAATTTCTTTCATTTCTCACCTAATATATAGATAAACCTCATGAAGCAACTATGCATTCATATTTCATTTTCATAGCAACATCTTAAGTCTTTTACATGTTTACTGTATCTTTATTTGAAAAAAAGGTAAAAATGTGTTTGAAAATAGTGAATGCAAATGCAAATAAACAATCCAACTCAGAAGTTTTGATCACTGAATATAGAATAATTTGATAGTATACTACAAAGGATGGTTGACATTAGAAATTAAATTAATTCCCTAGATGGAAAAAAAAGGAGCAAAGCTAAAGATTAATGTGAGAGAGAAAAGTTTTGAGGCATGTGCATTTCTTTTTCTTAGGACTTTATTCTTGAAAGACACAATTATATAGTTTCCACAAAATTGTCGACAAAGTATCTATATAAGAAGCAAGGATTAGCCACCTAGTTAATTTGCTGGTTATTACAACATTCTCCATTGCCAAAATGTGTAGAAAAAAATCTATCACATTTCTTGTGAGTTTCCATTGATTTAAAAAATCAATTCTGTACTAAAAGCCACTAAAACATTCATTACTTAGGTCTCTCTGAATATAGTGAGAGAAAGTGCAGGTAATGAGTATAAAGAAAAGAGAGAGTTCTCCTTAATGCACAGGGAGGAAAGCCTGTCCTTTTTTCCATTTTGTTTATCAGCATGACCTACTTCCACGTTTTCCTTCAGCTCATTGAGCTAAATTTACTCATAAAACATTTTTAAGAAGCCAGCAAATAGTCCCTTGGTTTCTGGGAATGAGAAACACTACCTTTAGTCCACTGAAATAAAAAATAATTCTTGAATGTGTCGTGAAATTACAGATTCACCTATCTCACAGGGCAGTGGGAAACTCATTATGGCGCTCTCTTCAATTTGAAGCCAGGATGGTTAAGACACTGCAGAATCATTTCTTAGACATTGCTTCCCATTTGTTTCAGTGTAGATTAAGGGGAGGCAAATGGCTGCACTGGAGCAGGAAATTGGAAAACCATCTGTTTTAGCAGGAGAGAGAAAGAGAGTAGGGGAGAAGTAGAAACATGCAACAGCGTACACAAGCTTAGAAAGAAAAGAGCTATTAGTTTTTTTAGAAAAGAAGAGATGGGAAATAAAGTTGCTAAATTGGCTTTCAGGAATAAAGAAAGTTGTGAATCCTGGTAACAGTCTGGGTGTGACTGAGCATAAGAATGGGCCTTATGTTAGGATGGATTTCTTTTTTTTTTTTTCCTCTTTTTTATTTTATTTTACAATACTATTCAGTTCTACATAGTAGCCACAGATTCCCTTGTTCTCTCCCTTCCAGCCCCCCTCCCCTTCCCCCCAGCCCACCCCCCATTTCCACCTCCTCCAGATCAAGGTCTCCCCAGAGGACTGGGATTGACCTGATAGACTCAGTCCAGGCAGGTCCAGTTCCCTCCTCCCAGATTGAGCCAAGCGTCCCTGCATAAGTCCCAGGTTCAAACAGCCAACTCATGCAACGAGCCCAGGACCTGCTACCACTGCCTAGATGCCTCCCAAACAGATCAAGCCAATCGACTGTCTCACCCACTCAGAGGGCCTGATCCAGTTGGGGGCCCCTCAGCCTTTGGTTCATAGTTCATGTGTTTCCATTCATTTGGTTACTTGTCCCTGTGCTTTATCGAACCTTGGTTTCAACAATTCTCGCTCATATAGACCCTCCTCTTTCTCACTAATTAGACTCCCAGTGCTCCACCAGGGGCCTAGCTGTGGATGTCTGCATCCAGATTCCTCAGTCCTTGGATGGGGTTTATGGCACAACTATTAGGGTGTTTGGCCATCCCATCACCAGAGTAGGTCAGTCCCGGCTGTCTCTTGACCATTGCCAGCAGTCTTTTTTGGGGGTATCTTTGTGGATTTCTGTGGGCCTCTTTAGCTCTTTGTTTCTTCCTTTTCTCATGTGGTCTTCATTTACCATGGTCTCATATTCCTTGTTCTCCCTTTCTTTTCTTGGCATTTCAGGTCTGACAGATGCTTAAATCATACCTTTTTGAAATGGGGATGAGTGGACTTGCTCTCTCCTTCATTTCATGTGTGTCTTCAATGACATACTCTTGATGGAACTTGCTCACCACAAACTATGATGTTAAAGTAACAGAAGAGTACATAGAAATTACACAACGTTGAACATCATTTATCAGATCACTATTTAAAAATCTTCAATTTATGTAAGTTTTTGGTACTGGGGATTGCTGGGGGATGTTTTTCTGTACACTATGAATATATGTTGTTCCCATTGGTTAATAAATAAGCTGCTTTGGCCAATGACAAGGCAGCTTAGAGGCAGGCAGGAAGTCCAAGGAGAGAGACAGGAAAGAGAAAGGCAGAGGTTGGAGAGACACCGGCCTGTTGCCCAAGGAGCAACATACTAGTAGACCAGTAAAGTCATGGAACATGTGGCAAAACATAGATTCATAGAAATGGGTTAATTTAAGATATAAAATCTAGCTAGCAAGAAATCTGCCACAGGCCATACAGTTTTTAAATAGTATAAGCCTCTGTGTGTTTAATTGGATCTGAGCAGTTGCGAACTGTGGATGAGAGAGATTTGTCTGGACCACAGGGGCCAGGCAGGACCTGAGCAACACATGGCTACACGGGATTTTATCCATGTCTTTGCATATAGTATCCAAATGCTCTCCATCTGAGCTATAATCTTAGCCTTCAGTAATTTGGAGTATGGTAAAAGTTATGGAAAAATCATAGAAATTCATTGAATTTTATACAAACAGAAGATGTATTCATCTCTATGAGAGGAACAAATTAATTACATTTCATTTTGTGTAATGTGGCTACTTTGTTAATTAGCTAGCTGTATACTTTATTCTGTTAATACTAGTAATCAAAGGTTCATCTTCACCAATACTCTTGCTTTGCAGGGAGTACAAGGTTAGAGCACAGAGTCATGAACAGACATCCACATTCAATAATGACCAAAGATACTTTTTTAACATGTCATGAAATTTTCAAGGACAGCTTACACTACAAGGATCATGATAAATATTTGTTATGTTCTCAAGGCATTTACAAGTTTGAAGAATTTTGTTAGAAAATACAACCAGTTTTCCTTGGACTCCTGTTCTGATTGACAGCAAGGGTGGTTGCTTGAAATGCTTCTTTTAGGTAAGTATTTTATGTAAAAGATTTCTATGTAGTTCTCATAGGAAATAATGCTAAGGTACTCTTGCAGTATAAAAATGAGTTTTATGAAAGATCTCAATAAACCAGATTTTATTTTCAGTACAGTGTTCAAATGGGTATATGACCACAAATGTAAATGGCATATCATGAAGACATGAACGCATCTGAAGAAAAAAATGTCTGTCATCTCAGTCCATATTCATAGAACATGTCTCAATGTTTAGATCTAGACATCTTATAAATATATTTGCAAAATTCTATAGTTAATTGATAAGAATGTCTTATAAAACAACATATATCATTTGTCTGCTACTATTAATTATTCAACTCTTCATAAGTTACTTGAATTAATTTAGTCTTAATTTTTGTAAACATAGGTGGGACAAAAATTGTATCCATCTTGTACAGTTGCAAACATGTTTAAGAAATGACATTTGCACAATACCTGGGCGAGAAACTGATGCATAGAGAAGAAAAACAAGTAAATAACAAGTATTATTTTGTTATTTTGTCTTTTCATTTTTTTCCGGAGCTGAGGACTGAAACTAGGACCTTATGATTGCTAGGCAAGTGTTCTACCACTGAACTAAATCCCCAACTAATAATGAGTATTATTTTAACCTTGGAAAATAAGCATGCTATATAGCTGAACAAATTAGTGCATGTGAGAGTTCAAATCCATTGTATATTTCTTGGGCTTTGCAGTGGGATATAGACCACAAATGTTTTGAGGAATATTGTTTGCTGACACTATTTACCAGCACAGACCTGAACCTGCTTTCTATTTCATGGTATTGGCTTCTTAAGCATTTGTGTAAAGAAAAAAATATTTGAAAAAGAAAATTGCATATAATAAAAATTTGAGATTATTGCATGGATTTGGACTCACTTCATTACGGTTCTCAGAAAGTTCCACTTTCCTTTGCTTTCTCTGAAACAGCAACAGACTTGTTATGCTTAAGGGAAATAAGAGCTCTTGTGGTATGATTGAGCATTTCTTGGGTATATGCCCAGGAGTGTTATAGCTGGATCTTGGGGGAGACTGATTCCCAATTTTCTAAGAAAGCGCCATATTGATTTCCAAAGTGGTTGTACAAGCTTGCATTCCCACCAGCAGTGGAGGAGAGTTCCCCTAGTTCCACATCCTCTCCAGCATAAAGTGTCCAGTGTTTTTGATCTTAGCCATTCTGACAGGCATAAGGTGGTATCTCAGAGTTGTTTTGATTTGCATTTCCCTGATGATTAGGGATGTTGAGCAATTCCTTAAATGTCTTTCAGCCATTTGAGTTTCCTCTGTTGAGAATTCTCTGTTTAGTTCTAAAGCCCATTTCTCAATTGGATTATTGGTCATTTTGATGTCTAATTTCTTGAGTTCCTTATATATTCTGGATATCAGTCTTCTGTCAGATGTGGGGTTGGTGAAGATCTTTTCCCATTCTGTAGGCTGTCGCTTTGCCTTGGCTCAATCTGGGAGGAGAGGACTGGACCTGCCTGGACTGAGTCTATCAGGTCGATCCCAGTCCTCGGGGGAGACCTTGACCTGTAGGAGATGGGAATGGGGGGTGTGCTGGGGGGAAGGGGAGGGGGGCAGGAAGGGAGAGAACAAGGGAATCTGTGGCTATTATGTAGAACTGAATAGTATTGTAAAATAAATAAAAAAATATGATAAGCAAAACAAAAAAAAGAAGAAACTGACCTATTTTGAAAGAGAAAATTGGCTCCTTACATGAATAAACTATTAATGTCAAAAAAAAAGGAAATAAGAACACAGGCAGAAATAATATCTAAGTTTTCAAGTAAAAAATCAATATATGGATTGACCTCCTCTAAAATTTAGTAATGAGGCTTTTGTAATTTTAATTTTGTCTGCTAGTCAGAAAAAAAAGTACCAGCAAATATTCTTGGTTTTGCTAATGAGTCTTTAGCCCAGTGAAAGTAAATATTCCTTATAAGGTACTTTTCATTTTACCAATGAGCCAAGAAAAAGAATGTAAAATCAACAGACAACTGTACGTTACATACAATGATACAAGAGATGTGTTTGTGTTAAAAAAAAGGGGGGGGGATAGTATTTCATTTTAATAGATGCATTCATTAGAAATTTTAGTGATTATTACTGCATAGAGGAATTCTGTGTGACAAAGGTTGAAAAGCTCAAGGAAATATTCTACTCAATGACCCTGTAAGAGAGGTCAAAGAGCAGCCATTTTTTTCCTCTGTCAGCTTCACATCAATCAATTACAATTCCTTAAACTACCAGAATATTAAGTGACTTAAGCAGTGACTGCCAAACTGTGGGTGGTGGAGAGAATGCTACTTTTCAGAGCCCTTTTTAAATGTTTTAAATTTTCTTAATTTATCACAGCACTTGTTACTTTCTTATGCTTCTTTATCAAAGAAAATATAGAAAACTCACATTTTAAAAATGCAGCATATTCATATGGAAGAGACAAGTTGTAATTAGGGATCATGATTATTAGGGAAAATTTTACCAATTTTATATCCATCAATAATCCATAAAGTCTAACCTTTCCCACAGCATGAGCACTTTTTAGTTGATTCTCTGTTGCTTACTTAGTTTTTCATTATCAATCATTCATGAACAATATTAATTTGAAATTATACCATAGCCAAGTTCATTTACACAACAAAAATATCTTTTCTTTCTCAATAATTATGATAGAGGTCAAACTTGAACTTGAGTTTACCCTTGTGTTATAGCCTTATTTGATTAATCTAAGTCACTCATCAGAATAAATACATCTCTTAACCAAGGAGTTAGCAAGCTGGTTATCACTAGCACAATAAGCAACTGGGTAAGAATGTAAGTAGCTGATTATGAATTACGTCATTGCCATTTCTCATGTCCCACTGAGCCCAGTAATATGTACTGACCAAAAACAAGTGTGTTTCCTCCCCAGAGGCCATACTTTTAGCAACTTTTTTATTGTTCCAACTTTCAACAAACATAATATATTGTGATCCATCTAGCATGGGGAGCTGACATGACATTAATGTCAATTATGATTTAAGTTGCCTATAATGACCATTTAACTGTTTTTCTTCAGCATTGTGACATGGTAAGCTTCCTATTAATTCAGAGCATCTCCTATATAAATAACCGTATCAGATAAAAGATAAACAAAGAACTTGTGAAATATGCCTTCACTTTATTACGAAATGGAACAAAAATCAAAATGGCAACCTGTTCAAATTAATGTTTTACTATGGTTGTTTCCAGTAAACAATGTTAATAAGAAGTTAAAAGGAAAAACAAAAGGAAACAACAACAAAAAATATAAGAAAAATCAAGTTTATTATAAGGATGAGTCTATATCATACTGAGTGAGATAATACAGATCCAGAAAGACAATCATCTGTTTTCTTTCATATACAGATGGTAGTTCTAAACCTTTCAGTATATATGTTTCATTTAGAAAACCATACAAGCTAGGAAACTAACAATGGATATTGAGGTTGGGAATCTTTGAATGGAAGAGAGAGAGAAAGAAGTGATACAAAATGTTAAGTGGAAATAATTAAATATAAAAGGAAAAGGGTGGAGGTTGAGAGTGATGGATAGTAGAAGGAGTATAGAGAGTGATAACTAACTATATAGGCCTTTAAAATTATATGGAAACCTACTTCTATAATGTATATGTATGTGTTATATGTATATATTATAATTTAAATACCCTATAATCAACCAAAGCTCCCCTACTAAACACTCTAGTCTATCTGTTTTGGAGTTGTTGTCCACTTGGGATCAATCCATTAACCTCTTCCCAGCCATTACAGGCTAATACCATTGCTCTTAGTAACACCCCCCAAACCTGTTAGTAAGACCTAACTAGTAGAAAAGATCACATATATGAGTCACTGGACACAGATGAATTACTTGATCTTAACTTACAGCTTCATGCCTGCTTCCTATGCCACAGGGAAGAAAAGAAATCAGACTCTTACACAGCCAGGAATCCTGATAGCCACCATAATGACTGGTCTGAAAAGCTATGCTCATTGGTGCAGTAGTTGTATGAGTGTTTTGTGAGTAAACAAATACTTTGTTGTTGTAGTTAAGGTTAGCCTCACAGGCGAGCAGCCATAACCGGCAGTGTTGTTGGGACTGACCTGTGATGTGATGGGTTATAGATTCTGGGAAAAACCTACTGGTGTTTTTCTGGTATGTGGATATTTAAATAAAGTAACTCTGAATGGCTTTATGCTATATCAGTATATTAGAACATCTCTCAACTTGCCTCATCAGAGAAGCTCCTTCTTTCAGTAAATAGTGATAAACTCAGAAACCCACAACTACTCATTAATATGAGACTGTAATGTTCAGAACCAAACATGCCGTTTATATAATATACTCCCCACACCAAAGTTCAGTAATTCTTGTGGAGGTTAGGAGAGAAACATTGTAAGAGCCAAGGCTAAGAAAAGACCATGGAGAAATATTATCTTTGCATCCAAAGGGAGTGTTGCTTATGTGAACTTGCATCAGTTACTACAGTGTGCACAAGACCTGTGCAATCTCCATATGGAACAGGAGCTTGACATGAAATTCCATCCCTGAATAAGGGTCTAATGGCAATTGATAGTTTCTAGGAAGGGGAAAGTTAGTTTTCTTTATTGCTATAAACTACCAAAGCTCAGACCTGCCAAGGGCAGACAAATATCCAGGACTTGTCTCCCCATACAAGATTATTTGGGAAACACAAATTTGACTCAGTGGGCTTAAGAAAAAAACAATAAGGGATTTAGATGAGTTGTAACATGAATTGCTGAACAGTCTTACTAATAAAAAAAAATACCCAGAGCCAGATATTGGGGTGAAAGCTGAAAGATCAGAGAAGCAGAACAAGCCACAGCCAACCTCACCTTGCCAACTCCTCAGCTGATCCTTTTTCTATAAATCCTCAGACTGAAAGCCTCTGAATATCACTTCCTGGGATTAAAAGCATGTCTACTTTCCATGCAAAGGCATGAGATTTCAAGTGCTGGGATTAAAGGCATGTGCCACCACTGCCTGACTCTGTTCCCAGTGTAGCCTTGAACTCACAGTGATCCAGAGAGATTGCTGCCTCCAAAGTGATAGGATTAAGGGTGTGTGCCACCACTGTCTGGCCTCTATGTCTAATCTATTGGCTGGCTCTGTCCTCTGATCCCCAGATAAGTTTATTAGGATACATAATATATCACCACAGATGAGTAGAGAGGTACATGCCCATCTGGAAGCATCTGTGAGTGTGTGAATATGATTCAAATACATTGTGTGAAATTCTGAAAGTAATAAGGATTTATTATTATAAATTATTAATAAATTATGTTTATCAATGTCATTGCATATTCCAGAAAACTGTATGTTCTTTTGCAAAAAATAAAAGATTATATATTTGTTTAAAAATTGATAATTTTCATTTTTATGTAATAGTATTTCATATAATCTTATGTGTTGCATGTAATATTTCATGTAGTATCACATAATTTATAAGATAATATGCTAGGAACTACACATTGATTGAAAGACTAGACATATTTTATTATTATTATTATTATTATTATTATTATTATTATTTGGTGTTTTGAGACAGGTTTTCTCTGTGTAGCTTTGTGTCTTTACTGGAACTCGCTTTGGTGACCAGGCTGGCCTCGAGCTCACAGAGATCCACCTGCCTCTGCCTCCCAAGTTCTGGGATTAAAGGCGTGCGCCACCACAGCTTGCTCATATTTAATTATTTTATCATTGACCTAAACAAAGTTCTCACTTCAGACTGAATTACTTCAAGAATTAAATATTGTGACTTTTAGTGATTACTATACCTAGTAAACATACTACTTACACATTTTAAGATTTATAATTTATAATATTGAGTAAGAAATATCAAGTAAGAGATAATTGTTAGTGTAGTTCTGAGATTTCCCATGGAGAACCATTTTAACCAGCCCCTATGTACCTTTAAAATTATTATTTATGCTTGAACAATGGAAAATAATAATTCTAATTATATGCTGGACATTACCTTAGAAATTTAGCAACTTTTGTCAAAATTTAAGAAATAAGTGACTGGAGATCTTATAAGTCCTAGGACAAGCTCTTAATTATTTTATATAGTTTATATTATATTAGTTATATTTTTTTATTTTAAACAAAGAAGGGAAAATGTGGTTGATATATTATGCACCCCAACAAACTTATCTAGGGGTCAGAGAACAGAACAGCCACTATATTAAACATAGAGGTTAGGCAGTGGTAGCACATGCCTTTAATCCTAGCATTCCAGAGGCAGAGATTCATCCAGTTCTCTTTGTGTTTCAGGCCACATTGGAAACAGTCAGGCATGGTGACACACACTTTAATCCCAGGAAGTGATGGCAGGAAGCAGAAAGGTATATAAGGCATGAGGACCAGGAATTTTAGCTTTTAATTTTATTTTTATTTATTTATTTATTTTTTATTATTTTATTTTATTTTACAATACTATTCAGTTCTACATAACAGCCACAGATTCCCTTGTTCTCCCCATTCCTGCCCCCCCTCCCCTTCCCCCCAGCCCACCCTCCATTCCCACCTCCTCCAGAGCAAGGCCTCCCCCGAGGACTGAGATCGACCTGATAGACTCAGTCCAGGCAGGTGCAGTCCCCTCCTCTCAGATTGAGCCAAGCGTCCCTGCATAAGTCCCAGGTTTCAAACAGCTAACTCATGCAATGAGCCCAGGACCTGATACCACTGCCTAGATGCCTCCCAAAAGATCAAGCCAATCAACTGTCTCACCTATTCAGAGGGCCTGATCCAGTTGGGGGCCCCTCAGCCTTTGTTTCATAGTTCATGTGTTTCCATTCGTTTGGCTATTTGTCCCTGTGCTTTATCCAGCCTTGGTTTCAACAATTCTCACTCATATAGACCCTCCTCTTTCTCACTAATTAGACTCCCAGCGCTCCACCCAGGGGCCTAGCTGTGGATGTCTGCATCCAGATTTCTCAGTCCTTCTGCATGTTGATATCCAGTTATGCCAGCACCATTTGTTAAAGATGCCTTCTTTTTTCCATTGTACACTTTTGGCTTCTTTGTCAAAAATTATATGTTCATAGGTGTGTGGGTTAATGTCAGGGTCTTCAATTCGATTCCATTGGTCCACATGTCAGTTTTTATGCCAATACCAAGCTGATTTTATTACTGTAGCTCTATAGTAGAGCTTGAAGTCAGGGATTGTGATGCCTCCAGAGGTTGTTTTATTGTACAGGATTCTTTTGGCTATCCTGGGTTTTTTGTTTTTCCATATGAAGTTGAGTATTATTCTTTCCAGGTCTGTGATAAATTGTGTTGGTATTTTGATGGGGATTGCATTGAATCTGTAGATTTCTTTTGGTAAAATTGCCATTTTTACTATGTTGGTCCTGCCTTTCCATGAGCATGGGAGATCTTTCCATTTTCTGACATCTTCTTCAATTTCTTTTTTCACGGACTTAAAATTCTTGTCATATAGGTCCTTCACTTGCTTGGTTAGTGTTACCCCATGGTATTTTATGTCATTTGTAGCTATTGTAAAGGGTGATGCATCTCTGATTGCCTTCTCAGCTTCTTTGTCCATTGTATATAGGAGGGCTACTGATTTTTTTTAGTTGAAAGGAAGAAGTCAAGCTTTCCCTATTTGCAGATGACATGATAGTATACTCGAGTGACCCCAAAGATTCCACCCAGGAACTGATAAAGCTTATAAACACCTTCAGCAACATAGCAGGATACAAGGAATTTTAGCTTTTTAATCTTTTAGGTCTTAGCAACAGTTCAACTGAGATCCATTTGGATGAGGACTCAGAGGCTTCCAGTTTGAGGAAGCAAGATTGACTGAGAAGTTTGTGAGGTGAGGTTATCTGTGGCTTGTTCTACTTTTCTGACCTTTCAGAATTCACCCTAATACCTGGCTTCCCTGAGTTTTTTTATTTAATAAGACCATTTAAGGGTTGTGTTACAAGAAACAGCAATTATTTGCACCTGTGTTGGCAGCGGGACTTGGTAATGTGTAAGCGTTACCCAGGTGGTACTGATTTTGAAGTCAGGAAAGGGTCATGGAGAGCAGATGACATTTGGCACTGAGAGACCAGGAGAGGCCACTGGTAAAAGTATGGCCTCAGTAGCAGTTGAAGGCCCAGGACTGAAGGGATCATGCAAGTAAGTTCAGGACTGGCACCATAAAGAGTGTCTGTGAGGTTATTGGTGAAAGTGCAGCCAAGTTATGCAAGGGACCCCAGAATCTTGGAGATGCCACTGCAAGTCTCCTACTTGTAGTACACCAAAAACAGTAGTAGCAGTGGAGTGGAGCCAGCTAGAGCCTAGAAGACAAACTGTGGGTGCTGCAGATGTCAGAGTAAGAGAAGGGACTCAAACCCTTTGGAGGAGTTCAGATATCATAAGTGAATAATTACATATTGAGTTATTTACACTACTGGAGTTTGGTTTTGCTTGGGTCAGATTGTGACAGTGCCCTGGTTCTTTCCTCCTGGAGAAGATATTAAATTTAGTATTGATTTTTAAAGAATCCTACAGATATAAAAATTGAACTTCTGCCTGCTAATTTCATGATGTCATTGGTTTTTACTGCTGAGTAGTACTCCATTGTGTGTATGTACCACATTTTCTTTATTCATTCTTTGGTTGAAGGACATCTAGGTTGTTTCTAGGTTCTGGCTATTATGAATAATGCTGCTGTAAACATGGCTGAGCAAGTGTCCTTGTGTTATGTTTGAACATTCCTTGGATATATGCCCAAGAGTGGTATCATTGGGTCTTGAGGTAGATTGATTTCCCAATTTTCTGAGAAAGTACCATACTGATTTTCAAAGTGGTTTTACAAATTTGCACTCCCACCAAAATTGGAGGAGTGTTCTCCTTGCTCCATATCCTCTCCAACATAAGCTGTCTCCAGTATTTTTGATCTTAGCCATTCTGACAGGTGTAAGTTGGTATCTCAGAGTCATTTTGATTTGCATTTCCCTGATGATTATGGATGTTGAGCAATTTCTTAAATGTCTTTCAGCCATTTGAGATTCTTCTGTTGAGAAGTCTCTATTTAGCTCTGTAGCCCATTTTTAATTGGATTTTTTGGTATTTTGATGTCTAGTTTCTTGAGTTCATTATGTATTTTGGAAATCAGCCCTCTGTCAGATGTGGGTTTGGTGAAGGACTTTTATGATTCTGTAGGCTGTCTTTTTGTACCATGTCTTTTGCCTTACAGAAGTTTCTAAGTTTCAGGAGGTCCCATTTATTAATTGTTGCTCTCAGTGTCTATGCTGCTGGTGTTATATTTAAGAAGTGGCCTCCTATGCCAATGCATTCAAGGCTGCTTCCTACTTTTTCTTCTATCAGGTTCAGTGTAACTGGATTTATTTTGAGATCTTCAATCCACTTGGATTTGAGTTTTGTGCATGGCAATAGATATGGATATATTCGCAATCTTCTACATGTTGACATCCAGTTATGGGAGCAGCATTTGTTAAAGATGCTTTCTTTTTTCCATTATATAGTCTTGGCTTCTTTAGAAAATATCATCCTGCGAGAGGTAAGCCAGACTCCGAAGGACAAACCCAGTATGTACTCACTCATAAGTGGATACTAGAAGTAAAACAAAGAATAACCAGACTACAACCCACAGCTCCAGCAAAGCTAGGTTACAAGTAAGACTCAAAGAGTGATACATGGAATGCCATGGAAAGGGGAAATAGATCCAATCTCCTGAGAAAATTGAAGGTGGGGTGGGCAATAGAGGGTAGGGGATGTGAACATAGAGAAATGGGATGTTCAAGCTGGAACAGGGGCAAAGTCAGAGAGCAGTGAGGGAGATATCTTGAAAGAGGGAGATAAAATGGGGATAGGGAGAAACCTGGTGTAAGGGAAGTTCCCAGGAATCCACGGGGATGACCACAGCTTAGACTACTAGTAGTGGTGGAAGGGTGCCTGAGCTGGCCTACCCTGGTGATCAGATGGGTGAATGCCCTAACTATAAGCATAGAGCCTTCATTTGGTAACTGATGGGAACAGATAGATGCAGAGAGCCATGACCAAGCAACAGGCCAAGCTTTGGAAGTCAAGTAGAAGACAGGGATGAGGGATTCTATGAGCATAGGGCATCAAGACCATGATGGGGAAACTTACAGACACAACTGAACCAATCTAGTGGGAATTTATGAACTTTGGGTTGATAGCTTTGGAGCCTGCATAGGACTGAACTGGGCCCTCTGCATGGACATGACAGTTGTATACCTTGGTCTGTTTGAGGGGCCCCTGACAGTGTGAACAGGATCTCTACCTGGTGCATGAACTGGGTTTTTGGAGTCCATTGCCTATGATGGGACACCTTACACAGCCTTGATGCAGAAGGAGGGGTTTGGGCCTGCCTCAGCTGAATGTGCCAGGCTTTATTGACTTTCTATGGAAGGCCATAACTTTTCAGAAGAGGAGGTGGGGGTGGTCTGGAAGGGAAGGCTTGTGGGAGAGCCAGAGGAGGGATAAAAGGAGGATCTGTGGTTGGATGTGGAATGTATAAAAAATTTCATAATAAAAAAAGAGAATAAGAACTCAAAAAAAGTATTGAACTTTTAAAAGATATATGATATTTTAAAGAGACTGAAATTTTAATGTGTTTGAATTTGTAAAGACTGTGGGACTTTTGAAATTATTTATGATTTTAATGTGAGATCTTGGGGATGAATAAGAAAGGAAAGGTTTTGGCTCAATAGTGACATGTTTGTGTGTCAAGTTGACAGGGTGTCAGTTGTACTGGATGTTTTTGTGCATCAACTTGACATAAGCTGGAGGCATCAGAAAGGAAGAAGCATCAGTTAAGGAAATTCCTCCATGAGATCTAACTATAAGGCATTTTCTCAATTAGTGATCAATGAAACAATGGGAGGTTCATTTCATGGTGGGTGGTGCCATCCCTGGTCTGATTGTCCTGGGATCTATAAGAAAATAGGCCAAGCAAGCCAAGGGTAGCAAGTCAGTAAGCAGCTCTCCTCTATGGCCTCTCCATCAGCTCCTGCCTTCAGTTTCAGCCCTTTTGGTTCCTGTTCTGACTTCTTCCAATGATGGACTATGTGTTCTGGAAGCCAAATAAACTCTTACCTCCCAGACTTGCTCTTTGGTCATGGTTTTTCATTGCAGCAATATAAACCCTTGTCACATCAAGAAGTTATTGTGTTTTTTTTTCTGCCTTTTAGTGTCTTTATCCATTTGAAGTTTTTAAATAGTTTATGGAAACCTTTTAAACATCTAGTTTTATTCCACATTCTACTGTTCAGCTTAACTGCTTATTCAAGTGTAGCATTTTACTTTAATTGATAATTCTGTGAAATTTTGTGATTACCTCATATCACCAAGGTGTATATGTACATTTTTTCTAATGCTCAGCTATAATATATTATTTGCTGATTTATTTCTGAACTATACAAGGTGATTGTTAACAAGATTCCATACGTGGTAAGCTTAATATTTTCACTTTGGTCGTATTTATCAAATTGTTCCAACTTCTTAATGACATTTTAACATTATAAGCTTGTTTAGTTTCCACAAAATTCTTGCTAAAATACAAGCATCAAATTAATTGCTTTTATTGGTTTAGCAAAATCTAGCACTTTTAAAACATTTAATTACCCAAGAACTGCGCATACTTTCTCTAGCAGAGTAGTATATATTCATGAGTCTATTTGATATAATACTGAAAATTAAAAACTTAATAACTGTGAATCATATAAGCAATGTTACAAATCATAATATTGTTTGTATCATTTCCAAAATATTTTTTTATCATATATGCGTGTTTGGGAAGTGTGTGTGTGTGTGTGTGTGTGTGTGTGTGTGTGTGTGTGTGTGTGTGTTTGAACAAGGACAATTGCCATGACACACATTGAGAGGTCAGAGACCAACCTTGGGGAGTTTGTTTTTTTCCCTTCACTGTTAAATGGAATAAATTGAAGTCCATAGGCTTTGTTGGTTGGCACTTTAGCCCACATAGCTATCTGGTCTACCTTTCATTGTTTCAAATTTTGATGATTTTTAAGTATTTTATTATTTTAGAATTTCATATAAACATGCAATGCATTATCATCAAGTCCTCCTCATTCCTTGCTATCCAAACCTCCTACATTTTTCACCACTATTATTTTTTTTTCAGTGAGTCTACTTCTTTCTGATAATATATGTTCATGTGTGTAAGGCCATCTATTTTAAAAAAGATGGGCTCTCAGGTGCCACAAACATGAAGAAGGCTGACTTTCCCTCACTCAGAAGCCACTAATTGCAAAAATCTTCTCAGCTAAGGTTGTGATTCCTCTATTCTCCTGAGATTTATCTGGCTTGAGTTTGTAGTCTTGTATATGATGTCACAATTTTTATGAGTTTATATGTATAATGGTCTTGTTTCATCAAGAAATTTTTGTTTGTTTGTTTGTAATTATCCACATTATTTTTCTCTTTTAATCTTGATATACCTTTTCTATAGGAAAGGAAGTGATATAGATGTAGCATTAAGTCTTAGTACCCTACAGTCTTTTATTTGCTATATATTGACTAGTTGTAGTTCTGTGTGCTAATTGCTATAGACTGCAAAAAGAAACTTCTCTGGTAAGAGCTAGACTTGGGTATTATAGACAATAAAACATTAAGACTCAGTTTAGTAATATGTCTATATAGTCTAATAAGGATAGTAGGTCCTCTCCTGTGGCCTATACTCTATCTTGCTGTGCTTGCCTGATAACCATGTCAGCAATGAATTAATCCTAGAGGAGCAGACATTACATCCAATCAAAAGTGGTTGGTTACTCCATTGACATTAGTAAGACTGCTTCACCAGTCGATATATCTTCATAGGCCAGTTTAAGTGTTGCTTGCAGGTTGCACAGTTGAATAAGACTGATAATTACATTTCTCCCTCGAGTGGTGTCCCACTTTTCTGTGCTGGGAAAACTAACCAATAAAGATGAAACTGCCAGATCTGTACAACTTGATTGTCCAAAAGCCTGTGATTCAAATACAAAATATAAAATTGGTAATATCTTCAGCAATGCCACCTTACCTTCAAGTTCTGGGTAGAGGTAAAGAACAATGACCACAGCCTGGGATATTTGTGGGTATATGGAACATACTGACCATCAACTCCAAATAATATAACTCATACATGGCACTGGTCTCCTCATTTGATAATCTATTTTGTCTAGGAGAGTGAGTTACACATATATGATAACTCAAGAGAAAAAAATATGTGCTTCTATTTAAATATTTTAGGAAGTGTATATAGTAGTATGATCCCACTTGGCTTTTTCAGGGGTCTTTAATGTTAGTTAGTCTTCCTCAAATGTCCCTTTCTACACTGCCCTCCCCCACCAAACCACTTAATCTGTCCTTTTCCACTAATTCCCATTTCCATTCACAACATGAGTTTTAGGTTTCCTCTTTCATAAGTGACCCACCCCTCAAGGTCATTCATGAGTTTCCTGACATCAAAGAGTACTCCAGTACACATCTAAAGATTCAGATCTAACAGCCATATGTAACATGAATTGCTAAATGGACTTATTAATAAAAAACCTGGAGCCAGATGTTGGGGTGAAAGCTGAAAGGTCAGAGAGATAGAACAAGCCAGATAGAATTACCATTAGGAAATTCTCAGCCCATGAGAGAGCTACTTCTTGTATATTCATGAATATATACCGTTCTGTGACCTGCCATCTTAACTTCCTCTCTCTAGCGAGCTATATCACTTCCTCTTTCCACCCAGCTCTATCACTCCCTGTCTTTCTGTACAGACCTTCAGACCTCTATAGTTAACTAGTGCTGGGATTAAAGGTAGGTGTCACCATACCTGGCTCTGTTCCCAGGGTAGCCTGGAACTCACAGAGATCTAGATGAATCTCTGCCTCCTGAATGCTGGGATAAAGGCACGTGCTACCACTGGCTTGCTTTGTCCTTTGATCCCCAGGCAAGCTTTGTCTGTTGGTGCACAAATAAAATATCACCATAGCCATATGTGAAAAAGAATTATGGTATTTGTCTTCCTGGGTCTGAATTACCTAACTTAGAATAATTACTTCCAACCCCATCCATTTCTCTTTGAATTTCATCATTTTATTTTTCTTAACATTTGAATAAATACTCTACTTTAAAAGTGTACTGCTTTTTCAGTATAAAATAATCTATTGATAGGCATGTAAGTTGTTTCCATTTCCTGTCTATTGTGAATAGAAAAAAATGAACATGGATGAGCATGTGTCTCAATTATAGGATATAGAATCCTTTGGGCATATGTCCAATAAAGTTATTGCTGGATCATATGATAGATCTATTTCTAGCTTTGTGAGGAACGTCTGCATTGATTTTCAAAGAGGCTGCAACAGTTTGCAATGCAACCATCAATTAATAAGTGTTTACCTTTCTCACATTCATGCCAACTTTTTTGTCTTTTATGAGCTGTTTATTTGTTTTAATTTTAGCCATGCTAATAGGAACAAGATAAATCTTCAAAGTAATTTTAAATTTTATTTTCCTTATGGCTAAGGGTGTTAAACATTAAAAACAACATTTTGGACAACTTGAATTCTGCTGAATTTTAATTGATTTCTTTTATTGATATTCATAAATTTGAGGTCTTTGTATACTTCAGTCAATAACATTTTATCACACACACACACACACACACACACACACGCACATACACACACACATACACACACAAACACACAACTAAATATTTTTTTTTTTCATTCTATACATCACTTCTTTAGTCCTGTGCTGTTTTCTTGTTGTTCAGAAGCTTTTTAGTTCCATGACATTCCATTTTTAAGTTGTTGGTCCTGATACCTTCACTGCTGGGGTTCTGGTAAAAATGCCATTTTCTGTCCCTCTGAGGTGATGTGTACTTCTTTTTTCTCCTTAGAAGATTCAGAGTATTTGGTCTTACATTGTATCCATTGATCCATTTGGAACTGATCCCTGGTGGTGGGAGTAGGATTCCCTATCTGGGAGTAGCACATTTATTACTCAGGTGGTAGAGTCTTATCCATGACTTATACTAAGCTTACCTTCTAGCCCTTATTTAAAAGACTAACCTTAACCACTGGCCAATTTTATTTTGCACTTTATTATTTAATTTCTAGGAACTTGCATACCCTTAGTTATTCTCTCTTCATAATCAAATGTTTCTTATATTTACAGTTTTGCTGTTCATGTACCCTCTTAATTTAATTCAACTGCCTCCTGATTTTTTCTGACACATATTTTTTTATTACAAAAACTTTATCAACAATTTACAGTTGTTGCTTTCCTATGGTTAGACACCACATTTTGTTCATAAAAAATGTCTTTTTGTTTCTGTTCTTAACCTATGGTTTTGTTTTGGAAATTTTATCAGCAGTTTATGCTTAATTAACTTTTTCTGAAACAGCGTTTGCATGGGACCAGCCTCAGTAGTTTTGAGGATCTCGAAGGGCATGGATGTCTGGCAGGAACAAAAAAAGACTCGGACATAGGAGTTCGTGCAACCTGACGAGTCTTGTCAGATCTGGGTATGCGTGTCTTCTCTGCCTTCTCTTGATCTGACTCAACCCCAGTCTTTTATTGTAATAATATGAGGAAATAGGCGGTGAGAAAATTCAACAGGTAATTAGGTTCTTCACAATAGTTTCAAAAGTTCTTTTTGTAAATCAGCAAATTGTACCCCGTGCCCCTTGATTGCACATAGAAGTTCCCAGGAAGAGAGCCAAAACATAGCAGCTTATTCTTTTGCAGGTTAATAATGATCAGAACATCTGAGCTAATCACCCCAGAGGCCATCTACTTGTGATTTCTCAGAAAGTGCAGAAATACAAGAAATGGTTTAAAGTATCAGACTGCCGGCTTCCAATCAGCCTAAGTTCTTCTTAGGACTCTGTAATTAATCAAGTTATCTTCTAACTAGTTATGGACAACTCTTGTCTTCTATCCTATCTGTATGTCACTCCATCTGCAGTTTTCTCTCACCAGCCTTCTGGGGTTTTCCCATGACCTGCACAACAGCTCTAACTCCTGCCACTGTTACAATCTCAATATCATTTCTAATGTCATGGAAACCATCACAGGAGAGAGAAAGAAAACCATAAAGAGCAAATAGAGTAGGAGGATTACAAGAACTGGTAACCGTTGGATGAGTGAGAACATAACATACATATGCCATAAAGTCTGTCATCAGGTCAAAAGGGTTGTTTTCTCCCTGGCCCACAGAAGGCAGGCTGAGTAGAATATCTGGTCGGGCAGGCCCAGAGGGGTTGATGTTCTCATTCGTGGGTCCCTCCAGCACAGATTCCACTGGCAGTATATCAAGCTTTTCATGTGCTGTCTCTGGCAAGCTTTAATACTTACAAATGACAGGTCAGAATGTTAAAGTCTCTCTTGATTTGGGGATAACAGAAAAAAAGTAAGGAAAAGAAAAAAAAGAAAGAATAGGCTGAATGTGAATATTAAGTTTGGAGAGACTTAATGGTCAGTAAATTGAGTCATATTCACCTGCTATTTCTCAGACATTAGAAACCATTTTACTTTCATTCATAAAGCATACATAGTCTGAGAAATATCCCTTGTAATTTTTCTTTTATTAGAAAGTAAATGGAAACATTTGTATTGCTAGAAAATTTTTTAAAAAATGAATTATGGAACTATAGCTCTTCATCAAATTTCCTTAAAATCTATATTATAAAAACTGAAAATCAACTTTTGAAGTACATTTATGTAATAGTTTCAATAGATAATTGATCATGTTTCCCACTGAAATATTTGTCTGTGCTATATTTTGCCTATGTTCATATCTGCCTATGCTAACCTACTTCTTCAGTAAGTAGATTCACATGAGTATAGTGAGAATCTTTGTACCTGCTATAATGTTACCTGATGCAATGTCTGAAGGTCTGTAGTTTCTGTAAGAATGGATATTTCAAACAACATCCTTTGTACAAAGACCTACATTTTTATTGTCTATTAATTTCATTTATGTGCATGGGAATGATTCCCCGCCCCTGCCTCCCTCCCTCTCTCTCCCTCCTCTCTCCCTCCTCTCTTCTCTCTCTCTCTCTCTCTCTCTCTCTCTCTCTCTCTCTCTCTCTCTCTCTCTCTCTCCATTCTCATTTGGTATGTACTTGTTTTCCAGTGTGTGTGAACCAGATGTTGACATAAGAAGTTTTCTCTGTCATATATTATTGTTTTGATGATCTTTTCTTGAATCTGGAGCTCAGTGTCTCCACTAGGTTTTCTGGACAGTGAACTCTAAGTACTACCTACCCCTGCCTCTCCACCGCTGAAATTATAGATATGTACTTGCCTGTAGCTAGAGTTTTCTTGCCTTGCCCACAGTCAGGACAAATCTTTGTCACCCTCTAGTCCCACAGCCGCTCAGACACAACCAAGTAAACACAGAGACTTATATTGCTTACAAACTGTATGGCCATGGCAGGCTTCTTGCTAACTGTTCTTATAGCTTAAATTAATCCATTTCCATAAATCTATACCTTGCCACGTGGCTGGTGGCTTACCGGTGTCTTCACATACTGCTGGTCATGGCGGCAGCAGGCAGTGTCTCTGCCTCAGCCTTCTGCTTCCCAGTCTTCTCCTCTCTCCTTGTCCCACCTACTTCCTGCCTGGCCACTGGCCAATCAGTGTTTTATTTATTGACCAATCAAAGCGACAGATTTGACATACAGACCATCACACACCACTTGCCTGTCTAGTTTTTTTCTGTGGGTACTAGGACTAAACTAAGATTCCTCTGCTAGTGCTATCTCCTCAAATTCTCAGGTACTCTTCACATCAATTAGCTGACAATATGTAACCACGAGGAGAACTTCTTTTAAAGATACCACTATCAAGTCTTTACAAAGAATTACATTAACACAGATTTTAATTCTTGAATTTAGGAACATGTTTGCCCAAAACTTTTAAAATTAAATGTATTAATTTATTTCACATCCCAGCACAGTTTCCCCTCCCTCCTGTCCTCCCAGTCCCTCCCCACCTTCCCAATCCACCTACCTCTCCCTGTTTCTATGCAGAAAGGGGCAGGCCTTCCATGGGTGTCAGCACAGCATGACATACCAAGTTGAGGTAGGACTAAGCTCCTCTCCTTATACTATGGCTGAACAGAGTAATCCAGTATGAGGAATAGGTTCCCCAAAGCCAGTCAAAGCACAAGAGACAGGCCCTGGTCCCACTACTAGTAGTCATTGTAGTAGACCAAGCTACACACTGTCACACATATGTAGAGCATTTAGCTGCTCCTGGACAAGCTGTTCTAGTGCTTGTAATTATTCTGATATAAAAGGACATTGTTTCCACCCACAAAGGTTTATCAGTTAGCTATTTTAAAGGTAAAGCTGTTGGTACTTCTTAAATACCAACAGCTATTGTGCCCTGCTTATGTATGACCTGAATAGGTTCTTATCTAAATTCTTCTGTTTGTGTCTGAGTATTTTCCTTATTTCCATTAATAGGTTTTTTCCAAGGGTTGTATCTTAACAATAGAAAGTCTTTCTAAAGACTTACTATTTAATTGTTTCTTATCAATCAAATTTTCATATTCGGCACAGTTATCACACCTCTTTTCATGGATAAAATATGAATTACAAATTGTTAGTAATTATAATCAGCATTACATCAATCCAAGATAAGTCAGTTTGTTTTTTATTTCTTTCCATTTTCAAGCCACTCATTATAGCACTATAGCTCCCTGCATTGTGATAGTTCCCATTTTTAATGTGGGAAAGATTTTTCCTTTTATAAATACTGCTTATTTATCTCCTTAAGAATTTCACAGGTATCTTGCCAAATCTGCTGAGTTAGTCAGTTAGGGTCTCTTCTGGAATTCCTGAGTGCTAGTGTGCCCTCCAGAGTACCAGTGAGTGGCATCAGTGTCTGGAGCAGAGCCTTGAAAGAGTGGTAGCCTGGTGTGGCAGTATCAGGTGGAATGGCTTTTCCATTCCTGTGGTCATGCCTCATTTTGGGATGCTGAAGCTGAAAGTTTTCCCATGTCCTGCTTGGCTCATGGTCAGGACAAATCTCTCTCACCCACCAGTCCTGCAGTCTCGCGGACCCAAATAAACACACACAGGCTAATGTTATTTTTAAACTATGGCCATGGGAGGCTTCTTGCTATCTAGTCCTTATGTATTAAATTAACCCATTTCTATAAATCTATGCTTTGCCACGTGGCTTGTGGCCTACCAGTACTTTTACATCTTGCTTCTCATGGCAGTTGGCAGTGTCTCCTCTGCTCTATCTTTTCTGTACTCTCTATCTGTTTGGATTTTCCACCTGCCTCTAAGCTGCCTTGACATAGGCCAAAGTATCTCTGTCGCATTCTGTCTGTCTGTCCAGCTCTTTATGGTTGGTACTGGGATTAAAGGTATATATCACCATGCTTAGCTCTGTTCCCTAGTATGGCCTTGAACACACAGAGATCCTGCCTGCTAAGGGATTAAAGGCTACATGTTTACTAAAAATGGCTGGTCTTTTCCCCTTGGTCTCCATGCAAACTTTATTCATTAACTCAAAAATAAAATATCACCACATTTCAGCACAAATAAAATATCATCACAGAATGCCAAATGTTTTTCTGTTGGCTTAGCAGCCGCACTTGCATCTATTAATATTTTAACTGCTGTCTCTGCTAGGTGGCCCTGTAGTCACACGCTGATGCTTAGACCATGGCCTGGTGGGATTTCTGGTCCTGTTGGTGCAAGCTCAGCCATAGTAGCCAAATGGAGGTTTTTTTTTTTTTTTTTTGGTTTTCGAGACAGGGTTTCTCTGTGTAGCTTTGCGCCTTTCCTGGGACTCACTTGGTAGCCCAGGCTGGCCTCGAACTCACAGAGATCCGCCTGGCTCTGCCTCCCGAGTGCTGGGATTAAACGCATGCGCCACCACCGCCCGGCTTCAAATGGAGGTTTTAACTAAGTATCTATCTTTCTTTTTTACCAATAAAAGCTCAGGAGTCAGAGATGTTCAGTTCAAAATCTGCTATATCACAGAAGCTGAGAAACAACCAGGTTACCTTCCTTCTTGGCCAGAGATCCAGGAAAAAAGGGTCTCTTGCCTACAGTCCCAAACAAACAAACAAAAAACAAATCTAATCTCTAAGTCCCTTCCTAATTCTTCCAGTGTATCTATCTGTATTCCTGGCTTCTCTGTCTTCTCTATGGCTAATTCATTTCAACTAGTCTCTGGCTTTGCCCCCTGACACAAGGTTAATTTTATCAACAGTCTGTCTTGGAGTTTCACAGAGTGATTAAATATCCCACAACACTCTCCATTTAATTTGATGTTGACAATTGCTTTGATGTATATTGTATTTTTTATGTTTGGGTATGTCCCTTGTATCATGTCCCTGAACCTGAGGAAACTCTGACTCCAAAGAACCTCCACCTATCTGATCTCTGCTCTGCTCTCCGTTTTCATCTAGTCCATTCAAACTGCCCAGTTCTGGCTCCCACATTCACTCTTTCTGTCACTTGTTCTTGAGTGGCCCTGAAGAGCACAGGTGAGTCTGGGCACAGGCTAGGACACATGCAGACAGCTTCATCAAACCAATGTTTCCTGTCCACCCAGGGCCAAGGCAATTCCTGATGAGGACCCATATTGGGATTACAATAACCCAGATGGATCTCTAGCTAGAGACCAGTTTATAACCTGCCTCCTGGCAGGTCTTCCTAAGGCTGCCCTCAAACAAGTAAACTATTGAAAGCAAAAGCAAACAAACAAACAAAACAAGCAAACAAATCATAATTCAAGATAATAAATAAAATCCATCTCATGTCTCCCAGAGCTTGCCAACATCAGGGCTAAACTTAAGCATCTGGAGAGGGAGCACCTCCTACAGGCAGAAGTCTTAGCTATAGCATTTAAGGTGTACCATGGGAGAGACGAGAAATCCTGTAAACAGAACTGTCAAATGCTGGCACATGCTATCCAACCAGCTGCCTGAAGGCTTCCTGGTCTTGGAGATTTCGGCACCCCCCCCCCTTGAATACTCTTTCTTATTTAGTCTCTCTGGATCTGTGTATTATAGCATATTTATCTAATATTTTACATCTAAATATCCACCTATGTGTGAGTACATACCATGATTGCCTTTCTGGGTTTGAGTTACCTCAGTCAGGATGGTTTTTCAAGTTTCATCTGTTTGCCTTCAATTTCATGATGTCATTATTTTTAACAACCAACTAGTATTTATTAACAATTAATATTCCATTGTAGAAATATACCACACTTTCTTAATCCATTTTTCCTTGTCAATATAATTCATCTTTTGTTGTTGTTGTTGTTTTGGATTTTCGAGACAGGGTTTCTCTGTGTAATTTTGGTGACTATCCTGGATCTTGCTCTGTAGACCAGGCTGGCCTCAAACTCACAGAGTTCTGCCTGGCTCTGCCTCCCAAGTGCTGGGATAAAAGGAATGCACCATTGCCATCTGGCTTAATGTAATCCATCTTATAAACAACCTGAAAGAACACACACACACACACACACACACACACACAAACACACACAAAGTCATCTTATCAGATGCCACAAAATACTGACAAAATACAACACCCCTTCATGATACACGTTCAGCTTGCAGGAGAGAAAGAATCAAAAAGGGAGGATTCAGAGCTTAGGTAAAAAGCTTGGGGATAAGGTAACTCTTTTCATTTGCCTGTTGGCTGGCAGAAGTTAGATAATTCCTGTAAAATATCGGGGTCTAAGGAACCGTTATGCAGACATTTTTTATTGTTATCTAAGGGATATTTGGGCCCTTTCTCAGAGGAGTAGTGGGACTAACAGGAGGAAATCTTATGTCCCATGACTGCAGCAGAGAGAAAGAAATAAGAAAATAACAAAAACAAATGTGATCCAAGACCATAATCTCAGACATTCCCAAGATCAACGAAGGATCTGAGGATTGGCACAACTTACCCAACACTTCATCAAGAGAAGGGTAAGGGCCAGGACAGGTGTACCTGGAGAACCCCCAGAAGTTCGACATCTTTCAGTGGTTCATCAAGAGAAAAGAGTCATGGCATACACATCCCGAGGACCCCTAGGAGTCCAACAGCGAGAAATATATCTCAGGCTGCAGTCGTGGGAAATGGCTAGGGACTGGAAAGGGAAAACTTACCCATCAGAACAGCCAGTGTTGTGCGAAGTGGTCTGGTGGCTGGGCAAATGAAAAGTGAGCTGTCAAGATGGAGCAAAACCTTGGTACAGGGTCCTAGGTGCAGAGCACCAGGAATGCCTGCTTGGTCTCATCACCAATGTTAGTTTTATGTGGCACTATGTTATTCATTAAGTAGCACTGTTTACTGTGGTGATATTGTGTTCCCCAATATATTGTGCACCCTAATAAATTTATCTGGGTTCAGAGAACAGAACAACCACTAGATATAGAGGCCAGAAAATGGTGGCACACGCACACACCCTTAATCCTAGCATTCCAAAGGCAGAGATCCATCTGGATTGTTGTGAGTTCAAAGCCACACTGGAAACAGCTAGGCATGGTGACACACAACTTTAATACCAGGAAGTTATGGCAGGAAGCAGAAAGGTATATAAGGCATGAAAACCAGGAACTAGAGTCAGTTAAGCTTTTAGGCTTTTGAGCAGCAGTCCAGCTGAGATCCATTCGGATGAGGATGCAGAGGCTTTCACTTTGAGGAAAGGAGATCAGCTGAGGAATTGGCAAGGTCAGGTTGGTGTGGCTGGTTCTGTTTCACTGATCATTCAGCATTCACCCCAATACCTGGCTCCAGGTTTGTTTTGGTTAATAAGACCTTCTAACAATTCTTGCTCCATCTTGCACCCAACGTTCATGGTATGAATTTGCAAAAAGGCTGTTTGCTTGTGGCCTTGTGGGGCCCAGCTCAGGCCCAAGCTACACTGAGCCAATTGTGGTGGTGCATGCCTGTAGGATTTGCTGAAGGAAGCAGAGGCAGGAGGATCCCCAGTTTGAGGCCGGGCTGGGAGGCTTCCTAAGGAGAAGCTGCAGCTGGGGCTGAGCAGGACCATGGAGACAATGGCTGCTGCTTCGAGTTGCTGGCTGCTTCTCATCATGTTGGTGCCTGAGGTGATGCTGCTACCTGGGACGAAGGGTTTACTGCTGCTTGTGCAGTGAACCAATCGCCAGGACCATCGTGTTAAAAGAAAGCATCAGCAAAGGTCAGTTTGGAAAAGTTTGGCAAGACAAATGGTGGGGATAAATTGCTGTGAAGGTTTTTCTCTTCTAGGGAAGAATGTTCATGTTTCCAAGAGACACATTTATCAAACTGTGATTGCTCCAAACCACAGAGGAGACACAAAATAACAACAACAACAACAACAACAAATCTGCAGGGAACCATGACCACACCTAACAGCAACTTTGAAATCTTCAAAAGGACAGGACCCCACAGAGATGATTACACATGGACTATGGTAAAGCCATTAAGCTGATTAACACCACAGAAAGATTGGCTTTGGACTACAAACTGCTCAGGACAATTTTGAGATGGCTAGCTGAGATGATCCAGCCTGACAGACTGCTCAAACAAGGTCTTGAGACAAGGCCTGCACTTTCCCATTGTGTAGAGACTGGACAAATGATACAAGACTTGACAATTTACCCAAAAATTTTCTCTCAGGAATCTCCAAGGATCACCCTAGGTAAGATCCCTAGCCATAAGCAGATACACAGGAGATGGCCAACTCCTGTGACTAGATTTGTGCCTAGACCAATTGTCATCAGACAGGTTTCATCCAGCAACTGTTGAAAACAAATGCAGCCCCACAGCAAAACATTAGTTAGAGCTTGGGAAATCCTGCAAAGAAGGGGATAAAAGACTTTAGGAACCAGAGGTAAAGGACATCACAAGAAAATCCACAGGATCAACTAGCCTGGCCTCCTAGGAGCTCATAGAGAATGAACTGACAAGCTAGGAACCTGCATGGGACTGACCTAGACACTCTGTACATATGTTACAGCAGTATAGCTTGATCCTTGTCTCAGTTGGGGAACTGGTGAGAGGTACTGGGAAGAGAGAAGGGAGGGGAAACTGTGGCCAGGATATAAAATAAATAAACAAGTAACATAACATTATTTAATATATAATTAGTTATCATCTAGTTAATGTTTGGAACATTATTTAAATGGAAATTCAAAATAATGCCTGAATCAATGTGCATATGAATGTGTAAATTTTAAAATGTCTTACTATTTTTAAATAGGTAATTTTAGCTACCAATACACTTTGACCTGTTATTTGAAATCAGTACAGCAAAATATGGTGCTAAAGAATTTTGTAATACATTTTCATAATGATAAGTCTCAATGAATAATGATACTTATAATTCATAGAAGCACTCTAATCAATGACATAATAGAATGTAATTATAATTATCTTTCCCATTAACCATTGTATCTTTGGTCCCTAGATATCACTTCATAAGTGCCCTCTTCTTTCATTAAGAGCCTCTGACAGAAATATATTGGTAATCTATTACTTAGGAAAATGATATAGAATATAAATTGATTACTTTCAAGTAAGGTAAGAAAAAAATACATTGAATAGTTTTGCAAGTGGTGAGTGTAAATTTGGGATAATAAGTAAACAGTATCTCTCTAGTATCATCCACTTTGATTTAAATATGACCTTCACTTACTGAGTAGTGTTACAATTAGAATAGCTAATGCAAATCTAATACATAGGAGGCATAATAGATAGGAAATATAAAAACCTTAGCAAACTCTCTGACACTGCACATCTCCTAATGGAATTGTACTGGAGCAAGACCATGAAAATGCAAGAGAGAGCAAAAGAAAAAAGATGATCACAGAAAAATTAAAGGGGAGTTACTGTATTTTTAACTAAATCAGTGTTCTCTTCTTTATTTTTCCTACAAGTCAAATAGCAATGTTCTAACTCCATCATTATACCTGATAATTAATTGAGATAAAACAAGAAATGAGTTCAGAACAAGGTCCCTCACTATTTTACTTAAAGCACACCAAAAAAGACACATTTCTTTACTGTGGTAAATTTTGATAAATTATTATTCATTAAATTGCTGTAAATAGAATTTATTATTTAAATATAAATATAATAAAAATAAATTATCAAGAGGTACTGGTATGCTGAGATTGGTGGATATCTTCCAAAATGAGCTTTAAACAAAATTATAATGTAGACCCTTATGTGTTCTAACATTTTATGTATTGAAGAGACTTCATTAGACTTAGAGTAATCACACACAGTGAATGAGTCATGAGCTCTGAAATTACTGTGCTGCACTCTGTCAAATTACAAATAAATAGAGTCACATGACATGAACTCTTTGTCAGTTGGAGAGTCCGCTCAACTTACTGACTTTGAGAAACACACAATTATTGAGTAAATAGCACCATAAGTAGTTTGTGTTTTTCTATCTCTAGTATTGTGTTACATTAATTTTACAATTTTTAATACTGATGAATATGGAGATTATTTGCTATTTTATTAAAGCATAGTTAGAAGAATGTGAGTAGGCAGGGAAAGCAAGGACAGGCTCCCTTAGATAGCTACTTCTGGTTCATAATAGACTCTGAAATGAGAAATATCAAGGAGACACAGGAATGGATATCTACACAGGACCAAAATGGGAAAGAACAGGACTGTCATAAAATACCCAAGTCAGCATCTGGTTGATGGACGTCCAGATTTAGAATCCTCACTTCCCAAATATAGAAAGTTTTTACTTTTCTCTGTGGCTTGGTCTTCTGTCTTTTCTGATCATTCAGTAGTTCCTTGTTAGTACCCAAGAACGAACTCTGAAATCACCCAGACAACCACTAGCTCCCTTATTACAATACATATTTATGAACATAATTTCTTTATTGGTTGCCAATCCTTTGGCTTGCAAGTGGCCTCAGTTCCCTTGGGCATAGACACCTTAGAAAATATATGTAAATACGCCGGGTCTTTAATACTAGCACTCAGGAGGCAGATGCAGGCGGATCTCTGTGAGTTTGAGGCCAGCCTGGTCTACAGAGTTGAGATCCAGGACAGGCATCAAAACTACACAGAGAAACCCTGTCTCAAAAAAATAAATAAATAAATAAAATATACACAAATATCAAAAATATAGCATATATTGCCTTCCAGTAATTAAAAATTTTTTCAAGATGGTGATGGCTGTACACTCCCTCTAAAAATGCATTGGAATTCAGAATATTTTTTAATATTGGAATTTATAAGTCATTTTCTTGTTACTCTTGTGATAGGTTCTAGAGTTATAGTTGACTTGGAATTGTTTTTCTCATATATCCTTCAAAAGTGATGTGGGATGAGGTGGGGATGGGAGGGTGGGCTGGGGGGAAGGGGAAGGGGGCAGGAAGGGGGAGAACAAGGGAATCTGTGGCTGTTATGTAGAACTGAATGGTATTATAAAATAAAATAAAATTAAATTTAAAAAAGTGATGTGGGTACAATGCAAGACATAGCACTCAGAAGTTGTTCCTGTTACTGTTGGGAGAACAGAGGTCTTTACACTCACAAATAAGAATGAGGGAAACCAAGATATTGGACATGCAGGATTGTCTCTTCAAAGAAAATAGATTTGTAATCTGTTTTATGTACAGAGGGCTGGGAATGGAGGGGCTTAGTAGGCTAAGTGACCTCTGTGTGATCTGGAAAGGTAGGGGACACCTGGACCCCACAAACAGGACCTGAGATAGTTAATAACCTAAGTAATTGTTGAGCTATCTGTATGACTGAGACCACACCAGATCCTTCCTCCCCTACACCCTTAAGATAGCAAGATAATACATGTAGCCTATCTATAGAACCCATCTTCATGGAAAAAAGTTACATGTATTTTGGAAAACATTATGAAGCAATTATGCCTTATTGTGCACACAAGATTGTGTTACACCAGGAAACATTTCCCAAATTATACCATACTTAATATGCCTAAAATAAACTGCCAGTGTCAGACTCTACATGTTGAACCTATAGCGGCTACTGAGTCCTGTTGCACTGGATTTCTTTCTTGCCCCATGTGGATCATTATTTACTGGCCCTGGTTTGCAGAGAGCCACACAATTATCTCCTTTAGACTTGGAAGTAAAACCATAAACCTTTCAAAAAATGTCAACACCATTAATTTGTGTCACCATAAATTATTTACCATGTTTTAATATTAATTTTTATGTCATCTATGGTTATTAAGGTATATATCTCCTTTCTTAGTTTTGAAAAAGTAGACTGAATGTTAGGTGATTTGTATCACAACTGATTCTTATATTATTGCTAGACTGCAGACTGAACATCATTATATCATTTTTTTACCTAATATCATTTATTATTATATTATTATTTGTTTGCTTTTCAAGCCTGGGTTTCCCTGTGTAACAGCTCTGGCTGTCATAGAACTTACTCTGTAGACCACACAGGCCATGAACTTACAGAGACCTGCCTGCCTCTGCCTCCCAAGTGCTGGAATTAAAAGTGTATTCCACTACCACCTAGAACTTAATATAATTATTATATAATATTTTATTTTGAAATTTTAGGTTTATAATTCCCTTAATTTTGTTATTATTAACACATTTAACAGATATCCTAATATTTGACTATGCTTACATCTGTTGAATAGCATATTATCAAGGAATTATTTCATCAACATTCTATTTACTATTGTTATACTGAAGATTCCAAAGTTCTTTTTAATTAACATATAACAGTTGTACATACTTTGAGTTAAAATGTGATGTAGTGATCTCTGTATAAATTGTAACTGATAAACACATCCTCCTATTACTGACTTGTGTTTTGGGAATAATAACTTTAAGAACACATCCTTTCAGCAGCATTTAATTATATACTACCTATTTTTTTTCAGTTTTTCAAGACAGGGATTCTCTGTGTAGTTTTGTTGCCTGTCCTGGATCTCGCTCTGTAGTCCATCCTGGCTTCAAACTCACAGACATCCATCTGCCTGGCTCTGCCTCCAGAGTTCTTGGATTAAAGGAGTCACCACTGTCCAGCTCGGCCTAGTATCTAATTTTTGATTGTAGTAACAGTGGAGTGCCATACATCATTTATATCTCCTGATACTTTCTGCTAACCAAATATTACATCCTTTAATTAATATCTCTTGTTTTCCACCCTTCTTGATTCACAACCTCTGATAATCATGTCCCTGCCCTGTTTCTATGAGATAAGTTTTCATGGAGTCCATGTGTATGAAATATCCAATATAATTTGTCTTTCTGTGCATAGTGTGTTCCACAGAAAACAGTATTTTTCAACCACAGCCATGTTGTTATAAATTAAAGCATTTTTAGAGCTGGAGAGATGGCTATGCAATTAGGAGCACTGGATATAACTTCAGAGGAGTAGGGCTCAATTTCCCCCATGCATGTGATATTTCATAATCACCTGTAACTCCAGTTCCAGACCCTCATCTGATATGTATAGGTATCAGAGATCCAAAATGCACATAGACATACATGTAGACAAAACACCCATACACATAAAATAATAAAATTTCTTAAATGTTAGCATTTTTAGAGGATATTCAGTATTTCATTCTGTGTATGCGCGCACACACACACACACACAAACACACACATACAGCCATATGCAGTGTACTCAAACACATACACATCTACATATTGTCTGTTTACTTTAGTTGTCGGTTTGACTCATAGGGGAAGAAAAACCTCAGCAGAAGCACTGCCTTGATCAAGTTGGACTCTGGGCATGTCCATGAAGCATTTTCTTAAATGCTAATTAATGTGGAAGTGTCTATCCCTTTGTAAGAGGTACCATCCTTAGGAAAGGTGGGCCTAGGCTTTATAAGAAAGGTAGCTGCGCAATAAAGCTAGTAAGTAGTGTTCTTCTATAGTCTCTGCTTCAGTTCTTGCTTCTAGGTTTCTGTTCGAAATCCTGTACTAGCTTCTTTCTTTGATGGATTGTGACCTGGGAGTTATAAGATGAAATAAATCCATAACTCCCTAAGTTGTTTTTGATCGGTCTTTTACCAAAGCCATAGAAAACCAGTTTAGAATACACACACACTCACACACACACACACACACACACACACACACACACACACACACACGAGGTAACAGACCACTTTCTGATTGGATAAGGCCTGCTTCACAGTAGGAAACAGGTAACACTGTAAATTTGGCTCAGAACCCATAGCTGGAGAGCTCAAAGACCGTCACTGGTAATTCCACTACTCTTATTGTACTAAATGGTCATAATACCAAATTGCCCTCTAAATTGGTATCTGTCTACTAATAAATTAAGAAAGCTCTCAGACCTCATCATAGATGGTTCTTTTTGAGATGTGCAATGGCCAATGCAGAAACTCACAGCTGTTCAAAGTGCATATAACAACTGTCAGTGGAGTGCTCAGGCAGAATGGGGCATTTATACATATTACATATATTACACATTCTCCTCTCTATGGTTCAGGAAGCACTGTGGAGGAGGGAGCCAGAGATTGGAAGTGCTGATGTTTGGGGAAGAGCAAAGCAAAGCAGTGCATTTTTTAATGACAGGACCACTGAAGTCCTTAGTTCATAGCATGTGTGATTACCTGCATAAGACCTGGACAAGGTCAAACCAGTCTACATTCTAGCTTGGAGACAGATGGTGTTTATTGACCTCTACCCTTCAGTGGGGGTGCTATGGATTGTTAATAGCTTTTGACAAGAGAGTACCAGTTTATTTTAAGGGAATGGCCTCTAGTAGGTTCTTCATGCTATAGTGTATAGTCTTAAATCTAAGAGCACGTGTGCAGCAAAAACTGTACATCATAGGTTATAAAAAAGGATTAGAAATTGAGGGATTATGGAAGTTCAAGTGGATCTGGGAGGAATTATTAGGAGAACTGCAGATGAATGTGATTGAAATACATAGTATGAAATTCTTTAAGAGTTAATAAAAATAGTATGAAAATAATGAAAAATTGTTGCTTATGTTACTCAGTGGTGGACTGCATGCCTAGCCTACATTATGGCCTAGGCATCAGTCTTAATATAGATATACTCACAAGAAACCATGATAAGATTTTGATGCCAAATGAAAACACTTTGAAGGAAGAAAGCATTTTAAATTAATTTTTGGATCTGTATCCAGTTTTCTTCTCAATTTTTCTTGCACTCAACAGTTGTCAATGTCTCCAAATATTTTTGTCCCTTACTCTGTTGTAGAAATCCAACACAGTAGCTGAACATACCATGCTATAAACACCAAATTCAGCCAAACTTAAGTAAAATGTCTCATGTATCTAATGTATTTAATGTGGAATTTAATGTATTTGCCACTTTTAAATCTTTATTTCTGTGGGATTGATTCCAATTTAAAAGGCAGGGCACCTACTGAAGCTGATGGACATGCTACCTTTAAAAAATGCAATTAAGCCATGTTAGAGGGGAGGTCACACCAGAAATTACTGAAATTAAACATTTATAACACTGAATCAAAAAAGTTCCTGCATCGCTCTGATGATCCTCCATTTATACAATTATCCAACGCTTAGATTGCTTGGGTCTCAAAACATAGAAACCATTAATAGTGCAAAAATAAGTATGAAATGAGCATGAGATGCAGTTTCTAATGAAAAATGTATTAGCCCATGCTAATGCAAGCAAATAGAAGTTAAAAAGATCAGGGTAAGCACAATCAGCTGCAATGGAGCATAATCATTCTTGATGCTCCAAGCAGGAAGAAAATCAATGTTTCCTAAGGCCTGGACCATTTAGTCAAGCCTGTGGACCTTGATAAATGCCTTTGTTCACAACAGAACAACTTTCTGTTTTCAACAACATGTCTTAATTGGAAGATAATAGTACATATATGTGAAGTAGGTAAGTATGTGTAAGCACCAGCTACACAGCATGCTAGGTACTGAGTATTAACCCAAGAAGAATAAGTTGCCTATGAACTCAGCTTATGTTCAAATAGGGGAGAGAAAGTGAGCAAACTGCCTTGGAAGGTTTAAAAATTTTTGTAGACATAGGCACAAAGTCCTTTAGGAAATATGCAAGAGGTTGTTAGATAAACATTGGAGTAAGAGATTATACCAGTGTAAATGATACTTCTCTTTGAATGAACCAACTATTGAGTCCACACACCTTTCCTTACAGACTTATACTTGAAGGTATAACAGCAAAGCCATGCTGGAAATGATGGAGCACATCTTTAATACAGCACTCAGTACAGGGAGACAGGTAGATGTTTGTGAGTTTCAGACCATCCTGATTTACACAGTATCTTCCAGACAAGTCAGTGATACACAATAAGAACCTGTCCACATTACCTAACACAATCTTAGTTACCTAACAAGAGTCATAAGATCCAGGCTCAGCAGGAAATCTTGCCTCAATATGTAAAGTTGAAAGACATTGAAAAGATATTCAATATCAAACTCAGGCTCATGAACACAAGCATTTTAACATATATACTTGCTTACACACATGTAGAAATGTTTACATATATGACATACACATGAATGAACAAACAAAAATAAAACTTTTAAAGTATATGTATTCTAATATTTGAATATCTAATATTTGAATATTATATTCTTCATAAACTATATACACTATAACCAATGTTTCTATTGTTTCTCATTAAGATTTCAGGAGATTAATATGTCTTTATTCCCCTTTACTGATTATAATTCTTCCATTCATCTAATTTGAATTTTATGCTAATTTGAAAACATGTTCAAGGTATGTCATTTTTTTTTTTTTTTTTTTTTTTTTTGGTTTTTCGAGACAGGGTTTCTCTGTGTAGCTTTGCGCCTTTCCTGGAGCTCACTTGGTAGCCCAGGCTGGCCTCGAACTCACAGAGATCCACCTGGCTCTGCCTCCCGAGTGCTGGGATTAAAGGCGTGCGCCACCAACGCCCGGCTCAAGGTATGTCATTTAATATTAAAGTTTTTCCCTGCTTCTTGATATTATTTTATGGAGATTTTTGTTGGAAGGATAGCTTTGTTTTTTCAATGCTGAACAATACCTAAGAAATTAGTTGTAAAACATCCCTACAATTTAAGGAAGATTAATATTTTATTTTAATTGAAAGCTTTGTTTTGTTATTGTATAATTTCATTTAATGGCTCAGTTTAAAAATATGAACTATACCTGAACTGGCCTTTTCCTGTAATCAGATTAGTGAATACCCTAACTGTCATCATAGAGACTTCATCCAGTAAATGATGGAAGCAGATACAGAGATCCACAGCCAAACACCGGGCCAAGCTCAGGGAGTCCAGTTGAAGAGAGGAAGAGAGGAAGAGAGGAAGAGAGGAATACGAGCAAGGGGGGGGGGGTGTCAAGATAATGATGGAAAAATATACAGAGACAACTGAACCAAGCTCCTGAGATCTCATGAACTCTAGACCAACAGCTGTGGTGCCTGCATGGGACCAACCTAGGCCTTCTGCATGTGGGAGACAGTTGCATAACTTGGTCTGTTTGAAGGGCCCCTGGCAGAAGGACTATTGATCTATCCCTGGTACATGAGCTGGCTTTTTGGAGTCCATCCCCTATGGTGGGATGTCTTGTTCATATTTGATGCAGGAGGGAGGGGCTTGGTATTGCCTCAATTGAATGTACCAGGCTTGTTTACTCCCTATAGTAGGTCTTACCCTTTTGGAGGAGTAGATGTGGGTTGGGTCAGGGGGGAGACAGAGGAGGGAGTGGTGGTGGTGGTGGTGGTGGTGGTGGTGGTGGTGGTGGTGGTGGTAGAAGGGTAGAAGCAGGAGGAGTGGGAAGGAGAACTGTGGTTGACATGTAAAATGAGCAAAAATTTAAAAATAAATAAATAAGTGTTAAAGTCTGGGGAAAAAAGTATGGACTAGATTTTCTAATTAGTTTGGATGAGTACAACAAATTCTCTTTAAATTGAGTCTTCCAAGGAGGAGACCTTTATTTCTCACTGTTCTACAGACTAAAGAGTGAAAGATACTGGTCCACTAGGTGTGTGAGCAGTCTCCATTCTCATTGTTTCTAGACAGCAACTTTCATGCTGTGTCATTGAGAAGGGACAGATATACCTCTAAGGTATCATGAATAAGAAGAGTATTATCATCCATTAGGAATTAAAGTCTGTCTCCAAGGCCTAATATTCTAGTAAAGGCCTAACACTGCCACATTGAGATTAGGATTTCAACAATAATTTGACCAGGATAAGCTTATTCATTGAGATCATTAGGAAAGCAATACAATTATTACTAATGTAATTGTATTTAATCACATTGTATTGTATTCAATTACATTGTATTATCAATAGTAAATGTATTCAAAACTAGGTTACTTTTATTACAATGCACCTTGAGCATCAAAACCATTATATATATATATATATATATATATATATATATATATATATATATATATATATAGTTTTTTATAAGGATTTAAGTAGGAATCAGATAAAAGAGAGTGGCTTCAATTGAGGGTGTGGGGTGGGAAGTGGGTCAATACAGAAAGAGATGTAAGGATGAGGAACAAATAAAGCCAACATTTTTTGAAAATATCTTAAGGAATGATATTATTTTATATTTGTCAAAATATATAAATACATTTGAGTATATATGTGTAGACACACACACACACACACAGGTCTCAAACCAACATGAGCTGACAATGCTTCCCTCAAGAAGGGAAGCATTTATATATCAATAACCACAATATCCGGCACAAGAAACATCCTTTTCTGTGATTGTTTCCCAAATAATATTCATTGTTGATGTATCCAGTTTGGTCTCTCATCAGCTGAAGGTAAGTCTCCATTGCTGAAGAAACTACATACTTAGGACACACTTAAATCACACACATGTATGACTCAAGATGGAGCTAACCTCAACTCCTCCCTCCTCCTATCTAGCTGCCATGGTACCAAAACTATTATTCAGCTTCCAAGAGACAGAAGCAGTCAATAATCCCACCCAGTTGCACACCTAGACACCAAAGCAATAACCAGTATAGAAAGTTATTTATTAATGTGTAGTAATTGGGCACTCACAGGTTGTTTCTAACCAGCAGCTATCTCATTGGACTTAAAGCCCATTCAGCAGGAAGGAAGTCATGCCTAGTACTGAAAACTTATCCAACCTACCAGAGCCAGTAAGGGCATGAATCTTAGAAAAGAAGCTACTGCTGTCACTTTGAGAGAGCAGCGTAATTCCTTACTACATTCTCAATCTGATCCTTAGACCCTCAGATATGTATAGCTACACCTACCGTCAAACAAGTCTCTCTTTACCACAAATGGAGAACATCACAGAAAATAATGAGCAAAATGCGGAGATAAATGAGCCATGATGAGGCCAGCCCTGATGGATACGATACAGTCCTTAGATTTACATCAACTTTTCGCATCTATGTCTCAAGGAGCATTGTATAAGTGGAGGGCAGAGAGAATGTAAGAGCCAGAATGGCAGGAAGTCAACTGTGAATGGACAAGCTAATGCACATAGGGAAATTTCTGAATGTTCCAGCCTTAGACAAGGAAAAAGACAACTACTGGGAGAGGGGAAATGAACCCCTCCCAGAGATGAGGCTACTTAGTGTTATCTAGGTTAAAGTGGCCAGCCCTGATGCCATAAACACACAAACAACAAAAACAGTCTCAGTGGATTATATTTATATGTTTGTGCATAATAATGAAACAAAAAGAAAGTATCCATTTGATAAGAGGGAGCAAGGGAGAGGTCTGAAGGAAGGCATGTGAGAAGGGCTGGAAGGTGGAAAACAGAAGTGAAGATATTCTGTTTTCATTTAAGAAGTATTTTTAAAAGATTCAAGCACCACAAATATTAATCTTGCCCCCTTGCAGACTGAGTTTCTGAACCTCAGATTTACTTTTGAATATCTGTGTGGTAGTTAGTAGCAAATTTCTTGACCCTCAGACAAATACCTAAAAAAAAAAAAAAAGATTAAAAAGGAAATTCCAATTTGAGACCTGTTGGTTATATATACCTTCTCTACTTGAGGAAACTATGTTTAGTAATGGAAACAGCTAACTGCTCAGTGAAAGTGAAGTCATGCTTATTACAAGAGAATCTGCTGCTACTTATTTACTGAACCATCATGTCCTTAACAACAAGCAACAATCATTAGTCCTTACAAGCACAGATAAATGTAGTTACCACTCATTGAGGAAACTCTTCTTATCAACTGACAGAGACCACTACAGAAAACCCGAACCAAACAAACTGAGGCCTGTTTCAAGGGGGTACTACTACAAAACACTTTAATCTCAGGAAGCATTGTAGAAGTAGGGGCAGACAGATTTAAGAGTTAGAACACTGAGGAGTTTGCTCTGAGTCTATTTCCTGGTAATATCAAAAGCTGTACCCATAAGGTGGCACCAACATGACTACCCAAACTTGAGCTGACCAAGGATAGAACCAAAGAGCATGCCAAAGTGGACTCAGAAAGCCCTCCACAAGAAATATAGGCAACTGGAAAAAGATGGGAGTGGGAGAAGTGGCCTTCCCCAAGGAAGAGCAAACCAATGGGTGGTACAGTGGCAAAATGTTAGCCCTACCATATTTACTCAAGTCACATAGCAACTAATTATTTATACATATATACATATACATATATGTATAAATGACAGTTAGTGAGAAAAGAGACCATGAATTTGAGGAAGAGCAAGGAAGATATATATGGGGATTGGAAGGAGGAAAGGGGGAATAATGTAATTATATAATAATCTCAAAAATAAAATAAAATAAGGGAGTTTTGCTTGATCTTATATTGAGAGTGTTCTGTCTGTGATGGGTTGGTGACAGTACTTTTGGTTTGGTGAAGGCAGAGTGTTATGACAATGGGAATATATAAGGAAGATGCCACTCATCCCATGGTCATAAGACAAAGGCATCGAGCAAAAGAGTAGGAAGTCAAGAGTCCATGGACCCTTCAAAGACACACCAATTCCATATGGAGATAGGAGAAATTTTCTTCCATGCTCAGGGAGGAGAGGGTATATAGTTAAGTGAAATTATTAGATAAATGATAGATGAGTGAATTTTTTCCTCCACCTAGGTCCCACCACCTAAAATTTTAACACTTTTTAAAAACAATGCTACGAACTGGATACCCCACAATCAACACATGAGCCCAAGAGAGACCTTTCATAATCTATATCACTGGTCTTTTAGGTATATATAAATTATATATATATATATGTAAATATATACACATATATATTGATTCATAGAATTGTAGATCTGATTAATATAGACTAAAATTCAAGAAATTTCAATTCAGTTTAAAGAATGATCTGTTAGTCTAAATTTATAGTCCATCATCTTGTTGAAGCTTTTTATAATCAAGGTTGAGACACATAATTAATCTACTTAATCACTAAAAAAATTGGGGATAAATCAAATAAAATGTGAACTCTGATGTATCTGAATTCTTTCAAAATTTTAACTATTTCCATATATAAGTATTTATGAGTTTATATTTTAATAATTAGCACCAGAGAAATAAAAATCCATATCAATGTTTATTTTTCAAAATGGATTTAGTCAGCAAGGGATGGCCAGAAGAATAATTTCTTAGCTTTTAGTTTTGCCCAGCATTCCCTCACCCAGACTCTACCAAAAGTGTTATGAGGATGTGATAGAAGAGAGAAGGAAAAATAATCAGAAATAAATCCTAAGATTTCCTATACTATTTTGGAGTGAGGCAGATGTTTGAGTTAAGAAGGCTGCTGGGGGATTGATGTATCAATCTAAAACACACTAACTGCAAAGGCTACTTCCTAGAGCTTGTAGCTCTCTGAGAGCAGAAAACCAGTGTGCTAAGCATTCTGTGTGTGTGCCTACTGGGAGCATAACTGGAGAGTGAAGACAAAATTATCATAATCACCCAGAGTTAATTATCTCCTTCAGTAAACAGGAATTTAGCAAAAGGAAGTTAAATGAGAAAATAGATAAGGCAAAATACTCTGGAGTAGTATGAGGGCCAAGGAAATGAGGCACCCTAGGAGCTCACTTGAAGTCTTAACAGCAGCTGGACACTGGCAAAGTCAGGGACACAAAATAGAAAAAAAAGAATGCCAGAGAGGAGAAGGGGGAGAAGAAACACACACACACACACACACACACACACACTCACGCATGCATGCACGCACACACGCACACACAGAGAGAGAGAGAAAGAGAGAGAGAGAGAGTTGGGGAGGGAATGAGGGAGGGTTAGATTTACTATATATATATATATATATATATATATATATATATATATATATATATATACACTTTTAAAGAGGATTTCTAAGTGATCCTCAAGTAGGAAAACGTTACAATCCTAGCCAGTGTCTTCACTGTAAGAAAAAGTCACGTTCTACTGTGCCCAGGAAGAAGTGGCTTGTTAGGTAGTTTATCACTTGAGAAAGTCATCTATTACTCATTAGATGGGCAGGAAAATTATAAGTTTAGTAATAATTAAGAATGCAGTAGAGTCAAAATTTTTTGACTGGCAGCCTGGATGATGAAAACACAGTTCTAACTCTGAAGATATCTACTGTGACTGGGAAAGTAGGCAGCACAAGTGAGAGTTAATGAACACACTTGAATCATTTTTAACTGGAGTAACATTTTCAAATTAACACTTTTCGGTTAGTCATACTCATGAAGACATAAAGGAGCATCATCTAAAATAAATTTCATTGGTTGAGATTGAACTTACAAAGAATAAACCCTAACCAATAGATATGCCTTGAATATTTTATTCATATTAAATGAATAATTTTTTTAAAGATTTATTTATTTATTTATTTATTTTTTAGTAAATTTATTTTACAACATCATTTAGTTCAACATAATAGCCACAGATTCCCCTGTTCTCCCACTCTCGCCCCCCTCCCCCTCCCCCTCCCCCACTCCACCCCCCATTCCCACCTCCTCCAGATCAAGGTCTCCCCCGAGGACCGGGATCGACCTGGGAGACGGCAGGAACTGACCTACTCCGGTGATGGGATGGCCAGACACCCTGTTAGTTGTGCCATAAACCCCATCCAAGGAAGGTCTGAGGAATCTGGATGCAGACATCCACGGCTGGGCCCCTGGTGGAGCACTGGGAGTCTAATTAGTTAGAAAGAAGAGGGTTTATATGAGCGAGAAGATTTATTTATTTATTATGTTTACAGAAGAGGGTGCCAGATCTCATTACAGATGGTTGTGAGCCACCATGTGGTTGCTGGGAATTGAACTCAGGACCTTTGGAAGAGCAGTTGGTGCTCTTAACCTCTGAGCCATCTCTCCAGCCCTAAATGAATAATGTTTTAATGCACTGGTTATCAATTGACTAAAATTACTTTTAAATCACTATTTCTTGGGAACTAAACTAGGTAAAATATATTGTTTCACACTAATCTATTGATGTTTCACAGGAAATAACTATAACTAAACATTAGTTTCTGTCAAAATTCTAATGATGACTGGCGAAATTACTGGTAACATTTTTTTTTCTTTCTTTCTTTTTTTTTTTTTTTTTTTTTTGGTTTTTTGAGACAGGTTTCTCTGTGTAGCTTTGCACCTTTCCTGGAGCTCACTTGGTAGCCCAGGCTGGCCTCGAACTCACAGCGATCTGCCTGGCTCTGCCTCCCGAGTGCTGGGATTAAAGGCATGCGCCACCAACGCCCGGCGTACTGGTAACATTTTAAAGGCATGAATGGGCTCACTATACTCATTTTTAATGATGTAAATACATTTTTATAATTTTGAATTTCTACTATTGCTTCTTTCTTACAAAGAATTTACTTAAGATAGCTCACAAATTTTAAAAGCCTTGATTTCATTACAAGAGCTTTTTCTTAAGATCATTTTATAAATTAATATAAATTACATAATCACACATGAATAGACACCAAAAAAGAGCACACAGATGTTTGAGTTGAAGTACACATCTGTTGGCAAGTGAAGAAATTTTGTGTGTGCTCAACTGCATCTGCCCCTCACTTTTCCTTCTATATTTATAACTAAAATGGTATTTTGCAAATTAAAATAATTATAACCAGGAAACAAATCTTGTAGTTTTGTAACCCCAAATGTATTTGTTTGACATTTTATTCTACTTGGGGAAAATATCTTACAAAATACAATCTGTGAATCACAAGTGGGATTTACCTATAAAGTCATGTTTGTAATGATTAATTAATTACATACTATTAACATTATTAGAATTGTGTTGAAATACAACATGCCATCAACTGACTAGGTTTTATTGTTATTAGGAAGCAAGATAGTAATTAGAATCACTTTCTAATTACATATCTGCATATATTATATTGATATAAATAGCTGCATTGTTTTCTTGACACCACAAAGCATTAAAAAATAACAACAACAACCATGATTTATTGCCAACAGTGGCAACCTGTGAAAAATCACTTATATGAAACTGAATTATCAAACTCCAAGCAATAGTGTGCACATTAAATGGTGTATAGTCATCTAAAGGATTAAGTGGTACTGTAAACATATTATGCAACTGCTTTTTTACAATTACATATTGTCTGCTTCAAAATCTATTAAGAATGCTTTAAGAACATCAAATAAAGTGGAGGGAGCAAGTATTCATGGAGCAGGTCTGGCCTCCAATGATGTAGGAGGCTTTCCCCAGAGGTGTGGGCCAGGATATGGTGACAAGGACAGATGCAGCAGTTGAGGTTATGCTGGGGGGACACTGGTGGGGGAAGGCAGTCTCAGCTTAGCCTCACGGAGCTGGGCTGGCCTCTGGTGAGGTAGGAAGTTTCCGAAGATCTTGGGGCGGGGGGAGCTGTTGTTGTTGGTTTTATAGTTTTTTTTTTTTTTTTTTTTTTTTTTTAATTTCATGACAGGATTTCTCTGTGTAGCCCTGGCTGTCCAGGAACTCTTTGTAGACTGGCAAGCCCTGAACTCAGAAATCTACCTGCCTCTGCCTCCAGAGTGCTGGGATTAACGGCATGTGCCACCACTGTGGGGGGGAAAGCAGTTAGCTGAGCTGGCGGGCTCAATAACAACTTCCCTTAAGCTAACCTGGAGTCTGCTGCTGCACTCAGTGACTGGTGACCTAGAAACTTCAGAGTGATAAAGCCAATGAGAAAAAGCCAACAAAGCCAAGGAAATGACTGACAGTCAATGGGCTACCAGGAGTGGGTATTTAGGCTCACTCCATATCCGCAATAAACAAGTCTGTCTTTGCTTCTTACCTGACTTTCGGGGTATGTATCATTGACTCCATGCCTTCTCTCCCTCTTCCCCAAGAGGTGTTTAGGTGGTTTAGCCCAGAACAACTGGTGCCCAATGTGGGGTTGTTGCCCATGCGGGCAAGGGCATTGATCCCATATTGGTTAGGGTCTATTTTTTGGTTGATGTGATCTTTTTTGGGGTCCTGATTTTTGCCCTTTACTGCCTGATGCATGTCCTGTCTCCATTCCTCTGGATGTCCCCTTTCTTCTGAGGTGCGGTTCCATGCCCCCCGCTTGGTGATTGTTCAGTGAGTCGGCCCCTTGGTGTTTTGTGTTTTCGGTTCCTTCAGAGGTGAGCTCTAGGACCCCCTCTCTCTTTTCCTCTCTTTGTTTGTCTGTTTGTCCAGTTAGGGAGGCACAGCCTTTCAGTTCAGTTTGCCATCCAGAGGTGGAACCCAGGAACTGCTTCCTGTACAGCGACACTGCGTGGGCACATGGCCATGGCCTAACACACCAAGGAAGTCCCCCCACTGAGCACAAAACATTTGGGTCTGTCACATTTTCTGCTATTGTCTTCTACTGTTGGCTCCACTTTTCTCTCTCCTAGAAGATGGGCAATCTGATCTCCTCCTTGCCTCTTGAGGAAGCTCCTCCATCTTCAGATGATGAGGAAAGGAGCCAGTCCTGCCTGGCAGCCCCACCCAAACCTCCTCACATTTCTCCATCTGCCTCTGCTCCCCTTCTGGCTTTTACCCTTCCACCTCAGTATCCTTGGCAGGAAATCTGCCCTCCAGCTTGCCCTATTCAGCCCTTCTTTCCACCCCCTACCCCTGATATATCTGCTCCCATACCTCCTCTGCAATGTAGGTGCCTGCCAGAGGCTTATCCTGTTAATCTGGGACCAAGTACAGCTAATCAGCCATGGGTGCCTACCCCCGTGACTGACCTTTCACTCATCCGCAAGGCAGTCAATGAGTCTGGTCCAGTCTCCCACTGTTTTGAACAAGTCCTTAGACAGTGGCTATGCCATTAGAAACCTACTATGATTGGTGCCACCTTCTTAAGGCTGTCTTAAAACTCACTGTTTCTCTTAGTTGATCTGCATATTATGACTAGGTGGAGGCCCAGGCCAGTCTCAACTTACAGTATGGGCTTAACATCACCCTAGGCATGTTCACCGGGAAAGGCCAATATATTGATCCTGTCTTACAATTTACCATTGGCCAATATACCTACTTCTAGCGGGTCTCTGATTTAAGGCCCTTAAGGCATGCACCCCTTGTGACCCCTTAGCTTACTTCCATAATCATGCCAACAAACTGGGGAGTCTTTCACTGACTTCAGATCACCAGGCCCTTGCCACTCTGGCATATGACACTTTGTTGGGGCTGTTGTAAGCTTGGCCATTTGCAGCTTGACTACCTATTTCACAACCAAGTCACGCTGTCCCGAGTGTAACAAGAGCTTCCTTCGGGCCAAGGATTGCCACTCACAGCCTACAGACAATGCTCCTTTAAACTCTTGGCAGGGCAGCCCTCATCCCTACCAGTAAGGGGGAATGGTCCTACCCTTAAGCTGTTCTAGACTCTTCCTGGTTTCTCGCACTCACCCATGATGACTGTGTACCTTGATGGCTCACCCATTTAAGGGCAGGTAGACATGGGTGCAGATTTCATCACCCTTACAGAATCCAAGGCTCTTCAGTTCCCTCATTGGAAGTGCAGGCCTGGCCCAGCCATCAGCAGCATGGAAGGCCAACCAAATACCCTTACTACTGTGTGACCTGTCAACTAGAAGGACCTGGATGGCAATTGTTGTTCTTTATCCTCAGTCATAGTCAATGTCTTTTATAACATCTGGAGAAGGACATTCCAAGAATAACTAAATCTGGGACATTTAGAGCCCTCTACTAGTAGGCACAATACCCCAAATTTTGTGATTAAAAGGAAACCAGGCTACTACTGGCTCCTCCAAGACCTGTGTGCTATTAATGCTCAAATGGAAAAAAATGGGATCCACCCAGCCAGGTCTCCTATATCCCAGGGTTATCCCTTTAGCCTATCATATTGTTGTATTAGATATTAAAAATTGCTTTTTCCAGATCCCATTAGTGCCCATAGATTGATGCCTCTTTGCCTTTACCATCTGAGAGCCTAACATGCAGACACCTGCACAGAGATTTCCATGGACTCTTTTACTCCAAGGCATGAAAAATGGCCCTTCAATATTCCAGTTATATGTCTCTGAGGCTCAAGAGTAATACCAAATGATGTCTTACTAGTCCATTACATGGATGACATCCTTGTTGCTCATCCTAATCCCTATTACTTAAAACAGTTTCTCAGTCACTCCTTAAGGATCTTGCCAGTCTAAATTTACATGTTGCTCCAGAAAAGATTAGATTTGCTCCATCTTATGCCTTTTTGGGGTTCTCGATTGTGAAACAAATTCACCAACTAACTGTCTTTCACTTTAATATCTAAGACTCATCGTTCACTTACAGAGTTACAACAACTTTGTAGCACAGTCATTTGGCTTAAGCCATTCCTGCTAATTCCAGAACATAAAATGTGATGCCTTTTTTCCTTTTTGGAAGGGCCTGCTTGCCTATCTGCAAAAATACAGTTCATCCCCCAAGTGCTTGTTCTCTTTGATAAGATTGCTTTGCTTTTTGTCCTCAGAGTCTTTGAATAGACATGACCCTGATAAGTCCCTTCAAGTCATAATATTTTGGACTCTTTCTGGTTTCTTGGGGGTTCCATGGCAACAGGGACCCCTAGTGTGGGTACATAAAGCCTTTTCTGACCTTCACAAGGTGATCTCGAAATTTGAGCAGACCTTTCATTTGGGCTCAAACCCTCAAAAGCTGGTTCTCAGGACCTATAACCATGAGCCAGACAAGATCATCCTTTCCTTTTCTCTTAAACAATCCCAGCCCCTCTGAGATGATTCCATTAGATTCCCAGGAGATGGTCACTGGATTTCCTTGTATTATTAATAACCACCCTTCTCAGGACAGGAGGATTATAACATTATAGACTCTCCCTATTGTCATCAAGCCTTCTAGTATCCCTTCTCCCACACCCATATCCCAGATGACCATGGCTCAGATTCCACCAAGAATAAATATGGAATTTTGTCACATCATAAAAATACTGATGATAGAGCCGGGCGGTGGTGGCACACGCCTTTAATCCCAGCACTCGGGAGGCAGAGGCAGGTGGATCTCTGTGAGTTCGAGGCCAGCCTGGTCTCCAAAGCGAGTTTCCAGGAAAGGTGCAAAGTTACACAGAGAAACCCTGTCTTAAAACAAACAAACAAACAAAATACTGAAGATATATACCATATCCTCCCAAATCCTAGCTCAGTTCAACTGGTTGAATTACTGGTGTTTCTCAAAGTCTTCATAGAATGCCAGTTTGAACCTGTCAATATTTTCTCTGACAGTCAATATTGTGGTGATATATTGTGTACCCTAATAAAATTTGTCTGAAGATCAGAGAACAGAACAAGCCACTAGATTAAGCATAGATGCCAGGCAGTGGTAGCACACATCTAGCACTCAGGAGGCAGAGAACCATCTGGATCTCTGTGAGTTCAAAGCCACCCTGGATTACTTGAGATTGGCTCAGTCTAGGACAGAAACAGAGCCAGGTACACACCTTTAATGCCAATACTTGGGAACCACAGGTCTTGAATACCAGCACTTGAGATCTCATGCCTTTGCTACCAATATTTGGGAAGCACACACACCTTTAATTCCAGCACTAGGAAGAAAGCAATATGGCTAAGTGAAGAAAAACATATAAGGTGTGAGGAGACAGGAACTAAAGCTTTTACAACTGGAGAGATCATTTTGGCTGGACCTTTTTCAGCTGAGCTCCTTCCTGCTGAGGACTCAAGGCTTATCAGCTGGAAGCTTTTTGGCTGAGCCCTTCTTTTGGATGGACTGCTTTTGGCTGAGGCAGCTTTTTGGTGGAGGACTCAGAGGCTTTAAATCACAGGATTCGTGGAGATTGAAGATTCAGTAGTGGTGAGAAGTTTCTCTAGTGGCTTGTTCCTTTGTCGCTCTGATCTTCCAGCCACCCTGGATTACTTGAGATTGGCTCAGTCGAGGACAGAAACAGAGCCAGGTATACTACCCCAATATCTGGCTCTGGGTTTTTATTAAAAGACCATTTTAGAATTTGAGGAACATAATATGCTGTCCATGTAGCGCTCATCCTATCCTTTTATTGCGTCAAGAAATCCACAAGACCCTAATATGTTGCTGTGAACATATGCTCCTAGATGTTTTGGAGCAAAAGGCATAATCATGGTACCTATATCGTATCTGTGCTGTGGATATTGCTCTGTATGCTGTGAATGTGTTGCTCTGATTGGTTAATAAATAAAGTGCTGATTGGCCAGTAATCCCTATTTCTCAATGCAACACTTGGCATGCTCTTGTGCTACTTGTACCCCTCTTGTGCCCTTGGGCCCTTTGAAGAGAAGTGGGGCCGATCCCCATAGACTGTAGCCCAATGCACTCTGGCAAATGGATGTTATACATCCTCCTCATTTTGGCAAGCTTAAAAAATTCATATTATTGTGCTCTGCTCTTACCTATGCTATTGCCCTTTCCAGGGAATGGGCTTTCATGCAATCAAAGCTGTTAAGGCAGCTATGCTGATTATAGGAGTGCTCTGGGCTTTAAGGACTGACAATGGGCCCACTTATGTCTCACAACAATTTAATGATTTTTGTTGCCTCCTGTAGGATCCACCACATGTTTGGAATTTCTCTAACCTTCAAGGACAGGCTATTGTGGAAAGAACCATCAGAACTCTTAAAACGTTCTTGGCCAAAGTTACATCCTCTGAGGCCAAGCACAATCCTCACCTGGCTTTGATTGAGACCTTGTTTCCTTTCAGTTTTCTCACATTTGATGATAGCAGCTTCAGCCCTGCCTACAAGCATTGGGCCTTTTTGCTATGAAATACTTTCCTCCCATTGGTCCAATAGCAGGACATCATCTCCCTGCTATGCCACAAACCTGCCCAACTACTGACTAGAGTAGGGAAGAATATGCTTGTGTCTTTTCATAGGATTCAACTGCCCCAATATGGGTTCCTGCTTGGGATATACAACCTGCCCTGGAAAGCCTAGAGGGGACCAAGGAAGATGTTCAGGAGGACAATGATGCTGCTGATTCCCCTTGCATTGGATTGCATAATATTACTACCTACTTCAAGAACAAATATCTTAGCTCAACATGACAATGGTCCTTGTGATTTCCTTAGAAATCTATTTTTTACTTAAGGTGTGGGTGGGACAATTTTCAAAAAAATGATCTTTCATAGATTATCAGTTATGCCTTACTTGTCGTGGGGGTGTAGCTTTTTGTTACTAATCACCATTTTCAAGTGTCTATTATAGAAAATGCCACAAAAATGCTCCATCAACAAGACCACCCTCCAGGTTCTTATTCCTTTAGAATATCCTTAACGCAGCCCCCCCCCCATGAGGTCATACAGACCTGGCTTACAGAAATCCATAAGATTTCCTTTTATATAACATTACCTTCACCATAGAATGCTTCCCTGAGTAGCAATCCCTTCAGGGCTGGTAGTCAATGATAGGACCTGTTCACTAGGCCAGCCTAAGACAGGCACAGTCCAATGTGCTGGACACTCTCTGAGGCAGGGATAACAAGGCCAGAGCATGGAACTTCAACTCCCACTAAGCTTGCAAAGAAATAGATAGAAAGGTGGATATGTGGGGAGAAAAAGAGCCAGTCGGGCTGATGGGGCCATGGCTGCCTTGGCAGTGTGCAAAAGGATGCTCAATAACAACTTCCCTTAAGCCATCCTGGAGTCTGATGATGTACTTGGTGATTGGTGACCTACAAACTTCAGATTAATGAGGCCAATGAGAAAAAGCCAACACAGGCAAGGAAATGGTCAATAGCCAAAGGGGTGCCTGGAGATGATATTTAAGCTTGCCCCATATTCATAATAAATGAGTCTGCCTTTTACTTCTAACCCAATTCCACACCTTCTCTGCCCCTTCCCCAAGAGTTGTTTAGGTGGTTTGGCCCATAACACACCACCACCAGAGCAGAAATTGTGGGAATGGCCAACCAATCACTGGTCCAGCCTGAGACCAATGCAATGAGAGGGAGCTCACCCTTGACACTTGCTTGGAGCTTCAGGAACCAGAGAGGCTAGATAGTTCAGCAATGTGTTTAGAATCAAACATGACTGACAAAAAAAAAGGAAGAAAGAAAGGAAGAAATAATGAAGAAAGAAAGAAAGAAAGAAATGTCAATATAATGATGCCTGAGGGTAGTCTACTATACTCATTGATTGGTGCCTAGCCTGGTTATCATCAGAAAGTCTTTATCCAGTAACTGATGAAAACAGAGTCAGAGACCCAGAGCCAAACATTAGGAGGAGCTCAGGAACCATGCAGAAGAGAGGGAGGAAGGATTGGAGAAGCCAGAGGGGTCAGGTCAATGGTACCACAAGATAAACCACAGACTCAACTGTCCTGGACTCATAAGGGGCTCAAGGAGACTGAAGAGACAACTAGGGAGATTGAATGATACTGACCTTAGGCCCACTACATTTATGCTTCAGTCTTATAGCTTAGTCTTTTTTGGAACTCCTAACATTTGGAGCAGGGGCATTTTCTGCCTCTTTTGCTGGCTTTTGGGACCCTATTCCACACTCTGAGTTGCCATGCCCAGCCTTAGTATGAGGATAGGCACCTAGTCTTATTGTAACTTGATATATCTACCATGTTTGGTTGATAACAATGTGAGACCTGTCTTTTTTTTTTTTTTTGAATAGAAAAAGAAAAGGAATCGATGGGGGAGCAAAAGGGAGGTGTGGGGAGGGGGTGGGAGGAGAATAGTCAGGGGAAACTTTTGTAGGGATATAAAACAAATAATAAAATCATTTTTATAAAAAGGAAAAGGCATGGGGAGCCATAAATAAGCATTTATGTTAGTTTTCTGCTCTTCCAGAGGACAGGATTTCTGATCCAGGAACCCATATCTGGCAGCTAACATCTGCATGTAACTCCAGCTCTAGGGTACTCTTGGCCTCTGTGAGCATTTACACACAAGTGGCACACATTTACACAAACATAGCTTACATATAAACAAATGTAAAAACAAGTCTTTGTAAAACACCAACATGAAATAATTAAGATAACTTAATGAAAATCTAAACTAAGGTCTTAAAATATGCTTTTTTTTCATGAAAACAAAGGAGATATTAAATGTATCCAGAAAGAAAGATAAAAAGAACCTACTTTTGGAAATCTGATAATTTTTGAGAGATGTTTCTTTTATAATTATAAGCATGTATGTCAATATATAGAGTATAAACTATCCTCAGCATTTTTACTGCACATATGCCAACACCTCTTTATTATCTACCAATAAAATTCCAGTGATTTAATGGAGTAAGTGAACCTAATTTCTAATATGAGAACTGACTTACTTTTGAATAAGTCATAAATTTTTTAAAAATCATCTGACCTCCACATTTTTATGTCAAAATATCATAATTTCCTAACATAGTAATTTACATAGTAACAAAGTCTAAATGTCACATTACTTTACTCAAACTTAGTATCTATACAGAAAAATGTCACCTTAGTTTACAGAGAAGTTTTCAATTTCTGTGAATATAGTTGTATATCTAGTTTAGAAGGTAGTTACATAGGTTAATATTTAATTAACTGTCTTAAAATGTACAGTTAACTTCCAAAATGTAATGTTACACTATATGTATATATATTTTTTTCAATAGAAATATTCCATAGTCAGAGATCTGAAACTAGTTCTGATTATTCATTTACTAAAGTGGTGCTATCTTAGAACATATGTTTCCATTTACCTAAAATGTCATTTATCTCCATAAAGTTCTTTAGCAAAAAATATTTACTTTTAAACCATCATGCCAAGTTAAGAATATGCTAAATGCATTTATTAAAATATACATAGCAAATTAAATAATGATATACTTTGAGATTATATATTACTTTGGGATCATAAAAATATAAAGAAAATTAAGCAATGTTGCACTGAATCTTAACTGTGTGCTGAAATAGATAAGATTGTACACATAATACTGTATAATATTGTAATATTATATATATGTATGTATATATATATATATGTATATATATATATATATAGTTGTTTGAGAGCATATTCCAATATAAAAAAAATGGTGGTGTTTGTCTGAAAGTGTCCTTACTACATAACAACTACATTTGTAAACTACATTTACAACTTGGATATGAAATGAGACCATTTACCCCTAGAAATTATGAAAATATGTATCTTGAAATTATGAAGTATATTTTTAATACAGCGATCCCCTTTATATATTTTGTCTATCTTAAATATCTATATTTTCTATAATTTAAGAGGGAGGGAAATTAATTTTCTTCAAACATATCCACTGACCTCAAATACTATGCAATGTTAGTTTTACATTTTTATTTATTTAATTATTATGAACTAATTGTACCAAATCATGGATGAACCCATTACTTTCTTGGTACTTACTTCCTCAAACACTTATTCACCTTCAGCTACAATAGTTTTCTGTTTTCTACTGGCTGCACTCCTCACATTTCAACGCATTTACCCTTTATTTTTCGTCTGTTTCTTTTAGATTCCATAAATCTCATTTACTTTGTTCAAAGTGGTGATAACTATTTTCATAAATGTCTTACAAATAACATAATTCCATTTTTTAATTGCAGAAGAAGTACATCATTGTGCATATATGATGTATATTTGTTAGCCATCCACCCATCGTTTGAATCTATTGTGATTACATAATGCCATCACTGGGAAAGCACCACAGTACCTTCCCATTTATATCCTTTTCTTTTCCTTCCTTCCTTCCTTCCTTCCTTCCTTCCTTCCTTCCTTCCTTCCTTCCTTCCTTCCTTCCTTCCTTCCTCCCTCCCTCTCTTTCTTTCTTTCTTCCTTTCCATCTTCCTTTCTTTCTTTCTTCTTTTCTTTTTTTCTTTCTTTCTTCTCCCTGAGTCCAGCTAAACCATTTAGTCCCAAATCTACACCCTTCCTTCGACTCTTCATTAGAATACAAGCAGATATATACAAAATATATTAAATAAGATAATATAAAGACAACAACCAGAATAGGACAAAACAACCAACCAAATAAACAGTAAATGAAGAACTAAAAATCAAACAAACAAATAGAAATCATAAGCTATAAGTTAAGACAGTTAAGGAGAAAAAAATGCTTAGAGAAATAATTATGAGAAAAACAAAACATGATCAACACTCTAAAACCACCACTGAGTTCAGTTTCTGTTTACTATCTACCATCGTATGTGAACCTGTCCTTAAGTGTGGTTTGTATATACATGAGAATTCATTGGAGGAAAATTTTTTTTTTCTTATGAGCTGTTTTCATTTGGAGATAACTAGTGGGATAGGAATGGGAGCTTGTGTCCATCTCCTTACTCACAATGATGTTCTGGCATCTACCACAGAAGGAGTGTTCTGTGATGATGGCTAAGGCTGACATGGATCTATCAGTACAGCAGAACTCAATAGGAGTCATTAGATCACTGTGTTCCTTTGGCTGGATGGTTGTTTTTGGTTTTCCACTTGATTCCTGGCCTGTCCAGTTTCATCGTTTTGGTCACCCAAGAATTGTCAGGCAATCTTTCCATCTCATGGAGTAGACTTTAAATTCAGTCAGATAGTGGTTGGTTACTACCACAAGATTTGCGTCACTTACCCATCAGGGTGTTTTGAAGGTAGAGTGCCTCTGTAGATTACAGGATTTGTAACTGGGCTGGTGCTTACCTTTCTCCTCTAACAGTGTACAGAGTAACTAAAAAAACAGAAATCTAGTCAGTAGGAGCAAAGGCTTTAAGAATGCACCAGCTCAACTTTTCAGTATTTCAATGATTTATATACATGCTATCTTCAACAATACACCTTACTATCTATTTTTGAGAATATCTAATTGCCTTCACAATAGCCTGGGTGGTTTTTATTTTTTTTGTTTTTGTTTTTGTTTTTTTTTTCTTTAGGGAGGGACTTTTTAGTCAACCACTCTAATGTAACTTATTACAAGCACTGGAGGTTTGATTTGATAGTGAGAGATATTTAGTTGGGGCATTGTCTCCCCCATTTCGGATAATTCCATTTAAATTTCCTTCATAACCTCATATTTTAAGAGGCATTTGCTCTAGTAGGCTGCCATATATCCCCTCAAATTGTCCTTAGATGTAGCCACCCCTCCTTATATTCCCTCCTTTGCAGCCCTATTACTTCCCCCTATCTGTTTAGTCCTCCCATTCCAGGCTCTCCCAACCTATGTCCACTCATATATTCTAATCTTTGCTGTTATGCATATTGTAACCTGCTTATCAGAGACTTAAGAGCTAGCTTTCACATATAAGCAAATACCTACTATAATTGTCTATTTGGATCTGAGTTACTTAACTCAGGATAATTTTTTTCTAGTTCTATCCATTTACATGCAAATTTTGTGATTTGTGTTTTTTTCTTTTAAACAGCTAGTAATATTCTATTATGTAAATGTACTACATTTTCTTTATGCATTATAGACATCTGGGATATTTCCAATTTCTGGATATTATAAAAAGGAAGTGGATCACATAGTTGATGCTCTGGATTAAGTATGGAAATATGATCTGAATATGTGGAGGTGATGAAAAACAAGGTTTTCCCATTAAATAAAGTATCTTTACTCATAGCAGAGTCAGGAATTGTCATTACGCTTATAGACCAAGGAGAACAAGAGAGAAATCACAAGTCTGTTCAACAGTGCTTTGTGAATGCCAATCTGAGTCATTGCAATGTAATTCTTGCAAAAAAAAAAGTGAGAAAGGTATTACCAGACTTGATAATACATTGCCTCAGATGTTGAAGCCCTAAAGATATAGCAGGATCTGAAAGTTTTTCTATATTTCTAAAAAAGCTAATACAACAAGTATGTCTTCAGAAAGCCCTTAAACAAAGGTCAGAAGCCCCAGACCAAAGCACCCAAGTTTCAGCATCTTGTTCCTTCATATGTGCTTTCACATAAATGCAGATGTTCAGAAAAAGTAATAATAATGAAAAATAAGGTGGGATATAGCCTGAAGTTTCTCCAGTCTTGCCTGGATGAATCTCTGCCACTCATGGCCCTGCAGTCACTTATAAAATAATTACTCAGAGGTTTATATTAATTACAAACTATATGGCCTATGGCTTTAGGTTCTTGTTAGATAGTTCTTTCATATTAAATTAACTGATTTCTATAAATCTATATGTTGCCACATAGCTGTGGCATTACCTGTCTGCTGGCATCTTCCTGCTCCATTGGAGGCAGCTAGCATCTCTCCTGACTCTGCCCTTCTTCTCTTTGTATCTCTGCTTAGATTTTCCACCTGGCTGTAAGCTTTTTTGCCATAGGCCAAAGCAGCATTATTTATTACCCAATAGTTGTCCTTATTGACAAATTCAGAAAAGAAACTCATTAAATAGATGTAAAACTATCAAAAGATAGTAGTTTTTGGTTGGTAATACAAGTTAAGATAGAAAGTGAATTAGGTACAACATTTTGGATTCACCAAAATATGATAAATAATGGAGTATTTTCTCTGAATCTGTCAAATGTTTGTGGACTGGACATTGTTAATGTAATTCTTGACTGTATATATTATATATACTTGTTGTATATAGTTTTTCTTATATTAGTTATAACCTTTTATTATTTTAGACAAAAAAAATGGGAAATGGGGTGATATGTTGTATAACCTAACAAAATTTGCCCAAAGATCAGAGAACAGAACAGGCCACTAGACTAAACATAGATGTCAGGCAGTAGAGACACACACTTTTAATCCAAACACTCAGGAGGCAGAGATCTGTCTGGATCTCTGTGAGTTCAAAGCCACCCTGGACTACATGAGATTGACTCAGTCTATGAAAGTAACAGAGCCAGAGAGTGGTGGCATACACCTTTAATCCCAGCACTTGAGATCTCACGCCTTTGCTTGGGAAGCACACACGCCTTGAATCCCAGCACTAAGAAGGAAGTGACGGCTGGGCAGAGAAAGGTCTAAAAGGTGTGAGGAGAGAGGAACTGCAGGATTTTCAGGCTGAGGAGTCCTAGAGGTGAGACGTGGCAGTGGCTTGTTGCTTTGTCTCTCTGATCTTTCAGTATTTACCCCAATATCTGGTCCAGGGACTTTTATTATAAGACTGATTTAGCAATTCAAGCAACAAAGGAGTAGGAGGATTCAGAATATGAAAACCTTTGGCCAATAAAAAGAAGGTTGACAACAAAAATGTCCAGAAAAGTTACCAAGTGATGTAGAACATTCTCACTGAAAGCTTTGATTTCCAAGTCTGAATACAGTCAAAAATAAGTTTTTATGAGTAATACAAATGATCAAATCTTGAAAAGTTTGTGCATATAAATGCCTACCTTACATATAGCAGAAGAATCTTATTAACAAGTTAATGTAGAATTTAGAAATATTTAATCTTCTACAACCCTTCCTCCCTGTCTTGCACAGGATTCAGTAAACTCTGCCTAATGTTTAGCTGTGGGTCTTTGCATCTGCTCCTATCAGTTGCTGGATGAAGTCTCTCTGATGAAAGTTATTCTGGGCTCACAGAGGCTGAGCCAATAATCAGGGAGCTTTTATAGGTCTGAACTAGATCCTCTGCATATATGTTTTGGTTGTATAGCTTGGTGTTCTTGTGGGATCCTTAATAGTGGGAGCAGGGGCTGTCTCATCCTCTTTTGCCTATGCTGGAAGATGTAACACAATATGTCATTCATTACAAAGATGCAAGTAAAACAGTGAAATACTGCTACAAGTTTTAACATAAGCATATTGCAGAACTGTGGTGGTATTCTAAATTGTACTGAAATTTGACTTTGATTGTATGTTAATAAATAAAGTTGGCCGGGGGTCAGAGCTATTAGAGCCATAGCAAGAGTGTGGCGGTGGTGGCACACGCCTTTAATCCCAGCACTTGGCAGAAGAGATAGGTAGATCTCTGTGTGTTGAGGGATACAGCCAGCATTGGAGACACATGCCTTTAAGACCTGGGGGGCTGTACATACAGGCAGTGACAAGGCAGTCACGTGTTTGGGTTTACAACCAATGAGAAGACAGAACAAAAAGACTATGAAAAGACATACACACAGGAAATAGGTCTCTTTTGGAGAGCTAGGAGCACCGCAGGAGGAAGGGTGAGATTTTTGCTCTGAGCTCTAACCTCTTGGCTTTCTTTTTTACATTGGTTCTGTGTTTCTTATTTAATAAGATGGTTGGTTACATCTACACAGAACACTGGCAACAATATTCTCTAGTAAAAATGTGAAATGAACATTGTAATGGCAAGTTTAAAAGGTAAATTGGGAAGACTTTATTTAACTATATATGTATATTATACAGAGGCTTATGTGCAGTATAGAATTTTTAGGTGGATAATTAATGTTATTAGTCATCATGACTTTTCCAGATATCCTGACTATTTTATCCTACACTGTGCTTCTGTATTTACCTTCCTCCTATTCTGTAGCTCATTCTGCCCCTCTTTACCACTTTCTAGATTACTTCTATTTAGCTACTTCACTCTCTAGTGCTCTTTAAGACCAAAGACTCATTTTCTACATACTATGTGTATTTTATTTCTTAAATATTTACTCAAAAGAGTTGAAAATATATCTACACAAAAGAAAAATCTGGATATTATAGCAACTTACTCAGCTTGCCAACCTTGAAGCAATTAAGATAATCTCATGATAGAAATATATAAATAAATTTTTGAAGCAATCAGGTAATAGGATATTACTGTAGGACAAAAGAAAGGGAGTTTTGTAGCCATGGGTAAATACTGGAGAAACTGATTTGTGTATTTACAAGTAGAAGTAGCCAACCTGAAAAGCTTTTATTGTTATTGCATTCTTGTATTTTGAATAGATAAAACTGTGATCCAGAAGAAAGAATATTTTTAGGGCATTGAGAATAGGGAGAATTAGAAAATTGTGAATTTGAAGTTGTAAAGAATGACAGTGTTGTAGAGGATACGTGCTCACATGAATTTTTCCAATCTGGTACAATTCCATACCACAAATGTAACCTTCACTATGTATTATGGCTGATAATGAATACCATTATTGTACCAATGTTATCAAACCCAACAATGATGGGATGTTGATAATAAGGAATACTACTATGCTTTTATGGAAACATAAATGCTGTAAAAGTCTTTGAACCTTCTCCTTTTATTGTGAACTTAAAATTGTTCTTAAAAAATCTTAGAATAAAGCAGATTCAGAGGAAACTTGAAAAGCCATGACCTGCTTGATTTCATATTTTCATGATTCAATGTATATCATCTTGGTAATTCTGACTTATTTGTGGATTTGGTTGTTCACGTTTGAGTTTGTGTATAAGCTCAATGAAAGTTTGTCAATTCTTAGAATTATTTCTCCTCAGTGTAATTGATTTTGCTTTATCATCTTTATGTTTTGGTATATGATATATTAATTAAATATTTTTTCCATTCTTGAATTGTTTAACAAGTGTTTTCAGAGAAGAAAGATGATATACATGGAAGTCTCATGAGTGCCAAAGAAAATGATGTATTTGATTATTTGTGATTTGTTGTGAATTATCCATGTAGATATTGAATTAGTTGGTTAATTGTTTGTGGAACTAAAGATTAAAAGATATTAATAACAAGCACACGAAAATGTGATAATTAACTTTATTGCTAATTTGAGAAGATGTTTATGGTAAGATCAAGAGCATGGATTTTGATGTACGTTATAAGAAAGGATGTTTGGGGTTGGCAACTTTGAATGATAACACTGATAAACAGCAGTCTCTAAAGTGATGTGAATATATATCAGTCACCATGAAGGCAGATGTAGCATGCAGGCATTTAAAATGTGAAAAGGGCAGAAATATGAATTCTTTGTTAAGGTTTCTATTGCCATGAAGAGACATCATGACCATGTCAACTCTAATAAAAGCGAAACATTTAACTGGGGTGGCTTATATATTTAAAGGTTTAGTTCATTATCATCAGAGTGTGATATGGCAGTGTACAGGCAGACATGGTGCTGGACATAGAGTTGAGAGTCCTAAATCTTGAGTTGCAGACAACAGGGAGTAGTGAGCCACTGGGCAGTATCTTGAGCATAGGAGAACTCAAAGCCCACCAAAACAGTGACACACCTACTTCAACATGACCACACCTACTTTAAGACTACACTTCCTAATAGTACCACTCCCTTTGCAGGCCATTTTCTTTCAAGCCACCATGTGTATTAAATCAAGGAAATGTGACATAATTATTATTTATTTTTTAACATGAGGTATGTAGTATATTTTACCAATAGCATAGTAAAAATTATATTTTTCATCTAAAATGTATACCACTTTCATATTAAATATATTACATATGAAATATTTGTTTATACATTTTTAATCTGTAACTGAATCATGGATATGAAAGCATATTTATGCAAGCACCATGTACAGTAAAGTTTACACACAAAATTGTGTAAGTTATTTTCCAATTGAAGAACCCATTTAAATATTATTCAATGAAACAAATTAAAAATCAAGCCTATGTCAGAATATCTAGTTATTTTAATTTTACTGAGGCACTGTAATTACTAATAAGACATTTTTATTGTTTTAAATACAAATTGAATTTATAAGTCTGACTATTTGATTATTTAGTTGTACTGTTAAATATTTTATAGTGTGTTAAAAGGTTTACATGACACCAAGGGATTTTTTTTTTAATTTTAGAATGATGAAAAGTCAGATATTAACTCAGAGGGCTCAGTCTCTGATGCTATTGTTAGAGGATCACAAAATACTTTCTTCACGTCTTCACTTGTTGCTGCACATCTGGGTCATGTCAATCGGCACAAAACTATATTGATTTTTCTAAAATTTCTTTCAGTTTCTAAAATGAAGCTATAACACAAAATTATTGATTCTGCTACATTAATTTAATAGAGTACCATCAATGTTAAATAAGCAGCCAACAGTCAAAGGAATAACCTACCACTCTTGGCCATGACTTCAAGTCCATCATCTCTTTCTGATGTTCCATTTAAGACTGATGAAGACATTGAAAGATCTCTTTCTGCTTAGTAGACAATAAACATAACAATGTAACATTGGAACACAAAATCTAGCATAGGAAACTTCCCAGGGGGGGAGAAAGGAGACACATGGGAAGGTTTGAAAGTTGAGTTTAGGTGCTATGAATAAACCATATGCTCTCATTGCCAGCATCTGTTATTTACGGTGATCAGGTTAAGCATTCCTCCAATAAATGAAAATATTTTGAATTGCTGATTTTTCAAGTAGGTGGAGGCCAAAGAATAAACAAAATAGTTTTGATTTTTTTCTTTTGGTTTTTGCTTTGTGCAGCTTGGTTAGACAATCCTGCAATTTCTCTGATATTTATAAATAACGTTTTAAAGAAATTAATGCTTTACATACATTTCTCAAAATTTATTCTTATTCTAAGAGAATTTAATGTATTGTTTTGTACTTTGTAACACAAACTGGCAAGACTCACAATATCTAACTCACAGGTAGAATGTTAGCAAGTCGACCCCATAATCACAGGCAAAAGAGTAGTGTTGGCTGGAAGCTGTGAAGGATAGTGGAAAGGTTGACCCATGACTACCAAGATAAAGAAAGATAGAGATAAGGATTCAGAACATTACTATATATTTACAACGATCATGTCAGACTTATAGGAGAGTGGGGAATACAAACTTTCACCACAAACTATCATTCATATAAATTGTCCTTGTCAAGACTATCAGGGTAAAATTCCAGGAGAAAATAAATGATGACGTAACAGATGAAAACACGTAAGTTGAATAAGTGAAGATTTTAGTTGCAAACAGACTGGCATTGGGGGAAATGCTCAGAACAATGGGTGTACAGCAGAAGAGCTGCTGAAAGCTTCATGTTGAGGCCAAGGCCAGTTAACATGTCCTGACCAGACAGCTCCTGGGCCAACAATGAAGAACTTTAGAAACAAAGAGACTAAAGTGATGGCTCAGTGGGCTAAGTACCTGTTGTACAGGACTGACGACCTGAGTTTTTACTTCCAGCACCAACATGAAAACATGAGAGCATGGCTCATATGTAAGTCCAGTATATGTGGGTGCAGAGACATGGGCATCTCTAGGGCTTGTTGGTTAGACTCTGGTTCAATGAGAGAGCAAGTCTCAAAAAACTAGCTGTACAGCAACAGAAGAAGATATGCAAAACTAACGTCAGGTGTTTAAGCATGTAGGCATAGGCAAAGACACCTGAACACACACACACAAATACACACACACACACCACAAACACACAGATATCACCACCACCACCACCACCACCACCACCACCACCACCACCAACAACAACAACAACAACAACAACAACCAAAGAAACAAACTAAAAACCTTTAATATCTAAAGTTGAAAGTGGAAATGAATCACTTGCTTTCTTGTGCAGCCTCAATGTTTTAATCTTCACCCTTTTCCCATGTCCCAATGTGTTCTGACTCTATTGCCACTGTTCTCAATATCTCACCTGGGAAGCTTCTCTTCAATCAAAGCATAACCTCTAACTTCTTTCATTTGCGTGAATAGCCTGGAGTTTTCTAACTTTATATATGTATAAAATAAATACACATGTTTTTCTTTTCTTATTTTTGGTGTGTGTGTGTGTGTGTGTGTGTGTAAATTGTTCCTCTTGTTTTTTATTTCCCTTCAAAGTCTCTGTAATGAAACTCAAATTCAGATCTGATAAAACTTAATAAGCACTTGCAATATCAAGTTTTACTTTCTTTCAAGAAGGGCTCAAGAGAGGAATGCATGAATATTCCTGGGAAGGGGAAATAGAATATGATTTGCAAGTGGACTTGGGGCCAGTAGAGATGGGTACAAGAGGGATGGAGTGGGCACAGGGAGAGTATTGGGAGAGACAACTGGAATTGGGAGGCATTTGGGAGGGGGTGATGTGGAAACCTAGTGCATTAGAAACTCCCTGAAATCTAGGACAGTGACTCTACCAGTCTCCTAGGAATGGGGGATACTGATCCCAAACTGGCCATCTCATATAACCAGACAAGGCTCCTAGCAATGGAACTGGGACATCAAAACGAGCTACCTACAATCTGCCCTGCCTGCAAGATGTGTTTGGAAAAGGGTGGCACAGAATTTGTGGATATGGCCAACCCATAACTAGTCCAACTTGAGGCTTATGCTGCAAAGGGAATTCATGCATAACACTTTATGGAAGACCAGAAGCCAGAAACAGAACAGTCCAAAGACCCAGGGTAGAACTAAACAACATGACTGACACAAGCAAAAAAAAGTCAATGAAATGATTCCTAATGATATTTTGTTATACTCAAAATTGATGCCTAGCTCAAGTGTCATCCAAAGAGCATCATCTAGCAACTGACAGAAGCAGATGCAGATATCCACCGCCAAACACTAGGCAGAGCTGGTGTGGGGTAGGAAGGGATGACCCCATAGAAGGATGAGAATTATAGGAGCCAGAGGGATATAAGATATTAGAATATGGACTAAAGCATTGACTAAGCAGGGAGCATAGGATCTCACAGAGACTGAAGCCACAAAAATAGGCCTTGCATAGGTCTGAGTTAGGTCCTCTGTTTATACCTTATGGTTATGTAGCTTGGCATTCATGTGGACTCCCAATAATAGGAATGTGGTGTCTCTGACCCTTTTGCTTGTGCTTGGAACCGTTTCCTCCTACTGAGTTACCTCATCCAGTCTTGATCTGAGGGTTCATTCATAGTCTTATTGGAACTTGTTATGCCACATTAGATGGATATTTCTGGGAGGCCTGCTCTTGTTTTTTTTTTTTTTTAAGGAAAACAGAGGATGAGTTGATTTGCAGAAGAGGGGAGGGGAGGATGGTTCTGGGAGGAGTGGTGGGAAGGGGAAATGCAATAGGGAATAATGGATGAGAGAAGAATAAAAGTTACAAAAAAACTTTGCTTACTTTTTAAATTGCAAAATAGAATATCCTCCTCTTTTTATTTGATTCATATAAAATCAAACACTCCTAATTTTTTCCAAGTTTGAAAACACAAATCTATGTGGTAAATGGAAAGAATATGAATGTCAACCTGAAATAACAGTATATTTTCTATTGATTTACAGAGTATCATCTTGCCAAAGTAACTAACACATAGGTTTTATTTATTTCAGTATGACCCATCTAGCTTTATCTCCCTGTCAATGAACCAAGTCTGGTAAGGAGAGTATATTTTTTTCTTGCTCCACCATGTAATTTAATCAAATAATTTATATTCTGAGATATTTCTATGTCGTCATATTCACTGTTTGAAGGGAGTAATACCAAAAACCCTGGAACACCAAAGAATCCTCATTGCTGTGGACCTTCAAAAGTAAGGAAAGAAAGATAACAGGTAATACAGTCTTAAGTGAAATTATACAAACAGAAGTGCACCACATGAGTGATGGATGCTCTTCATAGTCCTCCAATCTAGTTGTTAGCCCAATGTCACACTTTTCACATGACCTTGTTATATGTATGTCATCATGAGGTAAAGGAATTCACCAGGCTACTGAGGGAGACAACACTAACTTTAGAGTGTCCCTCACACCTATTGACCTGCTAACAAGTTGGATAGGAGTTTTTAAAGTTTCTACAAAAGGAAGAAGTTAGACCTTTGTATATAGTTAGAACTAAATACAATTAGATGAGATGTGATTTGTACTGTTAGTCTTTCTTGCATTAGGAAACACCACAAAGTCCTATGATTTCTGGGTTAAGATTTTTGCCACATGGAATACAATTACTAGTTGTCATTTATGCAATGATTGGAAAACAACATTTGTTCTGATTTTTATGACTTGCTTCTGAATAGCCAGAATGCAATATGGCCCATAGTGTTCTGGTTTGTCTTTGCTAAGATCTAATTGAGTTTTCTTGCTTAAAAATACTTGAATCTATTTTATGACACTAAGAGAATATAGTTCTGCCACCCACGATGAGGTTTAATGTTTTATTAGAGCCCAGGATAAATAAAATACTTACATGAGAATTACAATAAACTCCACAAACAATAAAGCAATTCTTAAACATCAAAGATTGCTCCAAGTGATTTCGACCATCATCATCTATTTCTTTTGAATAATGATACCTTTGTAGGTGGAAGACATAAAGGGAATTTGTGACATGGGACTCTGCTTCTAGCCACTTCATTGTAAGATTTCATCTTTCTAAACTGTTTCTCATTAAGTAAATCAACCATTTCGGGACATTGCTATAATTATATGTTTCTTAATGTTAAATGTATTCAATCTGCCATTCAATTAACTAGATAGAATTTTGTCTTCAGATATTTAGCATGCATATTGCACATTCTGCTGGGTGAAATGTAAACCCTTCAGTTTTGCTTTACATGATTAACTCTTCAACCCAGCCTAATCTGTATATTTGATTTTAAACTTCTGGGATGATCTGTGGTACATGCTTTGAATGGGGAGAAAAAAAAAAAAAGACAGTCTCCACTCTGAGATGATTTTGTTATGGTCCTAACACCAGAACTGATCCATCTGCTCTCAATTTCTTGCACTTTACAGTTCCCTTGGATGTAAGTATGTATGTGTTTTTATTCACATTTTGACTCCTGCAACAAGTTTGCTTACCTCTCAGACACAGTCAAAAATGCTGTCAGATTTTTTCATCTATTTCTTCACAAAGAAAATTGAGAAAGAAAATGGAGAATGTTATTGTGAATTTCTAAAAACACTTGGTATGACTGTGTTCTGAATTACAAAGAACAAATAAGCATAAGGTCAGCCTAAAATCTAACTATCTTGGAACCCATTGACAATATTTTACTCTGTTAATGAGGAAGTGTTTCAAGGTCACTCACCATTCTCCTTTTCTCATGCTTTCATTTGATTTTTTAAAAATATTGTACATTAATGTCTATCTATTGTCAGAACATTCCATGCAAATATTAAGCAATAATAAGCTTAACTTTGACCCATTTTTGAATGTACCTGAGTGCAAATTTTCTTTGTTTAATTTACTGTGTGGTGTCTAATTGATGATCAATGTAAAGGAGTCTGAACTTCCTGTTCATTTCTATCTGCAAAAATTATGTTATAAATATGACTACATGATAAACAGAATAATGTTCTCTAGCACCATCTAGCTTACTTTTAGAGCAATTCACAGTAATAAAATTTGCCTATTTTTATAGTAATTAGTAAGATAATTTTAGATAGACTATCTGTGAAGGTCCATGATGATAGGTCAATGTAACAAAAAGTATTAATGTCATTAAAAAATCATAATGTGCACAATGTTGCTTTTTCATAGCATTAAAATTTGTCTTTTTTTTGCCATCACTATGTTCATAAATCACGTTTTTATGTGTTAACTGCCAGCGTAACTCCATTCAATACTGAAGACTATTCCACGTAATTACCTTTATCATTTGTAATCTTAAAAACAAAAGTATTTTTAATCATAAAATTGAGAACAGTCTAAAACAGTATTCATTGATGATCAACATATTTATATTATAAAATTCCTGTCATTTACATTAACCCGAGAAAATAACTAAGGTATGCAGAGAATAAAGGATTTTAATGTATTAATCTACACTTAGTTGATAAACATAGCTGATAATGGAAAACAACAGCGTATGTTTGCCAGACATGTTGTAGAAGAAAGCATTTGTATCAATTTCTGAGTATGGATGTGCTAGGTCATTCTGATACCTCCCAGTTGTTTTCCTTTCAACTTAAATGTGTGTGTGGGTTTATAGTAGCCTTTCCTTATTTTAGTTAATACTAAAGGAAGTGATGCTGTTTAGGCTCTGTTTGCTCCTAGCGCTGCAAACCTGTTCAAATAAAGAAGCCTAAGAAGTGCACTTTCTGTACTACTGTCAGGTGTTGGTTAAGAATGCATCATGACTGTTAGCAAAATAGCTTAGCACGTTAAGCCAGCTGCTACCAAGCTTGACCAATTGAGTTCGTTCCCCAGATCCTCACATTGGATGGGCAGAACTGAGTTCCTCATATCCTCTGACTCCTCACATACTTTCTCCCAAGGAATAATAAATTAAAGTAATATTTTTAAGAAAACATGATCAATATTAACTAACATTTAAGGAATGGAGATTTAAGAACCATTTAATGTTTTCATAATTATTATTGCTTTGGAATTGGGTATTTAGTGTCCCTTACACAGGTCCATGTGTTTGGAAACAATCTGTATGCGAAGGCATTTTATGGTGAGACTGAAACATTTTGCAACATAAGCAAACTAGTAGGGGTGGATCACATAGAATGAGTCTTGTATGTGATGTCTCAGTTCTGGCTTCACAGCAAATCCATGCTTTGCTCAACATGATGATATCCTCCCAAACCAGAAACCAAAATAAATACACTATCTCTTAACATCTATCAGGTGTTTTGTGACATTGACACAACAGTTCACTATATTACTTTCTTTTCTATCCCTGTAGTTTAACATCTTGACAAAAAAAATTTGGGGGGGCTAAGGCTTTCATTCCTGAGGGATAGAGTCCTTCATGGTAGGAAACCATGACAACAGGTGAAGAGGCCATTACCACAGAAGCAGAAAACTGGCTGATACATTTCATCCACATATGGAAAACAGAGAGAGAAGAAAAGGTGGGGTCAGGCTAAAACTTTAAAACCTGTCTCTAGTGACATACTTCCTCTAGCAAAGATCCACCTCCTAAAACTTTTCAAACTTTTTTCTAGCTAGGGACCAATTATTGAAACATATGAACCCATAGGGGACATTTTATACTCAAGTGGAAACTGTGGTGAATACAGATAACCAGTAACAGGAAATGGTTTTGGTGCTGGGACATAACTAATCATGCTGTTTCTAGATGATTTGCAGGAGAGCTACTGAAGTATTTTTGGTAGGCTAGAGATGTCCTAGATGCTGTAGCCAGAGTTTATATTCTGGTGGGTTTTTGGAAAATCAGAAAGTCAACATAATTGTACACATGATAAAGACTTTGCTCATGAAATTTCCATTTTGAGAAACAAGGACTGCATCAAAATAAGGATAATGGCCATTTATGTTATATTCTAGAAAATAGGCTGCCTGTGTTCTACTTGTGTTACTGAGGTGCAGTGAAAGAGAAATTAATAAATTAATTTCAAAACAGAATTACATTAAGACTGCTACATAGTTGATGTTTAATTCTTTTAGCTAATTTGTAAAAAAAGAATCCCAAGGATAATATGAAATATAAAAATATGAAAATTTAAATGTTTCAGTTAGGGTAGGTACATAAACATATCATAATTATCAGACCAGGTAAGTAAAGACAAAAAGTAGTAAGTGTTAATGACATCAGGACCACTAAAGAGAAAAGGCACCATGCTTTGCAGTAGAGAACAGGAAAAGTGACTTGAGGGCAAGACCCATTCCATTGAAGTGTCCAAGGCAGTAAAGCAAAAATTCATTTGAAATACTTTCTTTTGAAAGGAATGTACCTGAAAACAGGATGCCTGAAGGACATTCCTGCTTAAATGGGACTCCTAGGAAATGATTTCCAAAGCTCAGCCTGACAAACACTAAAAGGATGCATGATCAAGGAAAAAAGACAGCATGGGTGTATCTCGAGCTGGCAGCAGAGTTGGTGTTATCTAGACAGTTTTGATTTTTCATGCAGCCAAACTTAAGCATTATGAGGTTGTGGATACTTTCGCTAAGGTTTCAGGAAGTAAAGTTACAACAAAACAAAATAAAACATAAGGAGACCAGGTAACATTCCACAGGGTGGATTTTCTTGAACAGGACCCTGATCAATTAATGTTTAAAACAGTGCGAATGAAGTTTAAGTAGCAATGGTGACCACAAGATATTGGAGATGTGTGGAAGGCAGAAGGTCTGTTTTCATAGAAAAGCTGTAGGCACTATCTGGATACATCTCAAGAGAAGAGACACCTATGTTACAGGATACAGGAGACAGGAATGTAGGTTCAGAGTGGACCCATCAACTCAGGCTCAGAGGATGAATCCAGGATGTTGAATATGGAATTAGAAATGTTAATGCTTTCCTTGTTACCTTGCTTTGAGCTTTGCTTGCTGTTCTTCAATTATTCTCTTTGGTGTTATGAATTGTTATTCCATGTCATTATGGAAATGTGTTGTTTGCTTTAAAGTTTGACTAAATCCACTGTGCATTATATGCTAGACACATGTCTCTGGGGTCCAAAGGACACCATTTGTTTTATATGAGAATTATTATGATCTAGGATTAATTAATATTTAAATTTTTTACATTAATCACATTTTTATTTTTTTTTCTGTGGAGACAAGAAAAAAAATGTCCATTCACACTAGATGGAGTACCATTTCATTTGTAAATGTTAAGCCTGTGTTTGGGTCCAGCAAAACATGAAAATGAAGAGTATGTAATATACTTTGTACAAATCACATAAAGCATACATAAGCAGGGAAAGCAGTTTTTCCTTCCCATACATCCACCTATCCATCCATGCATCCACCCATCTATCCATCCATCCGTTCATCCATCCATCTACCTATCTATCTATCTATCTATCTATCTATCTATCTATCTATCTATCATCCATCAATCCATGCATCCACCCTTCCATTTATCATCCATTCATCCATCCATGCATCCACCCATCCATCCATCACCATCCATCCATGCATCCACCTATCTATCCATCATTTATTCATCCATCCATCCATCCATCCATCCATCCATCCATCTGTGCATCCATCCTTCCATCTATCATCCATCCATCCATCCATGCATTCTTCCCTCCTTCTTTTGTTCCTTCATTCTTTCTTTGGTTCCCCCTTTCTTTTTTCCTTCCTTCCCTCCTTTTTTCCTTTTCTTCCATCTCTCTTTCTTTCAGCCTCCTTTGGCTTATTATATATTCATTCTTGGGGAGAGGCAACAGCAGCTTTTCTTGATGTGGTACTAAAATCCAAATTCAGAAATTGTCAGAATTCACACATTTGGAGGTAATAAAATGCTAATGCTAAGTACTCTTTAAATAAATTTTTGATTGTTTGGCTAGAAAATTGAGCTGGAAAGGGTAACACTGGTTTTTTTTTTTTTTTTTTTTTAGGTTTGATAATTGGATGGTACTATATTCTTAAAGAATTCGATGTAAGTTTTACATTTTTAAAAACCCTGAGAGATGAGTGAAGGTACAATCAAGTGGCAGCAGAATCAATAATTGTGTTTTATTTTTTTCATTTGTGAGAGATTTGTCATATGGAGACATAAAGTAAATACTTATTGATATAATAGTTAGCTTTTGGAACCTTATAGCATAATCTACTCATTAGAAAACAAAAACTATTATCCAGACCAAAATGTCTAAAATACTTGTATTACTTGGAAGGGGAAATATTTAACCTTTCTAGGGTAAACTGGGAGGTGAGGGGATAAAAGATGGGAGCATGAGGGAGGGAAATGGCCAAGTTGGTGGAGAAGCAGGATGGAGAGGAAGAGCAACAAAAGAGATATCTTGACAGAGGAAGACATGGGGTTAGGGAGAAGTGTGGTGCTAGGGAGATTCCCAGGAATCCACAAGGATGACTAAGACTGCTAGCAATAGTGGAGAGGGTGCTTGAACTGTCCATCCCCTTTAATCAGACCGATGACTACTCAAACTGTCATCACAGAACCTACATCCAGTGACTGATGGAAGCAGATGCAGAGATTCATAGCCAAGCACTGGGCCAAGCTCCTGGAGTTAGGTTGAAGAAAATGAAAAGGGATTGTATGAGCAAGGGGAGTCAAGATCATATGGAGAAAACCACAGAGACAGCTGACCCAGGCTAGTGGGCGTTCACTGACTCTGGACTGACAGCTGGGAAGCCTGCATGAGACCAAACTAGGCCCTCTGAATGTGGGTGACAGTTGTGGGGCCTGATCTGTTTGTGAGACCCTTGGCAGCGGGACCTGGACTTAACCCGCGTGCACAATCTGGCTTTTTGGAGCTCATTCCCTATGGTGGGATACCTTTCTCTGCCTTGATGCAGGAGGGAGGAGCTTGGTTCTGTCTGCCTGGTATGCCAGACTTTGTTAACTTCCCATGAGAGGCTTTATTCCCTCTGAGGTGTGGATGGGGGGTGAGTTAGGGGTAGATGGGGAGGGATTGGGAAAAGGGGAGGGATGGTGAGAAGAAGAGGGGTGGGGAACTGTGATTGGAACGTAAAATGAAAAAAAAAATTTAAAAAAAGAAAAAGAAAAAATGACAATTTTCTACATTGAAGGACAGCATGTTGGTAATATGAAATTTAAAGCAGAAAAGCAATATTTCTGTTATTTATTAAGTCTTGCAATGTTATTTGTTAAGCATCACTGTTTACCAGGCGAGAAAAGCCAGGAGGCACAACAAAACCTACTGTAAGTGTTTATTAAGGGAAGGAAATAGAAGGGGTGTGCATAGGCCTATGGAATGACAGTGCAGGAGGAGAAGATAGGAATAGGTGGGACCTGCTTTCATAGGTACCCCACACCCATGCGCATATGGGCTTCCACACCTATGCCAGGCATGTGCATAGATTGCTTGATCACACAGCACACAGAATATGTAGGACTTAAGGCCCAGAGATGACTAAGCCTCTTGCCTGGCTACTGAACAGTGCACATGTGGTCATGTAGCTGGGGCAGTGGTTAGGAGTTCTAACAATTTCTAACATGAATTATTATAATATCTTCGTGAGTTTTGAGATAATCTTGGTAGAAAAAAAAAGGATAAAGGTGAGAATAATTACTGTACAATATTGGTGTAGCTAAATAATCACAAACTTTTTTGTTTTGGGTAACTAAGTAGGTAAACACATTCTTACACCAGTCATCTTTTCAAAATTCTATTCTCACTCTTCCATTTACTTAGCAGGAACTCAGACAAAATAACCTGGTGCATAGTAAAAATAGAAGTCTGGGTGCGATTACAAAGGAAAATGTGTTTCTGGAAACAGTGTGTAGAAAAACAATAGATAGAGAGCAAAATGTGCAATTTGCAGGCCCCTCTAAACATTTAACATTGTCTACTCTAGCCTGTTTCACAGGGCAGAGCTGCTCCCCAGTACTTAATTTAATTTACACTATTTTGCTGAGAGGCAGGCTTTCACTCCTCACATTGTCCTGTTAGCGTCTGTCCTTTCATTCCCAGATCATTGCCTGTAAGATTAAGAAGTCTTCCTTCTGGAGCAGAGACTTGTTTTTTACCCAATGTTCTGCCAACATAAAAACAGCTCCAGAGTCTTATTTCATATTTATTCAGAATGCCAAATCTTGTTCCCTTAATTGTCTCAGCTGGGGAGCCAAGAGAGCATAAAACAGCTGGTGGTGAGCTAGTATATAGCAAATAGGTAGGGTAGACTCCACTACTGCAAAATGCAATGTGAATCTTTTCAGTTAGGGGTTCTTCCCTCTGGAGGAAAGCGGCACAATTGTTCCTGTTAAAACTCATTTACTATACACAACCACCTTCCAGATGGTAGCCCTTGACACCAGAAAGTGCCTGAGGCAGAGCTGTGGCTGTAAAGATGTTCATGTGAATGTGATAGGGTAAGGGTTTTTTCTTTTTTCTTTTCTTTTTTTTTAAAATAAGCAACTGAAGAAGCTTTTAGGAAATAGAGACTTTTTAAATCTGTTTTTCAGACTCAATGACAACATTGTGCTTTAAGAGCTTAGCATGAAAACTGAGTTGGTTTTCCTTTCTCTCATATGCCCAATAAAGACTGATGTTAGGGCCTCAAGTTTTTCATAATTGTAGAATATTATTTTAAAAGACAAAATTCCATGAAATTTGTCCATTATTTTTCCTAACACAATCCTTTGTCCAGAGAGATATATTTGTACAGCTATGAGGGTAGAAAGTTAAGGGTTGAGAATACCTCTTTCAATTTTCTAGTATTATCTCCAACTATATAATTGGAAATTAAAATAAGCTCGAACATATGCAATCAATTATGCAAGTCTAACGTAAGCAATGAGAAAATGGTAGTATTCTTTGGAAAGCTAGGTATCCTTATGGAAAGAATGAAAAGGCTTAGTTTATACAACATATACAATATTAAAATAAAAATGTACTAAACATACAAATTTAAGGCATGACATTATGAGCTTTAGAGTAAAAGCTTCACAACATTGATCTTTGTGATGATTTTTCTGGGTATTATGTTAAAAACTCAGATGATAAAAACAAACACTAAAATCAAACACTAAAAAGACTAGGACAAGCAGCATCATGTGACACAAAGGACATAAGAAAAAAAGTATAAAAGTAATATACTTACAAAGAAAAAATATACACAAATTACATATCTGTGAAAGTTCCCATCCAAAATGTGCGAAGGACTGAATTTAAGAGCAAAATAAAACAAAAGATTGAGAGAAAAATACAACAAATAATAAAGCTAATAATTAAAAATGAGACTCAAATGGATGTGATTCCAATACAAAAAGGAACAATGGAAGTGCTGTAACCATCAAGAATAATGAGGAAATAAGAGGAATCATCACTATGAAACATTTTACACTCTAGTAAAAATCATACCCATCAAGGAGAAAAAAGAAAATACATGTTATAATTCTGGAAAAGGGGGAATTTTTATACACTGTTGTTAGGAAATAAGGTCCATACAGTTGCTATGGCAAATACTATGCAGACACTTCAAAAATTAAATTAAGAATAAAGAAAGCAATAATATTTTTTTGTCAAGTATGTAACAAAAGAAATTACCTTAGCATTGTGTTGTGACCATTGCTTTCCTGTTCATCGCAACATTGTTTTATAAGGCCCAAAATACTAAAGCTATTTAAGTATCCTTCTGTGGATAAATGTAAGAATAAATTTTGTCAGTGTATGTGTGTGCAGGTGCACACATTTCTGCTACATTTAATTGGATGTTATTCAGCTTTTCCAAGGAGGAGGTATTATCATTTACAATACTATGGATGGACATGGAGAACATTGTGCTATGTTAATTAAATCATGCACATAGTACAAAATTGCATAATCTCACTTGTATACAAAAATTTAAAAATGAAATTGAATTCAGTGAAGATGAATAGAAAAATAGCTGCCAGGGGAGGAAAAGGAAGAAAAAGAACACAAGTTTCCAAAGCAAACAATCCTGTATTTCAAGAAAAATCCAACTATAGAAACAGCATATAGCAAGTTACTATGGTCACTAATACTGAATTATATATCAAAGTTTTGCCAAACAAATGCCTTTGAAGTGCTTTTACCACTTAATTACAGTAAGATAATGAAATGATAAAGGTAATGTAGGATGGCAAGGCATATTCATGTTTGATTACAGTAATCACTTCAGTAGCATATGAAAATGTCTGTGTGCACACCTTACATACACACAATAACATTATTAAGATCTTATTTATTAGTGATCTACATTGCTTTGTGTAAGTGCCTAGTACGTTTCAGATTTTGATAACTTACATGCAAAATACCTTATATGTATTTTGACTTTGTAAAATAAATTTTTCAACCTGGAAGATAATTGTTTAAAATACTATAAAAACCTTTGATTATTGAAAATAATGATAGTAATGAAATTAAATTGTTAAAAAGAAAAGGGCTCTTAGCAAATGCTTGAAAATAAAAGATAACTTGAGTTTTCTCCTGGACTATAAAAGTATTGATATTAGGGCATCAATATTTTTGACACAAGACAAAAATGTTTTAATACGTTTTGCTTTGTGATTAGCTATATATAAAAGTATTGTTTATTTATTCTTTAGTGAATTGATAATCTATTTTATATCAGAGACTGTTCAACCCACAAGGGCAGGCTGTTAGGCCAATAAGCAAACAGGATAAAATAAAGAATGTATAACTTTATGACCTGGAATATATAAATAGGTAGATGAAATGATTGAAATAAAAGTTTCTCAAAAATTAATTGACTGCTCTTTTCCCCAGCTTCATGGTAGTGTAAACAATGGGGATGTTAGCAGACCAATTCTACATAGATTTCACTAAGAATCTCACTTTAAAGAAAAACAAATATTTTGTCAATATAGAATAAGACAAACAGAAAAAGAGCTGCAGCCAGGTTCTTCCAATTCTCAGTGGCAAATTCATTTGCTCTTAAAGTGCATGAAGAGTGTACACCTATCAATTTGCTTTTATTCATCTATACCACTGAGGAGGGTATTGCTGGGCTGTTCTGGAAATTAGATTTCAGACTTATGCATTGCCAATGTGGAATGCTAAGAATTCATTTTAAAGAGAATGCCTCTGAGATGTCAAAGAAATATCCAATATATACAAACAAACATAATCTTCAAATCAAATAACAAGAATCTTCTTCATATATATTGTATGACCCTCCTTAGTAATGAAACAATTTATATTTCTCCATATATATTTATTGTACCAGCCAAGATATCTGGTTTGCCCATGTTTCATCAACCCATTTTATAATGTTCCACACTGTGGAAAATAGATTATTTTTAAAATATATATTTATATGTTGAGATAATATGTCTAAATGAATCACTAAAATATTTCTTACATGTGTTTTTAGAGAAAACAAGATTTCTGAACTAATCTCTTCTTAGCGTGCAAAATATATTCAAGAATGGATAATGTCCACCAAACCAAACTAATGGGAACTCATAAAATTTAGACCAACACCTGTGGAGCCTCCATGGGACTGGACTAGGCCCTCTGCATAAGCGAGACAATTGTGTAGCTTGATCTGCTTAAGGGGCCCCCTGGCAGTAGGATCAGTATCCATCCCTGATACACGAGCTGACTTTTTGGAGCCCACTACCTATGGTGGGATACCTTGAACAGCCTTGATGCAGGGGGAAGGGCTTGGACCTGCCTCTACTGAATGTACCAGGTTCTGCTGACTCCCCATGGGAGGACTCACCTTCTTGTAAGAAGAAATGTGGTTGGATGGAGGTGGAAGGCTCGAGAGGTAGGAGGAGGGAAGAGGGGGATCTGTGATTGGTATGTAAAATGAATAAAAAATTTCTTAATAAAAAAAGGAATAGATAATATCAGAAAAGTCTGTCACAGATGCAAAATAGTGTGTTTGTGTGTGTGTGTGTGTGCGTGTGTGTGTGTGTGTGTGTGTGTGTGTGTGTGTGTGTGTGTGTGTTTGTATGCTGTTTCATCTGTCAAGCACTTAGGGGATTATATTAATGTAACTAACACATGTAAACAAATTGAAATTTATTAAAATATGAAAGTCCTGAAATCAAATTATACTATTAGAGAAATTGTAATTTGAAGCTTTATTTTTTTAAAAAAAAAAAACTTAATCTCAGCCTAAAATGAGAAGTAAATACAAATTTATACTTCAAATTTTGTCTTTAGCATATGTCAGCATCTTCCATTTTTCAATTTTTCTTTAATATAAATGTACCCAGATTTGATGATTAATACTGATTGTCAATTTCACATGATCTAAAACAATCCACAAGAAAGAAATCTGGGCACCCACCAAGGAGACTTACCCCAGATTACATTAGTCTCTGGCATGTCTGATAGGGATTTTCTGGTTTAAGGTAATTGAAATGAAAAGATCCATGCTAACTATGAGTGCCCACTTTGAGAAGTGTCCCAGATTAAGGGAAGAATGGGGACGCAGTTTTGCCCTTTTTGTCTGATTGGATTTGCTGCTGCTGCTGCTAAGTTGATGTATTCAGCTGCTTTCCCTCCAGCTGCTGCTATCCTTTGTTCCTATCACAATCCTTCCTCTTCAGTCTTTCAGGGTAACCTGAAGACCAGAAGCTCTCTAGGAACCCTCGGGACCGTCAGCACCAGGTCAGGAATACTAAGGCTTCCAACCTCGTGGATTAATCCGGCTAGCCTCTTCAAAATGAAGACAACCATTTTTGGACTACCCAAACTGAATGGTGTAGAACAATCCTATAAATATCTTTTTAATATATTTTCATCCTATTGGTTCTGTTCCTAGAGAGAATCCTGATTAATATGCAACTAAATTAACATTCAAAGCAATGGAGTAATGACTAGATTGATATAGTTGTGTCCTGGCCCTCCAGCAGAGAAATCTCTCCCACTCACATCCCCCAAGTAAACACACAGAGGCTTATGTTAATTATAACTGTATGGTCATGGCTCAAGTCTTTTGCTAGCTAGCTTTTATATCTTAAATTAACCCATAACTATTAATCTATGTATCACCACATGTTCTGTGGCTTTACCTGAATCCCATTACATGTTGCTCCTTGAAGGCTTACTGGCATCTCCTCTCTGCCTTCCTCCGGGCTTTCTCTTTGAAATTCCCACCTGCCTCTAAGCTGCCTTACCATAAGCCAAATGGCTTTATTTATCAACCAATCAGAGAAAAACATATCTGCAGCATACAGAAAGACATTCCCCCATCAGATTGACTTATGGACTATTAAGTTACAATTAATAACTATTATAACTAAAACTTGTTGATGGCTTAGAGATATTTAAGTATTTGTGTTTATCTTACAAATTATTTTAGTTAATTTTTGTGTTTATTTTTTAAGAATCCCTTTAATAAACTTTCATAACTTGATATATTAAATAATCTGATGTTTTCCTATAATATAAGGGTAAAAGTGAACTGAAAACACAAATAAAATAATAATTCCTTGTAGACATCCCACATTGTAAACGTATTAGTGTCCACATGTAAAATACAAAAATTCATGAATGTATACTCCATATAATTTATGGTTAATAGATGAGTTCATCAAATCCCATAGCATTATAATAAATATGACAATATATGATTTAGGTAAGTTCACTAAGTGTTTTTTATAACCAGATATTTCTATAACTAGATAGGATGAAAGTCCCACAGATCCAACTGCTACATTTACTCATTTTTTAACAAAGGAAAATGTAATATTACATGACTTTTAAAATTCAATTTGATATATTGAAGTTTTGCAGATAAACAGTGCCAGGCCCTGCCTGACCTGTTAAACAGTCCTGAGCAGGGGAATGAGGATTGAAAGATAATAGGAAAAACAGAGATGTAGACGTAAAAGAAAAAAACAGACACACAGGATAGCTTTGGGAGGACTCTGAGTTAATACTGCAGCAAACATGAGTTTATTCCTCAAAGCATTTTTATACTCAAAGCAAGGTGGGCAAGAGACCTCCCCTCTCAAGGACACCATGGTTTAAGGTGTAAACAAGTACAAACATATCCTTAATTCTCAAGACATTTGTTAACCAAGCCTTTGGCAAAACATCCTGTTATCCAGTCTTGAAGAGTAAGCTACCTGGTAACCAGACATTTGGTCAAACATCCTGTTATACAGCCTACAGGGGCAAAGACAAGCTTAAACTCTCTGACTTTGAGTAAAGATGGAATCAAGACACAAACTGGGGTCATCATGGGCTCCACAAAACAGTCCTTTAATTAATTGTTAGAAGTGTGAAAATAGAACTACCATGCAAGGTGATAAAATTATATAATTCTAGTATCAGAGAGACTGAGGTAAGAGGACAAGATGCCCAGGGTCAACCTGAGATACACTGTGAAACTGTAACACCCTGTCTCAAACAGAATAGGGATAACAAAAGTATGAAACAAAACCAAAATCCTGTGCCAACGAAACAGGAGAGCAACTTACCATGAAACCCAGAGGACCTCACTGCGGAGAGATGCACAGTGGTAGTAGAGGGAGAGGGAGAGCTGTTACCATTGCTGGGCTAGAAGGAGAAAAATCTAGTTGGGGTTGACAGAAACTATAAGAAAGAACGCATGGGACTAAAATATGGCCTAGAGCATATAAGCCTTTGTTACTGATTCTTTCATTTTCTGAGATAATAGTATTATTACATAATTTACCCCTTCCATTTTCTTCCTTCAAAATCATCCATAGACTGTTCCATGCTCTCTCTCAAATTCATGGCTATTTTCCAATAATTGTTATTGCATGCATATATGTGTGTGTATATATACATATATTCCTAAAAATGTAAATACAATTTCCTCAGTTTATATATTGTTATGTGTGTTTATGTTTTCTGGACAGACCATTCGGTATGGGATAATTACCTACAGAAGAGAATGCTAAATACTGAAGAATGAGATAGGAGGGTAAAATAACAGTCAGGATGTCTATAAAATCATGAGAAATCATGCTATTAACTAGTTAACTAAAAGTAATATATGTATTTCTGTATATAAATATACATTTATAGTTTAATTGGAGTTTTCCCATCTGGACTGACAATTCTCCCTCCATGAGTCAAAGACTATCTAAAATAACCCAACACCAGGCATTAGAAGCCCTATCTTGAGTTGTTGTTTAAGATTATCCAAGAGATTCCCAAGCATCATAAACTATTGCTGTTGCCCTTGACTTTCCTCCAGTGGTGAAATGTCCCCGTGGCTGAAGATGTCATGCACTTCACACACAGGATCCAGAGGTTTCTTAGCTGGAACTGACCTGGACCCTCTTTCTCTGAGGACTAGGTTTTGTTGCTGTTGTTTTGTTTTGTTTGTTTGTTTTTTTTTTTTTGTTTGTTTGTTTGGTTTTTTCGAGACAGGGTTTCTCTGTGTAGCTTTGTGCCTTTCCTGGAGCTCACTTGGTAACCCAGGCTGGCCTCGAACTCACAGAGATCTGCCTGGCTCTGCCTCCCGAGTGCTGGGATTAAAGGCATGTGCCACCACTGCCCAGCTCTGAGGACTAGTTTTATGGTACCAAAAAATACTATATATGCTTGCAAAGGAGGGAAGCAACCAACAGTTTTACTCAGCCATGAGGCCTATGAACTACATCAACAATTAACGTGGCATGGTATCCTGAAGGATGCTGTAGTGGCACATAAAACTTGCCAGTAAATAAAAACTCACTAATTGAACTTAAAACCTGCTCAACAGGAGGGAAATTATGCCTGGTGCTGACAGCATAGATTAGAGTTAGTGATGTTATGGGTCTTGTAAGAGATCCTACAACCAACACTTTATCAAACCAGCATAATCACTAACTACATTGTACATTGTAAATATATTTCCTTTTACAGACAGGTAAGTCCTAACCTCTCATCAAGGACACTTCTCTTTGCACTAGCAAGCATAAAAAAGGGAAAAAGGAGAGAGAGAGAGAGAGAGAGAGAGAGAGAGAGAGAGAGAGAGAGAGAGAGAGAGAGAGGGGGGGGGGGAGGGGAGGAGGGAGGGAAGGAAAAAAGGAAGGAAAGAAGGGAGGAAGGAAGGAAGGAAGGAAGGAAGGAAGGAAGGAAGGAAGGAAGGAAGGAAGGAAGGAAGGAAGGAAGGAAGGAAGGAAGGAAGGAAGCGCACATCATTAACATTCAGAGCTGTGGAGTCTAGTCCCAATGGACACATTTACAGAACAACTCCGACATCTAAGGCTCATTGAATATTGGGCAACAGTGGGTGAAAATAATGTTAAGAGCCAGAGTATCAGAGTTTGCCATGAGACTGTGTCTCCTAGGAATGTCAGAAGCTAGACCTATAAAGTCTTCCCAACATGGCTGCCTAAGCATGAGCTGCAGAGAACAACAGACAGGTCACTGTGGACTGGGGAAATCCCACAAGGCCCTCACTCTACACAAAGAACTGTAGGCAACCAAGTAGTTGAGAGGAGAGCAGACTTCTTTTTTAAGAAATCTACCCTGACAACTGAAACGGAATTGCCTATGTACCTTTCCCAAATTAATATTGTTTGTCCAGGTTTTTTCTAATATTGGCTGCTTTGGAGTGATGGAAAAATACAAAAATTAGTATGCTGTGTTGGAATGAGCCTACTTCTCATACACCATACTTATACTTGATAAAGCCGCATTTTAAAAATACAAAACTTAGCAAGGTTTTCTCTAAAGCACCCAATAATTTATAATTTCCTTTAAAGTATATCTAAATACATATTATGACATACAATTTTGAGATCAAGATTTGCTGCTTTATTTCATACTAGAAATATTAAAAATTTTAAACTTTAGCTATATCACTTCCCACTTACATACTTTTAAACTTTTGGACCTTTTTGTGTAATTCTATATTTTGAAGTTCCCCTATTCCCATTTCTACCTAGCAAATACTTAAAAAAAATCTAAACCAAAGTTTTAACTCCTTAAATTTTCTAGGCTTAGAAACCCAATTTGAAAATGTCTTACATATTATGTAGTTTTAATACATTAAAATATGAGAACAGCCTCTATATAGTAGCATAGTGGAACTATGTGTGTTATTTCTGAGTTTAAGCTCAGTTAGAGAAATGTGAAATGTATCATTTTTAAGTACAGTACCAAGCATACTGCATTTTCAATAGTATTCATTAAATTTAGATGAGTTTAAATTTGTATGTTAAAATGTGCGTTATAATAATAATGACAATGCATCATACTATATTTTAAATGTTACAATTTGTGTTTCAACTTTTTATGGACTTATGCCATAAACAGAGTACTTGAGTTGTTTGATTAGCATTTCTAATGTGTAATAATGCATATTTGATCATTCTCTGCTATCGACTTTCACAGAAGTGGCTGCTTCAAACAGAGATGCAAACATCTTCAAAGTCTCCTGCTGACTTAGCCAACACTGTAAATACTTTGGAATAGGTTAGTGGGTATTTAGGTCTTATTTGTTATCAATGATGATTAAATTAGCAAACATTATTAAAATGTGGATAAACCTAACCTTTAATAGGATAATGACATCCTACTGTAAGAGTGTAGGATCATTATTACTTTCTGTGTTTTAAAGTATGTGTAACAAGTTAATTCCAAATAAATTTTCTAATTAGAAAATCATAGCATGAATCTCAAAAATACTCAATAAAATATTATTCATTTAAATATATTAATTTGCCCCTAAATATTGATTAAAAATCCCCAATCATTTTGTTGGATAAATATAATTTATCAGAAAATAGTGCATAATTATATGTCCTTTGTAGTTTCTATCAGCAATAAAACTAATTATAATGCCATAAACTTAGGCTAAGCGAGAGGCTTATAAAAATGCTATTTTTGTTTATTTTTTATTTCAAAAAATTATACTTAATATTCTTTATTGCTGTTTTATTTCTATCTTTGTTTTCAAGACAGATTTTTCTCTGAACAGCTTTGGCTATCCTGGAAATTACTTTGTACAGAAGGCTAACCTAGAACAGAGATTTGTTATTATAGTTGCTTGGGCCTCAAGAGTGCTGGGATAAAAGGTGTGTGTCTCTCTACCTAACAAGTACTCATTACTCTTATGATTGTATCTTACAATTATGCATAGTACTATTAGAGTCTCAAATGTGTGCTGCTGACTTAATATTCAAAGTATTAATGAGCATAATAGTAAGCATGAGTATATAAATAGTAAATATCACAAGCATATAAATAGGAAGTATAAATATTTTAAAAATTAGGAAACTTTGATGGGTGTTACTTTCTCTCCCTAATTGCAAGTTATATGCTTATGGTTTGTTTCTTGAACATCTTTATCTTTTTATTCAGTATTCCTTAATGTTTACCAATTATGTATATATGAATCTTTGATGAATTTCTTGGAACACAATGATAATTAAAGCATACACTTAAATTCAAAATTTAAAAACCTGGACACAAAAGACATAATGACATATATATCTCCAAGTACTTAAGATAATCTAAAGTAAAAATAAAGGAACAATTGACCCTTGTTAGATAGGTTAACAGTTGGATAGATTTATAGATTAAAAAATATAAATGACAGATCATGGAGCTGAAAGATGTCAGATTAAAATAGATAGATGATATATAGATGATAGATAAATAGACAATGCATAAATAAAAAATAAAATATTGTAGATTTTAAGTGTTTCTGGTTGTATGTTACCTCACTATGTTACTTATTACCTGAAATTTTCATTTTTCTTTGTAGCTAAATAAACTTTCATTTTGTGTTTGTACCACATTTCCATTATCTATTCAATAGTTGAAGGGCATCTAAATTGTTTTCTTATTCTAGCTATTGAGAATATATTAGATTTCCTTTTGGTGTATGCCAAGAAATTATTGTTGGGTCATTTGGTAAATCATTTTTAGATTTTTGAGAATTCTCTGCAATTACTTATATAGTGCTTGTTCCAGTTTCCAAGCTCAGAAAGAGTAAATGAGTACACCTTTTTTTTTTTTTTTTTTTTTTGGTTTTTTTTTTCTTTTTTCGAGACAGGGTTTCTCTGTGTAGCTTTGCGCCTTTCCTGGAACTCGCTTGGTAGCCCAGGCTGGCCTCGAACTCACAGAGATCCGCCTGCCTCTGCCTCCCGAGTGCTGGGATTAAAGGCGTGCGCCACCACCGCCCGGCCGAGTACACCTTTTTATTACATTCTTTCTAGGATTTGTTCTCATATATGTTCTTGGTCTAAGCCATTGTCACAGGGCTGAGGTGTTCAGGTTTTCTCTTACCTATCAATCCTGGTACCATACCAATTGAAGATGTGTGTGTGTGTGTGTGTGTGTGTGTGTGTGTGTGTGTGTGTGTTATTCAAGTGATATATATCATATATATCATGTATCATATTATTATATCAACTGAAATATACATATATTTCATATATATGTGTGTATATATATATATATATATATATATATATATATATATGTATATATACCGAATAAAATTCAGGAAAGATGAAAATGACCATAAGGAGAGAGGGAAGAAGAAATTCAAGAGAGGGGACAGTAATACATAGGTTTAGTGAAGGGGGCAAAGAGAGATGGGGAACATTAAAGGTTTGGTGAAGTAATGCAGGAAAGGTATGACAGAGAGAAATATAATAGAAGAGATGCTAAGAAAACTAATAAAGAAACATAAGCTTCAGGGAGGGAGAGACAGAGAGAGATGCATTTGTTACTTTCTTTTTAAATTTGTTACTGTCACCATACAGGAGAGATTATGCTCTCCTCAATAGGTAAGGACCATCTACTAAACCTGAATCGCAAGTGCCAGGATTAAGGAAACTTCCGTTGAGCTGTTGATCAGGGGATTTCACAAAATCCCTAAAACAGTATAGGCTATCAACACCATCCTTCATTATCCCTCAGAACTTACAGTTAAGACCCTATTGCTTAAGACCAACAATGCCAGAACACAAGATTTGGAGAAATGGAGGTAGAACTGACATGTGTAGATATAATTCTAAACGGTTTTATTAAATAAGAAACACAGAGCCAAATCCAGAGTTAAAAGCTCAAGAGGTCAGAGAGTAGTAGCCAAAAGCTGAGACCACTTTCTTACCACCCAATGCCACTGCCGTCCTTCCCCTGAAAAAGAGCAGCTATCCTGAGGGAAACTTTGGAGGGAACCAGCTACTAGATGGTTCCATTAGTCTTTCGCCCCTATACCCAGGTCGGACGACCAATTTGAACGTCAGGACCGCTATGGACCTCCACCAGAGTTTCCTCTGGCTTCGCCCTGCCCAGGCACAGTTCACCATCTTTCGGGTCCTAATGCGTGCACTCGTGCTCCAGACATGGAATCCTCTTTCCTGTAGACCAACTCTTATAATATCAGAAGGTGTTAGACAATTGGTGTGAAAAGCAATTAGAGGCCCTAGTAAATTAAATGCCTTCAAAGCACAGAATGATACCCAGGGGAGATATTGTCAAAGGTGCAATAGTGGCATTTTTATCTTGGCATAACCAACAGTTGTCTAGTTAGACCTAAGAGCCACTCCAAAGGAGGAAATTTCTGCCTGTGAGTGTAAATTCAGCCAAATACTCATGACTGTAGACATCATAGAACCGATAGGAGAACCTAAAACTACCATTTAAAAAACTGATATAATTTCTATCTGAATTCTGAATATCATTGCTATTCCCACAGATAAGCACAGGTCTTAGCCATTAAAGAAGCTTATTTCTGAAGCACAGGGAAATGATTACAGAGACCTACAACTGTTCCAAACACAGAGAATTAGAAACTGTGCAGTGTCCAGCCCTGGTTTCTAAAACTATGATAGAACTCCTATACCTAAGGCACAGGAAGCGTCACATAAGAGAGGACAGAAAGATTATAATAGCCATAAGACCGGGGCATTTGCTGGTATATAGTATCTTTGAGACATGTCCAGGTTGTTGCACTCATGAAACATCCACAGTACAGTTGTCTAAATAAAGCTTGACTAATGACAACAGCAGCTGACGTGCTGAAGCAGGAGAATTTCACAAGGTTCTATCTCTAGATGAAAAGCTACAGAAAATCACTGTTTGTAGAGAGAGGGAGATTCAATTTTCTCCAAGGATAAGCTCCCTCATAGATTATTTAATCCCAGTGTTCAGCCCTAAACACACGTGCATATGAGCAACAGTAAATAGATTCCATGGGTTATTTATCTATCATCTCCCATATATCTATGTATTTGTATCAATTTACCTATCTATCTATCATCTATCTGTTTATGTATGTAACAATAATTATGGAAGAAAAGGGGGGCACTGTGAGAAGTTGGAGTTGAAGAGAGGTATAAATGGTATAAATACAGTACATGCTTGAAAATCACAAAACATAAAAAAACAAAGGAAAAACAAAGTACTTAAATAATAAATATGTTTTGAATCAGAAATCACTAGAATTTCCATTTCTTAAAAAATTAGGTCAACAGATGATTTAGGCTATTTGGATACAACTTGATCATGGAGACTATACTGATTTTATTGACAGAGTCATAATTTCTTGGTATTCTACATCAATATTTTTGACAGAGTCATGATCTTATGGCACTGTTGGGAGATCATGTAGATGAAATGTATAATGCTTGGTTAGAGGAACTGGATAAAAAGATTTGCCTTTGAAGGGCAAACCTTTTAGGATCTGCTTCCTGACTGCTATGAGGTATACATCCTACATTCAGTTGTGTAGATTTCACTTTGCCATAGCCCAGTAGGGGTCCAGCCATCTGGTTCTGTCCCCAGAGAATTAAACCATGAACCAAAGTTAATCTTTCCTTCTTTAAGTTGTTTTTCTTAAGTATATTTACAGGTATGCTAGAGGAGTACATCTGTATATCATAAAACACAGGAATTGAAGTATCAGAAAGGGAAGACTGATTTCCTTCATTTTGTTCAATGAGCTAGAAGAAAATCCACATAAAGTAAAAATCTTAAATTACAAGAAAGATGAAGAACTTCATACTGAATTTTAAATCAGAAATAGAAGATGACTTAGAGGGATTTGTGATTTATGAATTAACATAGTTATTGTGGGAAAGACTTAACTGTACCATAGAATCCTTAGACTACCATAGTTATTTAAAACTCATAGAAGAGTAATTAGAATGCAAGGTTTATAACTAAAATTTGAAAGAGACAGGACTTTTGAAGTTTCAGGTAGGATCTATGCAGTAGGCTCAACAGTAAGAGAATACTGTATCCAGAGAACCTGAGTTTTGTTCCCAAAAACTCAGCAGCTCACAGCCCACTGTAACTCTGGCCTCAGGTTTCAACAGACAACTTTCTCTGTCCTCCTTTGGTACCCACAAATACTTTGCATAGACTAACACAAAAGAAAATTAAAATAAATCTTTACAAAGTGCTCAGATGACACAGAATGAAAAGTATGGATTAAAGTAGGATTATGGCAAGGAGTAGAGGAAGAATCCACAATGAATTTAGCATTGTATTCACTTTAGATATCTGTAGAGCAATGGAACTGTAAACAACAGTTACAGAAGAAATGGATAAATAAGATTATGTCAAGCATAATCCCTCACATTAGGAAAAACTAACCTGTTAGATTGAAGTAAGTGTCTTGAAATGGAGATATAGAGAGAAACTGAATTGCCTCCCTAAAGTATTTAGATCTGAGGAGACGGTGAAGGTGTGAAAGTAGGAGGTGTATGCACTGACTAATAAATATGTATAAAACAGGAATTACTGAAAACTCAATCAGATATATTAGACTCAGTCATGACATGAGAAAACCTATTTAGGACAAATATAACAGATGCTTTTAAAGACATAATTATAAATGAATTGACCCATATATAATATGGACCTAAGAAGACAGGGTTCAAGAAGAATCCTTTTAAAAATCTAATATTGACATGGACGTTTAATAGTAAATTTTCTGGGAAGGAACTGAGAAGAAACATGAACTCTGGTGATTGTCCAATGGGGACTATTAAAAAACAAAACAAAAAAACAACATTCATTGAGATTAATGTTGCTATGATGGAAAATTTACCAACTACATATGGTAAAAAATAATTTCAATTTAATATTAAGATTATGAATTTCTTTATTTATATTCCATGATAAATGCTATAATTTTTCTCATGTATAAGGCCTAAAATTAAAACTGAGTGTTTGAAATATTAATGAGTTACATTGCATCAATAGATTTTAAAATGAAGCCCTAAGAGAAAAATAAAACTACATATGTATTTTCTTATGAAATGAAATTGATCTATAGAATTAATTAAACTTAGGAAATGTTTTAATTTAATCAGTCTTCAGAGAGTATAAAAACGTAAGAACTATAAAGAGGAGAATGCATAAGTTTTGTAAATCCTATTAAATAAATATGGTATAAACTGTGTTGGCCTTTGATGATTATATTTACAGATAATGGATTTAAAAGTTAATAGTGATATGAAATGGTTTAAAACCAGGCAAATTTCCATAATTCTTTACTTTTAAAAATTAAAGTTATTAAGGATATAATCTTAAGTGATACATAGAACAAAGGAAATATTCTTTTATTCATAGTCATCACATATTTTGTTTCAAATGCATCTCTGCTTAATACTAATAACTGGAATCAAAGCAAAATGAATTGTTATTTCATCTGTAGTTGAACAACACCTGTTCAGAATTTGCCAATTCAGAGACAGAGATGTGTGGGTTCTGTTCCTCCAGCTCCATTATAGCAGTATTCTCTACAAAAGCTCTGGTCTTACCAAAGCAGCTGCTTGTATTTAGTGGTAATCCTCAGTTCTATTAGTTTTGTCTTTGGGGATAGAAAATTGATTACCTGACCTTAGCATAGGGAAGAATCTGTGTGTGCCTTACTTTTTGCCTTAGACTGTAAATCAGTTCTGTAAACACTGAAAAATAATTAAGAACAAAATGATGCTATAGTTTGATTAGGAAACCTGATAGGAAATGAGAAAGAAAATAATTATCTTAGTTTTATATTCCCCAGTAAGTTTCAAACAAATTGCTGCTGCATTAAATATTGCATTTTATGGTGACCTTTGAATAGTTTTCTGAGCATGTTTAAAAACTTTTAGAAGAGAGGGACCTTTGATAGGCTTACATACCATGATGTTAACACGTGGCTCTGCAGGAGTAGTAGTCTTCAGTTTGTGAACTCACAGGCAGTTTCTGTTCATGAACTAAAGTAGACTTGTGGTAAAATTAAAATCTCTTCACATTTGAGGATTTTAAATTTAAATTAAAAATTAAAAAATTTTAGCCATTCTTCAAGTAACAAAGAATTAAAATTGTTTCAACCTCACTCAAAGTAACAAATACTTTTCTGTCTGTGATTTATTTGCAAAACAAGATTAGGTCATCTTCCAAATGTAGCCAATAGTCATTGATAATCTACAATTATTTTCCTTCTCTTTATAATAATTTATTTATTTCACATAGGTCTAGCAGCACAGCATCATGGCATCAGTATGTGAAAGATCATAGCCCTGCAGGAAAGGCAGGATTTTACACCCATTAAAAGTGTAGGGGGCTGGATAGATAGCTCAGCAGCTACTGTTCTATCAGATGACCAGGGTTCAATTCCCAGCACCCAAATGGCAGCTCCCAACTGTCCATAACTCCAGTTCCAGGAGACCTGGCACTCTCACACATACATACATGCAGGCAAAACCCTAATGCACATAAAATAAAAATAAATAAATCATAAAATGCTCAAAGTCAGCCTTGTCAATGACTCTACTTCCTGTATCATAGAGAGCATAAAAATTGTAAAATGCATACTTCTGGAAGTCATGATTCATACTATGAATTCTTAGGGATGTGAGTAAACACATTGAGCATGTTTTCTGAAGCTGCTAAGTACACACAATGCACAAGCACATTTGGCACAATGATTTCCTGATTTTGACATGATGTGTATTTTCCCCAGTAGAAATATAGCTTTAAAAATGTCCTCACACAGCCTGGCAGTGGAGGTGCATGCCTTTAATCCCAGCACTTGGAAGGCAGAGACAGGAGGATCTCTGTGAGATGGAGGCCAGTCAGGTCAAGGGACTGAGTTGAGGACAGGCTCCAAAGCTACAGAGAAACCTTGTCTTGAAAAACCAAACCAAAATGAAACAAAATAAATGTCCTGACACTTGTCTTGTTATTTTCATATGTTTCCTTCTTCAGCTGACATACACAAAAATCTCTACTTTCTTAGCCCTTATTGAGCCCATAGATACAGACATTGTATTTTCTATAAATACAGACACCTCCTCAAAGTTGGCCCTCTTTAGGCTCAGCAGTAAATTTTAGTATCTGTAGATCCCCATTTCTAATTTGATTTCTCCACACTTTCTGATATGGCTTGCATCATCTAGTTTTTTTTATCTTATACATTTTTACAAATACTGCTTACCTAAGGTAAACTTCCCAAATTCCCCAGGAGAAGTTTGCTACATAGTTTAAAGTAAAAGTCAAACTACAAATAACAAATACTCTACTGGCTACTGGAGAATGCCTTGATTTTTAGAGAACAATTTATGGCAACCTAATTTCATATATAGTAACTATATTGATAATTATATCATTTAATCAAATATATATGGGTTTATAAACATTTTCAATAAAAGAAATCCAAAATGCAAAATACACTTTTTACTTCAAACAAATAAAAAACATTATATTTATTATTTTGCCTGTGTGTGTATATATATACAAATGAGTATATACATGCTCAACTTTGGAGATAAGAAGAAAACTTGTTTTCGAAAATTCCTTTTGATATATATATTTATTTCATTAATTTTTTGAAGGACAAATGTGTTTAATTAAAACTTTGTAAGAAAATATACATTGCCTTTTCTTATTCCATACTGGAGGTAAAATACAGCATCTCACACATATTAAAAATGCACTCTACCACTGAGCAATACTTAGGCTTCCTATCATTTTGATTTAAAGATGAGGCTTAGACAATATATCTGGAAGTGATGTATTTTTTTCCAAATACATTTCTGCTAAATATCTGCAGAGTAAAGTAAATTAAAATGTTCCTTAATCTGAAATGTGTCTTATATTTGTAAACAAATCAATCTTATATGCAATTATCTGCCTTGGGATATCATATCCCGTAACTAAATATTAATTTTCACTTTACTTTTCTAATAATCCTGCAATAAGTTTAAAGTTGTTTTAGCTGAAAAAGAAGCAGATGTTCTATTTTTTAATGCATCAATGTAATTGAGAAGGTTTTAAATAGATGTTAGTTTAAATAGAAGAGGAAATAGTCTCACATTAATATGTAGTAGTTAGACATTTGTTAGGAGATATTTAGGAATTGAACATCTCAGCTACACTTCACTTCCAATTGTAAGGAGTTGTTAACAAAGTGACTCTGATCTGGAACAAGGGTGATTATATTAAGTAATATGCATAATAGCATATATTTCATATATAAAATGTAATAATAAAATTAAAAAATGAAAGAGACATAGATTACTCATTTTTTTTTCCATTCAAAAATTGTAGTTGAAAGTTTTCCTGTGTTCTGCCTGGTCTGCAGTTGATCAGACCCAAGTAAACACACAGAGGCTTATATTAATTAAAATTGCTTGGTCATTAACTAAGACTTACTACTGACTACCTCTTACACTTAAAATCAGCCCATTTCTCTTAATTTATATGTCACCATGTGTTCTGTGGCTTTACTTGTGTGACACTACATGCCTGTCCTTGGACAGCGGGCTGGTGTCTCCTGACAGGCTTCTTCCCAGAATTCTCCTTGTCTGCTTATTCCACCTATACTTCTTGCCTGGCTACTGGCCAATCAGTATTTTATTAAACCAGTGTACAAAAGCACTATTCTGCCGCAAAAAGTATCTGTGGAAAAAGGGAACCCTCATTCACTGTGATTAGATGGCTAATTGATGAAGCTGTTTTAGAAATTAATGTAGAGAACTCTCAAAAGGCTAACATTAATCAACCATTTGACCCAATTATACTATTATTTTGTTTATTTCCAAAGGATTCAACATCCTACTCGAAAAATACTTGCTTGGGTATGTTAATCTTCACTCTATTCACAATAGTTAGGAAATAGAACTTCAGCTGATTAATGGGTAGTAAATTTTGGTCTATATATACACCATAGAATACTATTCAGCTGTAAATATAATGGAATCATAAAAATTCAGGTTAAATGATAGAGCGAAAAATATTGTATCAAATGAGATCACCTAGACCAGAAAGGCAAACACCTCATGTTCTCTGTCTAGTCAATTAGCCCCTAGTTCCAGAACTGCAAATGTGAGTATATAACCTTGAGTAACTGCATAAACCTTGCAAGTAAAAAGGGGATGTTGAGAGGTGGCTGGCAATAGAGAGATGATTACCAGGATCCAAGTGATTTGAAAGTTAAAATTTGGGAGCTTTAATTTGGGGAGTGGGAGGAAACTCGGTACCAGAAGGTAAAATAATGGATGTCTGAAAAATCCATAAGGCATCATATTATTATTCATCTAAAATTATATCTATGTAGTCTCCTTATATACATATATACCTTAAATGTAATTATACAAGCAAGCCTGACAATAATTCCCACAAAAGCCATAGACTCTCCAACAAACCTTAATATCAGACATGAAAAATCCCCTTCTCAGTTGTTAGTCAGGAAAGTCCAAGAGACTCCCAAACATTACAAGCTATTGCTGTTGCATTTGATTGCATCCCAGAGGTTGAAGGTAGCTCCAGATTCCTGAGGATACAATCTACTTAAGACACAAGACCTGAAGATCCAACCAAGATCTCACCTGAATGCTCTTATTCTCTCAGAATAACAGCTTACCTAGTACTGAAATGTGTTACGCAGCTTCCATCAGAGAGACACAATCAACCTACCATGCCAATGAATCACAATTTTGATGAGCATGGCACAACAGCCCCAAGGGTTCAGCAGTAGCATACACATCTGGGAATAAGAATAGCTGTTTAAGTAGACATAAGGTCCTCTCAACAGAACAAGTGCCAATTCCTAACAAACAACTATTCAGGGCACATGAGGTCACAGGTCTTAGAGAAGAATCTACTAAGGCCAATTTACTAAAGCATCATGAATTCTTAACTGCATTATAAGTATTTGTCCTCATACCCAAAGAAAAAATTGCTCTTATCGCTTATCAAAGAAAGTTAACTTTGCCAAAAATGGAATGCATCATAGAAAACTATAAGCAGTCAAAAGCTGAGAACAAATGATTGGAGAATGCCCACCCCAGTTGAAGCATCTATAGCACCATTCCTGAACCTCAGGATCAGAGCAGTCGAGAGTCCTAAAGACTGTCTGAGCCTGAGGAGCAGAAAGTCTTTTGTGAAAATGTGCCTCAAAAAAAGTCAAAGACATGTCACCCATGAAATCTCAATCATGTCTTTACCTAAACAAGATCTAAAGAAGTACAACATGAATAGGGGTGCTAATACAGCAGGAGGGAATCATGAGGTCCTACCAATAGCCAAATACTTCAGGTCACAATGGAATGCTGAGATTTGGAGAAATTGTCTTCACCTGAGATGAGCGTTTTTTTTTTTTCTTTTTTTAGTTATCTTGTACCAAGTGCAAACCCTAAATTCTTATACATACACATAGCACTAAAGAGACTCACAGTTGTATTTATATAGTTAAGCATCTGTGCACACACAGATTCAGTTGTAGATATTTCTAAACATATAAAAAATTTTGTTTTCTACAATTTCACCTTGGCTTTAAAACAGCATATAAAATTAACTGAGACTGTGTGTGTGTGTGTGTGTGTGTGTGTGTGTGTGTGTGTGTGTGTGTGTAGGTATATGTCTGTCTATTTGTATGATTGTATATATAAACTTTACTGGAATGGGCTAGACATATAATTTATTTTACCCCTTTACAAAGGCTGTTGTGTGCTTGTTTTTTCTATTTGCAGTTTATCTAGGGAGAAACAGATCACATTTATGATCTTTACTTGCTCATATGAGAATTGCTGATGTTAAAACACCCTGAAAAGAGCATTTCAAATTAAGCCAAAACTGATTTGCCCCATGCTGTTGTCATCTTGCTTGAGACTTAAACAAGAAACAACTGTGAAATAAAAACCACTAGTAATGCCCAGAAAACTGAAGTGAAACATAAAGAAAGTCAACCATGACTGAATAAACATTTTCTTTCCCCATGCTTCCCCTAAATGAAAAGAAGATGATAATCTCTGACATAAAAGTTCTAAGATGACAAAACAGATAGATTCAAATTCTAAATATAGTAAGAGATGATAAAATGGCTCATTTGTGTACTGTTTGAGTTTTATATAGTTTTATTGGCCAATGAGGCAACGACAGTGTGTTAATTGGTCATTCACTCAATATGTCCTGAAACAGTCTTTAAAACTACAATGGGTATTTTATGAAAACTTGAAATTTTATAACATAAGCATCAGTATTGGTTTCACACTGTGATTGTTTCTGTGAATTTATTACACAGTTATTACTACATCAAGGACACTGATTTTCTTAACAATATTTTTCCAAATCTTTGCTATAGTAGCCATTCTCTTGACAAGTTTTTTCTATTTTCTGTGTCTTAAAATTCTAGCCCCTGGGGTAATATTAATGCAGCAACTGATGGAGTGGCAACAACCGAATGTTTTTCAAATTCATCACTGCAGTCCGAAGTTCTGTTAAGTTACAGAGAGCACTATGACAATCAATTTATGTAAAATAATTGGGTTCATGTCCAACACTAACTTATTCTGTAACATCAAACAAAGTTTATAATTAAAGTGGCTCCACTAAGCATGGTGTTATTTGGAACCCTTTATTATTTTCTATTAAAGAGACAAAGAATGTACTATATTATTCACACATCTAATCTTCTATGTTGGTAATCGGGAAAATATAATCATATTTGAAGCAACATTTCGATGCAGAATTATATAAATAATGGCTGGATACTACCAAAAATATCAGTGTTCTTCAATAAAATTGAGCTTTAAAGAAATTTATGTTTAAAATCAGTCCAATAACTTTCTTTAAAGTTGTCCTCAGGAAACAATGAAAAATTGTATTTTTTCTAATAAATATGATAAAACATATATACCTTCTTTATACTTCTATTATATTTACAATCACACAGTTTAAATTAATATTGTATGAATATTGGAAATTTTAGTATATTATGAACTGAAAAAACTGTATATCCTTGAGTCCTTTTTAGATATATTAACACAAGATAAACTTTAAAATAGCTTTAGGTTCTTTCAAAAGTTAGTGTAAGATAAAATATATACTATAACTTTCCACTAAAATTAAGAATTTTATAGCATTATGTGCATATATTTAATGTGTTTGCTTCATGATAATTTTATTTAAACCTTATATGTTTAGAGTAGAAACCTGACATGGAATTTGCCTGAGATCTGAAGGTTAGCATGTGCAAAAGTCAGAATTATAGAATAACTTTGTCTGGATCAACATGCTATGTTCTTTCCAATACCAGGGAATATTTTCAGATTAATGCTATGGAATGTTACAATGTTATTTAAGTGGGTATCAGTAGGAAAATATGTAAAAGAATTTATATGAAGAGTCAGTTCATATAATTAAGGCTAATAAAGGGGAATTTATAACTATTTTCTGATTACAAAATCCCACAATTATCTCATAACCATTAAATGATCTTCTTATTCACATGTAAGATTTTATTTTTCAATTCAATATTATAATAGCTAGACCTTTGTTTCTAAATAGTAATTTTGTTATTATAAATGGATAAATTAACAATTTCATGTGTGTATATTAAACTTTATGTAAGTCTGCAGGCTTTTCATTGGAAAATAACAATTTTATTTCATTTTCAAGGTTAGAAACATTGAGATAAAATGCTCTCCATCAGTAGTTTTATGATGATAACACTTGATCTCTTCTAATACCTGTAACAGCACTATAGTGGACAGAGTCAATAAAAAAGGGAGGTAGGAGAGAAGAAATAAATGGAAGACACTGATAATCAATCATGATCTTCTCTTTCACTAAGTCTGGACAAGACCTCAAAATCCTTCTCTGCAAATGCCACAGGCAGCCCCTGCCAATTGATCAGAGCTGGCATATAAGTTGAAAACTGATTTAGCATTGCTGCCCACAATTCCATTCTCGACTCTGCTTCCAGTCTTCCCCTGCTAACGTTCTAGTTCCCTACTAACATCCTTTAGAAAGCTGACAATGCCTTGAGGAGGAAGTACAAATTCTTAAATATATTGTAGAATGTCAATACAGTCCCTGACCATGCTTTTGGACCCAATACAATCCTGCTTCTCAAACATAGTTTAACACAGAGAAATTGCACACACACACACACACACACACACACACACACACACACACACACACGTCCTATATGAGCAAGCACACATGTTCAGCCCAATACACAAATATAAATTTAAAGACACACATACATATCTGACGAAAAATATAACAATGACAGCTAGTGAAAATCTTCTCTGTCTTGAAATTGTTTCAGACAGCACTGTGCTGTCTTCATTTTCACATTATCCCTTCCACTTTTCAAATCATGGAATATCATGTACACTTTGGAACAATCTATGACTCAGATTACTGAAGTGACCCTTTTTGTTATTATTTTAAATTACTAGTGTGCTGGGGTACCACGCTTGGTTAGATTCGTGATTCTTAATTATCAGCCTCCTCATATAGATTGGATATGCATGATATAGAATGGATAAACTTGACTTCTTTTTAATATAGAAAATACTTATACAGTGTCGTAAATTCTTAACGAACAATCTGTTTTATTAAATGAAATATATATTTTACTTTTCCCTTTCTATACAGTATGTGTCAAACACATAATATATATAAATGCTAATTATAATTAGATGTGTCTTTATCCAGTGGCTGTTTGGCATTGACAACCTTATTACATTATTTTTAGAAATGAGACAACTGCATTTACTTAGTTTCCACATAAAGGGCCTATAGAATGAAACAGATTGAGCAAAATCATTTGGTATCGAGATCCATTTGTACCCTACTCCAATTACTCCACATTGTATAAAAGAGTGAGTTTTGTTACTGTTTGTGTTTTTGCTAATATCATTTTTTAAAACTGTGCTTTGCCTTGAAAAACTCCATTTAAAAGTAGTGTTGATTCGATTTGAGGAGGATGACTCTACAGCTTTGTGGACATATGAATATTTCTATCTGTCAGGAACCATCCACAAAGCAAAGACTAAACTATGAACTGTCCCTGAGAGTAGAAAGTTTCTTATCTTATAAACTTGTAGAAGTCAATAGTCACTGGACAGACCCAAAGGCATATTCAAATTGTATCAGAAAAGTGTATTTCTGAGAACTTTTCAGATATACCAAACTAAGAAGAAGGTACAGTTCTTGGATCAGGTCCACACGCAGAGGAAGGCATCCCCACTCTCATTGTGACAGCCTCCAGCAGCCTGTCATGTGACCCTTCATTGTGTGGAACAAAGATTAACAAACAAAAGAACTCTGAACTCTCCCAGCAGCTTTTGAATAGCCTTTTGATCTTTGATATGGACTTCTAACATTCTTATCAGCCTGTTGTCCTTCTTACCAACCCGATCTGCTGACCCTTCAACTGCTCATTGCTCCCTTGACACATGGTCCTGAGTTTCATCTTGACAACCAGATGTGACACTGCAGCTTCATTTTCTTTTCTTTTTTTTTTTACAGTCAAATTTATTCATATTTTTAGTAGATTTTTCTTCTATTTTACATACTAACCACAGTTTCCCCTCCCTTCACTTTCAATCATGTGACACACAGTGGTCTGGTCTGTCTCATTGCCACAGCTTCTCTATCTTTCCTTCCAAGCACCATTTAGTTCATTAATTATTAATGCAGAGACTCTTCTTTCCACATTAGTTCCCCAGCTTTAACTTCTCAGGCATTTGTGAAACTCCTTGCCTCCTTAACCCTTTTACAGACTACACATTTACATGTGTACAGGTATACTTTCTGTGATGCTTAATGTGAAACCTTATAACTTTAGCTTCACTAATATTGTAATTAGTAATAAGTAGCTCTGAACTTCCTCACAAACTCTTCCCATAAAAATTATCCTATCTTCTGAATGATGTTACTATTATCCAATAAAATATACTATTTTGAAAGACACAAAAATGCCATTTCTGTGTCTGATATTGCAAGCTCATATCAGAATTCATATACAGAATGTGCTCCTGTGAGAATAGAGTAAGGAATGGAGAAACTAGTCTGGGAAGAACAAAGAAACTAAGAGGAGATACAGTTCCTTGTTTAATGTAACATTGTGTCAGAGGAAATTATTTCGTATATTTTATCTTTGAGGTAAATGAGCTCAACATTACATTTCTGTACCATATAGTAATTGGATAGAACTCCTATAATCTCCAGGTACATCCTCGTGGCTACATGTTAGCAAAAGGCCTTCTTTTTCAAAAAAAAGTGTCTTCTGAATACAGTCAATGATTCAGAAGTTTGAAGAAAATAATGGGGAGCTGGAATGGAATAAACAACAGAGAATGAAGTCAAAAATCAAGGGAAACCTAGGAGAGCAGTACAATTATACACCAGAAGGGATATAACTCTCTAAATCATTTGTAAGAAGATGGTAGAGCTGGTTTTGGAAACTTGCTTTTTGTTCTGTGTTCTTCACTTATCTACAGTACTTATATTTCTCTTTTACATCAATTTGCAACTTTAGGGCTTCAGTAAAGGCTCTAAGCAACTGATTTAATTTCCTGTTCAGAGGCATGCATAGAATGTAGCCATTTTCTTTGAACTGAAATATTGCCTCTTGAAGGGAGGAAGTAGAATTATAGGACTTAGAAAGTTATATGATTTATAGTGTCATACCCCAATGTTATAGAAGATGTAAGCAATCACTGGGCAGACACAAGAAGAGACCCTCTTATAGAGCTAGATTCAAGTGTCTCAGCTACTTGAAAGACTGTAGCTTTCAGGACTGATCACTTATTATGGGGAGGATTTTTAGTGATGCCAAAATTACATTGGATTGGATATTTTTTTTAGTGATCCATGCTCCAGTGATTAGCCTTAAATTCAAGCACAAATAAGGTAATAAAATCACATGGTTAGCATGTTAGACATCAGTGGGAATGTTGTTTCATTTTATCATTATTGCCATGTCAGGTGTGGGGAGATTTGTTCTCATGTCCCATGAAAATCTTATGTAACAACAATCTATGATTTAAAAGCACTTATATGTGGTGATATTGTGTTCCCCAAACTTATCTGGGGACAGAGAATAGGAGAGCCACTAGATATAGAGGCCAGAAAATGGTGGCACACATGCCTTTAATCCTATCACTTGGGAGGTAGAAATCCATCCGGATCTCTATGAGTTAAAGCCACACTGGAAACAGCCAGGCATGGTGACTCACGCCTTTAATCCCAGGAAGTGATAGCAGAAAGCAAAAAGGTATATGAGGTGTGAGGACCAGAAACTAGAGCTGGTTAAGCTTTTAGCTTATTAGCAGCAGTTCAGCTGAGATCCATTCAGATGAGGACACAGAGGCTTCCAGTCTGAGGAAACAGGATCAACTGAGGAATTGGCAAGGTGAGGAAGTTGTGGCTTGTTCTGCTTCTCTGATCTTCCAGTATTCACCCCAATACCTGGCTCCAGGTTTGTTTTTACTAATAAGACCTTCTAACAATTTGTGCTACACTTATAGTCTGAACTTATGTGAGGTTTATATTTTATAAGAAAATAAATAGAATATTGAAAAGTGTTGTAGTCTTGGTCAGCTATTGTGATGTTTAATTTAGATTGTCAAGTTTATGGGATTTAGAATCCTCATGAAATCAGAAAGCTGGGCATGTTATAAAGCCTTTTCTAGATTAATTTAACTGGGGAGGGAATACCTCTCCGAAACGTGGGCAACTCACTTCCATGGACTGCTGTATCAGACTGAATACCAAGCTGAAAGGGAGCTGAGCACAAGCGTTCATCTCTCCCTATTTTCTTACAGCTTATTAAGTGTGACCACCTACTTCATTTTCCTTCAAACATGTTTTTACTGGAATGACAAAGCACACATATCCAAACACACCATTTAACTAAGCTGTGTATCTCAGGTATATTGTCATAATGAAAATAACTGATGCAGACATTTATAGATGATATTCTAGATGCATTCTATTTTGTTCCAGTTTCTCCAGAGAAACAAATTGAACATAATTTGTATAAAATATAGAGAAAAATTTAGCTCATATAACTATGGAAGCTAACAAGCCAGGAGTTTGCAGCATTAGACCAGCAGCTAAAAATCCAAGAAGATACTGTGTTGGTACCTTTTCAAATTTCTGTGATTAAGTATCTCATCTCCCCCCACAAAAGAAAAAAAAAGAAACTTTCAGAAGGGAAGTTTATTTCATTCATAGTTTGAGAGTACAGTCCCTAATGATCATGGGAGCATGGTGTTACCATGAGGAGACTGAGACAGCTCGTGACATGTTTCCAGTTAGGAAGCACAGAGAAATGACTCCTGGTGCTCAGCTTGATTTTTCTTTTACAGTTAGTCTGGAACCTCAGACCAACTGATAGTCCAACTCACATTAAATTTTAGTCGTCTTTCCTCAGTTTAACCTTGCTACAAGTACCATAATAGGTGCAAAAGGGTATTGTGTCCATACAATTCTAATTTCAGTCAGCTTGATAATCACTGTTAACCATAATAAAGCTGATTCTGCATTTCAAGTGATTGCAGTTTGCTGGTTGCATCCCTCTTTCTCAGGGAAATCCAATCTTTTCTTTTATTTTGTCTTTCTATTATGTAGAGAAGTACTGTGAACCTTAGGGAAGAAAATTATTTCATTTATAATTGACCGATTTAGATGTTAATGTTAGGCAAATACATATTTTCTGAAACTTCCATTTATGTGTGTACCCAAATCTCTTTATGCTGACATGTAAATTTCAGCATTGCATATTTTCCTAACCATCTTGAGAATCTTAGTATTAGTTATGACAATATTATTAGCCAAGAATAAAACAGGATATAACATATAAAGTACCCAGCAAATAATTGCTCCTTTTATTATTAGGCCATTTATTTTACCTTGTTAGAAAGAGGAGAAAAATATATAAAACTGGGGATTATAGAAGCAGTGATATCATGAACAAAAGACTTTAATTTTAAGAGAACAAGGATGATTTCCTGCTAGAAATGACTCATTGGTAATAACCTAACAATGATGAATTTCTAATTGACTTAGGACATTCAAGAAATGTCTAATGTGTTATTGCTTTCAACTTTATACATTGTGGCTTGTTTATTTTTATTTCGTTTCTGAGATACTGATAACACTATTAGAAAAGAAATTATGTGCTTATATTACAATATTCAGGATTTGTTATATTATACAGAATGGAAAAGGCAGAAGTATTTGCTAATAATCAAGATGAGGATGTTTAAAGATACATATTTATAGATGGCTTTATTTTTCAGTGCAAGTAGTAACAAGAAATTACAATAATATCAATCAAATAGCTTACAGTCAGATACAAAATATAAATGAGAATAAAACACATAAAATCTAGAATCTATTACTTAAAAACTGAAATGATCACAGTAGCATCACTTGGGATTAAGTCACATGTTTAAAATTCAAATACCTAGAATATTAAACACAAATATGAGTGTTGTTGATAATTTTTAACTCTTTCACTCTTTTTTTCCTTTTATTTTATTTTACAATACCATTTAGTTTTACAATTCAACCACAGATTCCCTTGTTCTCCCACCTCACGCCCCCCTCCCCTTCCACCCAGCCCACCCCCATTCCCACCTCCTCCAGGGCAAAGCCTCCCCCGAGAACTGAGATCAACCTGGTAGACTCAGTCCTGGCAGGTCCAGTCCCCTCCTCCCAGATTGAGCTAAGCTGTCCCTGCATAAGTCCCAGGTTTCAAACAGCCAACTCATGCAATGAGCACAGGACCGGGTACCACTGCCTAGATGCCTCCCAAACAGATCAAGCCAATCAACTGTCTTGCCTATTCAGAGGGCCTGATCCAGTTGGGGGCCCCTCAGCCTTTGGTTCATAGTTCATGTGTTTCCATTCATTTGGCTATTTGTCCCTGTGCTTTATCCAACCTTGGTTTCAACAATTCTCACTCATATAAACTCTCCTCTTTCTCACTAATTAGACTCCCAGAGCTCCACCCGGGGCCTAGCCATGAATCTCTGCATCCAGATCCCTCAGTCGTTGGATGGGATTTCTAGCACAACTATTAGGGTGCTTGGCCATCCCATTACAAGAGTAGTTCAGTTCCGGCTGTCTCTCAACCATTGCCAGCAGTCTATTGTGGGGGTATCTTTGTGGATTTCTGTGGGCCTCTCTAGCACTTTGTTTCTTCCTTTTCTCATGTGGTCTTCATTTACCATGGTCTCCTATTCCTTGTTCTCCCTCTCTGTTCTTGATCCAGCTGGGATCTCCCACTCCCACAGGTTCTCTTTCCCTCGACCCTTGCCCTTCATTACTCCCACTCATGTCCAGGTTGTTCATGTAGATCTCAGTCATTTCTCCATCATTGGGCAATCCTCCTGTCTTTCTTGGGGTCCTGTTTTCCAGATAGCCTCCCTGGTGATGTGAGTAGCAGTCCAGTCATCCTTGTTCTACCTCTAGTATCCTCCTATAAGTGAGTACATACCATGTTTGTCTGAGTCTGGGTTACCTCACTCAGGATGATTTTTTCTAGATCCATCCATTTGCCTGCAACCTCATGATGTCATTGTTTTTCTCTGCTGAGTAGTATTCCATTGTGTATATGTGCCACAATTTATTTATCCATTCTTCAGTTGAAGAGCATCTAGGTTATTTCCAGATTTTGGATATTACAAACAATGCTGATAGGAACATAGCTGAACAAGAGCTCTTGTGGTATTATTGAGCATTTCTTGGGTATATGCCCAAGAGTGGTATAGCTGGATCTTGGGGGAGACTGATTCCCAATTTACTAGGAAAGTGCCATATTTATTTACAAAGTGATTATACAAGCTTGCATTCCCACCAGCAGTGGAGGAGAGTTCCCCTAGTTCCACATCCTCTCCAGCAAAAAGTGTCTTCAGTGTTTTTGATCTTAGCCATTCTGACTGGCATAAGGTGGTATCTCAGAGTTGTTTTGATTTGCATTTCCCTGATGATTAGTGATGTTGAGAAATTCCTTAAATGTCTTTCAGCCATTTGAGTTTCCTCTGTTGAGAATTCTCTGTTTAGTTCTATAGCCCATTTCTTAATTGGACTGTTGGTCGTTTTGATGTTTTTGGGAGCCTGCCACCCTGCTTCTAAATAAATCACACAGAGAGGCTTATTCTTAATGAAAAATGCCTGGACTTAGCTTGGCTTGTTTCTTATCAGCTTATCTTAACTTTAAATTATGCCATCTACCTTTTGCAACTGGGCTTTATCCTTTTATTACTTTTGTATATCTTACTTTCACTTGTACTCCTTGGCTGGCTGTGTGGGTGGGTGTCTGGACCTAGCATCCTCCCCTCCTTGTTCTCTTGCTCTTTCTTCTTTCTTGCTTCCAGATTTCTCCTTCTATTTATTCTCTGCCTGCCAGCCCCACCTATCCTTTCTCCTGCCTTGCTATTGGCCATTTACCTCTTTATTAGACCAATCAGGTATTTTAGATCCAGTTTAACACAGTAACACAGTTCCACAGAGTTAAACAAATGTAACATAAAAGAATGCAACACAGCTTTGTATCATTAAACATAAGTTCCAGAGCTTAAAAAAATGTAATGCATCTTAAAATAATATTCTACAACACATGAGCATGCATTATTGCTTTTAATGTATGGGAAATAATTAAAGCTTACATGTATCACTGCTTTTATTCTTTGCTTAGTTCATGAGAAAGCATATATTTTTCCCATAGTTAATTATTAACCCTAAAATTAAATCCATCTAAAATTATAATTATTTCTACCAAAATTTTACATTAAAGTTATATCTATAGTGCTAACCCTTGCTGATAGTTGGAATTCACAATACTTACCATGAAAATATTTCATATTTTTGTTGTAAGCTTGAAAACAATGTGGATTTTAAGTTGTTGTGCTTGTTTATCTTCCTAGTAAGTTTCATGAGGCCATTCTACATGATATATAACATGATAAGCCCCCAAAATACAGATCTTAGAGGTTTCAAAATTGAACTTGATGTACATGGACTGTCTATGTCTATATTCCTTTCATTTACCAATAAAAATAGATCAAAAGGAGTCTGTTTCCTAGGTGTTGTAGCTTATACTTGGAATCCCAGCATGCAGATGAATCAGGCAGGGTAATTGTTTGAGTTTCAGGAATGCATAGACTGTATAGCAGGTCTGTGATCATCCTCTTCTGTGTTTGCCTCTCTAACTTTCTAGGTAGTTTATCAGAGGTAAACCATTTTGGGAAAGATTTTACACTTAAGTCCAGTGGTCAAGAAAAGCTGAAGAGCATGCATTTGTATAACTCCAAACACATGAAGATGGTAAGTGCCTTGGACTCAGGCTCATGGACATAATAGCACTTCAGGGGACAGGTGAAAAGTGTAGACCTGCCTTCAGAGTGAAATAAACTTTCCATGTGGATCATCATACCTAACAACCTAATTCTGATGCACAAAGCACAGCAGAACAAGTTGTATATAAACAGAAGACTTTATGTTCTTTATATAAACTTCCATCTCTTCAGTAAGCACAATAAATAAAATGGTTGAAATGCTGAAAAAGTTTTCTAAAGTCAACTTTACATAAAAACATCAGTGTTATAAAAAGAGACTCAAGTAAACAAATTGAGTAAGAAAATAATTTCTCATTATCTTAACTAAAATGTTAGCAACATGCATAATAAATTTGGGGAAGAAATTGAGATTCCAAGAAAAATAACAACCAATTTTTAGAAATGGCTCAATAAGTAAAAATAAACAAAACAAACAAAAAACAAAACGTTTGAACATATTAACTATAGACTAAGACAAAGAAAGTAACCAAAGAATGATGACAAGGTCAAGTAAATATCACATTCAAATATTAATACAAAATCAGCAATTATGATCTCAGTTTTCAAGAACTCACAAAAACAATCAAGAATCAAGACCTAAGAATGTGTAGGGTGAAAAAACGAGATTTGGGGAAAAAAGCATATAAAACTTACTCAACAGAAGTTTAGCAGAAAATCCCTCAAGCCTGGACCTAACATAACCACAGAAATACTGAAGGTGTTAATAACACATCACTAGTCCTGGGTAGCCTATTAGGTTTTCTGAATCTAGCACTGTTTCCCAATTTTTGATTAGATCTTAAGTGCAAATTGAGAGATATGGTTACCTCCAACATATGTGTGCCACTATTATCTGCGTAGGGTTATTATACCATATTGGTATTGTTCACAAGTTTCATAGCTGAGTAGGAATGTTGGTTAATTGCCTCCTTTGGCAGCTTTCTTGACACCTGATACCTTGAAAGATAGTGTTCAGGGAAGAATCATTCAGCTCAGTGTGATGATATTGCATTCCCCCAAAATATTGAGCACCCTAATAAACTTATCTGGGGTCAGGGAACAGAACAGCCACTAGATAGACATAGAGGCCAGAAAATGGTGACATATCCACCTTTAATCCTAGCATTCCAAAGCAGAGATCCATGCAGATCTCTGTGAGTTCAAAGCCACACTGGAAACAGCCAGGTGTGGTAACAAGAGTCTTTAATCCCAGGAAGTGATGGCAGGAAGCAGAAAGGTATTTAAGTCCTGAGGACAAGGAACTAGAAATAGTTAAGCTTTTAGGATTTCGAGGAGCAGTTCAACTGAGATCCCTTTGGATGAAGACTCAGAGTCTTCCAGTCTGAGGAAACAGGATTAGCTGAGGAATTGGCAAGGTAAGGTGGCTGTGGCCTGCTCTGTTTCTCTGCTCTTTCAGCATTCACCCCAATACCTGGCTTCAGGTTTGGTTTTATTAATAAGACCCTTTAAGATTCATGCAACAGCTCAGTTCCAATTCTGGGAATTCTTGACCATGTGTTTTAAGTGCGTGGCATTTTCAGTAATAGGAAATTCATTTCCACCTCTTGGGGGGCAGGGAAACCAAAGGCAATGAGAATAGCATGGGATATTTTGGAAGACTCATGGACACTCAGAACAACAACTCAGATGAAGACATTCTTGTTTGATGTTTTGGGGTTTTAAGGTACTTGATGGCACTTGCCAGAAGCAATGTCAGTACACATTTTGAAGAATTATGCACATTAGCATTTTTTTTTAAGTTAGGTAATTAGTAATGTGCTTCCTTGTGACTTTCCCAGATATCCTGCTGTTATTTTAAACTCCTCCCTACTTTAGATGTTGATATCTGGAGCTGATATTTCTCAGTTGTACTTTTTGTTTTAATAGTTATGGCTTCTTATTCATTCCGCAGGTTCTCTACACTGCTCTTTCCTGTCTTTATCCTCAAATATTGCTTTCTGTATTTTCTTTATGTTTGGTTCGTTGGATATACATTTTTAGGCTGTTTATATTGTGTAAAATTTTTTTTTTAGCCTTAAATTATGACAAATGGTTTTGCTGGATACATTACTCTAGGCTGGCCACTGTAGTGTTTAGGATTTGTAATGCATTTCTTCAGGGTCATTTGGATTTCAAAGTTTTCATTCAGAAACCAGTTGCTATTCTGGTGAGTTTTCCTTTATATTTGTTTGGATTTTTCTTGTTTTGCAACTTTTGTTAAGCTTTCCTTCTTATGCATATTCAGTGCCTTCATTGCATTATGCTCTTGGGCTATGGGTGTTTCCTTTTCTTGCCCTGTCCATTTCCTATACTGTGTGCTTCTTGTATAGGAATAGGTCTGCTTGGCACTTCACTCCAGTTTGAGGACCTTTTTTTTTTCCCCCCTGTGATCTTGGTAAAGATCTGGTCTATGTCATTGACTTGGATCCTCTCCCTCAGCTATGCTTATAATTTGAAGTTGTTTTAAAGACTTCCACATTCCCTATATACTCCTTGTATATTTTTTAATCTTTCTCACTTCGTGTTCATTAGGTCTTTCTAGAATTCCAATATCCTATATTCTGATGAATACATTCCTCTTGTAAGGTTTGTCTTTGAGATTTCTAGTTATTTGGTTTTTCTATCCCACCTTCATTTCAGCTTGATTCTTCTTAAATATTTCTATCTCCTTATTGAATTTCATTTTCAAGTCCTGGATTGTCTTGATCATTTACATCAGCTTTATGTTTTGGTTTTCTTGCGCATTTATTCTCCTTTTTTTTTCCTTAATTTCATTAAGTTGTTTCTTTGTGTTGTCTTTGAGCTCCTTGAATTCTTTGACGAAGTTTATGATTGCTGGTTTGAATTCTCTGTTCTTGAGGTCATCTTGGAAATTCCCATTGGTAAACATCTCTACAGGTCTAGTAAGTTTTAAGGAAAGATACTGGCTTGACATTTCCTAATGTTTGTTTTTTTGGAAAGGAGATCTGAGCATATAGACAACTTTTGTTAGTTCTATGTCTGATATGGACAGATCAATTTAGGATAGAAGGGAGGATGTACCAACAGGTTGAGCTAGAGGTTGAAAATCGCTTGAGTAAAATGAAGTCATATGGATAGAAGGGACAGGAAAAGATGAGTCCTGGGGTGTGCAGGTAAATCTGCCTCAGTAAAAAATGTTGAAGATAGTGCAGTAGGGACTTGTGGATTGGGGGATATATATATATATATATATATATATATATATATATATATGACTCTAGCAGACATTGCCGGCACAGAGAGATTGCTTGTGACAGAGGGAAGTGTCCAGACTAAGCAGGGACACTGGATATGTAACCAGATCTCCATCTGGTGCATTGAGAAAGCATGCATGACGTACAGGTGACTCCAAGATCTAGACTCTGGAGAAAGATATCGGAAATCTAGCTGAATAGGGAGCTTGTATGCAGCAAAAAAGGACCTGTGTGTACCGGTAGCTGGTCCATTTGAAAAAATATATTACATTTATTTAGAATTGAGAACAATCAACATAAACTGGGAGGCAAGTTGTATTGAATTAGAAGCAGATTTTATTCCATGTTGGTAAGATTATAAATCTTTTGTACCTTCAATTTTAAATCCAAGAGAAAGCCTTTTTCCCCTGAACATTTTACTAATTTATATAATGTATTTTCATCATATTCATTCCCCATGTCCTTCCCCTAACTCCTCCCAGATCCACGCTCACTGTTCCTACTCTCCCCATACCATCAAATTTCAAAGTCTGTTTAAAATTTAATTATTCAGTGACTCCAATTTATATTTCCATCTATTTTAGGATATAGAGCCATCCTCTGGAACAGGGATGATTTGCCAAGAGCCACGAAAACAAATAAACAAGCAAACTTATTTTTCCTTCCCTAGAAACCACCAACTTCCCATAGTTCCTCAATTAGAGGTGATGGCTTATGATCCCCTTCCTCTCCCATGTTAAAATCTTGTATGTATTGACATTGTGCATGTCTAGTACAGGAAAACATAACTGTTCAGAGTTTATTACCATACCAATTCTGTCATGTACGGAAGACACTGATTTTCTCTGGTCTTCCCTGATGTCTGGTTCTTACCATCTGTTTGTACCTAATTCTACTATGGTCACCGAGTCTTCTAGAAGAGATATAATACAGATGATTCATTCATAGCTGAGCCCTACAGAGACACCCATTCTCTACACTTTGATTCATTGTGAGTTTCTGTGTTGATTACCACCCACTTCACAAAGAAATTTGTTTGCAAGATTTGAGAGATGCACTACTCTCCATGTAGGAATTGTTAATTTAGAGGGAAGTTTGATAGTATGTCTGTTTAGAAAAAAATATTAGGAACTAGAAATTTAACACAGAATAATTGAATGTAAATTTCAGTCATAAATTTTAGTAAAGGGCAGATTTTGAGCCAAATGTCAGATTTTACCTGAGAACATTAACCAAATCTTCCCTTAACTCACAGTTTTCAAGAAAATTTCATGGCTTTTAAAATAAACATTGTAGTATTGTATTCTTTCAGTGGTTCTATTATTCAATGCATATTCTTTTAAGCATAATTCCTTGTATCTTGAACTCACTTTCATATGAAAGAGTTCATTCATCCTCTAAGAAGTGGCTCACCATTTTCTATATGTTAGGAATTGTGCTCCATTCTATAAGACACTGGAAAAGACAAAGCTACCATCATGAGGGGAAGGGACTTATAATGTAGGAGACCTCTTTTTTAAACCTGATCTTTCTTTGTAAAAACAAAAGTATTTTGTTCTAATTTTTTATCATGGTTATACCTTTGACTGACAGTTTCTTGAAAGTTATGAGAACATCATTAACAGGAACTTACTTTTGTCTTTCTTCAGTTATGGGTACTAGGCAGTAGAGTAAATGTTCCTCATATGCTGTGACAAACAAATAGTACTCATGAGAGCAGTGTAAATTGTATGCTATTTTGTAATTACAGTTTAAAACATAAATTGTCAATGTTAATTTCTACTGAAGTCATTGACCAATGGCTCGGGTTCCAGGAACCACATCAGTATGTCTATAAATCCACCTAAAAACACTATTAAGGTTCATTCATTTACTTATGATTGAATACCAAGATCATGGACCAATTCATATTCTTTAGTTCACCACACCTAATTAGTGCTGATTAATGTACACACACACACACACACACACACACACACACACAATGCTCACAGAGGTTAAATTTTTGTTGAGTTCTTATCATTGTTCTACTACAGAAAAGTACTAATTCTTTCAAAAAGAGATTCATTTCGTTAGGTAGTCAAATATTAGCAGCGTTGAAAGAACAGACACCTTATTCAAAATTATCAGCATGTAAAACCAGGAACTGGAGCTAAAGGACTTTCATTACTAGTAAAATATAGAATTGACCCTGGGTGTAGACATGACATTTTACACTGCTATACTGCTCAAAAGCTCTTCCTGGTAAGCAGTTACACCCTACTGGACCCTCCTTTCAGTGTTGAACTAAATAAGCTGTGGATCATCTGGACAGGAAAGTGCCCCTCAAGAGAGATCCATGTTCCATCTTTAAGATAACAAAATTGATAGTGAAATTTGTACTCTGGCAATGTGATTTCTGGCCATGATCCCCTCTCACAAAGTGAAAGAGCTTCACCCTTCAATGATGCATTTGTCTCTGTCTCCCAGCCTGTGCTGGGGCCTCAGATAGATGTTAGAGACTTTACCAGCGTCTGTCTTCTCTACTGGGCTGTGTGTCTACTGTGGATCTATCTGATTGGGAACATAACAAGGAGAAAAGGAGATACCAATGCAAGACTGCCACAACTTTGGCTAATGGTTTTGGGAGATTTGAAGCTTGACTCTTAATAAGAAATATTTTGCAAAATACACAAACATATAGCACATTACATATAGAATGTGAAATGTATTTATTTAAAGGTATACATCATTTATGCAACCATTTGCCAGTCACAGTTGACCTGGACAGATATCCTCTTAAAAAAACAAGGAATAACAACACCATTTGAGGATGAAGATAACTTTGCTGTATCACTTTTTAACCTTTTATATTCATAATAGATAGTGTTATAATCTTCAGGAAATTATTTTCCCATAAGATTCTATTTCATTTTTTAATTAAATGATAAATTATAAGCTAGCCATTTAAAGTAGTAGACCTGGTTCATAAAATAACTAGATGGAAACTAAAAGTCATCATCTTCGGACTCTATAAATAATTCATTTTAAAGATTCATAAAAAAGCATAGAAAGTTGCTGGTAAGTGTTTTGTATTAATTATCAGAGCTGATGATTCGAAGTCTTTCTAAAAATGTGGGACACACCAGCCTGAATCTTTTCATAGTGATAGTGGCTGGCAGAGCAAATGGATAATTGCAAAAGAAAAGCACACAGAACAAGGGGAAAGAAAATGGAAAGGTTAACATAAGAAGCAGAACAATTGGAAGCAAGGTGTGATTTTCCTTAAAGAAAGCCAAAGAATGATAATGAAGCTAGAATACAGTAGCAGTATAGAGGCACAGGAAGTCTTGAAAAATGGTAGAGGATGTAAGAAATTTATGCTGATGACTAAGTAAAAATGAATGTTTAAAATACAATGTAGATATAGGATCAGCAGTGTTATAAAACTATAAGACAATGTTGAAAATAACACTTACAAAGCAATTTTCATACCAACTTATGCAAATGTTAAGAGCTATATTTAGAAAAAATTCCTTATGGAAAGAATAGTACTAAGAACATGAAAATTTTCAAATAATAAGTTTAATTTAACAGCTAAATGCATGTTATCATTAGTGGTGTGTTTTATAAATAATCACATGAAAATCAAAGTTGAAAATATTCCATTTCATGAAGTATATGTGTTCTAAAATTAATGTCTTCATAAAATGTCATTTGTGTTACTCATTCCTCAGAAATCATTTGTTTTGACAAAGAAACTGTGTTTGTTTGCACAGGAAATAAAAATAAAATATTCTTTTTATGACCTTAAGGGAATATATTTAGAAGCACTTACAGAAAACGTAAAATCATTACGGTTCTCTCTCTCTCTCTCTCTCTCTCTCTCTCTCTCTCTCTCTCTCTCTCTCTCTCGTGTGTGTGTGTGTGTGTGTGTGTGTGTGTGTGTGTGTGTGCGCATGAGCATCTGTTTGTGTAGGCCAGTGGTTGACACTTGATATCCTTCTTTGTCTTTCATTTATAGACAGAGTCTCTCATGAATTTGGACCTTCCTGATGGGTTCAGTGGGCCAGGCAATGAGCACTGAGGATTCATCAGTGTACTCCTCCTTCCCCAAATCTCAGCCCTTATGCAAATTCTGGAGATACAGAAGCAGTTCTACATAGTTTGAGGGATCCAAACTCAGGTCATCATGGATTCTCTGTAAGCCCCTTACCAACTGAGCCATTTCTCTGGTCAAATTATTGCTCTTTAGTCTTTACTTTGCCTGGCTCAATAATCCTCTCATTCTTCTTGTACCATATATATATGTAACAATATATTCTTTCTCTGAGGTAGTTGAGAAACTGTATAAAAATTGCTCTGATTATACTAATAACCCATACCTCATCACACACACAAAGGTAATGATCAATGAATAGAAAAAAAGTTTCTGACATCTGTCAAGTAATCTGGATTATTCAGAAAGTATTCTATCCCTATAGATATAGATATTATAGAAAAACACTTGAAGAAAGGGATATTACAGTATGTGTGCCACTTGTTCAGAATGAATCCGCATTTCTTAAATAACTCTCACATTGTGGTACATTGTGGTACTACTATGTAATATTATAATAAATAGTATTGTTAACTTAGGGCTTCAAATGTCCTATGATACAGAGAGCAGAGGTCTAAAGTATCCACATTCACTTATGGATTTATTGGGATTATCATTAATGTTAGAATGTTGAACCATATGTTATTTTAGTTTTTATATATATAAATTGATACAATGCAAATTTGTTTTACCATCCCAGTTTTAAAGCAAAATTATTACATTTCTTATTTCCACAGATCTTCTTACTTTCATATGCATCAAAAACTTAATACCATCATGCTGTCGATATCACTCTGTATAAAAAAATTGCTGATTGGCCAGTAGCCAGGCAGGAAATAGAAGTGGGACAAGCAGAGAAGAGAATTATGGGAACAGGAAGGCTGAGGAGGAAATGGCAGACTGCAGTCCAGGGAGCAGCATGTAAAGGCAACATTAAAGCCACGGAACATGTGGAGACATAGATTAACAGAAATGGGCTGAGTTTAAATGTAAGAGCTAGTCAGTGGTAGGCCTGAGCTAATGGCTGAACAGTTTAATTAATATAAGCTTCTGAGTGATTATTTTATAAGCGGTTGCAGGATCCATGGGGCTGGGCAGGACTAGAGAAAACTTCAGCTACCCCATCATACTTGACTTCAGGGCCTGTCTCCTTCGTTCTTTCTACTTAACTAAAAATGGGAGAAAAGCAGTGGAGCAAGACTTAAAGAGTCAATGTTTATTCTTTGAAACAGTGTTTGTTCTGCAAAATTCATTTACTGTTTGTAACTGTGAGTGTGTTATTGGAAAGCTAGCTACTGAGGCAAAATTGGATGAATTGAAAGGTGAATTTGTATGGACAAATTTGATACAAAAATGATGATAGATCTTGCATCCCACATATCCTTAAGCAGTAAAAAATTATGAGAGACCAAAATGAAAAAAATAATCATATATAGTAAGTACTCAATGTGAACTTAATCAACAGTCACTTACTTATTTTTTTTCTTTTTTCTTTTTTTTGTTTTTTGTTTGTTTGTTTTGTTTTGTGTTTTTTTGAGAGCGGATTTCTTGCATAGTTTTGATTCTGGTCCTGGATCTCGCTCTGTAGACTAGGCTGGCCCCAAACTCACAGAGATTCCCCCTGGCTCTGCCTCCCAAGTGCTGGGATTAAAGGCGTGTGCCACTGCCACCTGGCTACACTTATTTTTTCAATGAGATTAAAATGTTTCTGTATTATGTTTCTTGAATATTTTTGAGAATATGCTCACAATTTTACTCTACTTAGGTTCCTAATAATTTAATATGTATGATTACAAAAAGTAAATATCTAAGTTAAATATAAACATCTCAGTAAATAAGGCACACACACAAAAACACACAAGTTTAGGGGTGAGAATATTTTGACTCTAACATTCTTGTTAAAATCCTGTTTTTCCAAAAAGCCATTTATAGCTGGTACTGTGTTTGATGAATGTACATGCTGGTGATAGTGAACTTACATAGTGAAATATTCCCAGCATGAAAGTTAGCATTTATAGGTTCACTTAGCCTGACTTATCCTCACTTTTCTCACCTATTAAGGTATCTGTGTCCTTTCATAATTATAGTAGTACTGTGGCATCTTTTAAATTTTGAATACTCATAGTTTTGACATATATTTAAGTGAAGAATATAAAGTGAAATTCAAGTAAAAACATACTTTAAAAACAATCAATTCACATATGATACTTGTTTTATTGAATAGTGACACTGACTAAAATAATAGCTATACTTGGAAGAGTTTAACAGCTATTGTAGCTCACACAATGAATGGTTTTGTATAAACCTAGAGTTATCCTTGTAATGAAACTGACCTTTGAACTTTTAATAAGGATCTCAGGATTGCACAGGGTGACACAGCACAGGTGTAGATGAAATGGTACACATTTATTAAGTACTCACTTCTGTCTTATTACTCTTATATGGTGGTATCAAATCTCCATGGTGTATAGGCGCTAGAGCTTGTGGACGCATAATTCACAATAGGTCTTCTGAGTTCAGAAGTTTTTCTCCCGCTTGGTTCCTGGTTTGTCAGTGTGTGTGTGTGTGTGTGTGTGTGTGTGTGTGTGTGTGTGTGTGTGCGTGCGCCACATGTCAGGACTAAAAGAATTGCCTTACTTGGCTTAGAGCATGAGAATTCTTGCAGTAGGAAAGACGGCATGTAACTGTATGTTATATTTTTTTCTCACTATAGTTGTGATAGTGAATCCAAGATAATAATCTAACAAGATGATGGCTAGTGATTCTTTTTTATTTTTATTTTATTTATCTATCTATTTATCTATTTATTTATTTTTGTAGATATCATCCATTTCTCTGTCATTGGGTGATCCCTGTGTCTTTCTTGGGGTCCTATTTTCTATGTCATTGTTTTTCTATGCTGAGTAATATTCCATTGTGTATATTTTTACTTCTCATCTTTTTAGACTAGGTTTCTCTATCAATACCTTCCTCCCTTCCTTCCCTTTTAATTTTTTTTTTTGTGGGAGGGGGAGAAACAGGAACTAACCTTGTAGCCCAGGCTATCCTGGAGCTCATTATCTAATCCCTACTGGTTTTGACCTTACAAAATAAATCAAAAATAGAAAAGTGCTCTTGCTAAATCTTATGAGGGTTGGAAATCTTATAAGTGCTGGGATAACAGACAAGAGATCTTATGCCTACCTATTTAAAATTATATATATATATATATATACATATATATATATATATATATATATATATATATGTATATATATATAAAACATGCTTGTCATGACATGTGTACAAATACAGAGAACAACTTATATTAGTCAGTTATCAACTTTCACCATATGAGTGCTAGGGATTTAACTCAAGCCAAAATTGGCAACCACAGTTTCACCCACTTAGCTACTTGAACAGCCTAGGCCACACTTCTAACACTGATTATTGGGTCCCTTATGTACTGTAGGAAACAGAATACATAGTCATATTATGACCACATGAAATTGATACCACTGTCTCACAAATAAGATGCAAACCTGAAGTGTAGGCTTTTGAAAAATTAGTGACACAGTAATTCTAAAGGGTAATTGATAGTGAGCAATACTAAATGGTGTGTTGGAGACTAGTATTAAAGCATGAGTTCCTTTGGTAGGAAAGACAAAGTACACAAAGTCCTTCTATATTCATGAAATTTAATGGTGATGGCATAGGCATATCAAATATTGACTTTTTGTAAAGAGCAAGCACTCATACTGGTGAAGCTATTGAAGATATAGGAACATCATATCTCACAGTGGGCAGGTGAGTTGACAAAAAAAAAGTCCTAAAAATAACTGAAGTGTCATACCAAGAAAAGGTACCAAGCCACATGGCTAAACATAGATAAGAATTATGGGTTAATTTAAATGTGAGTATGGTAGTAACAAGCCTGAGTTATCAGCTGAGCATTTGTAATTCATATTCAGCCTCTGAGTCGGTTATTTGAGACCGGGAGGTTTGGACAGGAAATATCAGACTACACTTAAGTATCTTTAATTTATCATATGAATGAGTAATTCTATTTCAAGATATTTAATAATAAGAAATGGCAAGTTTTATTAACACAAACATTTTTACATAGTGTATTGCAACCCATTCTATCTATAACTACAACATGCTCTGCAAGCTTCCCAAGTATTCAATTATTGAACAGATTTTTGGTGAGTCTTGCAGTGGAATTTTTTTCCTTTTACTTTATTTTACAGTACCATTCACTTCTACATGTCAGCCACGGATTCCTTTGTTCTCCCCCCTCCTCCTGCTCCCCTCCCCTTCCACCCAGTCCACCCCACCCCCTGTTCCCACCTCCTCCAGGGCAAAGCCTCCCCCGAGGACTGAGATCAAACTGGTAGACTCAGTCCAGGCAGGTCCAGTCCCCTCTTCCTAGACTGAGTCAAGAGTCCTTGCATAAGCCCCAGGTTTCAAACAGCCAACTCATGCAATGAGCACAGGACCGGGCACCACTGCCTAGATGTCTCCCAAACAGATGAAGCCAATCAACTGTCTCACCTATTCAGAGGGCCTGATCCAGTTGGGGGTCCCTCAGCCTTTGGTTCATAGTTCATGTGTTTCCATTCGTTTGGCTATTTGTCCCTGTGCTTTATCCAACCTTGGTTTCAACAATTCTCGCTCATATAAACTCTCCTCTTTTTCGCTAATTAGACTCCCAGAGCCCCACCAGGGCCTAGCCTTGGATCTCTGCATCCAGATCCCTCAGTCTTTGGATGGGGTTTCTGGCACGACTATTAGGGTATTTGGCCATCCCATCACCAGAATAGGTCAGTTCCAGCTGTCTCTCAACCATTGCCAGCAGTCTATTATGGGGGTATCTTTGTGGATTTCTGTGGGCCTCTCTAGCACTTTGTTTCTTCCTTTTCTCATGTGGTCTTCATTTACCATGGTCTCCTATTCCTTGTTCTCCCTCTCTGTTCTTGCAGTGGAATTTTCAACAAAAAGAACTATTGATATATACAAAAGCACAAGTTAATACAAAACACATTATTGGAGTAAAAGAAGATAGTTTCCAACTACTGTTTCCTATGTAATTCATTTTACAGGATCTTCACAGGAAAATGATCTACACAGAGAAAGAGAGTATCAGTAGTTACTATGGTTGTGAATCAAAAATATTGAAAGGAATAAAGAGAAGGAACACTCAGTGACTGATACTTTTTTCTATCCTAATTTTGATAGTGCACAGATAAGGAAAAGATGTAGAAATGTGAACTGATATGACAAATTAATCATTTAAAATATTTCATTTTAGCATAAAGAAAAAAAAATGTATGTCTGGCCCTAAGACTACCAAATGACACTTAAAAAAATTACTTTGTTTCTGGAGACAATTTCTTTCATCTAGGAAAAAACAGTTCTAATTTATTTACAAAATGATAAGCTAAATGTACTAGATTACAAGTCTAAGAGTGCTCTGTGGAAAAGATCCGTATCACAGCACAGGCAACTATTGAGCTTGAACTAAACCTTGACACAGTGGAAGGTATTAGACGATAGCTTCTAATATTTCAGGCTTAATTAACTGTAGAATTTATGGAAAACCACACAGAATTAGCACAATGCAGATTATTGTAAGGCCAGTCATTGTTGACCATGCCCTCTAAAAATAAGCATGACACACACAAACTAATGACAAGGTTTGCTACCATGGTATTAGATCTTGGGAGACAAGATGAAAATGACCAATGAAAAGCAGGGATTTTTACATTCAGAGCTTCGTGTTATTAACTGAATTTTGTTCTTTTACAATGAAGGGAGTAACTCTGTTCATTCCCAGCAAGGCCTGCCCCTAGGACCCATCCCTGTACCCCAGCCTTTCCCAGGGAACACCCACCCAACTTGGCCCCAGTTGCGGGCCAGCTGGCAGGGCTCCACAGCTGTTGATCCAACTTTCATGAGTTCCCATTAGTTTGGTTTGGTCATCTCTGTAAGTTTCCCCATCATGATCTTGATGTACTTGCTCATAGAATCCCTCTTCTCTCTCTTTGTCTGGACTCCTGGAGCTCTGCCTGGTATTTGGCTGTGGATCTCTGCATCTGCTTCCATCTGTCACTGGAGAAGGAGGATGTGGAACAAGGAGAACACTCCTCCACTGCTGGTGGGAGTGGAAACTTGTACAGCCATTTTGCAAATCAGTGTGGCAGTTTCTCAGAATATTGGGAATCAATTTTCCTCAACACCTAACTATACCACTCATGGACATATACCCAAGGAAAGCTCAATTTTGCCACAGAGACACATGCTCAACTATGTTCATAGCAGCATTATTCATAATAGCCAGAACCTGGAAACAAACTAGATGCCCTTCAACTGAAGAATGGATAAAGAAAATGTGGTACATATACACAATGGAGTACTACTCAGCAGTGAAAAACATGACATCATGAAATTTGCAGGCAAATGAATGGAACTAGAAAATATTCTGAGTGAGGTAACCCAGACTCAGAATGACAAACATAGTATGTACCCACTCATAAGTGGATACTAAATGTAAAGCAAAGGATAACCAGACAACAAGCCACAACTCCAGAGAAGCTAGATAACAAGGAAGATCCAAAAAGGGATGAATGGATTGCCCTGGGAGGGGAAAATAGATGAGATCTCCATGAGTAAACAGGGCATGAGCAGTGGGCAATGGAGGGCAGGGGATAGGGGATGAGAACATAAGGGAATGGGATGGTCGATCTGGAACAGGGGTGGAGTGGGAAAGCAATGAGAGAGATACCTTGATGGAGGGAGATATCATGGGGATAGAGAGAAACCTGGTGCTAGGGAAGTTGCTAGGAATCCCAAAGCATGACCACAGCTTGGACTACTAGAAATTGTGGAGAGCATGCCTGAACTGAACTGGCTTACCCTAGTGATCAGATCAGTGAATACCCTAAATGTCATCACTGAGCTTTTCTACAGTTTACTTCTTAGGGTGAACAATGAATCATTTCTTCTGTTTATTTAGTGTTTCTCAAATGTTTGACTGTTTTCTTCCTTAAATTCTTGATAAATTTCTAACAGTAAAACATTATTGATCTTCTTGTTATTTAGAATAGATGTAACTATAAATTTAAGTTTTTAGTGCATAAAATAAAATTGATTATCTAATTATTCTTGATATATATTTAATAATGTGTTACACTCATGAGATTGGCTTCAATGTTGTAGAAGTCATGAATACAGTAATGTTTGTAATGTTCCTCTGTTATTTTCATACCTATGAGATCAGTACTAACATACAAGAATTTTGTCTTCTACCTTTTTGGTATCTAGACAAGGTGCTCATCACTATCATCTTGTTGAATTAGAGGATGTTATAAGATTTTCAGGCATTTATGTTAATTTTTAACAGTAGTATATATTTCAGAGTTTTGTATTTCTTTGATAAATGTTGAAACTGAATTCGTGGTATTATAAAACCTAATGAGTCTGGATACATAAACCTAAGTGGATACAAACATGAATGACTATTATTGTCTGCCCTAGTGAAAGTTTTATATTTTCTTATCTGACATATAACAGGATATCATGACCTAATATACTATGTGGCTGTGTTTCCTTTCTTACCCAATTGGCAAACAGGTATCTACTTTTTCATACATTATATAGTAAATGGTAGAAACATTCCAGAGTAAGTGATCTTTGGCAAATCTCTTCTGATTTGCTAACTGCACTAAAGGGACTTGTGTAGCTTCGGCTGTGAAAAGTAAATGTCATACATTTGATATTTGCAGATTAAACTTCTATAGTATTTTATTTCTTCCTGTGAAATACTGTTTCTCTAACAATGTCATGAGTTTTTAGCCTTCGTATGAATTCTTAAAACGTTGAACTCTGTAAGATTTGTGTGTCCCCTGTTGACAACTGCTGCTTCCTGTTCATTTGGGCATTCCTCCAGTCAAGCCTCTTGCTTCTAAATTGTAGGCTAAAGTAAACCATATCAGCTACCCTCTGCTGTTCCCTTGGTGACACCACTTACGTGGTCAGGATATACCTGTACGACTGGACTTTAATTATGAATTGAGTTGCTATTGTTCTTGGAAGGTCTGTTACTTCTGGGTTTTATGTAAATATTGACTGATGGTAAGATTAATGGCAAGAAGTAAATTAATTCTGTAGTCTTCGTAAAATGACCTTAATTAGCATTGAGAACATATTTTCAGTGACACTCATAAACAGGAAGCCTTAAAATAAAAACAAATCACCTGTCCTTTTTTTTTTTAAAAAAGAAAAAGTAGCTTTAAAATTTTAAATCACAACCAAAAGTAAAATAAAGGAAATCTCCCTTGCTCCATCCACATCTCTCTTAACACTTTCTCTACTACGTCCCTTTCAAAAAATATGATATACATTTCTTCTTTGAATAAGCAATGGAAATATTTGTTTCTATCCTAGGTCTCTGGGTCATCCAGCCTATGTGTCTTGGTACTCTAGGCAGTGTCAGGGGTTAGTTTGCTCTCCTGGCATGAGTTTTAGGCTAGACCAGTCATTGGTTGGTATGGTGGTATTTTATTTATACTGAAATGTGATTTTCATTGTATGTTAATAAATAAAGTTGCCCAGGGGTCAGAGCTATAAGAGTCATAGCAAGAGCGTGGTGGTGGTGGCGCACACCTTTAATCCCAGCAATTGGTAGAAGAGCTAGGTAGATCTCTGTGTGTGCAGGGATACAGCCAGCATTGGAGACATTTGCCTTTAAGACCTGGAGGGCGGTACTTACAGGCAGTCATGTGTTTGAGTTTACAACCAATGAGAAGGTAGAACAGAAAGACTATTTAAAGACAGACACACAGGAAGTAGCTCTCTGTTTCGGGGGAAGCTAGGAGCAATGCAGGAGGTAAGATTTTAGCTCTGAGCTCTGACGTCTCGGCTTTCTCTTTTACATTGGTTCTGTGTTTCTTATTTTAATAAGATGTTTGTTTACATCTACAGGTTGGCCACTCCCTAAATTTCTAGGCCACACTTGCCCAAGAACATACCATAGGCAGGATATAATGTGGCTGGGATGGTTTCCCACTTCCTCCACTTGAAGTCCTTCCTGGTCATAGGAGATGGCCAGTTCAGGCTACATTTCTAATATTTCTAGGAATCTAGCAGGGTCATCCTTGTAGATACCTGAGAGATTCCCTTGTGCGAGATTTTTACCTGACTCCAAATTGCCCCCTCTTTCCAGTAGTTTCTTTCATAACTCTCCCCCTCCACTCCTGTCAACCTGAGCTCTCATAGTCCCATCCCTACTGGCCTTCAGTCCACTCATGAAATCTCTTCTATTTTCTCTTCCGAGGAAGATCTGGGATCCCCCACTTCAGTCCCTTTTGTTACCTAGTCTCTCTGGATCTGTGGATTGCAACATAGTTATCCTACATTTTACAACTAATATTCACTTATGAGTGACTAAATACCATATTTGTCTTTTGCAGTCTGGCTTACATCAGTCCAGATGATTGTTTTCTAGTTCCATCCATTTGCCTTCAAATTCTCTGATGTCATTGATTTTAACAGCTGAGTAACACTCCATTGTGAAAATGTACCACACTTTCTTTATCCTGTCCCCACGTGAGGGGCATCTAAGTTGTCTCCAGGTTCTCACTATTACAAACAAAGCTGCTTTAAACAGAGTTGACCAAGTGTCCTTGTTATGTGATTGAGTATCCTTTGTGTATATGTCCAAGAGTTGAATAACTGGGTCTTGAGGTAGATTGATATCCAGTTTTCTGAGAAACTGCCTCACCAGTTTTCAAAGTGGCTGTACAATCAGCAATGGAGGACTGTTTCTCTTGTTCCTCATCCTCTCCAGGATGAACAGTCACTTATGTTTTTGACCATAACCATTTTGACAGGGGTAAGATGAAATCTCACAGTCATTTTGATTTTCATTTCCCTGATGGCTAAGGATATTGAACATCTCCTTATGTATTTCTTGGTTATTTGAGAATCATCTATTTTGATTTGTACCTCCTTTTTAATTGGATTATTTGGTTTGTTGATGTCTACTTTCTTGAGTTATTTATGTATTTTGGAAATCATCCCTCTTTCAGATGTGGAGATAGTGAAGGTCTTTTCCCATTCTGCAAACTGCCATTTTGTTCTATTGATGGTGTCCTGAAATGTGAACCCACAAAAGTCTATTTAAAAATTTATTAAAGGATTCAATGGAAATATAGTCTCATGAATACAGAACAAGGTAGACACTACTGCTGATCAAACTGCCACTATTCTGTCCAAGGATGATGAGAACAAACCAAAAGCTGCCTCAGCTCTTAAGTGATCATGTTAGGTAGGCAAGACCATGTCCTAGGACTTCTTAGCCCAACGCCATTGCCTGAACAGAGCAAATTCCCACAACAGTGTCCTGTGACTTACAGAAAATTTTAGTTTCTTAAGGTCTCATTTTTGAAGTATTGATGTATTGATCTTTATGTCTGTGCTATTATTAGTGTCCTGTTCAAGAAGTTGTCTCCTGTCCCCATGTACTAACGCTATTTGGTACTTTCTCTACTGTTGGATACAGTGAATTTGGATTCATGTTGAGGTCTTTGATCCACTTATACTTGAGTTTTGTGCAGGGTGATAGATATGGATCTATTTGCATTCTTCTACATGTTGACATCCAATTAAATCAGCACCATTTTTTGAAGATGCTTTCTTTTTCCATTGTATAATTTTAGCTTCTTTGTCAAAAATCAGGTGTCTGTAGGGGTATGGATTTATGTTTGTGGTTTTTTTTTTTTTTTTTTTTTTAGTTAATCTTGTATCCAGTGACTGAAAAGATTCCTGGTAGAATATTTTAAATCTGGGTGGAGGGTAAGGCAGCTGGCGTATGACATTGTGTGCAAAGTAGGAGCACATGGGATTGGCAGATAGGATCAGACACCTCAGCAGATGATCACTGCCTTTTTTCAAAAAGACATCCAGATAAAAAGGATCTGGAAGATTTTGATCCCATCAATGAATGGTTAAGGCTTAATCTGTAAGAGTAGGAGAATGGTAGCCTGCTTTGGAACCATTAAAGTCTGTAAGAACTCACTGTTAAAAAAGGATAATATTTAATTATAATTTCAGACCTTGCATCCTAAGTTGCAACATAAATTATTAGATGGAAAGGTAAGAAAGAGTTCATTTTGCATCAATGGTGTAATTTTTATATGCCATTTTCTTTCTCCAACTGATTTGCCTGGTCCACAGGTTACCATCAGCTAGTTTCTGACTTCCCACCCCCATGGACTTGATGTTGTCATATTTGTTTGTTTTCTTTTTAATTTTTTTGACAAAATCTGATAAAGCTCAGGCAGGAAAGGAAGGCTTTCTCTGTACATCTTCAGGCTGAAGTTTCCTGATTATTTCTAGCTTACTGCATCCTGAAGGAGTGAAAAATACTATGCCATTATACAGAATCAATATAAAGAAGGATTTTTGTAGGGATGCAAAACAGGAACTCATCCTTTTGTTTTGTTTTGTCCTTTATATTTTTCTACTCTATAAGTCACATGATACACATATTTTTTTTTCCTCTAGACCACTCGATATGTAATTTCCTTGGCACTTAATTTTAGATAGAGCACAAATTCAAGTGTCCATGTCAAGCTTGTTTAAAAAAGGATGTAATAATGTTTATAAAGAACTCTGCCATTTTCTCTTGCCACTGAGGTACAAGAAAAGTGATGGGAAAGCAAAATGTAAAATAAAATGATTTTCTACAATTGTCATTATTCCATCTCCATAAGCAGCCCAAGTCAGAACAGAAACTTTCTTTACAATAATAAAAGTCATTTTATAAACTTATAGTGGCATGAGAAAAGGTCAGCTTCTTTTCTAATATAGACTCAATAGTAGCTAGAATTAAAGAAAATGCTTATTTTATGACCTAGACATATGGCATAGATTTGAAAGTGGTTAGGAAAGAGTTCTGGTTGGCTGGCTAATATTCTAATGAGATAGATTAATCAATGTAAACCACATAGCTCAGTTAAAACTGCATCTCTAAACTGCCAATTTCATTTTCTTCCAACAGAGTAAATGCCAATCTTTTCGTATGTAGTAAAATCTTCTTGTTATAACAACTAAGCAACTCTAGAGTTACTGTTATTGTGGAACATCTGGTAACAACAAGATGTGGCTCCACAGAGATCATCACACTGCTAGAAAATAAGAATGTCCTCAACCCAGTTGTATTTCATGTTTTGTTATACTCTGGAGTATGGTTGCCTCATCATGCAGTAATCACTTTCCTTCAGCACCATAAATGAAAGTACAGATGCTACAATTTGCTATAATTGGAGAAACTTAGCATAAATTAATAAGCAAAATAACAATATATGCACAAACTGTATAAATCTTATAATACTATTAATAAACCAATGAGACCATGGCTGTGCCTTAAGAAATATGGAGAGTATGGCCTGAGTTCTTTTGAGCTCATCATCTCTATAAACTCTAGAAAATTTACTTAAAGAAATAAATTTCAAACCCTAGACAATGGGACAACTTATTTTACCCCACAGCCAGGTGGCTGATTAATATATGAACTTCATAGCAGTATAATGATTTGCCATGTTTCTACTTCAATAAAATTGAACACATTTCCTCTTTACCTCACTTTCTTCTCTTTCTAAAATGATAGGTTTTATGTCATGTTCCAATAATTTAACTAATTTTGCTGCTTCTCACAGTAACAAACATAAATAAAACATTTATGTTTGTTATATTTTAAAACATAATTTTATTTCAGTAATTTGTGTGCTAAAATATTCTAAAATTTAAAATAAACATTGTTGTGCATGGATACAACATTAAGAATAAGATGTTAGGCATTTTGAATATAAGACATAAATATAGGAACCTATATAGTACCTATATACCCTCTAATGGTATTTCTGAGAACAAGAAATACCATTAGAGGGTATATAGGTACTATTTATATATTAAATATGTTTTGCACCTTCAGTAGGTAATGTCTGAATCATTTATAGCCACTAGAATGTTTGAAATTTATAACTTCTGAAATACAAAGGCAAAATAAAACATATGAATTTTAAAGAGTATTTATAAATTAATAGTCTTATTCTCAATATTATCATATTTACTATGCTTTTGACCTAAATGTATAGGTATAATTACTACCATTCTCTGGTCAAAAATGAGTGAATATTAAGTAATAATTAAATAACAATACACATATTTTATTCAAATTTCTATTAGCAAAACTTTCTTAATGAAGGTGCCTACTTGTCAGGATACAAACAGGTGTGATTATGTTTTATGAGTGTAGCTGATGAAGTTTTAGGACAGATATTTATCGGCAGACTTCTTCCTTTTGCATTGACATTACCACTCTACACATTTTCTTAATGGGTTTGTTTTTCTTTACTTTGTATTTTGAGCGAAATGTTCTTGAGAGTCTACCACTTAGCAAGTTGTGAGGCTTATCTTGAATAAGATCCCTAATCACTAAGAATGATCAGAACCACTGTAAATACAGCATAGATCATTCAATTTTTTTTTCTGTATTCTCTACTGACTTGTAATCTTGGCAGCATAGTTGTATGTTTGTATAAAATTATAGTTGAGCAATAAATATGAACAGGTTTAAAGTTTGGAAATTCACAATGCATTAATGATTTTGTACTTTCCACAAGCCCATCTCTGAGGCACATTTCACAGATGTATCACCCCCCTATAAGTTTCTAATTTATTCCTGCTGATAATGATCTAGCTTCCAATGGATAAATGAAAATGGTCCATGCTGTAGGTTTTCAACTGCATTTTGTCTTAATATTTATTCCTGAATTTCGTCTTAATATTTATTCCTGGTATCTAAGAGTTTGCATTTGACATATTTCCCTTTGTTTTGACTCTGTTTAGCCTCCTGTGCAATTTTCTCTTACAGAGGGGGCGGTTACTTCCTGATTCTCAACTACATTTCTACTGTTGGATTTTCTCAAATAGAACTCCTTTAGACCATTTGAAAATTGAACAAGTGCCTACTTTCCCATATTAAATACATTAGTTGTTGAAATATCTAGGATGCTCCTTTCTCCCAATTGAATGAAAAACCATGCTGAGTATAAAATATTTTGTTAAATGTCACTAGGCTCCTTTCCTGGGCTCCTTTGCATTACCCTGTCCTGTGTTTACCACTAACAGAATTCAGATAAGAGACAAAATATAATAGAGAAGATAAATGAATTTATTGTGGTAAATATAATTAGAACTCACTCTCAAGGGCTGGCAGGGGATGGACGATGACCAAAAGGACCATTGTTTTAATCTACATCATTTCTAAAGCCTCTAAACCAGGCAGCATTTGCTGAGCAATAATTTCATATTTAAGTGTTTACTCATCCCATTAGGGTTGACATAGTCTTGAACTAGTAGTGGTATGACATTGTTCTTGTCAGAAATCTCAAAGTAACTAGTAATCTATAAAGTTTAGAAAGATAATGAATGGCCTTCATAGCAGTTCAGAATATTATACATAAGCCAGAGTTGGAACAAAATTTCCATGATTTTGACCAATAATAAAACTTAGGCTGGGTGGTAGTGACGCACTCCTTTAATCCCAGCACTTGGGAGGTAGAGTCAGGCAGATCTCTGTGAGTTCAAGGCCAGCCTGGGCTACAGAGTGAGTTCCAGAAAAGATGCAAAGCTATGCAGAGAAACTCTGTCTCAAAAAACAAAACAAACAAAAGAAATTAAAAAAAAAAAAAACATAGAATGCCAACTCTTGGTTTACAACATGTAGATTTTGAAGGAAAGCCCCATTCCTAGTTACCTGAAAGTTTGCCACAATCTAACTAACTATCTAGCAATAATGTAAAATAAGTAATTAGGGTTGCCCACAGTGAGCATGTTCAATACTATGCCCATTTGGAGGAAGGGATCATATAGCGTAACCCTACTTTGGAACTGTTGACTATTGATGGATGTTGAAGAAAAAGAAGTCATTTTCTTCAATTATATATCTTCTGTTAAGCCCAGCATACTCCAAATTATAGTTCCATATTCATGGCTCCTTGTTAAGCTCAGTGGGTTATAAAATAAATTAAAATAAAAAAAAAACCCTGAAAAAACAAAAGAAAAAAGAAAAGAAAAGAAATCAACAACAACAAACCCACAAACATGGGAAAGATACTTGCATGGAGCAGAAGACTAATGGAATTTAAAGAGAGATAGAGAGGGTGGATATGAGAGTAATAGTAATGTGTTTTATACATGTAAGAAATTAAATAAAAATTTAATTAATAAAAAGAACTGACTGCTACAGTCCTTCCTTCCCCTCTTCCATGAGGTTCCCAGACCTCAGCCTAATGATTGAGAGCTAGTCTCCACATCTGTTTCTATCAGTTGCTGGATGAAGCCTCTCTGATGGTGACTTGGCTAGACACTGATCTCTGTCTGAATACAGCAGAATATTATTAGGGATCATTTCATTGCTTTTTTTTTTTTGACAGTCCTAGGTCCCTGTGCTAACCAGTCTCAGGTCCATGGTCATCCAGGAAGTATAAGGCATAGGCTTATACTTTTGGTATGTGCCTAAGGCTGGACCAGGAATTGCTTGATCACTCTCATACATTTTTGTGCCACCATTACCCAGCACATCTTGAAGGCAAGACAAATGGTAGGTTGAAGGATTTGTGGCTGGGTTGTTGTCACGGGCCCACAGCTGGAAGCCATGCCTGCTTACAGAAGATAATGGATCAGGCTCCATAGCCTCCATTACTAGGAGTACTTGCTAGGGTCACCTTGGTAGATTCTAGGGATTTTCCACTTCAGTGGGTTTCCACTTTGTCCTCCTCCTGTCCCACAATTACAGTCATCTCTCCCTTATTATATCCCACCACTTCCTTCCCTGGCTGACCCCTCCTGTTCAATTTTCCACCCAGCCCCAGTCCACTCTCCAAATCTATTCCATTTCCCCTCTATAGGCTTATACCCACGGGTCACCGGTAGAGACCTCCTTGTTGCCTAGCCTCTCTGGGTCTGTGGGTTGTAGCATGATTATTCTTTACTTAGCAGACCATATCCAATTATAAGTAAGTACCTATCATGCCTGTCTTTCTGTGTGTGCATTACCTCACTCAGGATGCTTGTCTTTCTATTTCCATCGATTTGCATGAAAATTTCATTTCATGATGTCATTTTTTAAACACCTGATTAATACTCCATTGTGTAAATACACCACACTTTCTTTATATTTTTTGATTGAGAGGCATCTAAGTTGTTTCCAGTTTCTGGCTATTATGAATAAAGTTTCTATGGACATAACTGAGCAAGTGTCCTTGCGGTGAGATGGAGCATCCTTTGGGAATATGCCCAGGAGTGGTATAGCTGGGTCTTGAAGTAGCATCCAGAGGGGTGGAGAATACCAGGAGAATAGGGCACACAGACTCAACTAAGCAGGGCTTATAGGAGCTCACAGAGATGAAGCGTAAATCAGAGCCTGCATGGTTCTGCACTAGGTCCTCTGCATATATGTTATGGTCGTGTAGCTGGTGTTCTTGTGGGACTCCTAACAGGGGGAGTGGAGGGTGTCTCCGACTTTCTTGCTTTTTCCTCCTATTAAGTTGCCTCATTTGGTGGCTAGTCTTATTGTAACTTGTCATCCTGAATTCTCTTGCTATCTCTGGGAGGCATGCTATTTTCTGATGGTCCAGTGGATCTGGGGGAAAGTAGAGGTGAGAAGGGAGGAGTGGAGGGAGGGGAAAGTGCACAAGGGATATATTGCATGACAGAAGAATAAATTTAAAAATATAAAATAAAATAAATAAATGAAAATACTGAATGTAAAATCATGTTTAATATTCTCTCAGCAGTCAACAATATAGATAAAAACAATTACTTGGTTGACAAAACTCTAAAAGTGTCAAGTAAAACAATCTACACTTTGAGTGGGAGTACAAGTTGGCATTCTTTTAGAAAACCAGTTTGCATATCCTATTAAGATTGCATTTTTGTTTTTTCCTCAGTTATATTAACAAAAACATTGACATATTCTTCCCAGGAGAAAAGTAATAAATCAACAAAGAAATTCTTCAATGAGAACCAAATACATGAATTGTATATATTAGTATCAATGTCAATGTTGGGTCATCAAGCTTCCAAGTAAATGGTCCAAAACAAAGACATTTGTGTAAGATTATGCTGTCAGTCTGAAGCTGTAAGCCAGAAGTCTTGGCTCTGTAGTATTCAACAGACTTCTAACCCCCCCACCACACACACACACACACACACACACACACAAACACACATACACACACACACACACACACACACATGCAGAGAGAGGGAAAGAGAGGGGGAGAGAGAGAGAACTAGAACATCAGAGTGAAATGGTGGGGGAAATGGAAGGATATTTATTTTAGTTTGAGTAATATCAGGAAGGCAGAAACCTTATGTTTTGCTTTTGTGGTACTGACACTATTTCATTGAGATCCGCACATGGAAAGAATATAGCCATGTATGCAGAGTTAGTAATTTTGGTTAAGTGACTGAAGTTGTTACAATCAGAACCTGACTCAGACAACTCTGACAAAAAAGACTTGGTTATCCACCCACAGTGCACTAATTAAGAGACCAATAAGAGTGCGAGCAGGAAGAAAAAAGATGTCTGATTTTCCATCATTACACAGAAAGAAAAACAAATGACAAGGTCCAGTGCCAATCCTTCCCCCAGGTCCATATTGGAGATCATGACATAGGTTTAGGTTTAAATTGAGGCCAGGTGGTACGTGTAGCCATTAAAGAGGTGGTATTGTCTGTTATCATAATTTTAGACAGCATCTTCATAAAAACCTCCTGATGACTTGCTATAATTGTGTGAATTCCTTTTCTGAGAAGCAACATCCTCTCTTGGCAATAACAGGGCTCCAGGGGTTTCTATTTTGAGCTGCAATTCTTTGCTGCCCATTGTGTCCATACTCTGACATCAAAACTGAGGGACAAGTGTTTCTCTTAAAGTATCTTCACTCCTTTCAAGATGGTACCAGGGAAGCTGTAATAATTGATCATTATCACAGATCTGATGATGAAAGGTCTTTTGGGCAACAAGAAAATCATTACTGGAAGGGAAATTTTTGTTCCTATTATGCAATTGCTGTTTGCATGACTCCCTGTTCCTGGAATATAAGATGATCTGAGGAGAAACAAGGACTACAAGACAGTCAAATTCCAAATATAAAATGGAATTCCTGAAGACAATGACTGCATCTTCCTTTGAAAATGAGGTAAGTGGTATTAGAATAATAATAATGGAATATCTAAGAATTGAAGAAACATACTTTCAGCATGACTAGGGTAGAATATAATATTGTACAATTATAGAGGTCTCAGAATATTTATAGGATAATAATAGTATTTGATTATATAACTTCATAATTCTTATGCTTTTATTTTATTGAGTATAAGATACATATTTTTATAACTTAGAGTCAAATAGATTGTTAGTATTTTACAAGAGAAGTAGATGTTTATATATTTCTAATTCATGCAACTGTGACTTATTCTTAATTTACATAGGCTATTTGATGAATGTAAATGAAATGGAAAAAGTATAGATCTTCCCAAGAATATTAAACTTAAAATTTCTCAAGGAATAGTAATTCATCCCTAATTTTATTTTTTTGTTGTTGTTGTTTTTGAGGCAGGGTTTCTCTGTGTACCTTTGGAGCCTGTCCTGGAACTTAATCTGTGCCCCGCCTGCAGGGCTACAACAGGTACTCGACCACCCTAAGGATGGAATGATAGAGAAAGGAGATACAAGGAAATACACCAAGTCTAGATTCTGATCAAAGTGCAACTTTATTTTTTTCCAGAAGGGTTTATATAGTTCCTGCATGGTGGGGGGAGCAAGAAACTGTCATCTGCATAAGGTGGGGCAAGCTATCAGGATGTTTGTATAGGTTGTTTACAGGGTGAAAGGGTCCAGGGCTCTGACTCAATGTCCCGTTGCTAGGCAACTTGACTGTAAGATGATCTAGTTCCCTGTCTTATGGGGGGGGGTCTGTATTTTTCCACTAACTAGAGATTCTGTCCTTGTCCCTGACAAATCTGTAGACCCGGCTGGCTTCAGACGCACAGAGATATGCTTGCCTCTACTGCCCAAGTGCTGGGATTAAAGACAATCGCCACCACAGCCTGACTATCCTCAATTTTAAGCAAGTTATTTTCAATACATATTCAGGAAAATATCTCAAGATCCACCTTGGGCACCCCCTAACATAGGAGGAAGCACTTCATCTTCTGAAGCCTTCATTGACTGTTATCAGATTTTTATCACCTATATTTTCATGGGTAACTTATTAAGTCTTCATGGTAAAAAATGATTCATACATCATTATATTATGTTTAAGGATCCTTAATAGTTTAGCCTCATTTCTTTTGGAATACTTGGATAATGATGGTCAAATTAGATGAGAATACAAAACAGATGATTAATGCTTAAAAAAATGGGGATCAGTTTTTCTTACTTAGAAGCTTGCTTAGTAAATCTTCTTTAACAATTCTCATATGGTGTGTGTGTGTACGCATGTGTAGGTATGAATGTGAAAATATATTCATTTGTTCACAGCTCATTTGTTCATCAGTGCATGTGGGTTCAGGTAAATATGCAGAAGAAAACCTCAGGTGTCCTCCTCCAAGAACAATTTATCTTGTTTGGAGACAGTGTCATTCATTGATTTGGAGTTTGCCAATTACAGTAGTCTGCCTAGAAAGTCCAGGAGATCTTCCTGTCTCCTTACCATCTCTAGGATTACAAGCATCTGCCACTTGCTCATTTTTACGTAGGTTCTAAGGATAACATTCAGATATTAATTTTTTTTCAAGGCAAGCACTTTACCAACTGACTATCTCCACAGCCCATCACCTAATTTTTCATATTAACATTTTTCTATTTTACACTCAATATTTGAGGAATGACTCCTACACCAAAATATTTATTTTGCCATCTTTCTCTAATGCAATTTCCTCATGTAAATGGTCATAGTCAACTTATAAATAAAAATTATATGTGTGTGTATGTATATATGTATATGAGGCCAGTTGAGCCAGTGACAAGAATATTTTCAATTTACCTGTTTGCCTGTTTTGAGGCAGCAGTTCATGTAATATATATATATATATATAATGCTTTTAATTCTCCTGCCTCCCATGGACTAGAATCAAAGGTGTATGACACTGTGGTTAAATGTATATAGACTTTGGATGATAGCTACTTTTGTAGTCAAAACTAAATGAGCTGTTATCACGTATATCTTGACTTAACATCTACCAAATTTGATTTGTCTCAAGAATGACAAAATAATGACTGACTCCCTATAGGTAATATTAATATATATGAAGTTGGAATGGCAGCTCTTATCACATGTTTTTTCTTTACTTACTTATATGGAAATGTTATAAGTAAAGAAAATATATCCATTATTATATAAACAGGGTTTAATACAGTCTTGTAAACATGTCATTTCACTAGTTTTCTCCAAGATTCACAGAGATTTAAAAATTAGTATGAACGATAGTTGTAAATTAATTTACTTCATAGTCCGGATTTTATAGAATTCAGTTTGTACTGATAAAAAGGAGTCATTTGCAATGACTTTTACAGATACACTTAAAAAGGAAGATATTTAAAAAGAATGATTTCTCTGCTTTATTTTAGTACAATATATTTACTGTAAAATAGGAAAGGATATGCTAGATTTTACCCTTTCTGGTGAAATAACCTGCACTGATACTCTGTAAACAGTTAAAATGCAAGAAGAGTGATTGTTTAATGCATGTTATGTGACACATACCCTAGGTGATACTTTGTCTGAAAAAGAAGATATGTGTATATCATTAATACAGTTTACTCAGTGCATATGACATTACTTGTATGTATATGATTTCAGGGACCACTTCATTTTGATTAACCAGCTGAGGGACTCTTTCCTAAAGAAGTCTATTTTTCCCCCCTCTCAGTATTTTTTGTTGTCTGTTGTTCTTTGTCTGCTGGTGTTTTCCTTATTCAGGTCTTGTTTGACAACCATATTGTGAGTAAATTTTTTTAATTTCAAATAGCTAATGATACTAACACGTTAGCATAATATAAAGAATCATCATTCATTATGAGTGACTTATAAATTGAGAATGTAGCCTTAGATTTTGAAACTTATATGCTGAAAATAATATTTTAACTTAGCCTTTTGGATTGGGTTAAGATATGAAGTAAAATTTTGAGAATTAAAAGTCATAAACCTTTAGATACACACTAAAGAAAAGTTAAAGGTGTGTTTGATAAGTTTAAAATTATGGTAGTTGAAGCATGAATTTATACATAATATATTTACATATACACATATATTATAAGATTATTTATGAGATCTTATATTGTCTGTTGTAGTTATAAACATCATTTTACATCATTTTAGAATTAAGTCACATTACTTTTTTCTCGTATCTTATTTTATGTTCCAGAAATGCAGAGTCTACTGAGTTCGTGGGCTCAAAAGAACTTCCATGATTTGAGGCAGCAGTAAAATTTTCACAAGAACTTTGAAGGGGAAGCGACATTTAGTTTGCTGAGCACATAAATAAGACCTTTCATTTAGCATTAATAACTTTGCAGTTTAAGATAAAACAAAAGGTCAGCAACGAGCAGCATGTAAGGAGTACTTTATGAAAAATAAACCCACGTAATTGCAGAATAGAACTGGGTATGTTTGAGAGAGCTCAGAAAAAAAATTCATCCTCTCTACAGTAGAAATATTTACATTGCCCTGGTTTCTACATTTATAACTAAATCCCAGTGCAATTATTAAATTAATCTATCATTGACATTCTCCTGGTTTTCGATACATCACATTTCCACTTTGGGTTATTACCCATCCCTAGTGGGATTCATCCACTTCTGAGACTCCTCATTCTTTAAATTTTAGAATTTTCTCATATGTATAAACTAATAATCATCCATTCCATCAGAGCAAGTATATACTCCTGTGTCTCCTTTTAATGTTTCTGAATACTCAGTTTATCATGCAAGTAGCCATGAATAACACTTGCAGTTTTGTAGGAAACATTTTTTTTTCACTGATAAACGATAAAGTTTTTAACATCCTTGTAAGAAAATGAGTAGCTTTTCTGAATCAGTAGCTTTCATCATATTGAATTAGTGCTATATTACATCAGTTCTCTTTCCCACTAACATAACATGTGAGTTCTTAATAAGATAATTTTGTACTATATTAGACAAATTTAATATTCATACATAATGAAAAAACACTGCTAATATGATAGAAACCTGCTAGGAGGAGCAAATGATTTCATTAAATTTAAAATAAAGCTCACTTTGAATTTTTCACCTCCTTGAATACCTGTCTTTACTAATCAGATGGTAGAGAAGGCCGATTGAGCCCTGGAGACTAGATAATACATAATCCATATTCTTAGCACAATCTGATGTCACCTTTCAGGCTTAAAATCATCCTGCTAGAATGTGCTTGGGATATTTTAGTGTAGAAATATTTTGGATGTTTTAATTTAAAATGATCATGCCTTGCTCTACTTTGTCTTGGCGTTGCTAATTTATGTCTATCATAACTGCATAAAGAGAAATTTGTGAGCAGTATAATAACTTGGTGAATCTTCGTGAGCTCTGAGTCAATAAGATGATGACACAAATTTCACATTATTTTAATGCAGCATCTGGTTTGTCAGCTGAAAGAATTACATCTCTTGCTTTAGACAGAGTCATAATGACAGAGAGAAAATCTTAATAGGTAACTAAGATGAACACATTCTTCTATTTCATGGATAAAGACAACACCATTTTCATTGGAATTGAATTATCAGAAATGTTCACTTTTGTAGAACTTCAAATATCTTATTTGATCTTAATATAGAAAGATAACATGTAATTGGGAAAGGAGAAAAAAATGTTAAAAACTAAAATGACAATGTTAAGTCAAATTGTTCCATATTTGACTATAGAACACAAAGGTCAAATAAATTTCCTATTCAAAGTATTTTGAATAGTTTGTGTGATTTATATTCTTTCCTGTTTATATACAGAAATAAACCTGTTTATATATAGAAATAAACCATTTTCTGAATTCTAGAATAATAAGAAAAGATTTGGTCAGTATGATCAGGTCATAAGTGTTTTAATGTATTAGTAATCATCAGTCATTTTTCTGCATTGATGTGTTCTTTTTCTTCTTTTGGTTAAGTTCAAAATATTACCACTATTTTTGAAGGTTATATTATCTGTTTCAGTTTTCATAAAGATATTTCTATAATCATAGCAAGTATAAAGAATTAAAACACTATATAAATTAATATCCTTCACAAGAGTGAAGAAGGACAATTTCAAAATGTAATTTTTGGATATTTTACTATGTTATGTACCCAAATTTATATAAGTTTTAAATTATTAAATAGATTTATCCTCATTAGTTTTAATCATATACTTATCACTATCTTTGGGATTTGTTTCACCTTGTTTTTTTAAACTGAGGACCTAACCCAGGGCATTCTAGGTTTTATTATTAGTCAAAAATTGTGGAAATTTTTTTCTATCTCTGGCCTTTCTGTTTTTCATTGTACGTTTCTTCAAATGTGCATTGAGTGTTTAAGATGTATCCTCCTTTCAATCTGAAAATTTATGCTTACTCATAAACATGAGCAGAGAAGTGTTATGAAGAAAGTCGGGCAATTGGTGCATTGACACTATAAAATTGGGAATATATTTTTGTGCTAAATTAGAACTCATCTCAGTGTTTATTGCATCTTCTGTATTATCTTATGGTTCTGCTGTGATTATCAACAATTATCATCCATTGTTTTTCCATCTACTTAGTCCAACACCTAAATATTATTATAACCTAAAGGATTAAGCATAGAGCCTCACACACATTAAGCAAATGTGGTATGATTAAGCTTTAAAAACACCCTTCTTTTTTTAAAATTAACTCTTTGTTGATTCTTTGTGGATTTCATTTCATGCATCTTGATCCCACTCATCTTACAGATCTCCCAGTCTCTTCTCATCCTCCCTCTACCCTTTCAACCTCCCCCACCCAGGTTAAAACAAAATAACATTTAAAAGAAAAGAGAAAAAAGAAAAGAAAAAAATCACATTGAAGAAGCTTTAGTGCAACACAGTGAGCCACACAGTATATCCTTTAGTTCATATATCATTACTAGCAAGTGTTCATTGTAATGAGTCATTGATCTGGTTTGAGGCCTGTGGTTTCTGCTATACCATCAATACTGGGCCTTCCTTGGAATTCCTCTTAGATAGCCTCTTGTTACCCTGTGTCATGGAGATCCTGAAACGTTAGGTTTGCAGAACTGACCCCTTCAAGTGCTCTAAAAATTCATAAAGTGGATGATGGGATGGTCCAAACTCATAGCTATTGTCCTCGGTCTGGGTGGTTTCTGGGTTGATCACCACCACCACCCCCTAGCTCTCCCTCATCCTCACCACCTGTACTCCAGCACCACCCTGGCTATGACTCTTCTGCCCATGTGAGATGCAGGGCTCACTCTCCAGATTGTTGCAGCTGGTGAGGGGTAGGACCAGCCCTTCCATTCATGATCAAGGGGCCTTCCCTTCTGCCTGCTGCAGGTAGTGAGGGGCAAGGGGCAAGAAAGTATATCTCTCTCCTGCCAACGATGCCACACCACATGAAAAATGACGTGAGACTAGCTCTCCCACACTCCCACCCTCAGGGTCAGGTCACTCTGTTATTGCCATCAGGGTCAGTTCTACTGTGTTGCCCAGGTGAAGTGCAGTGCTTGCTCTCTCTATTGCTGCAGCTGGTAAGATGCTGGAGAAGCTCGCAGGTTCTTATTACCTCAGGGCCAGTTCTCCCACCTGCCGAAGGTGTGGGGGGATATCTCGCCCTAGAGCACATTGTCTTATAGCAGATGAGTGTCTGGGCCAGATCTCCCAGTCCATATTCTCAGACATGCTCCCTCATGCACCTGTCAATAGGTTCCACTCCACTGTGGTGCCTAGGTAAGGAGCAGGGCCTGTTCTCCCTAGGGCTCCAGTTGGTGAGGGGCTAGGTCACCTCTCCTACCTGCCACAGGTAGTGAGGGGCAGAGGGTGGGAAGACATCTTTCCCTATACCATACCACCACAGGGCAGATGAAGGAGGTGGGGACAGCCCACCCACACTCATGCCTTTAGCACTAGCTCGCCTGGACCCTCCACACACCCCCTTCCCCCGCAGTCCCCTACCTCTGCCAACAGGATCAGTTTTTTCATGCTGCCCAGTTGAGGTGCAGTACCCGCTCTCTGGAATGCTGGAGCCGGTAAGGGGCAGGAACAATTCTCAGTGTTGCAGGCATGGAGGCGTGGTTCCAACTCGGAGCAGCCCTATCCTCTCGACCTTATGTGGTAACAGAAACCACAGATATCAACACTAACCATGGCTGAGACAGGGTCATAGGCACAGACATGGTCTTTGGCCATATGTCAGGCCTGGAACACCGTTCTTTTTAAGCCTTTTCTTTGTCTTTATCAGTGTTTTTACTTTTGACCAAAATTCTTAGGACTAGCCAGGATTGTAGGCCTATTCCAGAGAAATAAACTTCCAATCTGTTTAATTGCCTTAGTTAAAGGTATTCGGGACAAAATTAAGGTGGAATTTAGTCATTCTTTTCTGCACAAAGAATTTAAATGGCTTCTAGAAGCTCCTATTTTTTTCCTCTACAAATCCTTAGCTGCTCATCCCTTTCAAAATTTGTATTGTTTTTTTTATTAACATACAAAGAATTAGCTACCATTTTCGGACTTTCAGCAAAAATTCATTTTAATTATTTTTTCTCTTCTGCTCCAGTCTCCTTTTCCCTTTCATGACATATGTGTCCTTTTCCCTTTTTTTTATTCTCCTCTTTATCTCCTTTATCATGTTCTTTTTACATTTTAGGTCTTTACCTATTTTACTCCCATTTATATATATATATATATATATATATATATATATATATATATATATATATATATATATACACATTACAAGCTAGGATCTCATATGAGAAAAAACTGGCAGTTTATACAATTCTGAGTTTAGTTAAACTAGCTTAGATAATATTCACATAATATTTTCCAGATTATCCATCGTTCTCCAAATCTTGCAATCCTATTTTACCTTACAGGTGAATATAATTCATTTTTATATATTGGCCACATATTTCTAATTCACTTATCTGTTGATGGACAGCTAGGCTGGTTCCACTTCTTTGTTGTGAATAAAGCTTCAATAAAGTTGGATATGTATCTCTATGGTGAGATAGTGGGACTTTTGTGGATATGCTCAAGAGCAGGATGCAGGGTCATAATTCTTATAATTTTAGAGATATCACCATTCTAATTTCCATGATTTCTATACTAGTTTATATTCCCACCAGCAGCAAATAAGAGTTACTTTACCCTATGTCACCCGCATTTGCTCTCAATTTTCCTGATGATAGCTATTAATTTAAAAAATATCTTTATTTAAATACCATTTTATCATATAAAATTATCTAAAAACATAACTTTCTGAGCAATAAATAAATATCATAAACATTTAAATGTCTTAAATTTTTGAGTTGTAGATGCCAGCATTTGAGAGTAAATCAATGGTCATTATATTCAATCTTATTTTCAAAATAATACATGAGAGAAAAGATAATAGAGTAAATATTTTATTATTAAATTTGTTGGACAGTATGATCAATGATGCACAAATTTTAGTTATCATAATTAAGTACTACAAATCTTATAGAAAAAAATTGTAATTATTATTGGTGTTAAAACCTTTTGTTTGAAAATGTTTATTAGAGTTGTATTATAAATAGAGCCGTAAAAGTACTTTTGTATATCTAGGTCTTTTCTTTTTATTAGACTGCACTATATATTTTATATGTATTGACACAATAATTTTATGTAATGTTAGCATGGACAATGCAGTAACAGAAAAAATCCTAAGTGTATATACTATTGTCATACATAGTTTCCTTTGTTCAATTGTTCAGTCACATACAGCTCATGTTTTCAGTGAAGTTTAAGTCTCTTAACTGTAACATCACCTTGAAAGAAAAGTCATAGAGAATGACATAGAATGGGTCTGCCAAGAATCAATTTAGAGATAAAATACTATTCACTCCAGATAGTTACATTGCAACAAGGAATATATTTTCTATATTTTACATCTAGTTCTCTGTATATTTTCCTTCAGTCTCATAGATAAACTGAGTTATTTGTAACAATGTGAGTTTAATAGAGACTTCTGACTTGTTTCTTCTGTTTATTCCTTAATATTATACATAAATGTCTAATTTTGATCTTGATCTTAGAATTTTTATAATACTAACATCACCATATATGCCTGTATATAAATATCTGCATCACAGAGGATAATTGTCTGAATGTCAGCATGTGTTGATTGATACTTTCACTGTGGTAAATATACTAGCAAAATATGTTTTAGTTCAACTTTATGTTTTATAATTTTATCAGTAAAATGTAAATCTACTAGCTTTTCCCCATAGTTTTCCTTCATTGAATTCCTCCCCTCAGGGATCAGGGAACCTTGTAGAAGAGGAGGCAGAAAGAGTATAAGGTCCAGAGTGAATGGAAGAAAACAAGGAAACAAGAATCTAAATCACCAGGATCGATGCACATATGAGCTCACAGAGACTGGGGCAGCAAGCACAAGGTTTGCGCAGGTCAGCAACAGATGGGACCCTTGAGCTGAAAGAAGCAGCAACAGTCCCCTGCAAAAACAAAAAGAAAACAAGAAAGAAATCAGTTGTTGGAATATAAACACTTTTCCTTTTGCTAATTTATATTTTTATTACAGATAGTTTCTTTTAATTGTAAGGAACATAGGGTAAAATACTCAAGTTTTAAATAAACAAAGGCAGGAAACATGACCAGTGACAAACTTAAGGTATGCAATAATACTTAAACAAGTACAAACATTAGAATGGCCCCTGAGCAGGTATGATTGGCAAGTTAATGAAATGTTCCATAACTGCAAGAGATACATAAGACTTTCTGTCCTCAAGTATAGGACCTCAGCTTTTTTCATGTTTCTTTCCCAGGAATGAGGGTGACACAATCAATTACACCAATTTTGTTACAAAAAAAGAGAAGAGAAGAGAGAGAAAGAGAGAGAAAGAGAGAGAATTATGATTTTTTTCAAGTATGGTTATGGTTTCTCATTCTCCAGCTATTCTACAATACCCCACATCTCTCCTTCTAACCAAACCCACACACTTTCCTTTTATGTGTCCTTTGAAAACAAACAGGAATACAAAATAAAGATAAAATAAGATAATATAGGACAAAAACTTACAAATGAGAATAGGACAAAGCAAACAAATAGGAAAAGAAAAGGTACAGGCAACCCATATCGACACAAAAACACACATTTGCCCACACTAAGTCCCATAAAAACACCAAACTTATTTTAATTATGCAATACTGCATAAAAATTAGAATAATTATGAGAGCATATTGAAATCTCATAGCTGCATATCAATATATGCATGTCTATTATAGTCTCTGGAATGGTCCTTTAAAAATAATAGATTGTGAAAAAATATATGCAGAGAAAAACAGTTCAAAAATCCAGAAATAATTTAAATGTGATTATAATTCTAACATGAAAGATTTCCAATTTGTAACAATAGATACGTATATAATTCAGCATAAGTATTCATACTTAAATGCTTTATGATTTAAGATGGAGATATTTGTAATGAATGATGTTGATTTTTGAGTCACTGAAAATCAAATGAATTGAAACTCATGATGTGATAAAATAATGGAGAAATATTGCTTAAAAAATCAGAGCATGATGATTGGTGAAGGAAAGAATGGGTTCTCTTGGGTTCCTGAAAAATGTGTCAGAAACTTTCATTGAAAACTATCTATTAATTATGCTTGGAAGTGAAATATAAAATGTAGGACTAAGAAAGTAATGGCAAGGCATTTAATGTTTTCTTCTGAATTGATAGGATACAGGATTCTCTCATTTGAATTGTAAGAGTTGAAATAATATTTTTAAATTTTAAATTTTAAATATCTGTTAGCAGTGACAAGAGAAATAGAAATAGTTCAAGTATGGTTGATCATATAGAATACTCATGAATAAATATTCATCTGATGAAATCAGTGTTTAAATAATAAGGTATTAATTTCCAATAATGAACTTTTTTTCACTTTCAAATTCATCTCACTGAAATTCTTGTTCCAGATAAGATAGTTATTTTGGTTGACAGTGGTGGTGGTGCATGCCTTTAGTCCCAGCTCTTGTAAGGCAGAGGCAGGTGGATCTCAAGGCCAGCCTGGTTTGTAGAGTGAGTTCCAGGATAGCCAGGGCTGTTATACAGAGAAACCCTGTCTCAAAAATGCAAATAAACAAACAAAAGATATTTATTGATCTCTGTCTTATTATACCTATACAATCTAGTGAGAGTAATTAGCCCAACTACATCAGACACTATTAAAAGTAAAAATAAATATGATAAATAATAGGAAAAGAAAATATCATCATTTAGCATTCAATGTACTGTAAACAAAATCTTGAGTTTACCAAGTTTACACATGTGGCCCATCTCCATGTCAAATGCATTAAGTTCATGAAATTCAGAATTTATTTTAACATAGACATAAATAGCTCAAATTGAAGCTTAATACTTGTGCCCTAAAAGAACTTACTACCATCACTTTACTAAATCACCATAATTCCTAAATACTTTCTAAATGTCTGTCCTTACACAAACAGATAATTGTAGTCATCATCCCTCACCAAGAAAACTCCTCTTAGCAACAGAGGACCATTACAGAAAGATCCACTCAGCCAAACTGAAGAATTGTAAAACCTAGTACCAACAGGTATATTACAACACAAGATTTGTACCTAATAGTCTGGTATCATCGTGAAAGAGGGGGTGGGAAGAGAGTAAAAGCCACAATATCAGGCAATTTGCTGTGAGACCATGTCTCCTAAAATAGCCAGAAATTAAATCCTTGAAATTTCACCAAGATGCTTCAACTTGAGCTGAACAAGAAGTATATTGCATCCCGGGACAAAGTTTTGCATGCAATTAAGAAATGCTGAGAATGCTGAGAACAGAAGAAACAGTCTTCCCAAAGGAAGAACACACAGATTGGTTATCCAATACCAAATGGTCACTCCTGCAAGCATACGCATAATCATACTGAGCAGACCAAACACACACACACACACACACACACACACACACACACACACACACACACAAACACATTCATAGATACATATATATATATATATATATATGAACAATTAAATAAATAGGGTTTTCTTATTAAATTTGTTTATTTGTGTATTTTGCATTCCAGCTGCAGTTCCTCCTCTTTTCCATCTAGTCCCTCCCCCAACTCCTCCTCCATTACTGTTTAAGAAAGGACAGGTCTCCAATGAATATCAACAGAACAGGGCATATCAAGTAGGGTAAGGCTAAGCACCTTCCCATGGTGGGCAAGGTGATCCACTATGAGGACTAAGTTCCCAAAAGCCAGTAAAAGAGCCAGAGACAGCTCCTGTTCTCATTGTTAGTGGTACCACAAGAGGGTCACAATGTAACATATTGCAGAGTTCCTAGATTAGTTCTGTGAAGGTTCCTTGGTTGGCAGTTCAGACTCTGTGAGCAACTATGTGACCAGATTAGTTGATTCTGTGAGTTTTCTTGAGGTGCTCTTGACCCCTCTGGCTCCTATTGTAATGCATCATTCTTTACACCACTAGCTATTGAATGATGATGTGGAAATTTTTTATTAACTCTGAAAGCTTGACTTTAGCTTAGGCTTGTTCCCAACTAGCTCTTAAAACTTAAATTAACCCATTTATATTAATCTATGTTCTGCCATGTGGCTCATTACCTCTCCTTAATACCATACATCTGACTTTCTCCACACGTTCCTGGTAAATCTCTTGCCTCAGATTCTTTTCCAGAGTTCTTGTCCCCACCTGGACGTCCCATCTATCCTCTTCTGACTAGCTATTGACAGCTCAGATCTTTATTAAACCAATCAGAAGATGCCTTAGAGAAGTGAGGTAAAACAGACACACCACTACACAGTGTACAAAATTTTATCCAAATATCCTACAATATTTTCTCCCCCACTTCTGCAGGATTTAACAATTTCTACCTAATATGTGGCTGTGAATCTGCATCTGTTTCCATCAACTGCTGGATAAAGACCTTCTGGGGACAAATGGGATAGGAACCAATCTATGAGGAGAGGAAAATTCCATTGGAAATCATTACACACTGAATTTTTTCCTCCAGGAATGTTTGGTTCTATCCTAAGTCTCTGGATCATCTAGCCCGTAGGTCCTTAAGATCAAAGTAGTATCGGGGTAGGCTTGCTCTCCTGGCATGGGATTTAGGCTAGACTGGTCATTAGTTGGCAACTCAATCAATCTCTAGGCCACTCTTACCCTAGCACATCCCTTAGGCTGGACAGACTGTAGGTTGAAGGTTCTGTGGCTGGGTTGGTTTCTGAATCCCTCCACTTGAAGACTTGCTCAGTCGCAAGAAATAGCTAGTTGCTTGGAGTATTTGCTGGAATCATCCTTGTAGATTCTTGGGAGAGTCCCTGGTGCCAGGGTTTTACTTGACCCTGAAATGCCCATCTACTTTTCGGTTGTCTCTTTCAATATTCTGCTCCCCCAATTCCCCCAACCTGATCTCTCATGTTCCCATCCCTACTCACCTGTAGTCCACCCATGAAATCTCTTTGATTTTCCCTTCTCAGGGAGATTTTCTCTGGGTCTAAGGATTTTAGCATGGTTATCCTTTATTTTAGAGCTAATATCCCATTGTGAGTGAGTACATACTATGTTTGTCTTTCTCAGTCTGGCTTATCTCAGTCAGGATGATTTTTTTTTCTAGTTCCATTTGTGTGCTTCCAAATTTCCTTATGTGATTTTTTTAACAGCTGATTAAACTACATTTTCTAAATTTTCTTTATCTGTTCCTTTATTGAGGAACATCTAGGTTGTTTCCAGGTTCTGGCTATTACAAATAAAGCTGCTATGAACATATCTGACCCAGTATCCTCGTGGTATGACTGAGCATCCTTTGGGTATATGACCAAGAGTGGTATAGCTGGGTTTTGAGGTAGATTGATATCCAGTTTTCCAAGAAAGCACCACATTGTTTTTCAAAGTGGTAGTACAATTTGCACTCCCACCAACAATGGAGGAGTGTTCCCGCTGTTCACATCCTCTTTAGCATGAGCTGCGACTTGTGTTTTTGATCTTAGCCATTTTCACAGGTATGAGATGGAATCTCAGATTTCTTTTGATTTTCATTTTCCAATGGCTAAATATGTTGTACATCTTCTTAAGTGTTTATTGGACACTTGAGATCCTTCTGTTGAGAATTCTCTGTTTAGATCTATACTCCATTTTTAATTGGATTATTTGGGTTGTTGATGTCTACTTCCTTGAGTTGTTTATATACTCTGGAAATCAGCCATTTGTCAGATGTGGGTTGCTGAAGATCTTTTCCCATTCTGTATGCTGCCATTTTGTCCTATTGATGGTATCATTTGCCTTACAGAAACTTTTCAGTTTCATGAGTTTCCATTTGCTAAGTCTTGATCTTGGTGTGCTGTTGGTGTTCTGTTCTGGAGTTGTCTCCTGTCCCAATGTATTAATGTTATTCTCTATCTTCTCTTCTATAGGTTCAGTATATCTGGATATATATTGAGATATTTGATACACTTGGACTTGATTTCTTTGCAGTGTAATAGATATGCATCTATTTGCAATCTTCTACATGCCCACATCCTGTTATACCATCCAGTGTAATTTGTTAAAGATGCTTTCTTTTTTTCTATTCCATAATTTTGGCTGCTTTGTCAAAAATCAAGTATCCATAGGGGTCTAGATTTATGTCTCAATCTTCTATTCAATTACATTGATAAACATGTCAGTTTTTTGCCAATACCACATGTATTTTACTACTATAGCTCTCTATAGTAGAGCTAGAAATCAGGGATGGTGATACCTATGGCAGTTCTTTTACTGTACAGAATTGTTTTAGCTATCTCAGAATATTTTGTTTGTTTGTTTGTTTTTGTTTTTCCATGTGAAGGTAATTCTTGTTCTTTCAAGTTCTGTAAAGAACTGTCTTGGGATTTTAATGGAAATTGCATTGAATCTGTTTATTGCTTTTGGTAAGATGTCCATTTCTATTTGTTAATCTTTTTTTTTTTTTTTTGAGACAGGGTTTCTTTGTGTATCTTTGCGCCTTTCCTTTTCCTGGAACTCACTTGGTAGACCAGGCTGGCCTCGAACTCACAGAGATCCGCCTGCCTCTGCCACCCAAGTGCTGGGATTAAAGGCGTGCACCACCACCGCCCGGCCTCTATTTGTTAATCTTACTGATCCATGATTATAAGAGATCTTTCCATTTTCTGATATCTTCTCCAATTTCTTCCTTCTAAGACTTGAAGTTCTTGTGATACAGAACTTAAAAGAAGAACAAGGAATGATATGTGGGCAGGTTTGAAGGGAAAAGGGAAAGGAAAATGATATAATCATATTGTAATATCAAAAATTAAAAAAGCATATTAAAATAGAAGGAACAAGAAAGCAAAGTTGTAGTGTACACATCTATTACTGATGTACTCAGGAGAACTATGAAAGAAAATTACCATTTCAAGGTTAATCAATACTCTACAGTGAGACCCTATGTCAAAACAAGATAGAGAGAGAGGGAGGGAGAGAGAAGGAATCTTAGAGGAAGCATGCACTTTTCTCATACATTTCTTAATTTAGTAAGTTCATTTATCTCTCACTAGTTCACAAAAATTGTTTGGGATAAGTCTCAAATGTCTAAAGAAGATATATCCCTCTGTTCATTCTGATAAAATATGATCCCCCAACCAATCTGAGGCAAATCCGTGGTTTCTAGTGTACTTGAAGTGGGGAGGAAGTTGGTTTTCCAGAAAAACAAAGAACTTAGATGATTACAAAAAAATGAGGGAATCAGAAAAATTTCCAGGAAGTTTCTAGATGTTACATATTTAGGAGTTAAAATCTAAGGTAGAAATCTGAAAATAAGCAATCTCTTTTGTCAGAGATTGGTACTGAAAATCTGGCCAAGAACAAATTTTGGGAAACTTGCAGACTGCAGGAATGAGCATATTTGTGGTGATATTGTGTCCTCCAATATGTTGTGTACCCTAATAAAATTATCTGGGGATCAGAGAACTGAACAGCCACTATATTAAACATAGATGTTAGGCAGGGGTAGCATATGCAATTAATCCTACCATTCCGGTGGCAGAGATCATTCTGATCTCTGTGAGTTCAAAGCATGGTGACACACACACCTTTAATCCCAGCACTTGAGATCTCATGTCTTGCTTGAGAAAGACAAATGCCTTTAATCCCAGGAAGTAATGGCAGGAAGCCAAAAGGTATATAAGGCATGAGGACCAGGGACTTTGGCTTTTTAGCTTTTAGTCTTTTAGACTTTTAGCAGCAGTTCAGCAGAGATCCATTTGGATGATGACTCAGAGGAGGTGAGGTTGGATGTGGCTTATTCTGTTTCTCTGATCTTTCAGAATTTACCCCAATGCCTGGCACCGGTTATTTCATTTATAAGCCATTTAGCAATTCATCTACACCTATTGCTGGTATTTGGTAACTGTATAGCCCTGTCAACATGAGGTCAAAATTTATTTTTTCACATTCATAAGGAGTTCTATATCACAACACCTTTCCAAATTTAAAAGACAACTGTGCAGTAGGTAGAGATTGTAAGAATCAGGGCCTGGTGAATATTGAACATTGTCTTCTGGAAATGACAGGACCACTATACCCATGAACATGTAATAGCTGTGGTTGCTTGCACAATGTCAAGCCTTCAAACAATTCTAGTATGAAGAGAAACTCATAGCAATCCCCTCCCTAACTGAGGCACTATGGACAGTTGATGTCCACTTTAGAAGGAAGAATCAGTATTCTGCAAGAGTGGGGTTCCTTGTAAGTAGATCACCCCTCAGTGTGTAACACACCCAGAATTATGTGAATAGCATATATTGAAGTCAATAGATTATAAAATAAAAGAAGAAACAGGAGGACACCAAGTTAAGGCAAGTAGGAAGATTACTGCATATCTGGGATGAGTTAAGGTGTGGAATTCAGGTGAATATAACCAAAATAAAATGTATAAAATTCTCAGAGTTAATAAAATATTTGAAGAGCAGAACCACTTTCTTATACCATTACAAAACGAAATCTCTCCTATTTCTATATTCCATCAGTAATGGGGTGTTAATTGAATATTTTATGTTATAAATTTTAGTAGTGATGATTTGTATTCTTCAAAAGAAATGAAAATGATAAATATTTTAAAGATTATATTTAATTCAAAGATATTGGGAAATTAAAATATTTTTCATTGACCTTTAGCATGACATGTTTCAGCAAATGATGATAAAATTATGTAAAATGAGAACAAAGCTGACATTAATATAAAGTAAGTGTTAACCATCATAACAGTCATATGAGGTACATAATCATAGGAAGATGACTTCAAGAGAATAAGAGATTATTTATTTCTTTAAAATTCTTATCATATTTGGGGTGCATCTGTCATCAGGATACTGGCTCAAAAAGAACATTTATCACCATACTATGTAAGGGGCTCACAGAGATTGAGTCAACCACCAGGGAGCCTGCATGGGTCTGAACTAGGCACTGTGCATATATGTGACAGCTATGTAGTTTTAGTCTTCTTGTTGAACTCTTAACTGTGGAGACAGGGGCTGTCTCTGACTCTTTTACTGGTTTGGGGAACTCTGCTCCTCTCAGAGTTGCTTTGCCCAGCCTTAATACAAGGGGAGGTGCTTAGTCTTATTACAACTTGATATGACATGTTTGGTTGATATCCATGGGAGGGCTGTCCTTTTCTGAATAGAAACATGTGGGGTGCACTGGGGGATGGAGGGGACGTTGGTGGGAGGGAATGGGAGGAACCGAGGGAAGGGAATTTACATCTGGGATGTAAAATTAATAAATAAATAAATTTATTTTAAAAAATGATTAAACCAATGTAAAAGATGATACCGATACATAATAGTACAATTTCAAGTATTTTAATTATTTATTTATTTATTCATTGATTCATTTATTTATTTATTCATTTTGTTTTTTCAAAACAAGGTTTCTCTCTGTAGCTTTTTGCCTATCCTGGAACTCACTCTGTAGCTTTCACTCACAGGTTGGCTTTGAACTCACAGAGATCTGTCTGCCTCTGCCTCCTAATCTTCATGTATTTAAATTACAGCTTTTTTCAAAATTACTAAGCATAAATTGTTCCATACCCAAATAAGTACTAGAAAAGGATGTTGAACAATTCTTTAAGTGATCTCTAGCATTTGAGCTTCCTCTGCTGAGCATTCTCTGTTTAGGATTCTGCCCCAATTTTAATTAGATTATTTGGTTTGTTGATGTCTACTTTATTGAGTTCTTTATGTATTCTGGAAATCAGTCCTCTGTTAGATGTGGGGTTGGTGAAGATCTTTTCCCATTCTGTAGGTTGGTGTTTTGTCATTTGATGGTCTCCTTTGTCCTATAGAGAAGTTTTCCAGTTTCATGAGGTCTCATTTATTAATCGTTGATCTTAGTGCTGCATGAGTGGTGTTCCGTTCAGGAAGTTGTTTCTTGTGCCAATGAATTCAAGCCTATTTCCCACTTTCTCTTCTGTCAGGTTCAGTGTATTTGGTTTTATGTTGAGGTCTTTGATCCACTTGAATCCAGAAGGACCAAAGACATGCCAAGAAAAGCCACTTAATCTACTAATGAGGGCTCATAGGGACTCACAGAGACTAGACTGTCAACCAGAGAGCTCCCATGGGACTAACCTAAGCCCTCTGCACATATGTTACAGTTGTATAGCTTCATCTTCTTGTCAGACTCCTAACAGTGGAAGTGGGGACTGTCTCTGACTCTGTAGTCTGGTTTCAGGACCCTTTTCTCCTACTGGGTTGCCTCATCCAGCCTTAATACGATAGGAGGTTCCTAGACTTACTGCAACTTGAAATGCCATTGGCTAGCTGATATTCATGAGGGCCTGCTCTTTTCTGAAGATAAAGGAGGAGGACCAGATGGGGGTGAGAGGGGAGGTTGAGACAAGAGACTGGGAGGAGAGTAGGGAGAGAGCGGGAAAATGATGTGAAGCTGGGAAAAATAAATAAGTAAGAGATACAAATGAATAAATAAGAACCTACTGGAGAGATGGCTCTATAGTTAAGAGCACATACTGCTTTTTCAGAAGAACTAAGTATCTCTGTAACTTCTGCAGTTTACAGTAACTCCAGTTCTAGGGATCCATCACCCTTTCGTGGACTCTGAAGGTATTGCACTCATTTACAAATACATAGGCATAGTTATACATTTATACACATAACCTAAAATATAAAATAAATCTTTAAACCAAATGCAATGGTAAAGTAAATAATTCTGAATTAAGAGATATAAGTGTTTAAATAATCAGTTGAAGTTGAGCAGAGACTATCAGGATATATATTGATAATTATTAAAGAATCCATCATAAGTGAGTCTGATTAAAACTGCAAAACAACAGCTTTAATTGAATAAAATGTCCTTTGTAAAGCAAATATAGAGTATGAAACTTTTCATAAGAGTCACTGTAGTTACCTTCAGAAAATGTTGTTTGGAAATACATTAATGCACAAGAGAATGTATTTCCACTGTGCTTAAAAATTAAATGAATGAAGTTTTTATTTGACTCTATAAGGTTCTCTTATGTAGAACTTATTACCCTAAAATAAGTAAATTGTATCTAATTATAATAAACTCCACTATTACTCAGAGGAAAAAAATGGAATCAGTAGGATGACAACAGATATTATATTATCTTAATCATACTCATAATTTAGGGAAACTATATTCCTCAAAAAGGGTCAAGGGTACATATTATTAGGCATATCCAGAAAATTATAAACACTTGAGTGACCAAGCTAATAGTTTAAATGTCCAAAGTATATCACATAAATCTTTCTAACAGCATTTGCCATTATAGTGTAAGACACCTATGAATATCTTATGCATTATATGACAACAACAGTGGATTTTAGTATTGTTTTTCTCTCATATTCACAATTTTATAACAAACTTGGCTAACAATCAAGAATGAGTTTTTGTGAAGAACCTAGCTTTTCTAAAGTTCCGGTCCACAGAAATTACTTTTATAAACAATGACAATAACATCTGTATTTATAATATTTTTGAAAAAATAATAAAATAATGGATAATGAATCTTTATAGGAACAGTGTTGTCTAAAGTGTCCAGTAGCTAACTAAAAGAATTTTGAATATACTATAATTGGAAGCAAGTAGATTGTGAATTGAGTGCAAAAGCTCGTGAAATCTCAAATTATATTAAAGATTTACATTCTGTGTTCATTTCTGCTTGTATTTTTGGTGTTATTTCTTGTAATTTTGACCAACAGTTAATGACTGGAGTGGTGTCTCTACAGATTTAGTGAGCATATAAATACACAACAGGATTTAGTTCTCAAAAAAATTTGTTTGTTTGGGTGTCACTGAAAGCCATTGGCTTATAGCTTACCTAATATCATCCATCATTTTGAAAGTTATGCTGGAGGAGAAAGGTAATCCTCAGCTTCAAACCCTGCAATCTACCATGGTGACCTGTCTAGATAAAATGCTGTTGCAATATTGGTTCAAATGATATGGAAATAACCAGTATTTTTTGACTGAGTTAAGACACATTAGATGAGCTGGAATCCGTACCTGACAATACTTAAGTGTCAAAGAACCCGAGAATAGATAGGTTATAGGCCTAGGGGAAAACTTATTACTATTTTTTTTTTGGCTAAAACCAAATAAGCTTATTATTATTTGGGTAAAGCCAAATATTTTACATATCAGTAAAATGACTCCTAATGACTTACTACTATACTCACAGATAAATATCTCACTCAAAACACATCAGATAAGTTTCCTCAGGCCATAGATGAGAATTAGTACAGAGATCCAAAAGTGGACAATGTATCGAAAGCAAAAGACTTAGGAACATGCAGTGTTAAATGGAATGTGTTCATCAATCCCTTTTCCTCATGAATCAGGAATCAGGGATGCACATGAAACAGGAGGCTGAAAGACTGTAAGAGCAAGAAGTGGTGGATAACTTTGAGAAACCTGTCTTCAAACACATAATACAACTGATGCAATAAGAACTCATGAAGACTTTAGCAGCATACACAAGACCTGAAAAGAGTCATGCCACGTGGTGTCTCGGCACTGAGATGAGAATGTAGGCACTGGATCCCACACCTAACCAAGAAGCTACCTACAAATGATACCCACTGGCAGAGGGAAAAATGCGTTTTCTCTAAAGTAATCTCACTGGGTATAACAACCACATGCCAGGGGTATTCTGTTTCTTGGTTTATTTTTTTATTTCTTATTTTTTTTTATTTTTTATTTCTTATATTTTGTTTATTTGAATGAGAGAGGAAGAAAAAGAACATAAATTCGTGTTTGTAAGTATATGAAGAGAATCATGGAGAAGTTGTGGGGAAGGAAATAAAATTATGTTGTATGAAAAAATATTTTCAATTAATATTAAGAATTCAAGTTTCATTAGGCATGGTTGTATATTCATTTATTTCCAGCTATCAGGAGACTGATGCAAGAAAGCAACATATTATAGTCTAGACTAGGCTATGTAATAAGAATATTTAAAAAATAAAGAGTGAAAATAAGGGTATAAATAAAATTAAGTATTGATAAAATTTGTAAATCAAATGGAAGAATGACAAAAAGATCAAGTAAAGCATATTAGCTAATGCTCTCAATAGTATTCCTTTCTGATAATTGGTGCTGTGTAGAGAAGTTACTACTGTCAGAACTTCAAGGGAAAAACAAATATTCACAGAGTAAAATTTACAACTTCACTGATCCTAAATCCACAACCTTGAGTTTATTTGCTGGCTTATGTATTTCTCCCAGTTACCTGAAATTCTCACTATCATATACTGTCTCACTATAAGAAGTTAACTTTTTAGATGCCTTCTTCTTTTAGATTCTGAGTCTGTTATGCTTATTGTATCTTACTAGGTTAATACTGCACTGCATCATGGCTAAGTGTCTTTTGAACTAGAAGGAATATTTCATTTAGCTGGACTGCATTATGGATGCTGACATCTGTGTTTGACGGTGTATTACTGGAGCTGGAGAAATCAAACATGTCCTGGTAACTCTGTGAGAATTTTAAAACATAAGTGTTATCAGCCTTTTGTAACTAAGCTAATTCAACTTCTGAGCTTACAGCTGAACCAGATTCATTCCTAAAGAAATGGCCCAGAAGACAGGTTCTGAAAAGACTCCATTTATCTTAGCCTAAGAGAGGCTTTCAGAGTAAGGTTTAGTCAAAGGGGAAATTATAGTAGACTTTAATTTCTTTGATTTTAAACTCAGATAGGAATGAGCATTGAATTTGGACTTTAATGCCTTCATCTTTGGCAAGGGCATCTTTTTTTATTAGGAAGATCACTGAGTTATTGAATTTTAGACTCTTCAGGAATTTTTGTATGTCTCTTGCATTAAAATATAAGGATAGGTGATGATTGGCATTTCAATATTAGAATATTTTCAACATTGTGTTTTAAGTTTTGCAAATTCCTTAATAAAAATTATCAATCTTGTTTGTAATATTTGGATGAGAAAAAACAAGGCCTAGAATAGACATTGGAAATATATTAACTGAGAAGAAAAGCAGAGTAATTTTTAACAATTTTGGTGACATTTCTCTGGTAGGTTTAATTGGAAATATAAAATAATATTTAAAGTATGTAGAAAATCCCTTAATGGACATATATAAATGACTATCTTATGCACACTTCTCTCCTCAAGAAAGGCAGCCATGCTTCTAACTACATAATACCACAAACTCAGGTCATGTGTCTTTTCTATCTTTCATTCAGAAAATTAATCAACAGAGCTTGTAGAAATAAGACATTTTAGTTGATTGCATGAATACAATTATAATTATAAAGTTACAAATTCATTAATTAAAAAATAATAAGATATATGAAAGTCAGTTAAGGAGTATTATGGGAAGCCACAACAAGGAGCATTAGATGCAGGAGGATATATACCGAGAGTCACTTTGACAAATGTGCTTTTCAGAGAGACCACTGGGTTGAGTAACAGATTTTTTGGAAGCCGTAAATTCCACCTGTGAGATACAGAGATGAGATATAATAGCTTAATCCTAGAGAGTACCTGGTGGGATGTAAGACAAAGCAGGAACAATCATGGAGGGTTTCACAGCATTTGGAGATTTCAGTTCTACTTTGGGAAAATATAGAAAATGTTATTTATCATTAATTATCTATAGTTATCAATTTTTCAGTTAAAGTCTCAATAACAAATCATAAACAGCTGACAATTTCATTTATAAGTAAAAGTGATCTTATAGCTATACATGAGCTAGTAGAAGTAAAAACAAGCTTGTGTGTAAAATGTATAAACCATGTTTAAAATGGCATGCCTCAGTTCTGCAGGTCATTGATTCTCCCATCAACTGTTAGAATAGCTATATATCCTGTTTTGGGGTCCAGCCCAGCCACTGTGCATCATGAAGTATTTTAAGGAAGTCAGTCCTTGCTAAAGATGGCAATCTGTTGAGAAGAATCCAGGCTTTCCAAGGAACCACATTGTTAGCAAATCAGATTTTATTTCTTTCACTTCAAAATTTATTTTGTTTGGGGAAAATTAAATTGTATTTCATTTTGGACATGAAAGTCCTTCTTTCTCTGTCCATATGTGCTGAAAACTGATTCTTAGGGAAATACTAATCATCAGGAGAAAGAAGAAAGTGAGAGCACTGAGATGAATGAAATAGAGAGTAGATATCCCTGGCATAGAAACACTAAAGTGAAGTGAGAACTGATGTAAGGAACTGGTCACCAGGGTTCTGCATTAGAATGTGTAAGAAACCAATATAAAGTGGGTTAGAGGGGCTGGGGTCCTGTGCATGCTGCCATCACCTCTTTGAGTACAGATGTTCATCTGCCATCTTGTGTCTAGAAAACCATTGCTTTGAAGTCAGTCATTTACCACCTCTGGCTCTTACCATTTTGCTGATCTTTTTTTTGCATAAATCCCTGAGTCTTGAAGGAAGGGATATTATGGAGACATTTCATTTAGGCCTCAGCATTTCAAGGCCTCTTAATTCTTTACACAAATTGAGTTGTAGGCTTCTTCTGTGTTAATTCCTGGTTACTGTAAGAAGTGACTTCTCTGATAAGAGCTGAGCACTGTGCTGGTTGGCTGATATAGTATTGTGATTAGTGGATTAGAGGAGGTTGCAGAGGAGAGGGGAAACCAGTATATCTTTAAAGTGAGTTGAATTGAATCCCTTTCTGTCCTAAGACAATTTTCTTTAAACAAATCCTGACACAAAATCCATACTAACTTACTTGAAGAAATGAATCATTTTCATTTAATTTATATGTCACATATTTTACAAAGGCAGTATATTGCACACCTTAATATGATTTTAATCTTATATTTAAACTTGCAAAGTATTTTGAGAATTTTAGGGGGAAATATGAAATGAAAGCTATAGAACTACTGTACTGTCATATAAAAAATAACTAGAATATTTAGCCAAGTTATTATTAAAATAAATGTTCTTTAAAGAATTTTATTAAATATCAACAATGTTTACTTCATGTGTGTATAAATATAACCCAAATCCTCTTGAGGAAGAACAATACACTTCACCTTAGAGTCATCTCTCTAAATTTTTTCCTAAAAACTTTTTCTGGGCATACCTAAAAGGAAATGATATCTCCTTTAAAATACACTCACATAAATTTAATAGAAGAAATAAGCAAACACTATGCACAAAAATATTTTTCTTTTTGCCATGCTATTTTTTTCTAATGATACGTTGTAGCTGGAGGGCTTCTCTCCAGGTTCCCCAAGCCCCGCAGCCCCACAATCCACTTATAAAATAATCACTCAGACGCTTATATCACTTATAAACTGTATGGCCATGGCAGGCTTCTCGCTAACTGTTCTTTTATCTTAAATTAACCCATTTTTATAAATCTATAGCTTGCCACGTGGCTGGTGGCTTACCGGCGTCTCTACATGCTCTTCTCCTCGCGGTGGCTGCAGTCTCTCTCCCCAGCCTTCCGCTTCCCAGAATTCTCCTCTCTCCTTGTCCCACCTACCTCCTGCCTGGTCATTGGCCATCAGTGTTTTATTTACATAGAGTGATATCCACAGCACTTCCCCTTTCTTCTTTTTTTAAAAAGGAAGGTTTTAACTTTAACATGGTAAAATTACATATAACAAAACAATTACCGAGCAAGAATTATAGTTACAATATTAAAGAAGATGTCCTATCTATCTTATATTTATGAGTTTAAGGTTTTATAGCTAACTTATCTTTTATCATAACTGAGGAAATTACGACTATCTAGCCTTCAACCACATCAAAGACCTGAGAAGGAACATAATGGTACCTGAGAAATGGTAGACGGATGCAAGCAACTTCGGGAATCTTGCAAGAGTAGACCAAGACAGCTGGCAGCCTGGACAGTCACCTGATGTTTCTCAGCATTGTTGGTGCATTCAAATTGGCTACAGGCCTAGAGTATCTGACAGACCATTTTCAGAAGCAGGAATTCTGAGAGACCATCTTACCCTGTCTTGGCAGAGTACAGTGGTCGCTTTCCTTGTGTCCCGCTTGTCCAGAAAGGACAGCATTGCATTTGTACTGTCAGCCGTCAAGGCAAGGGCAGTTCTTTGCCCAGTAGGCCATTTTGTGCCAAAAAGACAAACTTCCAAATGGAAATGTCTTAGAAGCCCAACATTCTCTCGGGATCAATTGGTGCAGCCAGGAGCAATTGTGTCTCACGTCAACAGAATTCTAAGTTATTTAAATGCCATATTCTCTAGGTCTATGAAGTGTTTGAAGATTACCTATCTATCTGAAATATATCTATGTATACCTAGAAGACTTAACTAACATGGCTACAAATATGATTATCATAGATGACTGATTGTTAATCTATTTTTAATCATCCATTACAATTTTAAATGAGTTAAACACAATACCTCAAACAAGAATAGAAATATATATATACAGTATAACAAAATTAACTTCAAGTTTGTATTAATAAACTAAAATTTTTACCAATGTAAAACATTTTAAACATAAACTAAAATCTATACCAATGTAAAACATTTTAAACAAGTTGTTCTTTAAAAGTAGGTTCATTAATCTACCCTTTTATCTTATCATCTCCATATCCTCCTATATATCTATATTATATCCCCTTTTCTTTTTTTTTTTAGAAAGAGATCACATTTATAATCAACCTGTTTTAAATAAAAATATTGGTTTTTCTCTGTCCCACACCAGAGGGCTCTTCTGATTTGGGACACAAGAATCTTTTAACCATTTTGTTTTAAAGCAATATGTCTGGGTTTAGAGGGGGAGTGAGCCAATTCCACCTCTAAAGCCAGCTTGGTATATTTGGGAATTTGGGCGTAGCATCTCTTACTACTTCCTGCTGGAGGGGGGCGCTGTATCTTATGGGGATACAAAGAAAATTTTAGACCTATGGGGTAGTCCGTGAGGCTGTATTGTGTGAACCAGTTGCCTTGAAACCGGTCTGGATGTTGGATCATCTGGGCCATGGTGTCATCGGAGACCTTTCAGGGGGTCTTGGCTGGTGAAACCTGATGTATCTTAATCTGGAACAAGTCCACAGCCTCTGGCTTTCTGTGGAAACAAAAGCAGAACCTCTTTTTCAAAGTAACATATCCTTATATCCAAATTTTGAAGTCAAGGTACCTTTAAAATATACATTTTGGCATAACTCAACAGGTTTTGTAATCAAATGTTTTTCTTTAGTTATGAATATCAAAGAGAACATAATCCAGATTCTCTGTGTGGTAGCCATCTTTATGTGGCTTATGTTTTATATTACCTTGAGCCTTGAGCCTATTGCTTTAAACTGTACCATTGTAAGCCTGAAACGGCGCTGTGGCTGCTGGCTCCGCCCACTTCAGCTTCCCAACATGGCAGTGGTACGTTTTCCGCCAGCTCTGGGAGTCATCAAGTCTCAGAAATAGTGGGTCTAAGCTTTTATCAAAGCAGCATGTAGCCCAGAAACCTTTTTTTAAAAAAAATACTAGTAAAGACTAAATCTACTACACAGCATAATGTGCCTCTGGCAGACCCCTCATTCCCGCCATACTGCCGGTCAAACGCACTCGCCAGGAACCCGCCAGTGTTCAAACCTGCGTTTTGCGGCGTCTAGCTGCTCATATGAGACAAGAAGCAGGAACCTGGTTTTGGCTCTGTTTATAATTGGTTATTAAATATTCTCAGGTTTAAGGTGGAAACTCGAGCCGTTGGGCGCCATTTGTAGCTGGAGGGCTTCTCTCCAGGTTCCCCAAGCCCCGCAGCCCCACAATCCACTTATAAAATAATCACTCAGACGCTTATATCACTTATAAACTGTATGGCCATGGCAGGCTTCTCGCTAACTGTTCTTTTATCTTAAATTAACCCATTTTTATAAATCTATAGCTTGCCACGTGGCTGGTGGCTTACCGGCGTCTCTACATGCTCTTCTCCTCGTGGTGGCTGCAGTCTCTCTCTCCCAGCCTTCCGCTTCCCAGAATTCTCCTCTCTCCTTGTCCCACCTACCTCCTGCCTGGTCATTGGCCATCAGTGTTTTATTTACATAGAGTGATATCCACAGCAATACGTGTTATAAAAAAGAGGCAAATTAAAGTGTTATTAAAGTCAGGAACTGTGAGATGATTCAGTGTTTAAAGATCCTTTGTGCTAAGCCTTGCCATCTGGGGTCAATTCATGGGACCCGCAGAGTGAGAAACTGAATATCTTCCACTAGTTATTCTCCAACCTCTGTAACTTCATAGTGATACTCACACACACACACACACACACACACACACACACACTTAAGAAAACAAATATAATGTAATTCAAAGGCAAGGTAATAAAATACAATCAAAATCTCAAAATATTAAAGACAAAAACCAAACTTATTAACTATATTGGTCAACTACAGATTTTTGGTACATGTCTATACATTATATTCATACAAATCTATGAAGCTATTTTTCCAACAATATATCCATTATCAACATAAATGATGGTTAATGATAGTGAAAATAATATTGAATTTACATCCTTTTTGGTATTGCAGACCCTTAAATCTCTAGCACAAATTCTGAAAACTGCTGATGAAGTAATACATTACAGAGAGAAGTGCTAAGGTAATTTAAAAACTGAATAGATAAATGAGACAGAGGAATAGAAACTAGCCAAATGTTTAGAAAAATATGTACAAAGCCTGAAAAGTAGTCATAAAATTGTTATAAATAGCTGGGTAAATGATAATGTCTATGGCATTTAATTTTTATAATAAGCATTATGAAAAGAACATTGTAACATCATTTTTGAAACACTTGAGAATAACATGTAATAACATGGGGATTGAACTTCAGGATTTGAATGATACAATTTCAAGGCAGAATGTCAACAGAACATTGTAACTGAAGTTTTCCTGTGCCTGACCAGCTCCCACAGCCTCTTAGTCCCACAGCTGCTCAGACCCAAATGAACACACAGAGGCTTATAATAATTAAAACTGCTTGTCCATTAGGTCAGGCTTATTACTGACTAGCTCTTACACTTAAATTAACCCATAATTCTTATTTATGTTTAGCCATGTGACTTGGTACCTTTTCTCAGTTCTGCCTTCACATCTTGCTTCCTCTGTGTCTGGCTGGCAACTCCTGACTCTTCCCAGAATTCCTTTAGTCTGCTCACTCCGCCTATACTTCCTGCCTGGCTACTGGCCAATCAGCACTTTATTAAACCAGTGTACAAAAGCATTATCCCACAGCATAGCATATAACCTGGTCCATACTAGGAGATAATTGAAGGAAGTGAAACATTAAAGAAAAATGGGAAAGACTGCAAGTACAACTTAGAGAAGTGTGGAGTTCAAGACTCTCTAAACAGGGAGAATGAAACTTACCTTTTGTTATCACTATTTTCCAAGAAAAAACAATGCTTGTTTTATTTGTGGATCATAACTCCAATCTTTAGATGAGAGAATATTACTGGGAGTAACCACAGAAACCAGGAAAGCAGAAAGGGTCCATGGTGGAATTTGCGGTAGCCATACATGGGAAAAGGAGCTCTAGAGTGAGGGTAGAAGGGCACAGATGCTTTGGAAGAGGAACTGGGAAAAATTGGGGTAGAATATTAACTGAGATTGGGGGGATGAGGGCGATGCTAGAGAAGGAGTCATAAAAAACATTAAAGATGATTAAAAAGTTAATGGAAGAGAAACATTGTTTTAGCTTCACTTTAAAATGAATATATCATACATATGAGTGTATGTACACATAACAAACAAATTAAATTCTTACCTGACTTGTGGTGATACTGCTCCCTGAAAAGGTATAAACTATCTAACAAAACCCTACTCTCAGACAACTGAAACCTCCTTTCAAGCCATTGGGTAAAGTATTCTAAGTAACTCACAAAATAACCTAGGCAATTTGTCTTGCCCTTCATCCTTTCCCAGGTCTTGAAGGAAAAGTCCCTGAAGACACCTTATAGTTTAGAGACACATTTTAATGTAATCCAGTAGACATTGGTCTTGAAGTTTCCTCCCTGACAACTAGGTCTCATGCTATGCAAGCTTTCACTGGAAAAACTCTGTTAAAATTCATACTCAGCTGAAAAATCTGTAAACCACACAATGATCACCATGGGAAAATACACTAAAGGGGTCAATAGTGGCACCTCTGTCATGGAAGCAATCAAAGGCACCTAACTAAACTTCGCAGTAACAGCGAAATCATGTCTGGTTCTGTAAACTTAGCCAACAACCTGACGCTGGTAATATCAGGGACTCTAGGAGAGAATTTATCAGTGCAATTTTCATAAAACCATTGTAATTCCCAACCGCACCCTAAATCTATTTACCTTTGGATTACATCCAAAGATAAGTTTGACTCTCATCTTTCATCAAAAAAGCATTTTTTCCTCTATGATTTTTTCCACTGTGATAAAGTGCCTTCCATACAGCACAAGGACTTGCACCCATGAAATCTTAATGATACAGTCATCTAAACAAGACACACACAATGACAATATGTGTAGATGCCAACATAAATTAGGAAAGTAGCAAAAATCCTCAGCCAGAGATAAGAGCTATAAGCAATTAACATCTGTTAAGAGAGGAAAAAGTTGGTATTCTCTAGAAAAGAAGGCCCTGATATGTTATCTAAACTCAAGTGGTCATCAGGAAATAAACATAATTTATTTTATGTGTTTATTATTAATATACATATGAACAATACTAGATAGACCATAGATTGTATTTGTCAAATTGTGTGTGTGTGTGACTGTAACAATAATAATTAAAGAAGGTTCATTAAGTTGGAGAAGACATGGGAGAAGTTAAAAAGGGATATTATGGATTGTTAATGATATAAATACTGTATTGATATATGAAATTCCCAAAAACAATAATAAAAAACTTTCTTTATCACATTTAACCTCTCCACCCAGGCATATCTCTGACATCCATTTCCATCCAGGGTCTAGATCAATGTGGCTCCCTCACCATCTCCATCCACTTCTCATCAGAGAAAATTTTCAGCAATACCTCTAACACTAACAGAGCATTACTATTTAGAATATATAAAGAGCTCATTACATAGAGAAGTTTTAAAAAGTCCCACTCCAAAAAAAAAAAAAAAAAAAAAAAAAAAAAATGGCTCAGGGATCTGACCGAAGAGTAATCACAGGAAGAAAAAGAAAAGTGGCTAAGAGATATCTGAAAAAATATTCATCTCTAGAAACTAGGCAAATGCAAATCCAAACAACTTTGAAAACCCATCTTAACCCAGCAAGAATGTCAAAGTACATCATCAAAAGAACCCACAACAAACACAGAAGAGGATTTGGAAAAAAAGGGACCCCTCATTTATGGTGGTAAGATTGCAAACTGGTACTGCTATTGTGGGTATCAGTGTGGAGAATTCTCAAAAAACTAAAAGTAAGTTTATTTTTGACTCAGCTATTGATGTAACTAACCGTCTTATTAAATAAGAAACACAGAAGCAATGTAAAAGAGAAAGCCGAGAGGTCAGAGCTCAGAGCTAAAATCTCATCCTTCTGCCTGCGGTGTCCCAGCTTCCCGAAAGAGACCTATTTCCTGTCTGTTTGTCTATTTAAAGTATTTTGTTCTGCCTTCTCATTGGTTGTAAACCCAAACACGTGACTGCCTCGTCACTGTCTGAATGTACAGCCTCCTAGGTCTTAAAGGCATATGTCTCCAATGCTGGCTGTATCTCTGAACACACAGAGATCTATGGGATTAAAGGTGTGTGTCACCACCGCCACACTCTTGCTATGGCTCTAATAGCTCTGACCCCCGGGCAACTTTATTTATTAACATACAATCAAAATCACATTTCAGTACAATTAGATTACCACCACATTTCCAAAAAAAAAAAAAAGAAAGGGGAAGTGCTGTGGGACGGTCTGTATGTCAAATTGCTCTGATTGGTCAATAAATAAAACACTGATTGGCCAGTGGCCAGGCAGGAAGTAGGTGGGAGAAGGAGAGAGGAGAATTGTGGGAAGCAGAAGGCAGAGGCAGAGAGACACTGCCAGCTGCCGCCATGACCAGCAAGCAGCATGTGAAGATGCCGGTAAGCCACCAGCTACGTGGCAAGGTATAGATTTATAGAAATGGATTAATTTAAGCTATAAGAACAGTTAGCAAGAAGCCTGCCACGGCCATACAGTTTGTTAGCAATTTAAGTGTCTGTGTTTACTTGGTTGGGTCTGAGCGGCTGTGGGACTGGTGGGTGACAAAGATTTGTCCTGACTGTGGGCAGGGCAGGAAAACTCTAGCAACACTCAGCTATACCATTCTTTGACATATGCCCAAAGGAAGCAACAGCCTACCCCACAGAATCTTGCCCAGACATATTTATTGCTGCTCTATTCATAATAACTAGGAAATGGAAACAACATAAATGTCCATTAACTAGTAAAAACATGGTATTTATGTAATTAAGTATAAATAAAAATGCAATAGTGAACTTTGCTGGTAAATGGATCCGAACCCAAAAATCTCATATTGAGTGAAGTCACCTGGACTTGTATAGATAAACATCACTTTTACTCACCAAACCTTCAGATGTAAGTACATATAACTGCTGTAACCAGGAAAGTAAAAAGGGGCCATCACCTGAGTATGGTGGAAATAGGGGCAATATAATGGAGAAAAGCAGGGTGTAAGTGATCTTATGGAGGAAATGGAAGGAAGGAAAAAGGAAGTAACACAGAAAGAAAAGGAAGGAATGTAACAGTAAGGCTGTCTAAAATGTTGTAAGGGATCATACTATTAACTACCTGAAAATTACAGTACAATTAACTCTCTGTATAAATATATGCTTATTTTATGGGAGAATTCTAATCTTGGCTGCTCTCTACTATAGCCAAAGGCTACCTTATAGAAGCCCCAGCACCAAGCAAGAGAAGACTTTATTCCAGATGGTAGTCAGGGGTTTCCTGAATACAAGAGACTCCGAAAGCACTATAGGCTATTGCAGTTGCCTTTAGATGGCCCCTAGAGTCAGAGGGTAAGTCCCTACTGGGAATATACCATGTCCTTCAGATGCAAGGTCCAGAGGCCTCTTAGCCAGAACTGACCAGAATGTCTCCTACCATAGGGCTAGCCTTTGTGGTACCAGAAGTTTCCCCACAAGCTTCCAAAGGAGTAAAGGAACAACCAATATTCCTACCCTGCTATGATACCTCTGAAGCACAAGAATCTACATGGAACAAATAACACCAAAGCTGCAGTATTGGTATATGTAAACTGACTGTAATCAAGGGCTTTCTGATTTGACTTAAGATCCACTCATCAAGACAGAAATTATTCCTGGTACTAGAAACCTAACCAATGACTTAGAGCTAGTGAAGCCATGGACCTTGGAGGACCTACAGCTACAACTTTACTAAAGAAGTATATAACTACACTCTAAATATTTGTCCATAAAGCCACAAATAAGTGTAGTCACCACCCCTCATTAAAACAAACAAACAAACAAACAAACAAACAAACAACTTCTATTTGCATAAGATGGAGAGTATTTTGGAAAATATTACCCATCAAAATGCAAGAGCTATAGAACACAAACCTGGTGGATACCTCTAAAAATACTTCTCTCATACTTAAGGGCCAGGAAAGGTTACATCAGAGTGTTGTAAAATTGGAGATAAGGGAATTTACTTTGAGACTGCATTTTTTAGTAATGTCAGAAGCTCTACCCATGAAGCCTCAACTTGATTGCTCAAACATGAGCTGAACAAACACAACCACAATAGACATGACAGTTTTTTGAATAAAGGTCAGGAAGCCTCAACCACACACAAAGAACTGTAGGCAATTAATGAATGTTGAGAGAGGTAGAAAGAGTCCTCCACAGGGGAGAAACTAAGAATTATTTTTATCCAATAACAAATTGCCATCCTTCAAAACATACATATAAATAACATTATATAGACTAAGCAAATTATTTTAGTAAAATATAGATATGAATATAATTTACATAGATACATGTAACAACAATTAACAAAAAAGTCCATGAATTTGTAAGAGAGGTATATGGGAAGGTTTTGAGGGAGAAAAACAAAGCAAGACATAATGCAATTATAGCCTACAGCATTAAGGAAGAATAAATAAGGCACATACTGATACAAAAAATAGGTTTTCTCAGCATGGGATAAAATTACAGTCAGAGTCTATTCACAAGGCTTACATACAATTTCCTGTGTTAGTACTTTTGAACATGTTAAAAAATATAATGTCTCAAATCAAATAAACTCAAGTGAACTAGAGGGCATTGTCTCAGCTGAATATATGCAATGTCTATACATCGAGAAGCAGTCATAATTTTCAATTAATGTATTATTCTTGACACATAAATGCTGTGGACTAATCCTCTTGTTTGCTGTAAAGATTTTTCACTCAAATTGGTTTAACAAATTACTGATTGATCAGCAGCCAGGAAGAAGGATAGGTGAGGCAACCAAAATAAGGATGGTGGGAGGAAGAAGAGTAGAGTCAGAGAGTCATGAAGAGACAAACAACAAGTCAGACACACCAAATGGGATAGAGGTCAAAGCCACCAGCCTTGGGGAAGCACATAGATTTATAGAAATGGATTAACTTAAATTGTAAGAGCTAGTTATTAGCAACCCTGAGATATTGGCTGAGCATTTACAATTAATATTAAGTCTCCATATTGCTTATTTGGAAACAGGTAGTAGGGATCTGAAAGCTCCACTTTCACAAATAATGGAGTAAATTTAATTGTACTGGAACTTGCAGTTTCAAAGAGGCTCTGTTAGCAAAATTGCTCTGAATTTGAACTAAAATTTAAGGGCAATTCTATTTCTAGGAAGAAAGTTAAATGACATTTTCTACTTTGAAATGATTTGAAATGAGCATCACTATGTGAAATAAATTCTTCTCCTACTTAGAATTCAGTCTATACACGACATTGCAATTATGCTACAATAACACATATATTTATATTACCCTTTAGGAAAAAAGTATCAAAATATGTCTTAGAAATAAAATCACCCTGAATTCTAAATGTCAGTTGAAGTACGGTACATAAAAACAACAACAACAAAAATACCAGTGGAATACAACATACCATTGAAAATACAATTGTACAATTCCATTTACAGAAATTGTAAAGAACGAACCAAATTAGTATTTGTTGGTACATATTCACTTGAAAACCTATAAAAAATATTTCATGATTACAGTGGCAAGGGAGGAATGATAATGTTTGTCTGGTGCCTTCATGTCTTATAGTATAAAAGGTATTTTATACTATGGTGATATTTTATTTATACTAAAATGTGATTTGTATGTTAATAAATAAAGTTGCTGGGGGTCAGAGCTAATAGCAAGCCTCAGCAGAAGCTGGGCGGTGGTGGTGCACGCCTTTAATCCCAGCTCTTGGGAGGCAGGGCTAAGCGGATCTCTGTGTGTTCAAGGATACAGCCAGCATGGAGACACACGCCTTTAATCTCAATACCAACATAGAAGACCTGGCGGTCTGTACAGACAGGTAGTGACTAGGAGGTCATGTGGTTGGGTTTACAACCAATGAGAAGGCAGAACAGAAATACTATAAAAAGACAGATACACAGGAAGTAGGTCTCTTTCGGAGAGGTAGGACCACCGGGACAGTGAAGGGTAAGGTTTTTAGCTCTTAGCTATTGCTCTGACCTCTTGGCTTTCATCTCTGTATTGGCTCTGTGTTTCTTATTTAATAAGACAGTTACATCTACATTATACCTCTTTTCAAAAAAGGTATCTGTGGTAGTAATTAGTAGTTCATTCAGTGGTTGAAATTTCACACTGTATCATTTAATTCTAAAAGAGAATAAGAGTATAAAAGGCACATTTCTGTGATGTAAATATATTTTTTCAAATATGTTTGAATTCAGAGGGCAGCCCATGTGTACTAAATCACAGATATATATTTAGGATACAGTTTCTTGTAATTATATGTTGTCTTGCAAAAAAAAAAAGTGTGTACAGGAGGTGAGTGCAGTCATTTTCAGTATTCTGATTACAACCTTTATTATCCATCTTCCTGATCAACAGTGCTCCCCCTTTTTTTTCTTACCAGGTTAATTACTTTGCCTCCAATAATCCAGATGTTTTGTTTATGTAATTTTTCCCTTCCTGTTGACTTTTTAGTAATGAGATTAATTGGTCTGGTTTCCCTCTTTCTAGCTAAATATTGGGCATTGCAATGATTCTGTTTAAAATGAGACTGAAATCCTCAATCGACCAGTTTTTATTTTCTTCTTTATACACTGAAAGTTTTTTTCCGACAGAGAAAGGTCAGTTGCTGTTTTTATGGTTTTTTACAGTATTCCCATCTTACAATTTCACAACAGAAGTAGCAAAAAGAAAAGAAAAAAATATTATTTTATAATTTTGTAAAATATTAGATATTCTGTTAAATAATGATGAAATATATAACATTAATGGTCATGTGTGTTAATCCATTGAAATTCTAGAACAAATATGCATTTTTTTATATTTTCACACATTCTTTTCCTTTCACATACCTATCTTTTGTTTATAAATATACATTTTTGAGGGACCAAGATCACAGCTAAAAAGCTAACTTGGATATTCAAACACATTCACATATGAAATATTGTGTTACTACAGCTGTGATTTTCAAGGTACATGTAGTACTAGTGTACTTCCAGAAAATTTCCTAATCTATGCTTATTACTAGTACTATACATAAAGTGATTATAGAAAACAAATAAACAAACAAGAACATGTAACAAAGAGAAGTTATTTAGGTTGGAGTATGTTCATTAAAGGTTTACAAGATAAATATCTCTACAATGGCATGAAAAGCAACCATCAAAGTTATTTTCTGGGATTCAACCATATATATATATATATATATATATATATATATATATATATATATATATATATATATATAACATTAGAATGCAGTTTTCCCCCTGATTTGAAGCTAATTCAACAGAACAATAAAAATGAAATAGGAATTTCTTAGTTCACTTATCTTCATGTTTTTCAAAAATAATACATATAATTTTAAAAGGTAGACTTTCTTTTCTATAAATTCTAAAATTCTTTGCACCAACTCTACTTTCTTTTAATAATTTTTGCTGTGGAATTCATTTAGAGGTAACGGAGATGTAACTATTTCTAACCCTTAAATATTGATACCCTTTAGATGCAACACTCAGTGTATTTTCCAGGAAACAAAACGGTTGCATGCTTTTTCTTTAACTTTTAGAAAAATCTTTAAGATTTTCTTAGGAGTAATAAAGAATAATATTCATTTTGGAAAGCAAAACATATATTATTCTAATGTATTTGCTAAATACTGTATTACATAGCTCATAATATTGAATATCTTATATATTTTACATTATTTGTAATGAATCATTATCATATATGATATTAAATATATAATGATCACTACAATAGAGTTTCTTAGAGAGCACTAATAGATATAGATAGATCAATTAAATGGTAGATTTATGAAGAGGAATTGGTTAATGTAACTATGAAGTACCACAGGTCTTACGATATATAATTAGCAAGCCAAAGACCTGAATGATACAGTTATATAGTTCAGTCTAAAGATCAGGGAAAATGGGTAACCTATGCAGAGACACAGAGATTTCATCCACCCTTTTGGAAAATTAGCTTTTACTACTCAGTTGTTCACCTAATAGAGAAGACATAATCACATTGGGGAGGAAAATCAAGGAGGGAAATATAAGTGATTTATTTAATGTTAAACAACACAAACATCCTTATAATTACCCAGAATATTTGTACATTATAAACTATAACCAACTTGGCACATAAAAGATTAACATCCATACTCCCAATATTATTGTATTATACTACAATTTGTAAATATAAGTTTGTAAATTTATACAATAATATAAATGTATTTATCTTTTGCTTGACAAATCTCCTCTCTCTCTCTCTCTCTCTCTCTCTCTCTCTCTCTCTCTCACACACACACACACACACACACACACACACACTCACACATCAAAAAATTTGAAGTTTTCCCCCAGTTTTATATTTCTATTCTACTTTCCTGAAAAGAGGAACAGAAGATGATTGCAATGGTATATAACTTATAACTAGTATATCTTCGTGAAAGAGTGGAAAAAGTAAAAGAAAAGGCAGATACATTGTGATGTTCATTGGACACAACTAGTGTGCTACACAATTAGCCTATTTGGTCTAATACTATTTTCATATACTCTTATGGAAAGTAACAGATGTGATTAACAATTGCAGCAGTTTTAATAACAAAGCCAACCATATACAAGATGGGTGGAACTCATATAATCAAAGAGTGATCTTCAGAGAAAAATTTTTGTTTTTTCGAAACAGGATTTCTCTGTGTAGCTCTGCTCCTTTCCTGGATCTCACTCTACAGCCCATGCTGGCCTCCAACTCACAGAGATCTGCCTGCTTTTGCCTCCCAAATGCTGGGATTAAAGGCGTGCGCCACCACCGCCCACCTTTTTTATGGTTTTTCAAGACCAGGTTTCTCTGTCTGACAGCCTTGGGTGTCTTGGATCCTGACTTGTAGTCCAGGCTGGCCTCAGACTCACAGAGATCAGCCTGGCTCTGCCTCCCTAATGCTGGGATTAAAGGCGTGCACCTTCACCCACAGCGTCTTGTTGTGCAACATGATCTAAGATAGTGGTCTGAAGACTTTAGGGTTATTTGAAATTATGGCCTACTGGGTAGATTTAAAAATATCAGTAATGCCAGTGTCCACACTTAAATAAACCAAATAGATTTATATCATACTCTCACTTCTGGTTAATACTCTCATACAGTAAATCCAGAGAGAAAACTGTGCAGTTTCTGTTTTTGCTGGCTTATTACTATAAAGAAAAATGCAATAGAATAGTATATCTTATGGATATTAAGAAAAACAAACACTTTGCAACAGTAAGGCAAAGCTTATTCATGAAACATAAAGAAATTGTATATTAAAATAAGGTTAGATAAATGGGTTTGATATCTCAGAAATTTATTAGTTTAATAATTAATACAAGTATTGCAATTTTAGAATTTGTATGTAGTTTGCTTTTGTGACTGTCAGAGCAGCATCACTGAGGAGGAGAAAATACTCTTGGAAGTCATGAGGTCTAATACTGCAACGTAGACAATGAAGAGATAAAAACATATATTACATATAAAAAATACAGCTGTGTCTCATGTAAAACACTTTATCCTTGTATTTTGTGTCACAGAATTCAACCTTCTGTCTCTAAATTTTTATGGGAAAACACTATTTAGGTTTTTTTTTTTTTACGTATTTTATTACGTAATTTATTATTTTTATTTGTAGAGTCAGGGGTGTAAATGTCAAGGTGTGTGTGGGAGGTTTGAGAACAACTTTCAGTTGTAATTTCCTTCTGCTGTGTGTATACGGGAAACTGAAATCTGAGCCTCAGGACTGGTCACAAGCACCTTTCTCTAATTACCTAACTTACTGGTCCTCATTCTTGTGTCTTATGTTGCATTTCACTCTTGTATTATGTGGCTTCAGGATTACCTTTTTTTTTTTTTTTTTTTTTTTTTTTTTTCATTTAACTTACATCCACACAAGTCTTACAAGCATCATCTCATCTCTGCAGTTTCACTTAATGCTAATTTTTAGATACTGATTGTATTTTTCAAGTTAGTTTTAAACATATGAGGGAGGAAGCTAACATGTTCTCAAATACATTTTCAAGTGGACTTATACTTTATTGTTTTTTATTTATTTTTGAATTTGTGTTGTAATTAAAGTGTATTCCCCTTCTCTTTCCTCCCTCTAAACCCTCTTATATAGTCTTCTCTGCTCACCTTCAGATTCATGAACTAATTTTTATCAATGGCTTTTGAATGCATGTATACACTTTTATACACACACACATAATACATATATTTTATACATTCACTATATGTTGTATATACAAATTCAAATTTATCAGAAAACTATAAATAATTTCCTTTAGAATAGTAGTATCTTTCATAAAATTGCATACTCACGATACTTATTTAGATTTTATTGAAAATTTTTTTTATTGAAATTTTTTACAATTGTTTTTAATGAGTTGATTGAATGCTATTTCTGATGTTAGACAAACATTTCAGCATTGTGATTTCCAAAATTGACAATAATACTTAAAAAACAATGTTAATTAAAATTTAAATGTTCAAATCATGAAATGTTCTTCTTTCAAATGATAATTATTTGACAGTACGTTAATAATACCAAAATGTTTTACCTAAAAGAAATATTGAAAAGCAATTTCCTGAAATTCAAACCAACATTAAGAATGCCTGCTTTTAGTGAAAAAAAACTGTGTAGAAATTAAAATAATGTTTCACAATAACCATTGTTCTCCTCACTATTTCCAAGTAAGAAGAAAGTAAAAAATGAATCTCAGTACTCATAAACTGGACTTATGATAGAAAGTATAATCAAGGAGATCCTGCAGCTATCTGTAAGACAGTAATCACAGCAAATAATTGAGAAATCTGAATTAGAACACAGTTTGGATACAGAATGGAATGGTAGAATGATCCAGATTTAGATCAGAACCTTTCAAAGAAACCTTTCAGAACTTATATTGACCAGAGAATAGTTAAATTCTAAGAGTATACTCCATAGTTTAGTCATTCAGGTCCCAGAGGAAATCCAGACAACTGGAAAAGGGGTTTCTTAGCAAAAAGTTGCATGCGAATACTCTAGGTGGAACATGAGTCATTCAAACTATACAATTCTGTAAACAAAGCATGAATAAATATGCAGTATTTTCAGACACAAACAGGGAATTAAAAGGAGGAATAGAGAACAATGGAATGTGTAAATGTAAGTAAACAAATATCATTGACTAGAGAAAAAATAAAATTAATAATGTAATATTAAATATAACATAAATGCAAAATTAAAGAATGAAATAATGTTTAGATTAGAGTAAAAATCACAATATTATTCTTTAACAAATTAATATTATGACATTTAAAAATACTAACTGCCTGAAATAATTTGAATCACAACAAGGTTGGTTGTAATACAACAAAATAATGTATGCTTCCCAGTCATCATTAATTTTGAAATCACTGATATATATGCACAACTTCTTCATAATAATATAAATATTATTAGCAATTTTCAGAGAGATTAGAACTTTTAAAAATCTAATGCAAACTTTCTGAGTGCATATATTATTCATTCTTGACCATGAATGTATGACAATCAAATTTTCTCATCTATAACTTTGGCTAAGAACTTTTCACTTTAGAAGTCTATTTTAATAATATAAATTACCTTTTGATACAACTGATTCCCTTTTTAAATCTTTTTAACTAAATTGTTATCTGTATTAGAATGAATAGCTAAAATGGATCCTATTATCACAAGTTTTCAGAAAATCTGACAGTTGATAACTACAGAAAGATTATATTAATTTACTTGCCTTAGATTTTTGGCGTAACTATTTTTTTTTTAGCATTTGAACTATTATTAAAATGAGGAAGGAAGAGTTGAAAAATGGTACTTTCATTGATTTTTTTCTCCCTCCAAGACCAATGACAATTGCTGGTGATAACTTCTCTAAATTTTAAAGCTGAAATACTGAACTTGATTTTATCCCCCTTGGGAATATTATACCCTTAGATAGAGAAATGACAATTTTACAGCATACTAATAATACTGTATTCATTTGTCAGATTATATCTAGAGAACCAAAATTTTTGTTATTAAACATCAGTATTCTAACTTTTTCTGTTTTCTTTTGAATTTGTTTTTTTTTTTATTTTCAAAATATTTTTATGCAAGTGTATGTTTTGTGTTGAACAAATTTCTCCCCATTTCTCTTACTCTTTATTTCCTTAACTTTCACTCACTTTGTTCCCACAGTTAGTTCCCATAGTTAGTTTAGCATGTAGATTTACATAGATGTATACGGTTTTACATATCTACATAAGACACTGGACCAAAAGTCAAAGCATACCTGATATTTGTGCTTTTGAGACTGGCTTAACTCACTCATTGTGATTATCTCCAATTACTTTTCTCCTTGCAAATGGCATTGCTTTATTATTCTTTATCACTTAAAAATATATATTCCACATTTTTAACCATCCCTTTGTTACTGGACACTTATATTGGTTCTATAAATTACAGTTTTGAATAACACTGCAATAAAAATTAAAGTGCAGGTATATTCAGGAGTTTATAGCTGGTGTAGAGGTTTGAATAGTAAATTTGCCCTATAGTCTATCATATTTGAGTGCTTGTTTCTCGGTTGTGCTCTTTCAGAAAGCTTAGGAGGTGTGGCTTGTTGGAAGAAATGTGTCACTAGGGTAAGTTTCAAGAGCTTAATATGTCATTTCAAGTTTGCTCCATTTTTTTTTCCAATTTGTCAATGGAGAGCTAGTTCAGAATAAGCCTTGTTAGAAGAAGCATGGCACGATGAAAGCTGACTTTGAGATCTCATGTATGCCCAAACCTCTGTCCCAGTACATTTCCTGTTGCCTGAAAGACGGAATTCTTACTTCCTTCTCTATCACTATGCTTGCTTGCATGCTGTCATGTCCCAACATGATGATAATGGACTAAACCTCTGAAAATATGTCAATGATGTTCCTTTATAAGAGTTGCAGTGTTCATGGTGTCTCTTCACAGCAACAGAAATCCCAAGAAAGAAGTATACTTTTAAATTTTTGATTATGAAAAATTGAATACATGAGTAAAGTGGATTAAATTTATAACATACTTGCATGCCAGAAAGTACTTGAGCCAGCCCTATGCTTTGCTTTAATTGCAGAACTACTCCCTCTCCCTTTCCAGGGGGAGAAAAAAAACAGCTTTAATACCCTTGAGCTGCATATCTTTTACAGCTTCTCAGAGTAAGAAATGATAGTTTCCTGTTGACAGACTACACTTCCCAGCCTCCATTGTGGACTATGGAAGTCATTTCCACCCATGTGTGCACCTATAAGAAGCCATATTCCATTTTCCTTTGTAGGCATTTTGGCCACCTGTATAATTGGGAGACAGAGAAGCCACCTTATTGTGAAACACCCATTTGTACAGTATACTGTGGATGTTTAACCCACCAAACTCAGACCAAGACATTCTGTCTCTCCTTCCACCCCTCTGCAGCAACCTCCTTTAATAATCTAACACTTATGTGTAAAGAGAGAAAGTGTGTGACTGAATATGTTTATTTCTAATTCCAATTGGTCTGTATATGAGTGTAAATATTATATTTAAGAAGGAATTGAGCCTTCTATGAACTAAGATAATTTAGATGAATGTATCAAATTCTAATCCAAACTCTTGAATAAAAATAGTAGGTCAGTCACATGTCCAAAAAAATTTAAAATTTCAGCTAAATCCCAAACTAATTCAAGACCTTCATTTAAATTTAAGAAAACATATATTAAAATATAAATTTATAATTTTAAAAGAAGGAACTCATAAAAAAGAAAATATCTAGAAAGAAGGTGAAAAAAGACTACAGTCAATGAAGATCAGCATCATGACCAGTGCTAGTAACCTTTTCCAAAGAAGCCAGCAAAATATGTTCTCAAAATATCCTTAAAGTGAAAGAAGAAAAGCAAATGAAGCCAACATAGAACTGCACACTTGCATTTTGTATCTCAAATGTGTCCTAAATAAATACATTTGTTGATTACAGTTTGAAGTACAGAAAATACTACTAGAGATTATGGTTTCTATTTACTGACTTAGAGGTAAAAGTGTATATCAAGTATCATGGTGCCCCAAGTGTCTTTCAAACTGTGAAGAACTTACAGAGCTGTGTTATATGGTATCTCTATTTTTCATTTTTGGAGAAAATACAACTGGTTGAAATAGAGATAAAAAGCATGTAGTGCTAAAGATATTAGTTGTTCACCTAAGAAAACAGAAAACAATAGCCTAGAGAAATTTTGGAAGGAATTATTACTGAGCGATATTTGAATATGTAATTTTCAAATTATATTCATTCTTGAATATATCAATAATATAGAAAGAATATATTGTGTTTGTTTGAAACTATTTTAAAAAAATTATATAATTGTTCATACTACCACAAAATAAAGGGAGATAAAAAAGTTGAAATAGTACACTTTATTTTGTATTTTAAAAAGTGATCTTAATAAAAAAATAAGCATGGAATTGGCCACAAGCTAGTGTGTATTACTATAAATCAATAAACAACTTTAAAAACAACTGTTATTATAAGATATTTTTAAAAATAAAATAATCTCTTCAGAAAAGAGCCAATAAAAATAAGCTTGACAAATTTAATAAATCATTAACTACAATCACATAAAATGTAAATAAGCAAATACTTTGTCTATTGTATAGAAAATCGATTTCTAGAATTAATTTGGAACAAAATAATTATTCTTTATAACTGGAATGATAATGCTTATGATTATGGTAAAAAATTCAGAACATGCAAAACTTACTGAAAGAGATGTGGATTTGATATTTTACAGTAGGCAAATACAACTTAATGATCAGTTAGACCTTAATGAAGAAGATGTCTCAGACCATAAGTTTATGCATTTTTTGTTTTCTCATTTAACATAAGCATATCTTTTATTAAAGCATGAATAAAGCAGTGGTTCATAACTGTAATTCAGTACTTGTGGAAGCAAGTGAGTCATGAGGCTGATACCACCTTGGGCTAAATAGAAAGTAAGATAGACTTAAAATACCACACACTTATTAGATGTTTATTTAAATTACCCTGGGGTAGGGAGAATTTTCCCAGTAATTTCGCCAAAGACAAGAATATACAAATAAAATGATCCAAGTAATAAAATACATTAAATTAGTTAATGCTAACTTTTAATTTTCTGTCAAGAAAATCAAAGGAGAAATACATGCACCAATGCCTGTGAATGTGCTTACAGGCGAAAATTTCACAGATGCTTTAATAATGAATATATAATAAATATTGGACATAAATAGTTGATGACAAAAAGCTAATCAGTATAGAATGAAAATACTAATCCACATAATAATAGCAAAAATATGTAAAACATAATGGTATAAGGTAATTCAATTATTAAATTGGCAGAATAATAATCAATTCTGGTCATCAACTAATGCAAAAAATGTTCAAGAATCATATAAATGATTCTTTTACACCTTTAACAAGTATAATCTTTAAAAAAAATTGGAGTTAATTATCAATTACACCTTCCAGAACTCAATCTACTGTAGAAATACTCACATTACAGTCAAGAAAGATGTGTGTGTGTGTGTGTGTGTGTGTGTGTGTGTGTGTGTGTGTGTGTGTGTATACTGGTGCTCTGTGTGTGTATGCATGCATAATCTCTCTCTATATGTTTATATCTGAAACTTACCGAATCCAATTATATTGCACTTGGGTGTAGAGCTGACCATGGGACACGTCCCTTCATTTTAAATGGTGTAGCATTTGTACATAGACTAGGTGCCATTTCAAATTTAATTAAACTAATTTGTGGATTACTTATACCTAACATGATATAAATGTCATGGAAGTAATTGTTAAACTAAATTATTCAGATAATAATGTGTTTTTCTAAGTGGTTCTGACTGATGGTTGGTTGAATTTATGAATATTAGCACACAGAATGAAAGGCTGACTATATTTCTAATATTGCTGCTATTAATTTAGTTTAGTCTAATTGGGTGCTGGGGCTTTGCACAGTGTAGCTTAAAAGTCACAGTTCTCTTAACTCAACTATCAGAATATTGATACGATAGAAATATTGCCACTGAGACATTTTCAACAGAAAACGAAGACTGACAAAAGAGCTCAGTGGGTATGAGTACTTGTTTTCAATGCTGTCAAACTTGAGAACTTGAGTTCAGTGCTGGGGATTCACAAGAGGGAAGGAGAAGATCATCTCCAAGTATGTGCCATAGAAACACACACACACACACACACACACACACACAGAGAGAGAGAGAGAGAGAGAGAGAGAGAGAGAGAGAGAGAGAGAGAGAGAATGAGAAAAAATTAAAAGTAATATAAATTTTAAGTGACCTAAAAAATAATCTTTAAATGTAAATTCATGTTTGTATTGCTTATTTAATTGACATTTCTAATTATCCAAAAACAATTACAAAAATTCAATAGTAATATTTCAGATTGTAAAAGAATTCTGAAATTTTTATCTAAGTCACAGTCAATATTATAAGCTACTGTTCATATTTCCAATCCTTAGTTGCTAGACCATAGACAATGTGTCAATTTTAAAAACAATATGGTCATATACAGTTGCTTTGTGACTTTAATGGGATTTAAGCAACAGACTAAGATGAATATCAGTAGGCTTTCTGAGCCACCATATGTGGCTGGCCTCAAAATCACAGAGATCTGCCTGGCTCTGCCTCCTGAGTGCTGTGATTAAAGGCGTGTGCCATCACTGCCCAGCTTTTGGACACACACATTTTAAGGTAATTCCATATAATAATTCTTGTACTTAGAGGCATGGAGAGAAATTCAAAATGTGAATGTAAAAATACAAACTGCAATATAGCATTGAATTTACGAAGTAATGTAGAAAGTATTTTTTGAACATAATGATTAGAGATAAAAGAAAGCTTGAATGTAAATATAATAGCATTAAAATGAACTATAAATTCTAAGTAACATTAACAGTAATTATATTTAAATTGTTTAAAATAAAAGAGAAAATTAAGTAAGAAAATGTTATATTTATATAATATTTATTAAATAAATGTCTATGTAGAAGTTGACAATGAGATGTAATGTAGTAGAACTGTATAACAGAATGTTGTGTTATATTATAGACTAGATATATAGCTATATAATTAAGAAATCATAGAGGAATGAGAGGCAATCTCTTTTTTCTCTTTACTATTTTTAAAACATTAATTAATGAATTTATTGTTGAGAATTTTATTCAGAAGGCAAGAAAGGAGTTGGAATCTAATTCAGACTGATTGTGTAGCGACTTTACTTTTTCAATTGGAGGCCACCGCCTAAAATAATTGTGAACAGATGATTATAAAATAAGCGAAAATCAAAAGGAGTTAACAAACTAATAAAAAACAAACAAACAGAAAAATGCTTGACAGGAATAAAGAATAGAAAAGAAAGATTTCTTTTTTTTCTTTTTCTTTTTCTTTTTTTTGCCTGAATCTTGTTTGAAAGGAATCAGAACCTGCCAATTATATTCAGGAATTATCTCTCTTATACTGAGGAATGAAAGCATAGAGAATTCTTTCGGTAATTTGCTGCCTTTCCACACTTTACTTGATTAATAAAGTGATCTATTCTTATCCAAAGAATTTTGCGATATGTAATCTTATATCAAAATATATATATTTTTCAGTTTCAAAAATGCAAGACAACATGTTTTCTCAAATGGTTAGGAAAATCATATGGTGAAACATTGAAGTGGCTTGAGTAAGAAATGTCCCAACGGCCTTGGATATTTCTTTTTTTTTAACATTAAAAATAATGGAACTTTATTCAGTCATAAAGAAAAGGACAGACATGGCATTTACAGGAAAGTTTACAGAAGCAGAGATCTGTCTGTGGTAAGTGGAATAAGCCAGATTCAGGCAAACAGCTATTGTATGTTTTCTTTCATATGAAGAATCTAGAAATAAAAGAGTGTGTGTGTGTATGAGCTCGTGTGTGCAGGAGGTAAAACGGGCATTGTGAGAGGCAAGGAAGAGATCATCTGGGAAGGGGGGAAGGAAAGGGTGGTAGGATGCATGTGACATGACAGAAACAGGAGCGATTTATTTGCATAAAGGAAGCAGTAAGAGCGGGATGATAGAACAGAATGGTTCTAGTTTCATCCCTGTTGCTCCAATAAAACACTCTGACTGTAACAGGTAGGGGAGGAAAGAGCTCCAGTCTCCATTGGTTACAGTCCATCACTGAGGGAAGCCAGGCCAAGAACTCAAGCAAGACCTTGAGTAGAACCTATGGAGGAATGCTGCTTGCTGGCTTGCTCACCTGGGCTCATGCTTAGCTAGCTTGCTTGCTTTCTTATATTTAATTTTGAAAAATAAATATTTTTATCTTCATGATATATGATCATGGAAGCTATAATTATTACCCTGTGTTTTTAAATTTATTTACTCTGAGAATTTCATACACAAATACAATTTATTTTGATTATACCCACCCCTACTTCATGTCCTCCAATTTCCAAAACCTCTCACACACAACTTCATATTCTCTTCTTTGTTTATATACAACTTACTGATACCAATTAAAGCTGTCGCAATGCATATAGGTATAAAAGCAATGTCTTTCTTCTGTCTAATTGCATTGGTTAGTACTTGGAAACAAAGTTATACATTAATGGTGATAATGGACATCATAAAAGTGTTTCTAGAGTTCTCTCCTGTAAATATGTCAGTGGATTGGGGAATTATTACATGCTCCTCATTAGGTTAAGAAAATACTCACCAATTAATATTGCATTTGCATCTTCCTATTTCAATCAAGTATAAACTTTAAATTTTGTTAAATGCCTTTTACATACCTTAAAAGACTCACTTGTTCTTCTTAAATATAATATTAGCAGATTTCCTTTTATTGAACAATTTAGGATCAGGATTTTTTTATTTGTTTGTTTTTTGTTTTTTGAGACAGGGCTTCTCTGTGTAGCTTTGCTCATTTGCTGGAACTCACTCTGTAGTCCAGGCTGGCCTCGAACTCACAGATATTGGCCTTCCTTTGCCTCCCAAGTTCTGGGATTAAAGGTGTGTGCCACCACTGCCAGCTTTCATTTTCTTTTAATATGTACTAAACTCTGTAGATCAACATTTCACTTAGGATATTGGAAGTTATTTGCAAGAATATGAACATGAATGTCCTAAAATTGTCTCTTTTTCATTAGTTTTTTTACAAGTTTTTTTTTATTTTTTATTAAGAGATTTTCTATTCGTTTTACATATCAACCATGGATTCCTCTGTCCTCCCTCCTCCAACTCCCCAAACTTCTCCCCCAACTCACCCCCATTCCCACCTCCTCCAAGGCAAGGTCTCCCCTGGGTAGTCAGCAGAGCCCAGTACATTCAGTTGAGGCAGGTCTAATCCCCTCCTCCCTGCAACAAGGCTGAGCAAAGTGTCTCACCATAGGCACTAGGATGTGAAAAGCTGGCTCATGCACTAAGGACAGGTCCAGTTCTCACTGCCTGGAGGCCTCCTAAACAGTTCAAGTTAATCAACTGTCTTGCTTATCCAGAGGGCCTAGTTCAGTTCCATGGGGGCTCCTCAGCTATTGGTCCACAGTTCATGTGTTTCTGCTAGTTTGGCTAGTTGTCTCTGTACTTTATCCAATCATGGTCTCTATATCTCTCACTCACACAATCCCTCTTCTCTCTTGTCGATTGGACTCCTGGAGCTCTGCCTCGGGCTTGGCCATGGATCTCTGCATCTGCTTCCATCAGTCACTGGATGAAGGTTCTATCATGACAGTTAGGGTGTTGGGCCAGCCAATAACCAGAGTAGGTCAGCTCAGGCACTCTCTTGCCCATTGCCAGTAGTCTATATTGGAGTCATCTTTGTGGATTTCTGGGGACCTCTATAGCACTCTGCTTCTTTCTGTTCCCATGGGGTCTTCATTTAACATGGTATCTCTTTCCTTGTTCTCCCACTCTGTTCCTGTTCCAGCAAGGAGCTCCTGCTCCCCTAAGCTCTCTTTCCCCTGGCCCTTGCCCTTCATTACCCCCCTTCATCCCCCATTTGCTCATGTAGATCTCATCCATTTCTCTGTCACTGCTGGGTGATCCCTGTGTCTTTCCTAGGGTCCTCTTTACTAGCGAACCTCCCTGGAGCTGTGAGTTGCTATACCACTCTTGGGCATATACCCAAGGAATGCTCAATAATACCACAAGGGCACATGCTCAACTATGTTTATAGCAGCATTATTTGTAATAGCCAGAACCTGGAAACAACCTAGATGCCCTTCAACTGAAGAATGGATTTGCCGGGTGGTGGTGGGGGCGCTCGCCTTTAATTCCAGCACTCGGGAGGCAGAGCCAGGTGGATCTCTGTGAGTTCGAGGCCAGCCTGGACTACCAAGTGAGTCCCAGGAAAAGCACAAAGCTACACATAGAAACCCTTTCTCGAAAAACCAAAAAAAAAAAAAAAGAATGGATTTAAAAAATGAGGTACATATATACAATGGAGTACTACTCAGCAGGAAAAAAGCAATGAAATCATGAGGTTTGCAGGCAAATGGATAGAACTAGAAAATATCATCCTGAGTGAGGTAACCCAGACTCAGAAAGACAAACATGGTATGTACTCACTCATAAGTGGATACTAGATATAAAGCAAAGGATAACCAGAGTGCAACTCAGTTTTTTAAAGTTAGCATTCGAGCTGGGCGGTGGTGGCGCACGCCTTTAATCCCAGCACTCGGGAGGCAGAGCCAGGCGGATCTCTATGAGTTCGAGGCCAGTCTGGGCTACCAAGTGAGCTCCAGGAAAGGCGCAAAGCTACGCAGAGAAACCCTGTCTCGAAAAAACCAAAAAAAAAAAAAATAAATAAATAAAAAAAATAAAGTTAGCATTCAATGTAGTGAATTTCTTTATGGTATCTTCACATGTGTGTCATTATGTGTCATTTTTACCTTTAATTGTCAACTTGATACAGCTTACAGTCATCTGAGAGGAAAGCCTAGTTGAGGAATTGCCTAGATCAGATTTGCATGTAAATATGTCTGGCAGTCGGGATGGTGGGGGTGGGGGATAGGGGAGCAGTGTCCATTGACATAGGAGGACCCAGTACAGCATTAGTTAAGACCATGCATAGAGAGGTAATCATCAGCATTGAAAAGCTTTGGTCACAAAGGAAAAATAAGCTTTCTCCTTTGGAGTTTCACTGCATAATTAATATTAATACCACATTTTGTCGCACACTTCATTCCCAGAGGTACTTAGATAGCACAAAATGAACTCAATGGTATTTTTGTAGACTTTCTGGCTCATTTTGTTTTGTCTGGCCTTTTTTGTCTTATTGATCTTTTGTTTGTTTATTTTTATTTTCATTTTTTGTTGGGGGGAAGGGGTAATTCTTATTTTGTTGTTTTTTGTTTGTTTGTTTGTTTTAAAGAGAAAGAAAGAAAAATATAAATTGGGGTGGGTAGGGAGGTTGGAGACCTGGGATAAATTCCGGGAGGGGAAGGTCTCAGATATTTTAGCAATTGGCATTCTTTTATAATATAATGAAACCACTAGGAGAGGTTCCTTGCTGGAGGAAGTATGTCACTGGGGGTGGGCTCTGAGAGTTTATATTCTTGCTCTCTTCCAGGTCACCCTTTCTGTTTTGTGCTTGCAGTTGAAGAAGTAATCTCTCAGCTTCCTGCCTCAGGCGTCTGATGCCATGCCTTCTGGTCATTATGTATTCTAACGTATGAAACCATAAATCAAAATACACTTTCTTCCTTCTATTGCTTTTAGTCACAGTGTTTTATCAAAGCAACAACTAATACAAAAGTTGACATGTTTTAGTGTGATAAATCAGACCATACTTTTTTAGTTGGAAACTTTTGAACCTTGGACTAGAAAAGCCATTGACTTCTAAAGTTGAACTTAGAGGGTAATGGTAATAGGGCCCCGAGCCTAGCACACTGAGAAGAGCATGGAATATGAAGGCTAAACTCACAAAGTTTTAGAGGAAAACAAGGTCTCTATTTGTACCTAGTTTTTTATACTATGATATGTTGGCAACAACAATAAATCTGTCTTTTGTTCCTGTTCTAAGAACTGCTCTGAGGCTGAACTGGGAAGTAATTTCATTACTGGAGGAAATTTCACTATAATAATATTTTCTGTAATTGTTACTAATGATTTCCTTGCAGGTCTACACTGTAATAGAGCATATGGGAACACCTCAGTATTTTGGTCATGTCAGAGCCATGAAACATCTACAAAAAGAACTACATACAGAAAGTAGAACAAGCCCAAGACAGGGGTTACTGATGCAGAAAGCAACCTGGAGGAGCAGAGCTACTTAAGCCCTTTGAAACTAAAATCTCAGACACTATATATGATACTGCAGTATCTGATATTGACTCTGCTAGGTTTTGGTCTTACTTTGGTGTGATATTTCCTCACAATTCCCCCCTTTGGAATTTCAGCATATATGTGTGTGTATATGTGTGTGTGTGTGTGTGTGTGTGTGTGTGTGTGTGTGTGTGTAGTGTGGTTTTTTTGTATATGTGTATATATATATATATATATATATATATATATATATATATGCATACATATATATGTGTGTTTGTGTTTTCGAATGTATATATGGATACACATATATAATATTATATGTTAAAAGATTGTAATTTGCCCTTTGATTTAAAGGAAATCACAGTTAAGAAACTGCCTTCCTTCTCTGAAGAGACACTGAACTTTTAAAAATGTTGAGACTGAAAGACTATTGAGACTTTTGCAGCTTATCTAAATGCTTTTTGCATCATGATATAGGCATAAGGTTTTGGGCTCAAGGAATGGAGTATGGTGATTTGAATAAGTAATGTCCCATGTAGGCTCAGGCAATTCTACACTTGTTTCCCAGTTGGTGGCACTGTTTTGGGGATACTATAGAATTACCAGGAAGTAATTCTTTGTTGGAGTAAGAACATCACTATGGTGGGCTTAAAAACTATATCCTGGGCCCAGTTCCAGTTAACTCTTTATCTTATAATTGCCACTGAGATGTGTTCTCACAGCTTTCAGTTCTATCTACATACTCTCATGAATCTCCTGTCATTTATGAACTCTAACCATCTAGAACATGAATTCTAAACCCGGGATCATGACCACTTTTGCGATGAAATGACCCTTCCAGGGGATATATATCAGATACCCTGTATATCAGGTATTTACATTATAATTCCTAACTGTAACAAAATTACAGTTATGAAGTAGCAACAAAAAAACCTTTATATTTGGGGTCACCACATCATGAGGAAATTCCTAAGGCATCAGAGCATTAGGAAGGTTGAGAACCACTGAACTAGAAATGTAATTCAAACTAAAGTTTCTTCCTTAAGTTGCTTTTTCTCCTGGTTTTGTATCACACCACAGAAAAAATAACAAATACAGATATTATAATATGCAGTAGCCTAAAGTAGCTTTAAAATATAATGGACTCATGCTATTAATAATCAAAAGCAAATAAATTTGAAATGTAGTAGTTTGATATACACAGTTTTCCATAAGGAGCAATCACTTTTCATTTACTGACACTATGGTTTCTTTAAGAGAAAACACAGTTAACAATAGGGCCTGCTGTTAAAAAAATAGAAAGAAAAAGAAGAAAAACAGAAAGGAAAGAGAGAATAAAAAGAAAGAAAAGAAGAAAGGATTTAAATGGATGTTTTCCTGTCCTGACTGCTCGCCTCAAAATAACTGACATAGAGGTTTAATATTACTTATAAATGCCCAGCAGATAGCTCAGGCATGTTGTAGCTAACTCTTAAACTAACCCATATTTCTATGCTTTACCACATGACTCATGGATTGTTATCTTATTTTTATATGTCCTGCTTGTTTGGCGGCTGGCTGGGGTTTGCCTTGACTCCACACTCCTTCCCATCATTCTCAGTTTGGCTTTCCTGCCTAAATTCTTGCCCAGCTACTGGCCTATCAGCTTTTTAATAACCAATGAGAGTAATACAAAGGCATAGTGCAGAAAAGGTTTGTTCCACAGCAAAGGGAAGAAATTAAGGAAGAAGAAATGAAGGAAGGATAGAAAGAGAAAGGAAGAAAGAAGGAAGGAAGGAAGGAAAGAGAAAGAAAGAAAAAAGAAAGAAGGAAAGAAAGAAAGAAAAGAAAGACAGACAGAAAGAAAGAAAGAAAGAAAGAGAGAGAGAGAGAGAGAGAAAGAAAGAAAGAAAGAAAGAAAGAAAGAAAGAAAGAAAGAAAGAAAGAAAGAAAGAAAAGAAAGAAAGAAGAGAGAGAGAAAGAAAGAATAGGATTTGGGGCTAGGGATGTAACTAACTTGGTACGATGCTTATCTAAAATATACAGTGACCTCAGTTGATCATCAGTAATGAATAGTGTAGAAAAAGCAACTGATGGTATGTGAACCAAGCTAGGAGATTAAAAAAAAGTAGGTCACTCTCAGCTTCATTGACCCTTTAATTCCAGCATGTAAAACATGAGTCTTTGCCTGAAAAATGACAAGGAAACAGATCTTTACTCTGTGGATAATATAACACATTTTTAAAATGTTAACTCTTATCTCCTTCTAATTAAGAATCTGAAATGGCCACATTGAGCCCTCAAGACACTATTTTTTTTTATATAACATTTCAGGTTCAAGGACATAAAACAGGAAAACTGTTCAAACAATAACACAAATACCTTGACTGGGAAATGGTTTTGAGAATGTTGCCTGCCTTTAATAGATTTGATAGATTATCCATTCGGTGTTTTAGAACTTTGTTCATCTATAATTGACCAAGAAAGTGATGAGCTACAGATGGTGAAAGTTCTTCTAATGGCACAGAGACAGACTGCAACAGTGTCTTTCCTTTTGCACATATAAGCAGTTAAGTTTCACAAGTAAAGCGTAAAAATAACTTCTGTGCAGAGATAACACAGTTCATCTGTCAAGATGCAGGGCAAAACTGAATCCAAAGAACCTTTTGGTAGAACAAACACAGAATTATAATGAGCAATGTTGCTACACCATAACAGATGTAGGACAATGACAGTCAGGCTGACACAGAAAACAAAAATGTCTCAGAGAGGAAGCCACAGGGTGTCATTCAGCTCCCATTACTAAAATGCATCTAAAATCAAGTTTGTGATACTTCAGAATTGATTCTCTGTTTGCCCACGTGTCTCTCTGTATGTTTATTGTGGTAAAAGCACATGGTATAAAATTAATCATCTAAACTATTTTGAGTGAAAAGTTACTAGTTTTCAATATAATTATGTACTTCTTTCAAAGATCCTCAGAAATTCTTCACCTGGGATATGAATCTCAATATTTCATAAGCAAAAGTTCCCTCTTTTTGTTTCCCCTTTGTCTACTGTAACATTGTTGTGTGTCACTATTTCATTATTTGTTTAACTTTAGATAGAACAAAAACATTCTGAAAAGAAAAATTTTGTCTTTCTAATAAAATGGAGTAATCTAATATTAATGGTAAATTTATATGAAAATATAACATGCAATATATAAAACACATTTGAAAATTGCTTCAAAGCCATTGAATAGAGATGCAATAGTTTGGTGATTCTATGATATTATTTGATACATTTTCATAAACGCATTTTGTAACAAAATGGGGGATTTGCTAATGGAAATAACAGAGTACTTATTAACACTTACAATCTGTGTACTTGGTATTGTGTCTAAGAATTCAACAATTACTTTTGTTTTACTAAGATATGAAGAATATATTGTAAGCACTCAATGTTTATGTGTCTGTGTGTGTTTACACATGTGTGTGTGTATCTTTGAAGTGGTTACAAGAAATTGTTAGATCTCCTGAATCTGGAATTATGATCATTTTAAACACCCAAAATAAATGCTGATTGGTGAACCTGGGTCCTCATTGAGAGCAGAACATATTCTTAATCACTGAGCCCTTTCTCTAGTACCAACTGTTATGACATAAAAAATGAAACATAAAAATGAATATGAATTATGATCCTTATAAAAAATAATATGTAAAAAGAAAATTAATAAATAATGAACATCTTGAAGTTAAATTTATTTCTAGTTTGTGAAAATGAAGAATAAATATTTTCCCACTACATTATTATCAGGTTTCAAATTTCTATGAAAATTATTTTAAATAGTGTATATGTTTTCAAAATGTGTTATGAAATATACTCTGTATTCATTCTCCCTCAGAGAAGCTATTTTATAATTTACATTAAATATTTTATACTTTCCTAATCAAAGTAATTTGATTTTATACGATTTGCATGAAACATCTGTCACCGTGCACAAAACTTAAGTCCAAGTGGATCAAAGACCTCAACATAAATCCAGTTACTCTGAAACTGATAGAAGAGAAAGCAAGACGTAGTCTTGAATGCATTGGCACAGGAGATCACTTCCTAAATATAACACCAGTAGCACAGACACTGAGAGAAACAATCAATCAATGGGACCTCTTGAAACTGAGAAGCTTTTGTAGAGCAAAGGATACAGTCAACAAGGCAAAGCAACAGCCTACAGAATGGGAAAGGATCTTCACCAACCCCACATCTGACAGAGAGCCGATATCCAGAATATATAAAGAACTCAAGAAATGAGACATCAAAATGCCCAACAGTCCAATTAAGAAATGGGCTATTGAACTAAACAGAATTCTAAACAGAGATTCCTGAATGGCTGAAAGACATTTAAGGAATTGATCAACATCCCTGATTATCAGGGAAATGCAAATTAAAATGACTCTGAGATACCACCTTACACCTGTCAGAATGGCTAAGATCAAAAACACTGAAGACACTTTATGCTGGAGAGGATGTGGAGCTAGGGGAACCCTCCTCCACTGTTGGTGGGAATGCAAGCTTGTACAGCCACTTTGGAAATCAATGTGGCACTTTCTTAGAAAATTGGAAATCAATCTCTCCCAAGACCCACTCTTGGACATATTCCCAAGGAATGCTCAATAATACCACAAGAGCATTTGCTCATCTATGTTCATAGCAGCATTATTTGTAATAGCCAGAACCTGGAAACAACCTAGATGCCCTTCAACTGAAGAATGGATAAATAAAATGTGGTACATATACACAATGGAGTACTACTCAGCAGAGAAAAACAATGACATCATGAGGTTTGCAGGCAAATGGATGGATCTAGAAAAAAAAAATCATCCTGAGTGAGGTAACCCAGACTCAGAAAGACAAACATGATATGTACTCACTCATAGGTGGATACTAGATGTAAAACAAAGGATGACTAGACTGCTCCTCACAACTCCAGGGAGGCTAACTAGAAAAGAGGACCCTAAGAAAGACACAGGGATCACCCAACAACAGAGAAATGAATGAGATCTACATGAGTAAACTGGATGTGATGGGGGGTAATGGTCGAGGAAAAGGGTCAAGGGAAAGAGAGCTTAGGGGAGCAGGAGATCCCTAAGAGAGGGAGAACAAGGAAAAAGAGCCCATGATAAATGAAGATCCCATGGGAATAGGAGGAAGCAAAGTGTTAGAGCAGTCCCCAGAAATACACAAAGATACCTCCACAGTAGACTACTGGCAATGGTCTAGAGAAAACCCAAACTGACCTACTCTGGTGATAGGATGGTCAAACACCCTAATTATCATGCTAATAATCTCATCCAATGACTGATGGAAGCAGATGCAGAAATCCATGGCCAGGCCCCAAGTGGAGCTCCAGGAGTCCACTTGGTGAGAAAGAGGAGGGATTGTATAAGCAAGAATTGTTGAAACCATGATTGGAAAAAGCACAGGGATAAATAGCCAAACTAGTGGAAACACATGAACTATGAACCAATAGCTAAGGAGCCCCCAACTGGATCAGGCCCTCTGGATAAATGAGACAGTTGATTAGCTTGAACTGTTTGGGATGCCCCCAAGCAGTGGGACCGGACCTGGCCTTAGTGCATGAGCTGGCTGTTTGGAGCCTGGGGCCTATGCAGGGACACTTTGCTCAGCCTGGGTGAAGGGAGGAGGGGACTGGACCTGCCTTGACTGAATCTACCAGGCTGAGCTGAATCCCCAGGTGAGTCCTTGCCCTGGAGGAGATGAGATTGGGGGGTGGGTAGCGGGGAGGAGAGGGAGGCAGGAAGATGGAGGACAGGGGTAAAATTAAATTAAATTATAAAATATAAATAAAAAAGAAAGAAAAAAGAAACCTATATTATATGAAAAAATATATAGAAATTTTAAATATAGCCACATATTTCAAAATATAAAGGGGATCTGAAGAAAACTTTATCACATTAAATTGAATATATTTATTCAATTTTAATTTACACTACTTTATTAAATATTAAAAACAACCACATGTTTACTTTTATTTTCTATTAAAACAGGGATTTATTAATCTTTCTATTATTCAAATGAGACAGTTGGACAAAATTACTTAGAACTCATGTTGCTCAGAGTTCAGTGGGTTAAGTCCTCTAGCACAGGGATGAAGCCCTGCCACTGAATTTCAAAAACCCATGTAAAGCTCGGTGTAGCAGCAATCATTTTTAATGCCAGCCCTCCTACAATGAAATGGCAGGCAAAACAGAAGAATGCTCAGAAGCCCAAGGCTCAAGTAGCCTGGTGTACTCAGTGGAGATAAAACAAGTAACCTGTCTCAAATGGTAATAGATGGGTACCAAGCTAGAGGTTGTCATCCAACTTCCACATCAACTAGATGTCACATGATTTCTCACACACATCAAACACACACACACACACACACACACACACACACACACACACACACACACACACACTAATACACATACTATTTCATTCTCTTTCAGCACACTATAAAATATAGGCCACATTGACTTAGAAGAATGTGTCTTTTGGCTATTTCTTGACATTTTGTTGTTCATGTGACCTCTTTTTTTTAAAACTAGAGTTTCCTTAAAACTGAAGCATAAATTCTAAAGCATGGTAACCTGAGTCATTTCAAAGCGAATTCTTAAAAGAGTAGAGAGTGGTGATACTTTTAACCAAAGCCCTTTGCCCTCTGAATTTTTAATTCACATACTCACTTAATAAACCTATGTTAATGCCTTATTATGTGTTGTGGAGTCTGCAGATGTAAAAACACCCATAGGAAATGAACCTGAAGACTTGGTTTCTTAAGTGCATTTCTGTAATTAGCTGAGCTTGTCCAGACAAATTCACAAATATAATGTACAGACATACACTGAGATCACCCACAGAGGGTACAGATCCATTTATAATTTATATATTCAAATATAAAGTCACTGTTAGCAAGTATACATCATGCACTTAAATATATCCCATGAGTGAGAAGTTTCCCAGCCATCATAGGGCCCAGGCACCATCAGCATCTGCAATTTCTGGGCCCATTACCAATTTACTTAGTGAGTAGTTTCAGGAGATATATTGCCTGGCCAACTCAGAAAATGCTCAGACCACAGCACTTAGTACCCACAGTCAGGAAAGGCAATTGAGACAAAATCCTTCAGGCTCTCAAACCTATTTTCATCAGCCAATGCTGAACGTTAAGCCCTAACTCCTCTAATGCACTCATATACTTTATCCTACCATCACCCACTATTGGAAAGTGCTTCCTTATGTCAGACTTCTTATTCTCCTCTAAACTCAAATCCACGAGATTTGTCATCTAGAATCTTCATCCAATAATTAGTTAAGTTTCTTGTATTCCCAAGAACGTCTCTAAATTTTCCCATTGACTTTTGGTCTTCTGAAATCGACTCACTGTAGACATGGTACTTTTTATGAGATTATTCCCTTCTTTGTATTTTTTTAAGAAATCCAATTGCATTGAATCTAAGCAATTGTGTCAGTTTGGTCCTAATCCTCTATTATTTTGTTTACTACTTCAACATCATTCCAGTTTCTTATCACCAACATATTTTAGGAATCGAACAACTGACTCTGCCTCTCTCTGTACTCCATACATCAATTTCCCTGGGACTTTCCAAATTGCCTTCTGATCAGTTCTCAAATTTCTGGAGCTATAGCTCTTATTCCTGTTTTCTGAAAAGGTCTGGTGTCAGAGCAATCTTGAAGGTACTGATCATGCTTTCATTTCTAGAATTATCTACACCACCAATGTTCTTCAGTAAGGTAATAATTTCTTCAAACTTACTTTGATAACTAATCAAAATAATTAAATAAATTTATCACTATGAATCAAACTTTCATAAGTAAGACAAATAGGCCTTCATTGATAGTCATCAGTTACTCCTGAAATTAAGAAGTCCAGCACAAAACGCAGAGTAGTAAGATAAAAGCAAAGAAGTAGAACCAATGAGATTAATTTTTCTTTTTTTTTTCTTTCAGGTTTTTTTTTTTGCATTTTATGTTTTTTTGAGACAGAGTTTGTCTGTATAATAATCTTGGCTGTCCTGGAACTTGCTGTGTAGATCAGGTTACACTCGAACCCACAGTGCTCACCCTTCCTCTCCCTCCCGGGTTGCTGGGATTAAAGGTGAGCACCACCATGCCTGGCTTCAGTGAGGTGAACTTTGAAGTACACTGCTACAGATCATGAATTTATGAGTTTAATAATACATAACTGTAGATGTATATAAATAATAATTGAATATGTTTGTCTAGTCGCCTTTAAGAATGAGTACACATAAAAAGAAAAGAATAGAAAATTCAAATATACCATAGATTGAAGGAGCAGTCAGTTATCAAACTGGACATTCCTTAAAGCCAGAAGAGGTTCTATGAGTTCTTCCATCTGTAATCTAGCAATATGTGCAGATGAAAAATGGAAGCAGGACACATAAACATCTGTATCAGTTGTAGATTGGCATTTGACTTATTTGAACAAGCTCTGAGTAGTTGGTAATCTATGATTAACTGAGGATCAGATGATATGTTTGAATGACAGATATTAGCAAAAACAGCATGCTCCTAAATTAGGCATTTAGTTAGATTTCCTATTAGTTATATTACTGTACATTAGATAAAGATGCAAATAACAAATTAATTTAATCATTCTCATATGTGACAATGTTTTCCTGAAGTGAGAGGAAGAAAGCAGTAAACATGCCAATTTTTGTCTCATGAATGTCATTTGGTAACTCAGTTATTGCACTTGCAATATAATTGGCTGGAAATAAATCTGGTTAGTTTTTTTTTTTAATTTATTTTACACACGAATCCCACACTCCCACCCTCTCCCCCAACCCTCCCCTCAACAAGAGGGTAAGACCTCCCATGGGCAGGCACATCCAGTAGAGGCAAGTCCAAGCCCTTCCCCCTGCTTCAAGGCTGCATTAGGTGTCCCATCATAGGTAGTGGGCTCCTAAAAGCCCCTTCATACACCAGGGATAGATTCTGATTCTACCGCCAGGGGCCCCCCCAAGCAGATCAAGCTACACAATTGTCTCCCATGCAGAGAACCTAGTTGAGTTCCATGTAGGCTCCACAGCCATTGATCCAACTTTCAAAAGTTCCCACTAGTTTGGTTTGATAGTCTCTCACTTGCTCATAGAATCCCTTCTCTCTCTCTCTCTCTCTCTCTCTCTCTCTCTCTCTCTCTCTCTCTCTCTCTCTGACTAGACTCTTGGAGCTCTACCTGATGTCAGGCTGTAGATCTCTGCATCTGCCTCCATCAGTCATTGGAGCAAAGCTCTGTGGTGACCGTTCTGATCTCTGGGGCAAGCCAATTCAGTTCAGGCACCCTCTCCACTATTTCTAGTAGTACAAGCTGGGGTCATTCAAAGCATGGTGAATTAATTGGAAATCTAGGTCTCACTCCTTTCTCATGAAATTTGGAATGGAGAGAAAAAAAAAAAAACTGGGCTACAACTCATATGAAGGAACAAGGAAGTTACATTGAAGATTGTAAATTTTATACTTATTTGTGTTTTAATTACAATGATGATTCATAAAAGACAAATGAATACATACTTTTATGGATAAGATGGGTAAGGAAATGATGTCCTCTGGGTTTTCCAATAGGACAGAATCTAGAGCACTAAAAATGATTTAAGCCCAGTGGTGGTGGCTCACGCCTTTAATCCCAGCACTCGGGAGGCAGAGGCAGGCAGATCTCTATAAGTTTGAGGCCAGCCTGGGCTACAGAGTGAGTTCCAGAAAAGGCACAAAGCTACACAGAGAAACCCTGTCTCGAAAAAAACAAAAAGAAAAAAAAGAAAGAAAATGATTTAATCTTCAATTAGAACTGGGATTCTGTAAATAGTTGCCACCAATGAGGATTGTGGAATTAACTGAGAATGATTCACCTGGCAAAATTGAAGAAGTTAAAATTAATCTAAGAGAAGTCAAGGAAGGAGAGTGGAGGACATGAAGAGACACCAAATAGTCCTTTTCGATGTTAGCCAAGCTGCTGGAACTCATGATAAAATAATGAAACTTGTACAAATGGAACTGTTAATATTTTCCTTCAGTAAAATATCTGTGAGGAGGTGAAAAGACTCTCTTTCTTGCACACCACAGAAATTCAGGCTAAATGTCCAGCTTTGCCACACTTCACATACACCGCTCACAAATATTCCAAACTCCTTTTTGTTGTACAGCTATGTAGAGGGAGTATAATAAAAGTCTTCTGTAGGTAACATGACTTTTGAAATGGACTCATATTTCACCACCTAAAATGTGGTAACATGGCTATACCTTGCAACAAAGGTGCCAGGGAGATACAGCTGCATTACATAAACAGTATAAAGAAGAGGGCAAGATTTTACACAGAGGCAGTCCATGCAACAGGAAGGATAAGAAGGAAAACTAAAGAAGCATTATACATGCATAGATATACCATGATTCCTTCAATCACTGCACTTTCTAATTGCTTCACATCAAGCTTTGTTCCCTTCAAGTGCTCTCATTTTTTTCTTGAGAACAACTAAGGGCTAAAGAATGTTGGAAACAATCAAAACAGAACAGTAAACCTTATGTAATACCTTTTGTCTCCTGGAGCTTTAATTCAGGTAGATAGCACATAATAAACCAAAATGAAACCGATCAAGTACGTTGTGAGGAAAACATATTGAAAGAAAAATAATATGATACAGAAGGAAGATTTTTGGCTTGAGGTGGCATTCAAGGAGAGTTGAAAAAAAATACATCAGTGATAGAAGGATAGGATGCCAGAGGGCTCCTGGATGAGGTTGACTAGGCACTACGTCTCTAAATACAAATGTAACTGCTTGGAAGAATGGTTTGAAAGCATAGTAGGCAGACTGAGGGGCACTGGACTTTACAGGTACATGGCAAAGAAGTACGCAAGGCTTTAAAGAGTGAATGAATATGGTTTAATCACAGCAGTGGGAGGCCTATACAAAAGGACTGTGAATTCAAGTGCAACCTGTGGGTACATACAAAGAATCTCCCCAGACCCCTGTTGCACACACACACACACACACACACACACACACACACACACACACACACAAATTGATGAGAAAGGGTGAATGAAAATGTTAAATTTTACTCCCAGTAAATAATCATTATACCGTATTACACTATATTAATATATAGTTTGAATGATATGACCCTCTTACTTTAAATAAACAACCCAGTTCAGAGTTTTACAAGGGGGGATGGCATTAGAGGCATTCTTCCATACTCACTATGAGGCATTGATTCTAAGAAATAAAAATGTATGTCTAAAAATATATTTGAACTTCGGTATTTATAGCATATTTATTCATAAGCACCCTGAACCAAGAACAACCCGAATGCCTATAAGGAAGTGAATTGATATACAAATTATATTTTATTCATACAATAAAATACTACTCAGCAATAAAAGAAGTTATGGGTTATTGATTTGCATAGCAGAAAGCCTGAATCTCAGAAGTACACTAAATGAAAGAAGTCAGGTTTAAAAAAGCACTCACTATATTTTCCAATTTATATAAAAACCTCAAAATATGAAGTTAGATTATTATAAGAAGAAAGCAGGCCAGAAATTGCCTAGATTTGCAGTGACTTGAGTGTTCACCGTAGGAAAGCAAGGTTTTGAGTTTGAAAATATCCTTTGCTTTGATTATGGTAGCTAGTAGATGGAAGTTAACTTTTGTCAAAATTCTTCAAATGTTGTACTTTATAAACCTACATTTATACTATAAAAACATTTATTTTATTAAAGCACGTGGTTTTTGCTGATTTCAATGATAATAATTATGAGAGTTTACAATGTTTTGAAAATCTTAATAATCCTTTATTAACGTCCTATTTAGATTAAAACATAGTAAGTTTTTAATATGAAGAACAATCTTTTGAACAATGTGATTTTTGTATCATTCCCCAGCCAAAATTTACTCACAAAATGGGTTTTTCTGACCTAAGTCTTTTGTACCTGATGCTCCCTCCAGGAAGAAGCTTTCTAAATCCCTTTCCACCCAGTTAAAAGCCTTACCCTTTTGCAGCTCTCACATCAGTCTCCACTTCTTCCAGGAAATAACTTCAACTTCTCTTGGTGTCAAATTTTCTAACAATATTTTTACACAACCTATGAATGAATTCCTTGACAAGTAAAACTTCCCTTTACCAGTTCATAAACTCAGGAACAGCTCATTTTGTTCAATTTTCTCATATAATCACAAACTAACACGATTTAGCAACTAGAAACTTTCACTTACTAAATCTACAACCATTGCCACATAGATCCTTACACAAAGCACAGCACTTGATATTTGGGGAATGATTTGCATTTATCGGCTCTCCTAACACATATTAGTGCAGAAGAATCTACACAGATTTTAAATATCTAAGCAAGATAAGACGTGGGTCAATCTATTGATGAATAGAGACTTAAGCAAAAAGAGGAGCTGAATAGAAGTGAGCAGATGGATAATTAGTTGAGAATGATAGCAGTTACATGCATTGATGAATTAAGGATATGAGAGAAGAGCATTAGGATATGATTTAATGTTATTATAGATTTCAGAGTGAAACATTACCACTTTAGAATCACTGAAGAAAAGCATTTTGAATTTATCATATTCTCAAAGACTTCCTCAGCAAGGCAATTGAGAGTTGTAAATATCTTAAAATAAAGCTACAACTGAACAGATGGCAGTTCAGAGAAAGTTTCAAGACCATGTCCAAAATCCAAAGCTCAACTGCAAAAGGAAGCAGATAACAGCCTTTCTGCTTTTACTAGCTAGCAGACAGAATGTGAAAATTAGAGGATGCCACTGTGATCTGGAAAGACATTCTAAATCTCCTACTGGCCCTAATCTTCTAGTTCTCTAGTGGTAATGGATGTCTGAAAAAAAAAATCCAGAAAAATAATTTTCTGTATCCATGGAAACCTTTTTATGATGATACTTGAGATAAATATGGTTGTCTGTATTTTGATGAAGGATGAACATTGCTACCTGTAAAAGCAATATTAAAAGTCCCCTAGGGAGAGATAAGCAAAATGAGTGATTTTATTTCATGTGGTAAGATTATAGACATAAGTCTCTTAGCTGAAAATAACCGTTTCTTAGAGGGGAAGGAAAAGTACACTCTGATACTTGGTAGTTGAGAACAATTACATAAACATTTGAAGGCCATTTTGTAGACCAGATTTACCTCCCTAAGGGAAGTTGCTTTTCACATACGGTTATATTTTTTATATCTTTTAGTGCTTCCTTGGTAGCTCTCAGCCTTCTTTACATGTATCATATCCTAAATATTGTATTTCTTAAATATCCGGTTGTGTCATTAGGTTAATGCAAAAAAAAAAATTAAAAGATAAACTGGAGATTTTGTTTTCACTAAACTTGGATTTTAAAAAGAGCATATTTTGAACATATATTCCTGTTAGAACACAATTAGGAAAAATCTAACTTCAAAAATAAGGTGACAGTAATGATCTGAGTGTTTAACGATTCATGTACTACGCAGTCTTGCTCTTCATGTTCTAAGAAGTCTCTAAGTTAGAAAATAAGAAACATTCTTCCTGGGAAAAGTAGCATAGCTCTGGAAGTCTTAAATACCCAAACATTTTATTCTGGCAAGCTATGTTTCTTTTTCTTTCTTTTATTTTTTATTTTTACAAAACAGACAGTAAGTTGGGTCATTGGTATGTGTTTAGCTCACATTCAACATGTGCAGGATTCAGGATTCAAACAGTGTCCAACTGATGTCACCAACAGCTTCCTGTAGCATCTGTGTGTAGGATTAAAAGAGCTGAGTGATTCTTAAGAGAGTAGAACTTTAGGGATGTCTACCAGTGAACTCAAACTTATTTCTACTAAATGACTAATTTAGTGGTTAAAAGTAACTTCTAGCTGGGCGGTGGTGGCACATGCCTTTAATCCCAGCACTCAGGAGGCAGGGCCAGGCAGATCTCTATGAGTTCGAGGCCAGCCTGGTCTACTGAGCGAGATCCAGGAAAGGCACAAAGCTACACAGAGAAACCCCGTCTCTAGGAACCCCCCCCCAAAAAAAAAGTAACTTCTAGCTACTGGGAAAATATAAAATAGAGAAAAATGGGATGATAAATACCAACAAATTATTAATATGACATTAATATGATTTCTATTCATTTCACCTTGACAGGATCTATCCTGTGCATGTAATAATAATTTTCATAGCATCATGATTATCCAACATTTACTGATTAGAATGTTTTCTGAACTTTTTCCTATATCTCCTACCTGTGTGTGCCTGTGCATGTACAGGTGGTGTGGTGGTGGTGGTGGTGGTGGTGGTGGTGTGTGTGCCTGCATGTTCATGCATTTATGTATTTGCATGTGTGTGAGTGCATGTGTGTGTAAGAAATAAATTATCATGATGCATTTTCAGTAAAGGTCACATTTAAAGACCATCAGAAGCAGACATAAACATGAGGCTTTAGGCCCACATCTTCCTTAGCTTTTGCTTCATGTTGAAACATACTCAGGTAATCCTCTGCTTAAAAGCAAGAGGCTGCTTAAAAGCAAGAGGAGGTCTGCTATGTGAATGGGCCCTTCGTGTGTGTGTGTGTGTGTGTGTGTGTGTGTGTGTGTGTGTGTGTGTTCAATAAGGCTTTGCATCCAGAACCAATAGATTGAGGGTTTGGGGGAGGGTACAATACTATATAGTGGGGAGATTGTAGCTCCCTATAGAACTCAGCCAGTGATGCATAAAAGGGGGCAGGATGATAAAACTACAAATATAAAAAGCCATTGGTTTCTTTCAAATCAGTGCAGAAACCATTTTTGCCTTTTGTAGTTTAGTCTTTGTGAAAGGATAGAGAGTGGGAAACAGCTTGTAGGAGGCAGTTTTCTGCTTCTTTGTGGCTATCAGGTTTCAAACTCAGGTCATCAAGATTGAAAACAAAGGTCCTTTGGGCCCATTAATATCTCTCTCTCTCTCTCTTTTTTCTCTTGTAAGGTATGGCGTATACAATGCTCTCATGAAAACAGCCAAATAGTGTATATTTAATGTGTTCTTGTATAATAGGAATTTGATTGCACTTCCTTTTTGCTCTGGCTGTCTATCTAATGACCTTTAACTCTTATTCAGCATGTTTTCTGTGATCACCGTCACTACCTGGTGAAGTACCAGTCTGTTTTAAATAAACCTGTCACCTGTAGAGGTGTGATCAATCTTCAAACCACTCTTGAACTTCACTTTAGCCTGTTTATTTTAAGAAGTTGCTAGTACCTGTGTTTTTATTAACAGTTCTAATTTTACAAGAAAAACTGAAATAATTTAGGAAATTATTCTTCCAGAAAATAAATGGTTCAAAATTTAAATTATTCTGCTTATCCTTCATCCAATTCTCTCCCCTTGAATGATCTAGGTTTCTGTAAGTGTTAGATACTCTTCACAAATGTGAAAGCAGACTTCATCCTGGTTATATCAAAGCCATGTAAGAAATAAAAAGGCATTAGCCTTATTAAAAATCATCTTTCAGTTGTAAATGTTAAAAAATAAACTGAGAATTCATATACTTGCTCAGCACAGAAACTGTAACATTATCATTTGCATAACAGTAAATCAAAATATTAAACCTAATATTAAATTCTCATTTTATCATAGTAACCAGTCTGATGTCACAGAAGAGTTATATTATTGTCATTTAAGGAAAAAAAATTTCTCTAATAAAAGCATGATGACTTCAGTGAAGTGTTTCTCTCTCAAAAACAAAAACAGATCTTTCATACACCCTGATTTATAATGGAAGAGGAGGCCATGATGAAAATAAGTGAACAATGAGAAATACAGCATGGGTCAAGTTGTTTTAAAAATTATTCAAATCATCTAAATACATCATGTTTTTCTGAACCAAAGCTTTTCACATAATTAAGTTATCATAAATGATTCATAGGTGGTGGTTTGAAGCACTATCACTATGTTATTGTCAACAGATTTGTACAATAATCTACTAACATTATATATAACATCAAAGGGAAATGTTTTCAATCATGGTTGGCCATAAATGTCAACTGGACACAGCCTAGCGAGGTTAGCATCATCTTAGTGGAAAGGCCTTGACTGAAGAATCAGTGGTAAACAGGCTTATCACATAGATCTGTGGACATGTTTGAGAGGAAATGCCTTGATTGCTAATTGATGTAGGAGGGATCAGACTACAGTGGGTATTCCAATTCCTTGGCCAGGTGGTCCTGGGCTATATAAAAGCTAGGCAGGTGTGAAAGAATGACTGAGCCAGTAAGCAGCTTTTCTCCTTGGTTTTTACTTGATGTCTTGGATTAGCTTCCCTCAATGATGGATTAAGATTTTTAAGTGCCAAACAAATAACTGTTGCTTCTCCTAATAGGTTTTTCATAAGAAGTGGTTTATCACAGCAACAGTAAAGCTAACTAGAACAGTTTCTTAAACTTAAAGAAATGGTCATGTTTTGGGTGCTAGCAACTGAACTTAGGGTTGATTTGTCCTCTACCCACAAGATGTGTCCTAATCTACTGATATTTTAATAAATAAGAAATGATATTGAAATGATCTGAGGTCACTAACTGCTTTCAGTGTGTGGTCCTTTGATAAAAAATATTTTCAGTGTGTATTTCTAGTTATCTTCAAAAAAACTCTTTCTTGCTTATTAAATATGACACTTTTGCTTTTTGGCAGAAAGATATTATCAATCGGCCCCCGACTTCCCTTCTGGACCAGAGGTGAGTATCCGGGTCCAATCCGGACCCCATCCCTGGGCACCAGCCACTCCGGGAAGACCTGCCCAACTTGGCCACAAGGTCTGGCCACCAGGCGGGTCTCCTTCTAGCCCCACCGGGAGGGATCCTCTTTTCCAAGCCCCCCGACAGCCCCTGCAATCTCCACGTCCTGCCCCCATGCCCATCTGCCCGAGACCCCAGCCACTTCCTGAGACTTAGAGACCGGCCCCCAGCTCCCATCCTGCCCCCGACTTCCCTTCTGGACCAGAGGTGAGTATCCCGGTCCAACCCGGACCCCATCCCTGGGTACCAGCCACTCCGGGAAGACCTGCCCAACTTGGCTCCAGGGTCTGGCCACCGGACTGGTCCCCTTCTAGCCCCACTGGGAGGGATCCCCTTTTCCAAGCCCCCCGGCAGCCCCTGCAATCTCCATGCCCTGCCCCCACGCCCATCTGCCCGAGACCCCAGCCACTTCCTGAGACGTAGAGACCGGCCCCCAGCTCCCATCCTGCCCCCGACTTCCCTTCTGGACCAGAGAGTTGGACAAGAGAACTCCCTTTTGGACAAGAGAGAGAGACTTCCTGAATCTGTCAGCTCTTTCTGAAACAAGTACACTGATAAGACCAAGAAGGAACCACAAGGAGATGGGCAGACGTCAAAGCAGAAGTACATACAACAAAATGAAGAGCAATACAGCATCACCAGAACCTAGCCCGCCTCCAACATCTAGACCTGAACACCAAAAATTGGAAGAAGCAGAAGAAAGTAGCCTTATGAGTAACTTCATGAAGAAGGTAGAGGCTTGTGTAGAGGAAAAGACAAGAAAATTGGAAGAACGCTGTAAACAACTAGAGGAAAGGGCAAACAAATTAGGAGAAAACAATACAGGCCTCCAAGAAAACGATAAAGTCCTGGAAGAAAACAATAAAGCACTGAAAGAAAATCATGAAAAAGTAATGAAACAAACAAAGGAAACAGTCCAAGAACTGAAGAGGGAAATTGAAAAAATAAAGAAGACACAAACAGAGGGAATGCTGGAAATAGAAAACCTGAGTAAAAGATCGGGAACTTCAGATGCAAGTATAACCAACAGAATGCAAGAGATGGAACAGAGGATTTCTGGCATTGAAGATACAGTAGAAGAAATAGTTTCATCAGTTGAAGGAAACACTAAAGCCAACAAAGTCATGAACCAAAATGTCCAAGAAATTTGGGACACCATGAAAAGACCAAACCTACGAATTATAGGGATAGAAGAAGGTGAAGAATACCAACTCAAAGGCACAGAAAATATATTCAACAAAATTATAGAAGAAAACTTTCCCAACTTAAAGAAGGAAATGCCTATGAAGATACAAGAAGCCTATAGAACACCAAACAGACTAGACCCCCCAAAAAAGTCCCCTCGACACATAATAATTAAACAACTAAATGTACAGAATAAAGAAAGAATATTAAGAGCAGCCAAGGAAAAAGGCCAAGTGACCTATAAAGGTAAACCCATCAGAATAACACCCGATTACTCAATGGAGACTTTGAAAGCCAGAAAGACCTGGTCAGATGTAATGCAGACACTAAGAGACCATGGATGTCAGCCCAGACTAACATACCCAGCAAAACTTTCAGTCATCATAGAAGGAAGGAACAAGACATTCGAAGACAAAGCCAGATTTAAACAATACCTATCCACAAACCCAGCCCTACAGAAAGCACTAGAAGGAAAATTCCAACCGAGGGAAGTCAGATACACACTCGAAAACACAGGCAATAGATAAAGCCACAACAGTAAACCCCAAAGAAGAGAAGTACACACACACACTACCACCAAAAATAACAGGCATGAAGAATCACTGGTCATTAATATCCCTTAGTATCAACGGACTTAATTCACCTATAAAAAGATATAGACTTACAGAATGGATACGAAAGCAGGACCCATCTTTCTGCTGCATACAAGAAACACATCTCAAATTCAAAGACAGACACTACCTAAGAAAAAAAAGGCTGGGAAAAGACTTTCCAGTCAAATGGTCTTAAGAAACAAGCAGGGGTAGCCATCCTGAAATCCAACAAAATAGACTTTAAACTAAAATCAATCAAAAGAGATAAAGAAGGACATTACATCCTCATCACAGGAAAGATCCACCAAGCTGAAGTTTCAATTCTGAACATTTATGCCCCAAACACAAGGGCACCCACATATGTAAAAGAAACATTACTAAAGCTTAAACCACATATAAAACCCCACACATTAATAGTGGGAGATCTCAACACCCCACTTTCACCAGTGGACAGATATCCCAAATCAAAACTTAACAGAGAAATAAAGGACTTAACTGATGTCATGACCCAATTGGACCTAATAGATATCTACAGAACATTCCATCCTAACAAGAAAGAATATACCTTCTTCTCAGCACCCCATGGAACTTTCTCTAAAATCGACCACATACTTGGCCACAAAGCAAATCTCAACAGATACAAAACAATTAGAATAACCTCCTGTGTTCTATCAGACCACCATGGTTTAAAGTTAGATTTCAACAACAACAAAAACTACAGAAAACCTACAATCTCATGGAAACTGAATAATGCTCAACTGAATCACCAATGGGTTAAGGAAGAAATAAAGAAAGAAATTAAAGACTTCCTAGAGATCAATGAAAATGAAGACACCACATACCCAAACTTATGGGACACTATGAAAGCAGTGTTAAGAGGGAAATTCATAGCATTAAATGCCCACATAAAGAAGTTGGAGAAATCCCACACTAGTGACTTAACAGCACATCTGAAAACTCTAGAACAAGAAGAAGCAAAGTCTCCCAGGAAGAATAGACGCCAGGAAATTATCAAAGTGAGAGGTGAAATTAATAAATTAGAAACTAAGAGAATAATACAAAAAATTAATGAAACAAAGAGTTGGTTCTTTGAGAAAATCAACAAGATAGACAAACCCTTATCCAAACTAACCAAAGGACAGAGAGAGAGAATCCAAATCAACAAAATCAGAAATGAAAAGAGGGACATAACAACAGACATTGAGGAAATCCAGAGAATTATAAGGTCATATTTCAAAAACCTCTACTCCACAAAACTGGAAAACCTAAAAGAAATGGACATTTTTCTGGATAGGCACCACATACCTAAGTTAAATCAAGACCAGATAAACTATTTAAATAGTCCAATAACCCCTAAGGAAATAGAAACAGTCATTAAAAGTCTCCCAACCAAAAAAAGCCCAGGACCAGATGGTTTCAGCACAGAATTCTACCAGATCTTCAAAGAAGAGTTAATACCAATACTCTCTAAATTGTTCCACATAATAGAAATAGAAGGAACATTACCAAACTCCTTCTATGAGGCTACAATTACCCTGATTCCTAAACCTAACAAGGATGCAACAAAGAAAGAGAACTACAGACCAATCTCCCTCATGAACATTGATGCAAAAATACTCAATAAAATACTGGCAAACAGACTCCAAGAACACATCAGAACAATTATCCACCATGATCAAGTAGGCTTCATCCCAGGGATGCAAGGGTGGTTCAACATACGAAAGTCCATCAATGTAATACACCATATAAACAATCTCAAAGAAAAAAACCACATGATCATCTCACTAGATGCAGAAAAGGCATTTGACAAAATCCAACACCCCTTCATGATAAAAGTCTTGGAGTGATCAGGAATATAGGGAACATACCTAAACATAATAAAGGCAATATATAGCAAGCCAACAGCCAACATCAAATTAAATGGAGAGAAACTCAAAGCAATTCCACTAAAATCAGGAACGAGGCAAGGCTGTCCACTCTCCCCATACTTATTCAATATAGTACTTGAAGTTCTAGCCAGAGCAATAAGACAACATAAGGAGATTAAGGGGATTCAAATTGGAAAGGAAGAAGTCAAGCTTTCCCTATTTGCAGATGACATGATAGTATACTTGAGTGACCCCAAAGATTCCACCCAGGAATTGATAAAGCTTATAAACACCTTCAGCAACATAGCAGGATACAAGATCAACTCAAAAAAATCAGTAGCCCTCCTATATACAATGGACAAAGAGGCTGAGAAGGCAATTAGAGATACATCACCCTTTACAATAGCCAAAAATGACATAAAATACCTTGGGGTAACACTAACCAAGCAAGTGAAGGACCTATATGACAAGAACTTTAAGTCCCTGAAAAAAGAAATTGAAGAAGATGTCAGAAAATGGAAAGATCTCCCAAGCTCATGGACAGGCAGGGTTAACATAGTAAAAATGGCAATCTTACCAAAAGCAATTTACAGAGTCAATGCAATCCCCATCAAAATACCAAGACAATTCTTCACAGACCTGGAAAGAATAATACTCAACTTCATATGGAAAAACAAAAAACCCAGAATAGCTAAAAGAAACCTGTACAATAAAACAACCTCTGGAGGCATCACAATCCCTGACTTCAAGCTCTACTATAGAGCTACAGTAATAAAAACAGCTTGGTATTGGCATAAAAACCGACATGTGGACCAATGGAATCAAATTGAAGACCCTGACATTAACCCACACACCTATGGACATATAATTTTTGACAAAGACACCAAAAGTGTACATTGGAAAAAAGAAAGCATCTTCAACAAATGGTGCTGGCATAACTGGATATCAACGTGCAGAAGGCTGCAAATAGATCCATATCTGTCACCGTGCACAAAACTTAAGTCCAAGTGGATCAAAGACCTCAACATAAATCCAGCTACTCTGAAACTGCTAGAAGAAAAAGTAGGAAATAGTCTTGAACGCATTGGCATACAAGATCACTTCCTAAATATAACACCAGTAGCGCAGACACTGAGACAAACAATCAATCAATGGGACCTCTTGGAACTGAGAAGCTTTTGTAGAGCAAAGGATACGGTCAGCAAGGCAAAGCAACAGCCTACAGAATGGGAAAAGATCTTCACCAACCGCACATGTGACAGAGGACTGATATCCAGAATATATAAGGAACTCAAGAAATTAGACATCAAAACAACCAACAGTCCAATTGAGAAATGGGCTTTAGAATTAAACAGAGAATTCTCAACAGAGGAAACCCAAATGGCTGAAAGACATTTAAGGAATTGCTCAACATCCCTAATCATCAGGGAAATGCAAATCAAAACAACTCTGAGATACCACCTTACACCTGTCAGAGTGGCTAAGATCAAAAACACTGAAGACACTTTATGCTGGAGAGGATGTGGAACTAGGGGAACTCTCCTCCACTGCTGGTGGGAATGCAAGCTTGTACAACCACTTTGGAAATCAATATGGCGCTTTCTTAGAAAATTGGGAATCAATCTCCCCCAAGATCCAGCTATACCACTCCTGGGCATATACCCAAGAAATGCTCAATCATATCACAAGAGCACTTGCTCAGCTATGTTCATATCAGCATTGTTTGTGATAGCCAAAACCTGGAAACAACCTAGATACCCTTCAAATGAAGAATGGATAAATAAATTGTGGCACATATACACAATGGAATACTACTCAGCAGAGAAAAACAATGACATCATGAGGTTTGCAGGCAAATGGATAGATCTAGAAAAAATCATCCTGAGCGAGGTAACCCAGACTTAGAAAGACAAATATGGCATGTACTCACTCATAGGAAGATGCTAGATGTGGAACAAGGATGACTGGACTGCTACTCACATCACCAGTGAGGCTACCTGGAAAACGGGACCCCAAAAAAGACACGGAGAAATTGACGAGATCTACATGAACAACCTGGTCATGAGTGGGAAAAATGAAGAGCAATGGTTGAGGGAAAGAGAGTGGGAGATCCTAGCTGGATCAAGAAAAGAGAGGGAGAACAAGGAATAGGAGACCATGGTAAATGAAGACCACATAAGAAGGGGAGGAAGCAGAGAGCTAGGGAGGCCCACGGAGATCCACAAAGATACCCCCGCAAAAGACTGCTGGCAATGGTCGAGAGATGGCAGGAACTGACCTACTCTGGTGATGGGATGGCCAGACACCCTGATAGTTGTGCCATAAACCCCATCCAAGGACTGAGGAATCTGGATGCAGACATCCACGGCTGGGCCCCTGGTGGAGCACTGGGAGTCTAATTAGTGAGAAAGAAGAGGGTTTATATGAGCGAGAATTGTTGAAGCCAAGGTTGGATAAAACACAGGGACGAATAACCAAATGAATGGAAGCACAGGATCTATGAACCAAAGGCTGAGGGCCCCCAACTGGATCAGGCCCCCTGAATGGGTGAGACAGTCATTTGGCTTGAACTGTTTGGGAGGCGGCTGTGTGTTGGTGCCGGGTCCTGGGCTCGTTGCATGAGTTGGCTGTTTGAATCCTGGGACTTATGCAGTGACACTTGGCTCGGTCTGGGAGTGGGGGAATGGACCTGCCTGGACTGAGTCTAACAGGTCGAACCCGGTCCTCGGGGGAGACCTTGATCTGGAGGAGGTGGGAATGGGGGGTGGGCTGGGGGGAGGAGGAGGGGGCGAGAGTGGGAGAACAGGGGAATCTGTGGCTATTATGTTGAACTGAATGGTGTTGTAAAATAAAAAAAAAGAAAGAAAAAAAAAAGATATTATCAATCAAAAGCAGTCTTCTGTTCAGTTCATCGAAAATACCTTGTACTCCAGAAATACTTTACAAAGTAGTATTTTCAGATTCTACTCTTAGTCTCTTTTTCTACCTTCACCTATTTCAAAACAAGAAAATTGCATTTTTGCTGTTTTTACAGTTTTGTTTTGCTGGAAAGAGTAAAGGTGAGAGAGCAAGCATTCTATTCCAGAAGATAGTTGAGTGGAGAGCATTAATTGCCTGCCAAGGTGAAGGAATCATAGTCATTTTAATTTTACAGTGTAACTATGTGACTGTGCAAATAAGGGCACTCACTACTTTTAATGCCAGAATTCAAAATTTTAAAATTTCTCATGTTGTTCCTTTCTGATTCTAAACAATTTTGTTGCCATTGTTGTTTAATTCTTCTCTCATACATTACATTCAGACTACAGTTTTACCTCCCTCCTCCCCTCCCAGTCCCTCCTCCAACCTCCTGTCTCCTGAGATCCACTTCTCCTCCATTTCCCTGCAAATAAGAGTCAGCCTTCTAGCGATATACAGTGAACATGGCCTAACAATTTTCAATTAGACTAGGCACAAAATTTCATATCAGGATGGACAAGGCAACACAGTAGGAAGAAAACAGTCCCAAGAAAAGGCAAAAATGTCAGAGATAGCCCACCCCCCACTCTCACTGCTAGGAGTTCCACAAAACACCAAGCTACACAAACAACCATGAGGTATATGCAGAGGACCTACCTCAGACCCATACAGAGTCTGTGTTTATTGATTCTGTCTCTGTGAGCTGCTATGAGTCCTCCTTAGTTGATTCTGTGGGTTGTGTCAAAGTAAATGTTCTATGCTTTTTTTAGCCTTTATGAGAAATGAGAGAGTACCTACCATTCAGTATCTGATGCATTCCAATGAGCAGCTACCCACCAACCACACAGTTTCCCAGAGTTTTCATGAGTGAGAGCAGCAGGAAATATTAAATAGAAGAATTTAGATTGTGAAGATAAAGAGATAGAAAATACAGGACAGCCTCAAGAGGGCCTGGAACCTATTCCAACAGGCCCTGACTGTCTCTGCCCTAGGGTATTTATAGAAATGCCAAGGAGTGGAGCAACAGGCCTCCCCCAAGCACAGCCAAGTGCTGACCATCTCAGACACCTGCACTCAGGCCCATGGTCCTAATCATCTTCTATGCAGACCTGCCAGGCAAAGCAACCAGGAACCTAAAAAATGGGCTTCCACACTTTCCAACCATGCCAAATCAATGCTGCAGGAAAAGCATTTATTTCACAAACATGTCATTTGACTTATTTATAACTAAATATTTATTTAGATGAATTAATGCACTATATTATTATCTTGGGAAAGCATGAATAGAATATTTTTATTATTTAATGATAGGAAAAAGGTGGAAAAACTAAATATGTAATTCATTTAATCTGTAACTCCGCTAGCTTATGTGATAGCTTAGCACTTCCATGAGCTTTATAAGAAGGAACTCTTAATACCAGATCTAAGTGCATAAAAGAAGTGCTATTCATGAAAGAAATTATCAAGTTAACCAGCAAAAAAAAAAATAAAGCAAGAGAAAGACATAACATAATGATACTCAGAGACGTTCTCCAGAGAATGGACTATGAGCAAACAACTCAGGAGTTACTGATTTCTATCCCAACCTTGATGCTAGAAAGTTTCGATAGCTTAAAGACAAAATATGCAGTACATTTCATCTGAATTTGCATGCATTTCCAAAAAATAACAAAGTTTATATACTTTCTGTAAGCATGGATGAAGTTACGATAAACCTGGAACTTTTAAATAAAACACACTTACATAAGGGGTGGGAGTCCTCGTGTGTGTGTGTGTGTGTGTGTGTGTGTGTGTGTGTGTGTGTGTGTGTATGTTAGAGAGATAGAGGGGAAGACAGATATGTAAGAGAGTTATATTCAAACACACAATTGAGACTAGTTGATATAGATACAAAATCATGGTTATTCAGAAGCTGAAAGACGATATGGGACAAGTGCCTAAAGTGTTAATGAAGCAATGAAGTCAAGGTATAGGTATAAAAAAAAATAGAAGAACTGAACAACAGCTTTTAGAATGGCCAGCCTCAAAATCTGCACGAGTTTCGGCTTATTTTTCAATGACCCTAGTAAACATATGCCTTCCGTGTCACAAAAATCCCATTTCCTACACCACTATGAGAAGGACTGTGATCCTGAGAGTTACAACAAAGGCTAGCATAAAAGAAAATTCAGACAACACAGCAACCACTACAACAGGAACACAAATAAACTTGTGCCAGTACTTTGAAAATGTAACTTGTTAGTGGCAGCAGCAGTACTACTGATATCAAGACTTTACACATAGGAAGTTGATGCTTAAGACATATGAAACCACTCATTGAAAAAAATTAACTGCTGATACAGTAATTGGCTATCATGTCAATTTTGCTCATACTGCTTGCTCAGAATATCATTAATTAATAAATATACATTAAATTTTGTATTATTATATAATGTCCAACCATAATTCATTGACTGGAGCTTATCAATGCAGTTCTTCTAGACGCACTTGTATAACCTTAGTCCGGTACAATCTTTAAAATGAAATGGTGTCCATGGATATATAGCACAAATCATTTGGGGACAATTATTTCTGCTGCAGGAACTTTATCATTCATGTAATAGATTCCTTTCCATCCTTAATACTTCTATGTGAAAATGCTTTCCATACAAGACATAAAATCATAAGCATGCACACAAAAAATTTCTCTTACAATACTAAACATTAGCTATTACACATGATGTTGGACATTGTAGGATGAACTTTTATTGCTATGTGGCTACAGATGCAAGCTGATACTTCAGTGATTTTCATTAACTCTCTAAAACAAGAGCCTAGAATTAGAGAATTGTAGAAGGCTGCAATCCTGCTCTAGGCCTCCACACTGCTTTAACTTCCTATGTAACATTTTCTACATGTCTTTACTTTCCTCAGCTTTATGTTGACTGTTATGAATTGTCAATTAAGTTAATTGATTTATTCAGAATAAGTCATGTATGAAGATATTATAATGTATATAAATTTATCAGTGTTGAAATACAGATATACAAATAGCATTTAGAGAAATAATCAATGTAGTGTTCTTTGTAAATAGTGAGATATGTTTAAAATCAATTTTATCTTTTCTCATTGATTATTATTTTATGGTTTATGACTGCTTTTAAGCTAATAAATGTGGCATTGTCACGTAAATTTACATAGGCAAGAATGAAGCCAATCATTTTAGTGTAAATTACCAGCATTTACTTTGATTGTTGCCAATCAATAATTATGTGGGGAAAAAATACTCTAAGACTTAGGTGTCTCTTATGCAACATATGCTCAACAGCTGAAATTTATAAAGCTTTTATTCATTAAAGAAAAAAAAAGAATTAGAATTAGCTAAGTTTTTACCTTACTATTCTGTCTTGGGTTGACATTTTAAAATAAAAAATTCTATTTTGAAACTCACTATTTTGTATAATATGTTTTTGACTGGTGAGTCTAGAAACACTTTCTATTGTTCCCATGAAAATTTCATTATGTTCTTGATTTATTAATAATTCATAGGATAGGAAAATATGAGTGATACAGAATAATGCAGCTATTTTCATTTAAGAGACCCAAGAGATGAATAAGATGACTGATTTTTTGTCTTAGTATAAGCAGCTTTCAGGAAAACTAGAGAAAATCAAGTTTCGTTTTCCCCAGAGTTTCTGTGTGTGTGTGTATGTGTGTATATAAGACAATATTATTCTTATATACAAGCACAGATATGTACATACATTTATAGCTAAATCTACTAAGCACAATATATTGAATTCTGCCTAAGATTTTAAATCTGTCTTATGCAACAATTGTTATTCTTTACAAAGATGTAGAGAATTGTGTTTGCATAGAAATAAGAAATACTTGTAATCATATATACAATATCCATGTATAATTTAATATGTATGAATAATTTCCATATATTTTATCACTAAATATTGTCTTTTTTAGCATCTGTTATTAAGCCAAATCAAAAAATAAATAAAAATCAAGATACAAAGTACTTTTTATAGTTGTAAATTTGGCTTTCAAATTTAGGACAAAATCGATTCTCTTACTTTTTCCTCATATATCCAATGGTAACTTAACAGACAAACTCTTTACAAGACAGAGTAAATTAGTTAATTATGAACTTTATCTATTTGAATACACATAATGCAGACAGATTTTAAGAAAGTGTACATATATATGTATATATATTTAACTTAGATGTAAAATACTCAATAGAAAATATCAGCAATTTAATTCTAACACTTGTTTTGAGAAAAAAGTCATTTACATAAACTTCAGCTTATTAGCCTTCACTTGTGAAAAAGATTGGAGAGAAAACAGTAATCATTCAATAGGAAATCCTTAATGGAAGTTCTGCAGTGTTTCCTTGTTCTACTTAAAATTTTGTCTCCATTTAGTCAGAAAATGGTATAAAAATAAGCACACACACATATGAAAAAGCAGATTTTGAAACTCAATGTTTTGAATAATAATATTTCTCTGATGAGTTTAGAAACATTTTTATTGCATCAATTTTCACCATATTCTTGATAAATTAATAATTAATATACTACAAAATAAGAATGATACATTATTGTATTTCACACAAATGTTTGTGTAATATATATATATATATATATATATATATATAATTTTTTTTTTGTTTTTCAAGACAGAGTTTCTCTGTGTAGCTTTGTGCCTTTCCTGGAACTCACTATGTAGCCCAGGTGGGACTCGAACTCACAGAGTTCTGCCTGCCTCTGCCTCTTGAGTCCTGGGATTAAAGGCGTGCACCACCACTGCCCGGCAGTTGCATATATTTGTAAGCAGATATACATATGGTATTCTCACACACTCTCCACAAGTATAATTAGATAGATAGATAGATAGATAGATAGATAGATAGATAGATAATAGATAGATATGCAAATGAACATTTGTCTCTGTAAGCTCTCGCTGAATTAGGTGGCATGTAATTTCAGTAAATTTTCTTTTAAATTACTTTTGATAGGCATGTATGGAAACTTTTGTAGAACACATGCAGAATAAATAAAAATTTACATTTCAAATCTCTCTGATTATGATAAAAACAATAAATGGACTTCTAGGTAAGATGGTACACTAGATGTAACTACTGTGTGATTTTAATGATAAAACATGTCAGAAGGATAAAATAAATTAAACATGAAAATAAAAAGGAGGGGGAGATCAGGAATTTGGAAACATTGAGACAGAACAGCCAAAAGTATAGGATAAAAACCAAGTAATCTACCAAAGAACATCAAAGCCAAACTAGTCAGTCCTGCTCCACAGCTGGGCAAGTGGAAATTAGTGTCATTTCCAAAAGTTAAGCCAAGTAGCCATGGAGAAAGGAGTCTGATATCCTATCCTTACAAATGTACAGTCTTCACAAGCTTTAAATACAGTTAAAGGTTTGATGAGAAGTAAGTCCCTTGACATGTGTCAGGAGTGGGAAAGAATTCCACTTTAATCACTGTCTTCTCTGACTTGGAGGTCAGTGACCAATACCATCTTGAGGAGGGACCTTTTTTTATTTTTTTAAATGAGCTATACTACAGGCATGAAAAGCAGAAGTAGTGACAAAGTGACTAGTCTATGAGGCAAAATGCTGCACCTCTGGATGAGTGAAAGCCCTTGGAAACAGTTTCAAAGAGGGAAGATACTGAATTGATGAGTGCAGACATAGAGAAGCTTGGTTTAGGCAGGAAAGGACATAAAGAAAGCACAGGAATTCCTACAGGAAATGATGTAGACCTTATCAAATAAGATAACCATGGCATCTGATCACCTTGAACCTGAGGACAGAGGGCTGATTCACATTCTGAAGCACTCCTGCCAGGTGCCTATGTTTAGTGAGTTCATAAATGACAAGTGTAGGTACTCCATTCATACTGGTCCTCCTGTTGTTTTTGTTTCCCCCACAACCAAGGCACTAGCTGAACTCTTATGTAGCCCATAAGCACTTTCTGGGGATACTCCAGAGGGGAGCAGATAGTGGGAGAAACTGTACAGCCCATGGTCCTAACACAAAAGTCACTGTGACCTTTGGAAGCTGTGGTAGGGAAATAGGAAGCCTGTTAAAATGGTGACAGGTCTGATAGACAGCTAACTCTGGTACAATATGGGAATTATTAGCCTAAATATAGAAAAGCCAGTGTGTATAAATATGTATGGCAATCCCAATTAATATGAATCTGCTCCAAACTTTCTTTTCTTTCTTCCTTGTATTCTTATTCTTTTTCTTTTTCCTACACATTGATAGTATCTTTATTGTATCAAATAACTTTAGTATTTACTTTTAACACCCTTCATATATTTATTTACTTTTGTTGACAAATATTTATCATAATTAGATGACCTTTTCTTTTCTTATTTTTCTTTTTTGCCTGTATATTTTTTATTTTATCTATATTTACCTGAATGTTTCCTTACACCATAATTTCAGTACCATTTTTACTTCATTGTGTTAGTTCTTATTTTACTAGGAAGATGCTCTTGTCATATGTCATATTTTTTGGAAGTCACTTGTTTGCACTTCCTGTTTTACTATGTAATATTATTTCTGCCTCAGGTCTCTGAGGGATTAGATAGCTGTAGTTACAGTTTTCCTTGTTAAGAAATTCAGAAAAGAAACTCACTAAGACGTGTTAAGTGTGTAAGATCAAAAGACATCATAAGACAGTTTTCTGTTGGTAATATAAGTTAGAATAGAAAGTGAATTAGGTACATTTTGGATTCACCAAAATAAGATAGATAATGGAAGATAATGGAATATTTTCACTGAATTTGTCAAATGCAAATGGACTAGACATTGTTGATGTATTTATTGCTTGAGTATATTGTATATAGTTATTGTACTTATTGTATATAGTTTTTCTTATTTAGTTATAACTTTTTATTTTTATTTTTTTATTAGACACAAAAGGGGAAATGTGGTGATATTTTATTTGTGTTCGAATAAATAAAGCTTGCCTGGAGATCAGAGGAAAAAAAACCAGCCATTATAAGTAAACACAAAATTCATGCAATGTTATCACCCATCTTTAATCCTATCACTTGAGAGCAGGGATCTGTCTGGATATATGTGAGTTGAAGGCCACACTGGGTACAGAGCCAGGTGTGGTGGCACTTGCCTTAAATTCCAACACTAATTAACCATGGGGGTCTGGAGGTCTGTACAGACAGACAGAAAGTGACAGAGCTGGGCAGGAAGAAGAAGTGATGTAGCTCGACAGAGAGAATAAATCAAATGGTATAACAACAAGGCATACAGGCATGGGTAGACAGGAAGTATCTCACTTTTGGAAGCTGCAGAGTTGGTGAGGTGAGGTTAGCCTGTGATCCTATTCCTCTGATCTCTCTCAGATTTTCACTCCTATATCTTGCTACATGTTTTCTATTAATAAGACCATTTAGAAATTTGTCTACACAAGGAGGCTGGCTGGTCATATGGTCACATTGTATTTACACACAGGAAGTAGAAAGCTATACAAGCTTGCTGTGTCACAGATCACTTCTTCTTATATCAGTGATTCTCAACCTTCATAATGCTGTGACCCTTTAATCCAAACATAAAATTATTTTGTTGCTACTTCATAACATTTTGCTATGGTTATGAATCATAATGTAAATATCTGATGTTCAAGATAACTGATATGTACCCCCACAAAATGATCATTCATCCACAAGAGTTGCTACCCATAGGTTAAGAACCACTGAATTATATTATCTAAAATCCCAGCTAGGGAGTGGTGCACACAGAAACTGGATCTCCTATCTCAGTTAAGACAGTCAACCAAATCTTACTCAGACAATGTACACATTTGTAGCACTACAGTTATGACTTGAGCTTTTCCCCTCCCCTCACTGATTAGCTGCTTGCAATCTGAATACCAGTACTCTGAGAATAGTCCTCTGGCTATTGCCTATGTTCTTAAAGCATGCTGGGGAGACCTTTTACTTTGTAGGCTTCTGGCTGCCAACTCATCAGGCATCATTTGTAAATTGCTTCGTTTCTCTCAGTTGGTACAGTAAAATGTTAAGATAATTTCCCCAGGACCTGTGTCATCTGGTTTGATATATTTAAGGTTCCTGTAGGGTTGGATTTAAAATCTTCTCAGCGATACTTGCAGTCTTGATTGTATTTTGGAATCTCTGTTCCCCCCACCTTTGGACTCTGCTGCTGTCTCTGTAGGTACACATAGTTTCCACCCACCTTTCTGTCTTCATCAGGGTTCTGTTGTTGAGAAAAGACACCATGACCATGGCAACTCTTATAACAGAAAGAATTAAATTTGGGTCTTGCTAAAGTTCCCAAAAGGTTTAATCCATTATCATCATAACAGAGAGCACAGCAGTGTGCAGGCAGACATAGCACTAGAGGAGTAGCTGAGAGTTCTACATCCAGATATGCAGGCAGGAGGAAGAGAGGCCTAGCTTAGACTTTTAAAAACCTTAGAGCTCTCCCTGAATGACAAGCTTCCACCAACAAGGTCACATCTCCTAATCCTTTCAAGTAGCTACACTCGCTAGTGTCCAAGCATCCAAATCTATGAGTCTATGGAAGCCATTCTCATTCAAACCATCAGAACCCCACCTCTTTTCCTCCCTCTAAGTTGTCTACTACTGAAATATACATTTCCTCATAGTTTTCTTAGGCTATGATGCTAAATTCTTGCAGTTTCACTCGCTTTGCTTTAGGAGTAGAGTGATCCCCAATATGGGTCTGAGCTCCCAGGAATGGACTTTGAGCATTCCTGTTCAACTAACTAAATGAGTTTCCTTTATTTCTTTGCTATTGAGACTATTATTTTTCATGGCTACCCAACTCATGATAGCTGCTCTCCAATATTACAGTTTGTTTCTCAGAGAATTTTGTAATGGGTAGCCATTCCAGCTTTGATCTGGAAATTCCAACCCCCTTTGAGGCTTCGGTAACTGTCATGCCTACAAGGTGGGGCCAAGAGAGGAGCCTGAAGACCCGAGAGATCTGGATGCATGGCTTCTCGTTTCCTGGACCCTGTACACTAGAGGTAGACTGAGGAGAGTTCTGGACCACGCTGTGTAGTGGGTAGCCATTCCAGCTTGGTTCTGGAAGTTCCAACCCCCATTGAGACTCTGGCAACTATCACGTCTATGAGGCGGGGCGAGGGGAGGTGCCGGGGGACCCGAGAGCTGGATGGGTCAGGCTCTCTCTGGGCGCTCGCTCGGTGCCAGGACGCTGACCGGTGCAGATTGACTGTGCAGAGCTCCGGAGAACACCGCTGGACTGCGTTACACCTTCCCCAGACCCTGCGACCTACCCATTACTTAATTTGTGAGTTACGCCATTAAATAAATATCCTTTTAACTACGTGGAGTGGCTAAAATAATTTCTCCAATATCGCCCGGATGATCCTCAGTGGTCTGCGGTGCAGGCTTCAAACCTGTAGCTGTTTAGCGACAGAGTGGCCCGGCTAGCTCAGTCAGTAGAGCATGAGACTCTTAATCTCAGGGTCGTGGGTTCGGGCCCCACATTGGGCGCCAGATATTGGAGAAATTATAACTATCTTGTAGATTAATTTCTAAATGATCTTATTAAATTAAAAACATGGAGCCAAATATAGGGGTGAAAGCCTTAGAGATATCAGGGAAATAGGGAAAGCCACCAGCCAACCTTACCTCACCAACTTGGCACCTTCCAAATGCGAGCTACTTCCTGTCTACCCATGCCTATATGCCTTGCTGTTCTGCCATCTGTTTTGCTCTCTCCATTCAGCTACATAACTTCTTCTTCCTACACAGCTCTGTCACTTTCTGTCTTTCTGTACAGACCTCCAGACCTCCAGACCTCGATGGTTAGTTAGGGTTAGAATTAAGGCAAGTGCCACCATACCTGACTCTGTTTCCAGTGTGGCCTTGAATACACAGAGATCCTGCCTTCTAAGTGATAGGATTAAGGGTGTGTACTACTGTTGCCTGACCTCTTTGTTTACTTATAATGACTGGCCTTTTCCCTCTGATCTCCAGGCAAGCTTTATTTATTAAAGCACAAATAAAATATCACCACATTTCAGCACAAATAAAATATCACATTTCCCCTTTTTTATGTCTAATAAAGAATAAAATAAATTTAAAAAGTTATAACTAATATAAGAAAAGCTTTATACAATAAGTACAATAAAAATATGGAATGTTTCATAAATTTGCATGTCATCCTTGTGCAGGGGCCATGCTAATCTTCTCTGTATCATTGTAATTTTAGTATATGTGCTGCCGAATTGAGAGAGAAGAAGAAAGAAAAGGAGATCATAAGAGATGCTGCTGGCTACCAGAAAAAGAAGCAAGATGTAAAGTACCAGTAAGCCATAAGCCACATGGCAAAGTATAGATTTATAGAAATGGGTTAATTTAAGATATAAGACCGAGCTAGCAAGAAGACTGCCATGGCTATAGTTTAAAAACAAAATAGGCCTGTGTGTTTTTATTTGAGTTTGAGCAGCTGTAGACCAGGCTGGATGCAGGAAAACTTTCAGCTACACAATCCAATCTTATATGTTTCATTCAAGCATTGGTGATATGAATTTCACTGAAAATTTAAAAAATAATGATCTATAAACACAATAAACATTTATTTGAATTTGTGAAAAAAACACAGAATGATATAACAAAGTCTTTTTTCTTTTTATTATATTTTTATTATTTAAAATAGTTTTAACTTTAAATATATTTTAAACATATTCTTTCCCTCCCCAAATCCTCCCAGATTCTCTTCCCCTACTGAGCCACCCATCTTAGTCTGTGTGTCTATTGCTGTGAAGAGAAACCATGACCACAGAAACTCTTATAAATGAAAACCATTCATTACAGCTGGCTTACAGTTTCAGAGGTCTAGTCCATTATCATCATGGCAGAAGCAACACATCACACTGGCAGATGTAGTACTGGAAACAGAGCTGAAAATTCTACACGTTGATATACACACAGTAGAAGAAATTAACTCACTGGGCATGGCTTGAGCATATATGACCTCAAAGCCCACCCACATAGTGATACACTTCCTCCAACAAGGCAACATCTACTCTAATAAAGTCATACCTCCTAATAATGCCAGTCTCTGCAGGCCAAACATTCAAACACAGGAGGCTATGTGGGCCATACTGATTCAAACCATCATACCACTCAACTTTAAATCCCTTCTCAAAACAAACAAAAACAGACAAACAAAAACGTAATACAACAAAAAACAACACCCAAAATTAAAAATATATCCAACCAACCAAACAAACAAAACAAAACCCATAACTATGACCAAATAAAAGCATAGGAAAATACTGACAAATCTGTTATATGTTAGGTAACTACGCCTGAACATGATGCATGGCGTGCAGTGTTGATATACCTAATTTTATTTCATTGGAAATAAACTGACTTTCCCTCTCCTAGCAGGAATAAGTGACAGTTCAGTTGTTAACCTTTACCCTAGTGGCTAGGTTTACATTCATTCACTCATTCATATTTTCCTTAAAATAACAAAACAAAATATAATAAAAAGCTATAACAACAAAGAAAAACAAGATGGATCAAAAGAAGGATAAGAGCCCAAGAGAGACATAAAAGTCAGAGACCTACTTGTTTACAAACTTATAAATCCCATAAAAGCAATAAACTGGAAGTCCTAATGTAAGCACAGCACATATGATCTTTAGTTGACTTGTCTTTAGTTTTTGGCTCATCTATTACAGAATGCACAGTTCACTACAAAACATTCAGAAAGCAGAAATTTATGGGTCAATAAGTTTCTCACTCACTTATGTGTCTAGACACTAAGAACAGCTATTAACAGAAACAACTGCATGGCCAAATCACAGATTTTTGTTAGTGTTTTTAATCTAATAATGATCATGGAAAATTATTCCAGAAGGAGAATGAGAGAAGAACCACTAGAAAATCCCTCTTTGATAAAAATTATTATTTGAAAACAATAACCATTAGCACACAGAGAGGCATTAGCCCTGTGTGTAAATCTACTCTAAGAAAACTTTCGTAAGCATATTTATAAGTCTTGAGAAACCTAAATCCAATTACAACAACTGGATTTTATTAGACACAGTATAACTGAAAAAGAAGTTTGTATAATCAATTTTATTGTAACCTCTTTTTTTTAGAATAATTCTGAGTTAATAGAAGGGTTTTCCGCCAAACTGGGGTTTCTAGAAGAGAGAAGACAGTAACAATATACAGTATAACTCCAACACTTTATAAAAACAGAGAAGTAATTGTCATGGAAATTTGCAGGATACCTTGTGAGGAATAACTAAATAACCAGTTTTCCTTTGTTGACATTCACTACTTACAGCTTGGTGACCAACAATATTGTACTGTATTTTAGCAACCCAATGTGGACTGTATATAAAAGGAGATCTACCAAATTTAAACTATTTTTCTTCAAACTAGTTACTTTCATAGGTTATGCCATCATTTTTTTCATTTTGTTTTACCTTTTGTTCCTACTCTCTTCTTTGCTCAAAACTTATTCAAGTGATTTTCATTAACTAAAATCATTATTAAACTCAATTATTAAGAATTTAATTCTTGAGTTTCCATAAAATAACAACCATCAGAAAAATGTAAAACTAAGATATTATAAATCTGAATAAAAGAATGCTTTAAAAATTGTTTTCTAATTTTTAGACTTTATTTATTGAAAACTGTAATTTTTTAATTTTGGAAAAATATAAATTGGCATTGTGAAATATATTGATTTTTTTTTCAAATTTAAAATAAAACAGTGTATTCCAGGACTCCTGCTTCTGGAGACATATAGAGATAGAAATGGAATGCTGTAGTAAAAATTACATATGTTTGCTAGAGAAATATCTGCAATCAATCTAAGTGTTCATCAATAAATGAGTAGATATTGACAATAAGATCCAGAGAGGACAATTCCTTCCAGACATAAAAAGAAAAAAACACTCACATTTGGTAATCATTCCACATCTATGATGATTGGTAAGTTCATTGTAATAGAACCTTTTTCTGCTTCTGATACTTTCAAATTGCAAACAATGTGTTAGTATGTAACCCTGTCATAAATCAAAAGAATGCCAATCTATATGTGTATTTGCATGCATATATAAAAACATGTATTCACACACACACACACACACACACACACACACACACACACACAAAGATATATATCCCATGTCTGTGTGCTCCTGTATACACACTGATGGGTGACATCTCTCTGCATGCTGTGAATGTGTTGCTCTGATTGGTTGATAAATAAAATGCTGATTGGCCAGTAACCAGGCAGGAAATATAGGCAGGATAAACAGACAAGGAGATTTCTTGGAAGGAAAGACAAAACTGAGGAGGAGATACCAGCCCGCCATCAAGGGAGCAGCAAACACATGGAAACATATAGATTAACAGAAATGGGCTGATTTTAAATGTAAGAGCTAGTCAGTAGTTAGCCTGAGCTAATGGCCAAACAGTTATAAATAATATAAGCTTCTGAGTGATTACTCAGCTGCAGATTACGGGGCCGTGCAAGACCAGAGTAAAACTTCCAGCTACCATACACATTTTATTTAAGTTAAATTTAGTATAAGTAGGCTTGTGTAGTATTTGTGATATATTTATTTTAAAAATGTGCTATTTGTCAGCAAATCAGAATTGAGTCAATGAACTTTATGTACCTGAAAATCACACCCGATTTCCATCCAAAAACCTGTAAATGGTTGTTACACTTTTTCTGATGAAAGTATTAGGGTTAATTCACTTTTAATTAAGTGACTAATAATAATGGTAAATGCTTATAAATAATTAGTGAGTGTGTGTGAATGTGTATGTTTAATCCAGTCCACCTTTGCAAGGTGTTTTGCAATGTTAAAAAGAAATGCCAGTAGGAAAATTTCATCTTTAATTTATATCATATTTGGAATTCATGATTTCAGTGTAAAAGAGTATCACTAAATTGCTGAAGTAAACTTAATGAATGTGAAAGTTTTAAAATATATTTCTGTTTATAGATTAATTAGGGTGCTGTAGAGATGGTTCAGTGGTTAAGAACACTTATTGCTTTAAAGAGTTTCTGAATTTGGTTGTCAACTGCATCAGATGGCTAGCAATCACTTCTAACTCAAGATTCATGATGTCTGACACCCTTTAGTTTCCACTGATACCTACACACATGTGGTGCATATAAATAGAAATCAATAAAAAATTTTAAAGTACAAAACTTTTATAAGAAAAAAAGAATGACTGGTAACACGATGACTTAAAGAGATTACCATATGTGCCAATCAAAATAAGGATGATATGAGCTACAGAATATTAAAGAAGAGACAGAGTTTGAAATTGGGCTGCACTTTCATGCATTGTAATTTTAACAGGTAAGTTTTTATATACACAAGATTGCCTTTAGGTTTCTGTCTGTATGCTCAATTTTATAAAAATAGTGACAGAAGAAAGTCATTTCTTTTTTATAACAATAGTGAAAGAAGAAAGTCAAGGTCATAAGCAATTCCTACTGAAAGGTGAAATACTTGAAACATTTTGAGAGAGGTTTTTCTTTGGTGTCATATGATAAGGAACAATATAATAAGTTTATTACAAAGACAAACAGGTGATTGAAAAAGAATCAGTTAGAAAATATGATAAGAAAACAGGAGAATATTCCCTTAATATTAGATTACTTATAACACAAGTAAGGATACTAAGTAGACAGTCCATTATCTTTTCAATATAAGGAAAATTTGCTAAAATAAAAACTTTCAAACATAAAGATTTTAGGCTAAGTACTTTGAAACTATAAAAGAATGAGCTGTGTTTTTATTAACAAAAAAAGCAGAAGCCAGAAATTGGTAAGGGACTGTGTAATTTCCTTTACTCAAAGTACTTTATTTAACTATGCTTGTACCTAAAAGAAAAAAAAACAGAAACTATTGTAAATGCAAAAAGTTTCCTACATTAAATATTGGTGAGTAAGTTTTACAAAATGATTCAGGTGCTATAGTAATTAGTAAATGCTGGTTTTGGTGTTTTGAAACTGTGATATACTTGATAATATAAAAGTTTCCTGTGGAGTTTGAAGGTGCTTGGCACTCATTAAAAATAAATTGCTGGCATTCTGAAATGACCATGTGAACCTTGATGAAAACTGGAATTGATTTATGTAGTATTTTAAAATCTATGGAGAAATCATTAAGAGCACAAGAAAGAGTAGAGATTGGACTTGATAGGAGTTTACATAAAAATCATCAAAGAACTTTATTGGAAAGAAGGTCAATATAAATTACCAGTATGGAATTGATAAAAGCAGACATTCCAGCAAGATTGAGTGTACTGATGTACTCTGTCTCCATAGAGTTTATTTGAAATACTATTTTAACTCCTAGCTTTAGTATTTTGTAGACTTGTATTTGAAATGCATGTCAAAAATGTAATGAGGATGTGGATTGATGTTTTCAAAGATTTGCAAGATTTCTAGGAGTTTCAATAGAACAGTAACTTCAACAATTAAAATCTGTGGTATGTTGATTTACAAATATTCTAATACATCAATCTTTGATATTTTAAGAAAGTAATGGAAATTCTGTATTCACATATTAGTCAATGTAAGGAATAATCTTAAATAAAAATGGCATTCTGTTTGTGACCTAACAAATAAAGCTTGCCTGAAGATCAGAATGTGGAGCTAAGCCACTAGTTAGCCATAGAGGCCAGGCAGTGTTGGCACACATCTTTAATTCCAGCACTCAGGAGGCAGAGGCAGACGGATCTCTGTGAGTTCAAGGCCACCCTGGACTACAAAAGATTCATCCAATCTAAAAAAGAAACAGAGTCAGGCAGTGGTGGCACACACTTTTGATCCCAGCACTCAGAATCTCACACCTTAATCCCAGAACTAGGGAGGTAGAGACAGGAAGTGATATGGCTGGGCAGAGAGATGAATATAAGGCAAGTGGAGTCGGGAGCTTGGTGCTTTCAGCCTGAGTATTCAGTAGGGGTAAGAAGTCTCTCTAGTGGCTGCTGTGGATATTGTTCTATATAAATAAAACACTGATGGCTAATGACCAGGCAGGAGGTAGGTGGGACAAGGAGAGAAGAGAATTCTGGGAAGCGGAAGGCTGGGGGAGAGAGACTGCAGCCACCGCCAGGAGAAGCAGCATGTAGAGACTCTGGTAAGCCACCAGCCACGTGGCAAGGTATAGATTTATAGAAATGGGTTAATTTAAGATAAAAGAACAGTTAGCAAGAAGCCTGCCACGGCCATACAGTTTATAAGTGATATAAGCGTCTGAGTGATTATTTTATAAGTGGATTGTGGGACTGCGGGGCTTGGGGAACCTGGAGAGAAGCCCTCCAGCAACAAATGGCGCCCAACGGCTCGAGTTTCCACCTTAAACCTGAGAATATTTAATAACCAATTCTAAACAGCCAAAACCAGGTTCCTGCTTCTTGTCTCATACGGGCAGCTAGATGCGGCAAAACGCAAGTTTGGACACTGGCGGGTTCCTGGCGGGTGCATCTGACCGGCAGTATGGCGGAAATGAGGCATCTGCCAGCGGCAAATTAAGCTGTGTGGTAGATTTAGTCTTTACTAGTATTTAAAAAAAAAAAAAAAAAAAGAGGTTTCTGGGCTACACGCTGCTTTGATAAAAGCTTAGACCCACTATTTCTGAGACTTGATGACTCCCAGAGCTGGCGGAAAACGTACCACTGCCATGTTGGGAAGCTGAAGTGGGCGGAGCCAGCAGCCACAGCGCCGTTTCAGGCTTACAATGGTACAGTTTAAAGCAATAGGCTCAAGGCTCAAGGTAATATAAAACATAAGCCACATAAAGATGGCTACCACACAGAGAATCTGGATTATGTTCTCTTTGATATTCATAACTAAAGAAAAACATTTGATTACAAAACCTGTTGAGTTATGCCAAAATGTATATTTTAAAGGTACCTTGACTTCAAAATTTGGATATAAGGATATGTTACTTTGGAAAAGAGGTTCTGCTTTTGTTTCCACAGAAAGCCAGAGGCTGTGGACTTGTTCCAAATTAAGATACATCAGGTTTCACCAGCCAAGACCCCCTGAAAGGACTCCGATGACACCATGGCCCAGATGATCCAACATCCAGATCGGTTTCAAGGCAACTGGTTCACACAATACAGCCTCACGGACTACCCCATAGGTCTAAAATTTTCTTTGCATCCCCATAAGATACAGCGCCCCCCTCCAGCAGGAAGTAGTAAGAGATGCTACGCCCAAATTCCCAAATATACCAAGCTGGCTTTAGAGGTGGAATTGGCTCACTCCCCCTCTAAACCCAGACATATTGCTTTAAAAAAAAAAATGGTTAAGAGATTCTTGTGTCCCAAATCAGAAGAGCCCTCTGGTGTGGGACAGAGAGAAACCAATATTTTTATTTAAAACAGGTTGATTATAAATGTGATCTCTTTCTAAAAAAGAAAAGGGGATATAATATAGATATATAGGAGGATATGGAGATGATAAGATAAAAGGGTAGATTAATGAACCTACTTTTAAAGAACAACTTGTTTAAAATGTTTTACATTGGTATAGATTTTAGTTTATGTTTAAAATGTTTTACATTGGTAAAAATTTTAGTTTATTAATACAAGCTTGAAGTTAATTTTGTTATACTGTATATATATATTTCTATTCTTGTTTGAGGTATTATGTTTAACTCATTTAAAATTGTAATGGATGATTAAAAATAGATTAATAATCAGTCATCTATGATAATCATATTTGTAGCCATGTTAGTTAAGTCTTCTAGGTATACATAGATATATTTCAGATAGATAGGTAATCTTCAAACACTTCATAGACCTAGAGAATATGGCATTTAAATAACTTAAAATTCTGTTGATGTGAGACACAATTGCTCCTGGCTGCACCAATTGATCCCGAGAGAATGTTGGGCTTCTAAGACATTTCCATTTGAAAGTTTGTCTTTTTGGCACAAAATGGCCTACTGGGCAAAGAACTGCCCTTGCCTTGACGGCTGACAGTACAAATGCAATGCTGTCCTTTCTGGACAAGCGGGACACAAGGAAAGCGACCACTGTACTCTGCCAAGACAGGGTAAGATGGTCTCTCAGAATTCCTGCTTCTGAAAATGGTCTGTCAGATACTCTAGGCCTGTAGCCAATTTGAATGCACCAACAATGCTGAGAAACATCAGGTGACTGTCCAGGCTGCCAGCTGTCTTGGTCTGCTCTTGCAAGATTCCCGAAGTTGCTTGCATCCGTCTACCATTTCTCAGGTACCATTATGTTCCTTCTCAGGTCTTTGATGTGGTTGAAAACTAGATAGTTGTAATTTCCTCAGTTATGATAAAAGATAAGTTAGATATAAAACCTTAAACTCACAAATATAAGATAGATAGGACATCTTCTTTAATATTGTAACTATAATTCTTGCTCGGTAATTGTTTTGTTATATGTAATTTTACCATGTTAAAGTTAAAACCTTCCTTTTTAAAAAAAAAGAAAAAAGGGGAAGTGCTGTGGATATTGTTCTATATAAATAAAACACTGATGGCTAATGACCAGGCAGGAGGTAGGTGGGACAAGGAGAGAAGAGAATTCTGGGAAGCGGAAGGCTGGGGGAGAGAGACTGCAGCCACCGCCAGGAGAAGCAGCATGTAGAGACTCTGGTAAGCCACCAGCCACGTGGCAAGGTATAGATTTATAGAAATGGGTTAATTTAAGATAAAAGAACAGTTAGCAAGAAGCCTGCCACGGCCATACAGTTTATAAGTGATATAAGCGTCTGAGTGATTATTTTATAAGTGGATTGTGGGACTGCGGGGCTTGGGGAACCTGGAGAGAAGCCCTCCAGCAACAAGTGGCTGGCTGCTCGGCTTCTCTGATCTTTCAACTTTCACCCTGATATCTGACTCTGGGTTTTTAATTATTAAGATGACTTAGGATTCATGCTGCAGCATTCTTCAAACATAGACCACAAACTATGAACTGGGTTACCTCCCTCAGTATAATATTTTTCTAGTTCCATCCATTTAGCTACAAATTTCATTTTTTCATTTTAGCTGATATTGGGTATATTTTCATTATCCATTCATATTTTGATGGATTCTGAGCTGGTTCTATTTTAGCTATTGTGAACAAAGCTGCAATGATCATGCATACATAATTTTGTAGTAGGATATGGAGTTCTTTGGGTATATGCCCTGGGGTGGTACTTGAGTCATATGGTGGTTCTGTTTTTAAATTTTTGAGTGGACTATATGTTCACTTCAAAAGTTCCTGTACTAGTCTGCACTCTTAACAGTGAATTGTTGGGTTTGGCTTTTTCTATAGTGTTACCAGCATTAGCAGTTATTGGATTTTCTATAATAATAATAATAAAAATATAGATTCATTATATAATTTAGTTCTCTAATAAATAAAAATATAAAGTAAATTAAATAGTCATTATGCCTGGAGTGAACCAATTTTTAAAGACAGATTGAGAGATTAGAGGGGAAAGAAAGAGATTTATAATGGATAAATCCTTCAGGGCTGGAAAATGCTGCTCTTAGAAGCCATTGCAAATTAAACAAAACTCCCAGTACCAGGGAGGGAATATTTCCTTATGATTTGTTATCTAAGGTGGCCTCTGAGGGCACCAATACAATACAAGTTCTTGATATTTCCCTTGATATCCCACAAGAACTAGTTGATAAGACCTGCTACTCAAGATACTGCACACCTTGGTTGCAAGATACAGAGAAATAGTGTGAGAACTGAGCTGAAAGCATCTTCCTTGCTTCTTGCATTTCATAGTTTTGGACAGATGCATGGGAAGAGTTAGAGGGAGGAAACAAAGGGGGAATATTGTAATTACATTATAGTTTCAAAATTAAACTTTAAAAGAAATGATGCTACATCGGATGGTGAGTAAAAAAAAAAAAGACCTGCCATATAAGATGTGCGTACTAGCGCAGTAGCACCATGACAGTTATGGTGGTTGTCTTCCACTTAGACTGTAATTGAGGCCTGCTCCACAAGAGGGAATACATGTTTGGTGTTTTAATCCTAGTCAAACATACATTTTAGGTCTCCGCGAATAACTTACAACTGTCCTTTAATAAAACTGACATGGTGACAAATGGTATTCTAAACATCTGTGCTATAATCATAGATAAATAGCTCTATTGTTTTTAAAACAAGAAGCTTCTGTTTGCAGTGAACAACAATGAATGTGACGTTAATTTTTTTTTTTTTATTTGATATGCAGTGGCTTCTAGGATTAGCTATCTTTCTTGTAACCATTGTCTTTAAATTTATACTTTTCATTGGTTCATACTAGAGAATAAATAAAGGATGAATGCTTAACACTAACAAGCCGGGCATTCTACCTTCTCAATGCTTCAGGGCAATTCCTGGAAGAAGCAGAAGAAGGAGAGCAGTGCTGGAAAATGCTGTCTTCAAAACAGGGCACAGGCATTGCAATCCAGGTCTCACTGCCAATGCTTTCCCAGCACTAGGTCTACGTAAGACCAAGTCTCCTAACAGCCAGTCATGGGTTGGGAAGCAGCTCATGAAACCATACACCTGGCTAATAAACATAGGCTAGGTACAAATTCAGGGATGGACAGTCATGATCTTCACCTGTCTATCCACCACAGACTTCAAAGAGTAATCTCAATCACACAGACAGTTCTTGTTAAAAATCAGTGGGATCCAAAACCAAGGTACAAAACTCCCTACATGAATGACCTGGAACTCCCTAACTGAAAATCAAATCCCTGCTACCTACACACAAAAGCAGAGAATAGCTGTGTGCCGTAAAGCTCAGCTCTGTGGTGAAAAGAGGGTTTCTGGGGCTTTCTCACTGACCAGCCTGTCTCACTCAACATATTGAGTAAGAGACACTGTCTCAAGAAAATGACCAAGAGGAAAAGAACAATACACCCAAAATCTTACTCTGGTCTTTGTGTTTACATCTTCACATACACAGAAATACACAAACAGGTGCGCGCTCACACGCGCGCACACACACACATACACACACACACATACATGCACACACACACAATCACAATAAATATTGTTTAAAGTTACATAAAGATATTTGAATGCGTTGAATTTAAACTTTGCTTCTTGAAAAGCCTTGGTCTTTTAACCAAATTCTCAGTAGCTATTTTTTTTCCTAAAATATTTGAGAACACATATTTCATCATTTGTCATGGAGTATTCAGAAGATGAAAAATGCCAAATCTTTGACTCATAGTAAATATTATTATCACCATAAAGATACTGATTATTCCCATACATACCATTCTGTGACAACATCCTAACTAAGGTAAAATTATAATTTTATGAATTTTTACTGATTTAATATAAATTCAAGTTTATACTATGGGAACTGTGTTTTTATAAATAATGCATTTGAAGCAGTAGTGAGCACATTTTCTTCCATAAAAATTTCGGGTTTCCTATTCCTAATTCAAGTTTAGTTATTTCATCTTATTAGCATTTCTGAACTGTAAGCATAATGGTAAGTAAAACATTTGGTAACATACGTTGTAGGACTGCATAGTATAATACTTCTTTAAAAAGTACACATTTGGAGTCTGGAAAGGTGACTTAGTGATTAAGAGGCAATGAATTTGAAAAAGAACAAGGAGAGATATATGAAAGTATTCAGAGGGAAGACAGCAAAGGGGGAGTAATGTAATTACATCATAATCTAAAAAATGATGGAAAAGAAATGAAAGATTTGAGAGATTTTCAAAAAAAGTTAGAACATGTTAAACATCATCTACTGAAAATAGAATCTTCTCTAATAAGGGTTAACCTCAATCTATGGGCATAAGGGTAGATAATTAAAAGTCTTTTGAATACTGTATCCATTTATCAGTGTTTGGTAGTAGTTTCTTAACTGAGTGACACACAGCTGGTCAAGTTACAGAGAGTAAGGGACTGTGGAATGCTTATCCATACTGGTAACAACTCTGTATCACAAAACCTCCAATAATGATAAGAGATCATTAGGGGAAATGGTGCAGAAGATTGTAGGAGCCATAAGTGTTGAATAAGTACACTGAAAGAATGATTTCTTGGCATAGCAGGGTAGTTACACATAGACACTCACAACATTTATAACGACATACACAATATCTATGCAATATCAAGCCAGACAAAATTCCAATATGGAGAGAGAGAAAAGCAGGAAATGCCACCCATAGCTAAGGAAGTATCTGTCAGCAGAGATAGCTTCTTAGGGAGGAGGGATAGTCAGTTCTATTTAATGGTATGGTTACTGGAAGCTTGACCATCATCAGTGAAGGAGACATGCCCAAGAGTACTTAGACATCACAAATGTTATATTTACATATGAAAATAAATTTAAAAAAAAAAAAACAAAATAAGCACTAGTGCATCGATTAAAAGGAATTTCAGCTACAAGCAAGCAAGGAATCCTGGAAGCAGGAGAAATCATCTTCTCCAGGGAGGAGACCCACCCATAACTGGTTATCTAGAACTAATATGTTGTCACTGAAATCATATACATACCAAATGGAATAAGTAGGTTTCACTTTTATATTTAGGTGTGTATATGTAAATTATGTAAATAAAATATAGAGATCATGAATTTGAGAAGGAGAAAATGAGGAAATGGGAGAGGATGGACAGAGAACAGGAAAGGGGAGAAATATTTAATTAAATTTTAGTTTTTAAAAAAATGGGAAAAGGGTATTCCAGATGCCCTTCACTTCATATTCTGAAGACAAAATGACCATTCTAATAATTTAGTAGGTTCTTTGAGAAAATTAATAAGATAGACAAACTCTTCTCCAAACTTCCTAAAACTCAGAGATAATATCAAAATTAACAAAAATCAGAAATGAAAAGGGTATATAGCAACTGACACAAGAAATCAGGGAATCATTAGGTCATACTTTAAAAAAATGTACTCCACAAAATTGGAAGATGTAGAAGAAGAAAATCAAAAGCAATCTACAGATTCAATGCAATTCCCATCAAAATTCCAAAACAATTCTTTACAGAGAATGGAAAAACAATAATCAACTTCATATGGAAAAACAAAATACCCAGGATTGCTAAAAAATCCTGTACAATAAAAGAACAGACAGAAGTGTCACCATACCTGATCTCAAGCTCTACTACAGAGCTGTAGTGTAGCTGTAGTTTTCCTGTGTGCACCCGGCTCCTTCAGCCCCTCAGACCCAAGTAAACACACAGAGACTTATATTACTTATAAACTGTATGGTCGTGGCAGACTTCTTGCTGTCTAGTTCTTATATCTTATGTTAACCCATTTCTATTAACCTATAAGTTGCCACATGACTTGTGGCTTACTGGTAGTTTTACATCTTGCTTCCTCTGTGTCTGGCTGGTGACTCCTGACTCCACCTTCCTGTTCCCAGAATCCTCCTCTCTGCTTGTCCCACCTATACTATACTTCCTACCTGGCTACTGGCCAATCAGCATTTCATATCAACCAAATCAGAGCAACACATTCACATCATGATACAATGGAAAAAAAGAAAGCTTCTTCAACAAATGGTGCTGGCATAACTGGATGTCTACATGTACAAGAATGCAAAAAGATCCATATCTACACTGTACAATACCCAACTCCAAGTGGATCAAAGATCTGAACAAAAATCCTGTTACGCTGAACCCGACAAAAGATAAAGTGGGAAATAGCCTTGAAACCCTGGCAGCAGAGATCACTTCCTAAATAGAATACCAGTAGCATAGACTTTAAGATCGACAATTCATAAATGTGACTTCATGAAAGTGAAAAGCTTCTGTAAGGCAAAAGACACTGTCAAAAGGAAACAATGGCATCCTACAGAATGGGAAAAGATCTTCAACACACCACATCTGTCAGAGGGCTGAATTCCAAAATATATAAAGAACTTGAGAAACTAGACACCAAGAAAGCCAATAATCCAATTTTCAAAAATGGTGTACATATCCAAAAAGAGAATTCTCAACAGAAGAATCTGAAATTGAAGAGAAACACTTAAAGAAATGTTCAAAATCCTTAACCATCAGGGAAATGCAAATCAAAAGGACTCTGAGATTCCATCTTACACCGGTCAGAATGGCTAAGATCAAAAACACAAATGACAGCTTATGCTAGAAAGGAAATGGAGTAAGGGGAATACTCATTCATTGCAAGTAAGACTGCAACCTTGTACAGCCATGTTAGAAATCAATGTGATGGCTTCGTATAAAAGTGGGAGTCAATCTACCTCAAGACCTAGATATACCAATCTTGGGCATATACTCAAAGTATGTTCAATCATACCACAAAGACACTTTCTCAAACATGTTCATAGCATCTTTATTTGTAATAGCCAGGAACTAGAAATAACCTAGATGTCCCTCAACTGAAGATTGGATAAAATAAAACATGGTACATTCACACAGTGGAATATTACTCAGGTATTAGAAACAACAACATCATGAAATTTGAAGGTAAAGGGACAAAACTAGAAGAAAAATCATCCTGAGTGAGATAACCCACACCCAGAAAGTCAAACATGACATGTACTCACTCATATGTGGATATTAGCTTTTCTTTATCATATTAAAAATTTCAAAATTATTAATCTTTTGCTTTTTGAGTCATTATATGTTGAATGAGAGTTTCTTACACATCAAGCTGCCAGCTGACAGTCATTCTGATTAAAAAAAAATGAAAAGATGGCTGATCTCTGTCTAGTAGCTGATACTATATATAGTGTGGACACATCAGAGAGTAAAGATCACATTCATAGTGGTTAGGATCAGGATACTGCAACATTTTTTTCTTAACTTTGTTAATACAGATCATAAAATTCCTGTGTTTTCTGAAAAGGCTAAAAGTGGGAAAAACATACAAATAAGCAGGTTAAGCCTAATTTCCTTGATTTCAATGTCTGTCTGAATTTTTACTAAATTGGAATAAAACCAATTTAATTTCAGAATATGTAACACAGTATTGATATTTAAAAGGCAATTCCATGATTCTATGTAAATGTTTTTTTTTTCATTTTTCATATATATATATGTTATTTTATTGATTTGTATATGGTTAACAATATATTAATATAAAATCAGTTTAGAGTTGGGAAAGGTGTGTGCTATGATGACATAATTTTTGATTCACACCAAACTATGTTTTTACAAATACTTTCACTTTCCTATTAAAATCCATTGCCATACTCCCATCTTATTATGGGTATGTTATTAAATCTTATTTCTTATCTCATATGATTAAGTCAACAAGTTTGGTATGGTTTCAATACTCCTGGTCTTTTATAAGGTCAAATTTCTTGAACTTAATCTTGTGGTTGGCTTGAACTGTATTAACTGCTTTTAATGTTTCAACATTTGTTTGAACTTTTTCTCAACTAGACCAATTATAAATCTTCCTCACATTGTTGTAAATTCTTTAGATTTGAACTCTCTTTGTCATATCATTTCTTTAATTATTACTATTTTCAACTGAAATGCTAAGTACTATTCCACATTCTGATGAGAAATCATTTCTTTTTCTGCTAATTTTCTTCTCACTTTTAAAATGGAACTGCAATGAGGTCTTCAGAGTTTTATAATACTCTGACGTGAGCAAATTATAGGTACTGGGTCTTCACCTTTCCACCCTCGAAAATGCTGCAAAGAAACTGCACTTAGCATAATTGTAGTTTTACTTCACTTACAGAAGTCAAGGTGAAGAATTATCTTTATTTTATTCCTTTGTAAGAGATGAGTTTCTTAAGTAAATAAATCCTTGCCAAATATATGCATGATTTTCTATAAAAAGCACTTTGTCTTCAAATCATATAGTACATAATTTGATCATGTATGTTTACATATGAATTAAAATATAAGAATAGATAATTACATTATTTTTAGCTACGGCTTGATTGTACCTCCAACTTTACATGAACTTGCTGTGAAATTTCAGCTGATCTTAAAGTCCTGATTCTCCTTCCTTGCCTGCTGAGGCCCAGCAGACAATTTTGTACCACCGTGCTCAGCTTACAGTAAATTTTACATGAAATATTCATATTTTTTAAAAAAATATTTTGCCCTGTAGTAATACTATATTTACATGTAGGATCCTCATTACTTTAAACTATAGGCTTTTATGAATTTTCAAATCAGTAAAGTCAAATAACTTATTCTAATATACTTAGAGTTTCAGAAAACCTTTTTTATCTCCAAATATTTGATATGCACATCAATCTACTTTAGTTTATAGATTTATAAGTCAGTGTAGATAAAGTGTTAAAAAAGTGGGAGTAAAGAATGCTGAACCCAAGGGTAACACAGAAAGGAAGTCTTCAAAACTTGTGATTTAATTAAATTTTCATTTGATGCAATACTTATGATAACAGCTTTATGGCTCATTCTGTGTCCTACTGTGCAATGAGACATAAGACACAGTAAATATGGAATTAAATGCCAATAGGTTGCAACTTTGTAAACACATAAAATGCAATATGGCATAAAAGCACTTGAATCCTGCTGATTCTTAATTGTCATCTATAATTTGCATTATTTCTACATGGCTTTAACAAACCTGATGTTACATTATCCCTAAATACCTTGTATGAAAGAAAAATTTGAACTTAAGTGGATTAAACCTGTGAATTTATTTATATAATTTATAGGTTTTTGTACATTCTAATTTCCTAAAGATAGTTTTATTAAATCACACCACAAATTAAGAAAAATGTATTGATTCATTTCAATTTATTTTGGAACAAAGAAAACTTTTAAAATGTTTATTGCAGGAAAATGTAAACATTTTGGAGCCTGCTAACAAATTGCAAAAGCCTTCACTAATCTGGATAGAGAATTCTGATCTCATCCCACTTTTTACCCATGAAACCACAGCAGCTCTGGAAGCTGCTGTTCAAGGTACTGCTTGAGGTCACCTGCCTTCCCCTCAGTATAAGCTATTCCGTTCCCACTATAATCTTCCACCTGTCACTGTCCTGTGTATGAGTTAACGACTGGAAAGACTTTTCTAGTGAGAGTTTAAGTTTCTCAGTCCCCTTGCTTTTTGCTACCCATAAATTCATACATCTGCAGCCAGAGATGAGGCAGAGTTTTGGGGTAGATGGTCTGTGGTCATTTCAAAATATTAAATTTTGATTCAAACCTTGTTCTCCAATTTTCTTTTCTCCTTTTAAATAAGTCTTATTGGAATGTAAGTCACAAAACACAAAGCTCTCCCTGACTCTATGTCAGCGAACATTTTATACTCTGTTCACAGTGATAAACAACTAGAGCAACAGCAAAAAAGACTGGACATACAATCCTACCTCCAGATGAGCAGGCCGTCTTGATACTTCACTTCAGCTTTATGTACCTGTGTTTCGGAACAGCCTTCCAAATTAGTTGGAGTATTATATAAAAATACTTTAAACACGGTAATGAGTAAAATTTTATTACCAATATTTCCACCTTTCTCTGGTATGCAGAACAGCTTTGTCTAACACGAACTGATTTTTTTAAGTCTCATACATACATATGTACATGCCATTACAATTAGTAAAAATAGAGGCCATAAATTTGAAAGAGAACGGAGACAGGCATATGGGAGGGTTTGGAGGAAGAAAAACAAAAAGCAAAATGTTATAATATCAAAGAAAAGAAAATGAGAGAGAGAGGAAGGAAGGAAGGAAGGAAGGAAGGAAGGAAGGAAGGAAGGAAGGAAGGAAGGAAGGAAAAAAAGGAAAGACATTTTCAAGAAACATTTAAAAGCTACTACTAGCAGGTAAATGGGTAAAGAAAATTTAGTACATATAAACAAGAGGGTTTTATTCATCCCTAAAGTTAAATGGAATTGCGTCATTTGCTGGAAAATGGATGTAACTAAATGGAGCTAGAGAACATCATATTAAGTAAAATAAAACTTAGGTGCATATCACATTTTCTCTTGTTTGATACTGATTATTGATAGACACATACAACCTTTTGTATATTTAAGAGATAAAAGCAGAATGAGCGTGGGGCCTAGAAAAAAAAAAAAAAAAGAAAAAACCTAATAGGATAAAGAAGTCAGAGAATAAAATGGGAGTATGGGAATGAATACAGTCAAAATACATAACTGTGTGAGTTAAGCTTCGCTATAGAAATGGCGGCAGTAAAATGAATGCACGTTGATGAAGATTTGCTAGATTGGCTTCTATTGTAAGACATGTCTATCTGCATGCTGGAGAGGCTGAGAAGCAAGCACAGTCAACGTTCGCCTCATGAGGAGCAGTTCCTATCTAGTACTGAAGGCCTACTGAGCTTGTAGAGAGGCCTCAGTCTTTAGTTCACTTTGCAATACAGCTGGACCTAGGTTCGAACTGCAGCAGAGGACAACAGTAACAACACTGAGAGAGACAAATGTAAGGTGAAGGCAGGCAAGCAAACAGGACTGCTGTTCCCTCAAATCTCTTTCTGTCCAGGCTGCAACAAGAAGGCTGCTGCCCGTTATGAGGGTCTGTCCACTTCAGCAAATCTTACCTAGAAATGATCTCATCCTCCTGCCCAGAGGTGTCTCTGTCAGTTTTTTCTACATCGAGTTCAGTTGAAAGTCCAAGTAACAATAGTTATATATACTTCCACAACTGAATTATGAAATCCAGTACTGTACACAATGACTATACACAAGAAAAAATAAAGAAGCCAATAAGTTGTTACAGTTAGAATCTCCCCAGACATTATTCCTGTGCTGTAGCTTCCATGATGCTTGTACAGTTCACAACAAGGTGTTTCTGAGCAAAAGTTGTTACTTTATGGGTTGGGAACTGTCCATATAAAAAATTGTGTCTGTTACCGGCTTTGTAACACCTTCACATATCCTAATGAGGTAGTTCTGTATTTGTACTGTTTAAGTTATAGTACATAAAAAATTATGATTTGGGGTGAATCAGACCTTCATTTTATATCTTTTGCAAATTAAAACAATATTCCTCTGGGATCACCCCTATTGGCATTATCTCTAATGGCTATATTTAATTTTCCTTTCTTTTAAAATGGCAAATCACAGGCTTTTACTTGAAATTAAATTAGTTCTGACAATTGTCTCAGAGAAAGAAAATGCAAGAAAACAAGGTCATGAAGAAATTTCACAGGAAGTGATTTGGCATTAATTGCACTGCAAAAATAAAGAGCTGTAACATATGAGTTTCTAAAGATAGAAAGAGTAAAAACAAACAACATTTACTTCTGTGTTTAAGGAAAGAAGAATCAGTTTCTTCCTGAAAGAATTATTTATTACAGTCTTGGTGCTCCTGTGATGTATTGAATGCTTGACATTGTTATAGAAAATCAATTGGATTCAATCTGGGAAAGTTGTATTATATGCATTGAAACCTGACAGTGGCATAAATCAGTATTTTTATGGGAAAAAAAAGTCAACTCAAAGCAAAATGAAATTCATTTGTTTGCTTTCTTAAACCTACGTGATTGTTACTTTAGTTTTCCTTAAAAAGGATTACATTTCAGATTGACTTTGAACTGCCTGGGAAAGTTGAGCAGTGAGAATGTTTCTAGAAAAGCCTTATTTGAAAATACATTTTAAAGTCATTTGTATCCTATTCATAGAAAAACAAAGTCAGAGGTTTTGTTCCTCCCCTACCCACACACAAAAAATAATATTTGAAAGATATGGTTAACCATTTTGGGAAGGTGTACAGTTTTCAATTGTTAAAATGTGTCTTAAATAAATAATTCAGTTTCATAATCTATATTTACTACAGTAAAATATTTTAAGAGTGTTAAATATTGTTTAGTGAATTTCAAAATTAAATAATACAGTTTCTCTGACAATTTTATATGTGGATACTGGAAAGTTGAAATAAAGTTTTTCTAACCATTAGGCATTTACTTCAATTGCAAGTTAATTAGAAATTACCATTTAAAAAATATTTCTCAAGAAACCGTGGTCTATAAATAATCCTATTAAGATAATCATGATCCAGGTACATTTTGTAAAAATGTCTGTGCCCGTTTGGAGATGAATGGCATTGGCTCTTCTTGATGTTTCTGAACAATACATATTCTTCAGAAGAGACTTTAATGATTAGTTCTACATAGGCTTGTGTCCAGAAATCTCAGCCACTAGTGTTCTGTCTTGAGTTGCCTAAATTTCTTTTTCAAATAGCTTTATTGTTTCAGAGCTTTCATTTCTGTCTGGAGTTGGCCTGGAGTTCACAGATTAGGCTGGGCTGCCTAACCACTGAGCACCAGAGATTTCTCTTTACCACCTCGCCAGTGCTCAGGGCATGTAGCATCATGCCAAGGAGACTGGGAGCCAATTCCGGTCTCCTGTTTATTGGAAAAGCATTTTTGCAACTGAGATAGCTCCTCGGCCCTTAAATATCAGTGGTTGTTAATTTTACCTGCTGTAGTCAGTATTGCCTTAAATAACTTTTATTGGATTGGATGACCTGTGATTTGCACATTACATGTATTATAAGAACATCACTATAATAATTTTAAAAGTGTTATCATATATACTCATATAAACATCAACATCATCAAGAGTGAATAAACATGTAAGAAATAAACTTTTCTTCCTACTACTATAATCTGTCTTCCTCCAACTGACCTATCTATAGGCAAGGATCAATTTTGAGTGTGTGAGTAGGGTTATTTATAATTTTTCCCATATTCGCATCTTGTTTTACTCTTCAGTGTTTCTAGTATACATGACTAAGTGTCAGATGTCTCTAAATCCCTGCTGTTTATTTCTATAAACCTCAACAATAACTTACACATGCTACATTTTCACTATGATTTATAGATAACACATGAATAAAATATAGTTATAAATGCTAATAAAATGGGAAAATGAATATCTAGAAAATTCATGTGTAATGTAAAAGCATAAACTGTAGATATTTGGATGTTGTTGTCCTATGGTGCAAACAAAATAAATATGTGTTGGGGAATATTTAAACTATTAATGAAAATGTTATTATCATCAGTATTGTTAAGCATTAAAATGAGAAAAAATAGAAGTGATTATTTATGGTATAAAGTAGAACTAGAAAAACACTGAAATTCAGCACAGTTTTAAAATTTGCATGAGCTCATTAATTTCTTAACCAAGTATCATTTCAAGGCACATATATTGTTTCGATATTATCAAAAAAAGTAATAGAATAATAAAATACTGTAAAAACTAAAGAAATAACTAATGAAACTAAAGAAAGCACCTTGGGTACAGCGGAACTAATGAAATAAGTCAGGTATAGGAAGACAAATACCACATCAGCTTATTTGTGTGAATAATCTGAACAAAAGTAGATTAAGGTAGACCTAGTATACTACTTTCCTTTAATACTATTTTTTCCTCAGGCTGCTAAACAGGAATGCTGTGGATATTGCTCTGTATAAATAAAATGCTGATTGGACAGTAGACAGGCAGGAAGTATAAGCATGACAAGCAGAGAGAAGAATTCTGGGAAGTGGAAGTCTGAAGCAGAGAGACTCTGCCAGCCGCCGCCATAACAAGCAAGATGTAAGGCACCAGTAAGCCATGGGCCACATGGCAACTTATGGAATAATTGAAATGGGTTAATTTAAGATATAAGAACAGTTAGCAAGAAGCATGAGCCATTAGGCAAAACAGTTTAAAAAATATAGGCATCTGTGTGTTTACTTTGTAAGTGGGCTGCAGGACTACCAGAGCCTGGCAGGAGATGGAGAGGAGCTATCCACGTACACAGGAAGACCATGAGATCAAGCCCAATCTGGAAAATAGACACACACACACACACACACACACACACACATTGAGAGAGAGAGAGAGAGAGAGAGAGAGAGAGAGAGAGAGAGAGAGAGAGAAGAGAAAGAAGTCCACAAACAGCAGTCAAAATAAAAATTTGTACTCTTGGGAGTTAAGAGTAGAATGCTGGTTCTCTGGTACCAAGGAGGTCAAAAGCAGTTAGAACTATTTAGTGGTTTGTCAATGGACTTTAAGTTACAGTCGAGAACAGTCAGGTGTTCTGTTTGCTGGTGTATAGAAGCATGATAACAGAAGTTAATAACATACTGTAGACTTAGAACATCCAGAAAAATACTTTGAATTTTTTATTATGAATAGTTGATATTGTGGGATATTGCAGTTTTAGCCTAATTAAACTATCACATCACATATTCATAAATCAAATCAATACAAAGTACCCCATAATATGTAGAATTTTGTGTACATTCAAAAATAAATTAAATGGAAAAAATTGTATGGATCAACTTCTACAATACATTTTAACATAGATATATTAATACTATTTTACATTATTGATAATATTGACATATTAAGAATAAAATTATTTGTTAACTATTACATGTTACCTTAGCCAGAAATCATTCAAAGAATCAGACTACTCTCTAATTCCATACATACAAATTTACATAAAATATGTATAAGAATGTTTAAAACTGTATCATACCATATATTTTCAGTATAACAATTGAGATATGTTTTTAAAATGTCTTAAAGCTATGAATTAAATATATAACACTGGTGACATTGAATTATGTTAGAATTATAAATAGAAATAGCATGATATCTGCAATTCTGACCTAAAAACTTATTCTCTGAGGACTATCTCCTGTAGTAACACAGAAGGTGTTGCGCAAGCTACCAGGGGAGAAAAGTAATCAATAGTCCTACCCAGCTGTAAAGCCTAAGAACCTTAACAGTGATGACCAGGCAAAGTATCTCCAGTAGTGCAATCGTGGCGCTTTTTTCTGGGGGCAGGGAGGGGTATATATAATATTTCATTGGACCTAAGGCCTTTACAATAGGAGAGAATTTATGTCTGCTACTGTAAATCTAGCCAATTACTAGTAGACTGAGGAGACACAAACTACAAAGATAAACCTACTACTGCTTCCTCTCTGATCAATAAAATTTCTAAATATACACCCCAATACTTATCCTTATATTCAAAGATTAATGTTATTCTCACCCTTCATCAAAGAAGCTTCTTTTTGCAATAGCTGGAGACTATCACAGTGCACCACAAAGGGTAAAAATGAAGAGAACAAGTCCCCAGGTCTACATGTTACTTTACAATGCCACCCATACAGCTAAGGCTCAGGGAGAAATTACAACAGCTGATTCAGAGAGACTATAAGATCCAGACCTTTAAGATGCATGTTACAGGACAGTGTCCTCAAAACATATCAGGAAACCTGCACCCCATTAAATCTCAGCATGATGGTTGCCTAAACGAGACAAGCAGAATGATCAATTGACATACCAATGTGGATGGTAAAAATTTGACAAGGTCTCACATCCAGAAGAAGAGCTACTGATTGCTGAATGAACAAGAGTCAACTCTTTCCAGAGAAGAGCTCTCTGACAGGTTATCCAAACCCACATAGTCCTAAATACATGTACATACAAGCAACACTTAACTGACTCAGTAGGTTATATACACGCATATATAAACAAAGCTAAAGAAGAAGGCATGGATTGGAGAGGGAGTGGGAGGTCCACTGGAGGAGCTGGAGTGACAAGACAGTCAGATGGAAGTAGTGTAAATATAATAATCCTTTGTGAACTTCTGAAAAGTATTTAAAAATAAATCTAAAAAGTAAAAAATATAACTCAGATGAATATATTCAAAGAAATATCTAGGAAATATCACTAGATGTATTTGTTAAATTATACTTCCTGATCATGCATGGTGAATTCTGAAGGCCTTGCTGAGCCGGCCCTGGCCCTCAGGGGCCCTGGACAGCTGTCCCTGTCTCTAACTGGACACTGCAGCAGGAGAGCTGGCCCTGATCCTCAAGGGAGAGCTGGAGCTCCATACTCAGGAGAGACAATCCCACCTCTCACCACCAGCATAGCAGAGCTGGCTTCAATGGTATGGGCCTGGGAGAGCTGGTTCTGTCCTTCACCTAAGAAGCGGCAGTCCCAGTGGCCCACACATCCTGGGACTTGGACTGGCCTATCCTAACATCTATCCCATCTATCACCTGCTGGAGTAAGTGAAGGGGCTGATCCTCTGGAACATAACCACAGAATCTCCATAATTCGGGGCCACAGCAGGATATCCAAAAGGAGTTTTGATAAGGGTTCTGTGTTGATGGTGTGCCAGAGGCCTTGAGCCAGACTCAAGGCAAGAAACATTTTGTGGGTGGGGCTGATTGGACAAAAGGGTACACTACATGGCACACTGTGGCTCTCAGTGCCACTAGGATGAATGAAGAGGTGTTGGAAAGATGGAGGAACTAGGTTTGTTTGCCTTGTTTTGTTTCTAAAATAATTTGAGGGGGGTGCTTCCTTTGGGTGAGATGCTGCAGGGGTGAGGGCCAGATATGGAGGGACTGGGAAGTGAACAGGATTGGAGTGTGTGATGTAAAAGTCCCAAAGAATTAATAAAGAATTGTGTTATAAAAATTATATATAGTTCCTAAAATGTAGAAATTACAGTAGCAATATTTACAGTTTTTAGAAATAGTTACTCATTTTATCCTGAAATACATTTTAGAAAATTATTAAATAAAACATATTATTTGATTGAAGATGTCTCCCGTGTCCCTTAATCAGATAAAGAACTAGAGATACAGAGACAAACATATCTTGGCTCAAATGTTAAGACTGGTGTCTTTTGGACTGTTTGGCACTGTGAATTTTTCTTAGCTTGAATATGTTTTGGGATCACTATGTATAAAATTAATAAGTTATTGTTAACTTCTCTACAGCTTTTAGAGTGTTAAATAGTAGTACATATGAAGGCACTAGCATAATAAAGTAAAATAAAATCAATCACATTTATTACTAGTGATCATCAGTGATGCTAACTAAAGTAAAATGAAATTAATCACATTCATTAGTAGTGATCACAAGTGATGCTAAGTAGATTTTTAATGTTTGTCTAGGGCAGGGGTACTCAACCTGTGGGTTATAACTCCTTTGGCAAACTTCTGTCTCTAAAAATATTTATATTATGATTCATAATAGTAGCAAAATTACAGTTATGAAGTAGTAATGAAAATAAATTTATGGTTAGGGGTCACTACAACATGAGAACTACAGTATTAAAATATTACAATATTATAGTATTAAATGGTCAAAGCATTAACAAGGTTGAGAACCATTGGTCTAGGGAATATCTTTGTGAAAACTGGACTCTTTAGGAGCAGTGTGGAAACACTGGGGCCAATAGTAATTAATTTACTTCTGCATTATATCACTTATAAGGCAAATGGCAGCATGAGAGAGAAAAAAGTTTTTAATTAACAAATACAACCTCAAGATTTGCATGCTCAAATCTATCTTACTTTTTGGCTGTACTCTTCATATGGTATAGGAAAATAGCTAGGAGCATGGTAAAGGTAGTAGATGTAATATGGTTGGCAAGCACTCACAGAGATCACTATGGTTGTGTGATATTTTGATTGTTTTCTGACAATTAATGCTTGTTTGGAATCAGAGGATGAAACTAGCCACTTGCTGACCATAGAGGTTTGGAGGACTGTGGACTGAGAAGAGACAGGAAGGAGTAAGGCAAGGCTGGGAGAGGAAGTGATGAGTGTCTGCTCCCTGGTTCTCTGATCATTCAGGTTCTTACTCCAATATCTGACTCCCAATTTTTTAATTGATAAATATTAATTAGACTTACGCTTCACACTTCATTATTAATGCCAATACTCATTTGCTGGGGGCTTACCGATACAATTTTTCCAAGGATGTGTGCTATTCCTTAAAGTGAGTAGTCTGAAATAGCACACCATTGCCATTTCAGAGGTGGGACTAATGAGCTACAGAACCTGGAATAAATGGGGCTGGAGAGATGCCTCATTGGTTAAAAGAACTTGCTTGTCTTCCAGAAGACCCATGTTTTGGTTCCCAACATCCACATAGATCTGTTCACAACTGCCTGTAATGACAGCACCAGTGAATCTGACATCCTCTTCTGACTTCCACACCCATAGGTGCAGACCACAAACACAAATACATTTAAAAAATTGAAACAGAAGAAGTCTGTGTAGGAGGCAAAAGTGTGAGATGAGTATAGAATTGTGTTTTCTCACTTAAAGACCTCTCTATTTTTTACCACCAGACACATTCAGCAAAACACACAATGGAAGACTGAGTTTCCATTTTGTCATTAATCTATTTAATGCACCATTATTGGGAAATTGTTTTTTTAATATTTGTAACTCTGAATGGATTATTTAAAAGGGTATATTTACAAAGTTTGCAGACATATTTCAGCATGTGGACAAACTGCACCATATTTATTGTTATTAGTCCTTATATAAACAGTTATCTTTTTCCAAATATGAAACAGGGGCTTAAGAGTAGGAATTTTTGCCCCCATGGGGAAATTAAAGTCTGACTTCTTTTTCTATTTTTCCAGAAAAATGGGGTCAGGGAGTTGTCTCTGTTACTTACTCTGTAATATAAAAATGGAAAAGTAAAACATTGACAAAAAGTCAGCTTATCTTTCAAAAAAAATTCACCTACAGTGAAAGTTACTCTAAAGTTTTGAAAATCAAATGGCCAAAGGGAAACACACTTCAGTTTCCATAGATATCTATTCCTACTGAGACCCCCAGAATGGATTTCAGATAAGGTGAAAGTGATGTCACAGTCAAAGAGACATATTTAAAATGTTTGATATATTTTACCTTCAAACCATTTACCACAACCTTGTACGTTTCCAAATAGCAGGCAGATATATTGGGTACAATACTATTAATTATTGGAATTTTGATATATAACTTAATTATTTCATAATATTTGAAGATTATAAAGTAGGCTTAACAATGGCTGACATGAGAAAATAATACATTTCTTTCTGAAAGTTTGTCAAAAATCAATCTCCTTGTATCTATTTTTTTAATGCACAACAAAAAAATCTATGGGTCCCTGTGAAAGTAAGGTCAACTACAAAATGAACAAAGATCTTTTCTTCCTTTAGGCATAACAAAATTCAGTTTTACCTCTTTAAATGTGAGTCTAAAGATGCCATTACTCCTAGGACACTATGCCTGCAAACCCTCAGTTCATCAATCATTAGCCTCTGTGCCTGCCAGCGCAGATACTCAACAGGCCTGCAGCTTCATGTGACATGAAGGTTAATAGTGAATCCGTAGGTAAAATTTGAAATTTTCCTTGATCTTTGGAAGCCATGGGGAAACTAATAAAGTTACAGCATGGCGCTTTTGACTCAGTTCAAACTTATGATAAGTGGACTGATAGTTGAGAGGTCTAGTGAATTAAAACTAATGAGGAGATCTTATATTGTGGGAGGAAATACATGGTAGGTAGAAATTATAAAATATAATGGAAACTTCTAAATTGTCTCCTTGCCTCTTCTTCTTTATCTTTTTCATAGTCCTCTTTTTCTTCCTCTTCATTTTTGTATCCTCTTCTTTGTTCTCGCCCCTCCTCACCTTCTTTAACCTCCCTCTGTCTTTCCAAAAACCTACTGAAAAATTAATAAAACCATAAATTTCTTGGGATCGTATAGCCATTAACATTTTCAACAGCTTAAAATTTAAATGAAATATACTAAAGAGATTTTCAATTAATGAGTTAAATAATGATTTTATTGGAGTCGATATTGTGTATTGAAATTAAAGAACTAGAATTTTTTAAATGAAACTATAGATGTCTGACAAACTAAACATTATTTTACATCATATATATTTGCTACTTACATTTGTATTGTTGTTAAACAGTTTTTCTTAAAATGAAAATGAGCAATTACACTGATATTAAAGAATTTAAATATTTATGCATTCAATAATGTCTTTAATTGTATTCACAATACTTATAGACTTTGACTCTTGATATTTCATTTACTACACACAACACAGTACCTGAAATGAGAGATATTTTTTAGTGTTTTTCTTTTAAATATTTTGCAAAATACGTTTAAAATATTATACATACTGATGGTGTATTAAGCTTATATTTATTTTAATTCAGAAAGCTAAAGCATTAAAATACATAGCACTGTTTCCTCTGGGTGTGGTGATGCACACATATAGTCCTAGCACTCCTGGTCAGACCAAGGAGGATCTCTCAGCTCAAGGCCAGCCTGAACTACAAAGCCAGCTCAGGCCAAACAAGGCTGTATAGTGAGAACCTGTCTCAAAATAAAACAAACAACAAAAATGTAACATAATGCTTCATCATAATAGAGGGCACAATTGGCTGAGATTATCAGAGAATTCGGTGATGAGCTAGTCATTGAGATAGATATTACACTGAACTGTGTAAGTCACAGAGAGATAAGGAAGTGACAGCCTCCTTGTCTTACACAATGAAATGCAGGCAACTTAGGAATGGTGGAGAGTGGGAGAAATAGTCTTCCTCAGGGAAAAGCACACTGATTGCTTATCTAAAAACAAATACTCAGTCAAAAACAAAAGAAATAATAATTTTAAAACACGAGACAGAGGAAGGAAAGAAAAAAAGAGAAAGGAAATGACATCATCATGCATGTAACTAGTGATTCCTGTGCAGCGAGAACATGAGCAGATTTGAAGACTTTTAATAGGATTTGCAGCTCATGGATAAATTTGCAGTAGTCTCAGCTAAGCTTCATAGAGAAATAATGTATTGTCTAGAGCAGCTACAGAAATAGTTTGTGTGAGTAATATCTGAACATTGCATTATTGTATGTTGAGATTATAATACAATATTTCTTCCTCACCTTTCTCTCTTTGAACCCTCCTATATACCCTTCCTTTTTCTCTTCCAAATTTACAGACTCTTTATCCATTAATGTTGTTACATGCTTATATGTATATGTGTATAGTTGGAAGTGTTCCTGTGTCCCACCCGGTCCCACAGCTGCTCAGACCCAAATAAACCTACAGAGGCTTATACTAATTACCAATTTTACAGCATATGGCAGGCTTCTTGCTAGCTAGCTCTTATAACTGAAATTAACCCATTTCTATTCATCTTTGTTTTGCCACATATTCTGTGGCTTACCTATCTGCTGCCATGCTGTTCCTTGTGTGGCAGGCTGGTATCTCTCTGCCTCCTTTTTCTTTCTGTCTATCTGCTTGGATTTCCACCTGCCTCTAAACTGCCTTGCCATAGACCAATGCAGATTTTTTTTTAATCAACCAATCAGTGCAACACATATTCACAGCATACAGAATGACATCCCACAGCACTTCCCTTTTCTGTCCAATCAAAAAGGAAGATTTTAACTTTAACATAGTAAAATAACATATACTAGAACAGTTATCAAGCAGGAATTACAATTGCAATATCTAGTCTATTCATATTTGCCACAATTAAAGAAAATATTCTATCTATCCTATATTTGTAAGTCTAAAGTTTCATATCTAATTTATCTTTTATCATGACTAAGGAAAACTATAATTATATCTGTCTACAGATATAATTATATATATACATATAACTTCATCAAAGATCCCAAAAGGATATAATATTACCTAAATAAACAGGAAATGCATTGTAAGCAACTTCCAAAATTCTGGAAATGAAAGAGACAGTTGCCTGCCTGGACATTCACCCAAAGTTCTTCTGTAATGTTGGGTCACCCATCTTCAGCTAATAGGCCTAGAGTTGTTTTTTTTTTTTTTTTCTTTTAGTTGTTTCTCCCTGTGTCCTATAAAATATTTGGTAGTCTCCTCTGCAAAGTAGGAACCTGAAGGACCATTTCGCCTTGCAAAGTTCAGTGGTCACCTTGCTATGGGTTCTGAATGTCCAGTTTATATAACATATTATCCGATGTCCAGGCAACAGCAGTTTCTTGCCCAAATGGCCATTTTTGCCAAGAGGAAGATAAACTCCATATGAAGTGTCTTCATTGTTCATCTTCCTCTTTGAAGTAAATCATTGTTGCCAGGAGCAGACATGTCCCACTGTTCAGAAAGTCTAAGTTTTTAAAACATTTTAAATGCCATATTCCATAGGTCTTTGAAGTGTTTGAAGATTACCTACTTAACTGGAATATATCTATGTATACCTAGAAAAGTTAACTAACATGACTACAAGTTTGATTATCATAGATGACGAATTATTAATCTATATTTCTTAATTATACATTATAATTTTAAATGAGTTACATAAACATAATACCTTAAATAAGAGTAGAAATATATAGTATAACAAAATTAACTTTAAATTTTAATAAACTAAAATCCATAGCAATGTAAAACATTTTAAACAAGTTGTCACTCTTTAAAAGTAGATTCAATAATCTACGCTTTTGTCCTATCATATCTATCTATCTATCTATCTATCTATCTATCTATCTATGTGTGTGTGTGTGTGTACACATAAAATTCCTAAATACAATCTGCCTAGTATCTATGATGTTAAATGCATTATGCTACCAGAACTAACCCATTTGTTAACAGTCATATTTTCAATGTTTACAATCCAAATTTTCAGAAAATTTAAAGAACAAGTTTCTAGACTTTAACTAAGGCAAGTTTATTTAAAATTAATTGTAATGTTAATTTTAATCTCATGCCTTGGAATGGTTTAAGACTGGTTCTTTCAAATATTAATAGTTGAAATTTGGGTTAAGAAAAATACCTGATTACAAAATTTGAGAAACGTAACCTTAAAAATAGCTGAAACATACATTTATTAAGTTCTCTAAAATAGTTTAGCTGCTTTTGCTAAATAAGCTTAAAATATAAAATTATAAGATCAATTTCAGGACTGACTTGCACATAGAGATATGTTTGTTTTGGTTCATTTCAAATGAATGTGCATTTTGAGATGAGCTAACTTTTCCTATGAAATGTTTACTACATTTTGTTGTAAAGAATGTGTTTTAGTATCTAGATAACATCAAAGTTTTCCCTTCCCCTGGTTCTTATTATCCTTGATGAGGAAATTTGAGGAGGAATCAGGAAGCTTGGGGACCATTCAGTTTGGGATATAAAAGGATTATCTATGGATGGGTGCATAGGGGATGGAGTTTTGCAGGTCCTACCACCTGCAGCCTCTGCCAAAACAATTGGGAGAATGTAATTTGTAGAGGACACAGTTTTGAGTCCTGGTTTGGGAAAACAGAGTAGAAAACATATGCAGGTCTAGTGTTGGAAGTGAGGCTGCCAGAAGTAACAATTACATAATTTGTTCTAATATAATAACAACTCAGGAATCAGAAGATATAATGGCCTGAAATATCCAAGGAAAGTGGAATGAGTAGCTGACCGTCTTTCCACATTTTTCCAAACTACCAGCCCCAGAAATACCCCGGAACTCCTCCTTGCTCCCTTTCTGTCCTCTCTAGTGGCCCTTCTAAGTCCTCCAATAACTTTATGGTAATCCTGATCAGCAATCACTGATTTGTCCTTTGATTCAAGGTTTCTTTATTGGCAGAGTGGATTGGCTATATAGACAATTCTCCTGCAACAGAAGTGGGAAGTATTGGGGGAAAAACAGATGGGAAAGCTCTTGCTTAGATGACTTTTTATTCTCCACTGAAAGTTTCTTGAGGAGTAGAGATTTGCTCTGACTCTTCTGGAATTTTCTTTCAGGCCTAACAAAATTTTTCATGTCCATTAAGCTACTTGTTACCTGATCAGACAGATCTCCCTTAAAAATGCTTCTTGAGTTCCATTATCTATCATCACCTGATAATTTCTTCACTTTTTCCATTTTGCTCAAATAATTACATTTCTTCAGAGTACTAAGACTTGCTCTTTTTAAGAACTTGTCATTACATTGACTGTGGTTAGTGCTAAGGGTTTTGCATGTTTAAAACGCTGATGCTGTGTCTTCTTCCAGCGGTTACAACACAGTTTGTTAAGATGTTACAGGAGCTGTATGTAATTTTTTACTTTAAAAATATTTATTAAAAATAAAAGGAAATGTTTAGTTTACCTGATGTGTGCCCATCATACAAAACATGCCCCTGATTGCTTAAGGCCTGGTGAAGCTGCATTTAGAAAATAAAAACCAGAGACACACAGGCAGAAGCTCAGAAGAATACCTTCCATTTCTTTTACCACATTTATGAAGGAGGGAAGAAGAGATAGAGTGTGTGCAAATGCTTTACTTGTGGTTCCTAGGTCATTTGATCGCTGTCCTTTAAGACTAGCTAACATTTCAATATTTTGACCTGTTAATTGTTTTAACAATGTGACTATGCTTGTGTATCTTAAGTTAGCATCTCAATGTGTATATGATTTGGAAGACAAAAAGTAGCTAATCAACCAGTTTTGTGACTTTTCACTTTTCCAAACCTGGGGAAATTTCACATACTTATTGTTATCAGTGCAGTTCCTCTTAGCTATAGTTGCTTAGATTCTAATATGTGGTGAATGGATATGGGTGGTTGTTTTCAAAGTAATCTGTGTGCTTTGTATGATATTTGACTGTTGGGGACTATATGTATTTATATTCCATAAATAGTTGCTTGCCATCTTTTGAAAGAAACTGTTTTATGTGGTAAAACTAAGACATGATTTTGTGCTTTGTTAAGAAAATTGTTTCATGCTTTCTGCCATTTGTGTTTTAGACTTTCAGTTACTTAGGAAATTGTTTTAAAGTTAAGGTTCATTTAAGGATCAATTTGTGTTACAGTCTTTAAAAGACTGCCTTGCAAGAAAGTATTTTGAATTGATTTTAGTAACTTTAATGCTCTATCTATCTGACTAGAAATGTACAGAGCTGTGTACATGATATCACCTACTAGGTTACATAAAATTATGGAAAATATATAACAATCAAGAGCTATTGCTGAGCAAAACATCTTTGTAGCAGCCATGTGCAGGTATAGGAGAGAGAGTAAAAGGGAATTTTAACAGTCATAGCCAATCTGGCAGCTATCAAACTTGTGGGTCACAAATCTATGCACCAAATCAGGTCTGACCACCTGTAGTTGAAAGCAAATTTTAAATTGGAAGTGGACAGCACAAAGAGGAGATTTAATTAAGGTGGCCATGTTGTGGAGAGAGACAAGGAATCCCACAGACCCCTGAAATCTGTCTTCAGCTGTGCTATGAACAAGATTATTTTTCAGGCTTAATATTCTATTTTCTCTAACATTATATTTCCTTTTTTTTTTTCTGGAGCTGAGGACCAAACCCAGGGCCTTGTGCTTACTAGACAAGCGTGCTACCATTGAGCTAAATCCCCAACCCCTACTATTATATTATCTATCTATTTATCTATCTATCTATCTATCTATCTATCTATCTATCTATCTAGTGTTAAGCTATATTTCTGTCATATGACATGCACAGCACTCACTGATAATAAAGGCTTCTCTTTCCAATAGTAGCTATGTCCATTCCTTTTTCTATTATTCGACCAAATACCCAAAAGTAAGCATCTTAAAGAAGACAAGGCTCATTTTTTGCTCATGGTTTGAGTGCACAATCAATCATTGCGGTGAAGGAACAGCAGGAAGATGAACTCCTGACTTTGACAGTAGGATTCAGAGTCTACCCTCTCTCATCTCAGGTGAACAGAAAGGAGACAGATACATGGAGTCCAGAATCAGATTTGAGCTAAAACCCTATAGGTCTCCTGCTGTCCAATTCACTTCTTCTACCTCTTAAATTTTTCAGACCCACCCAAATCATTCCAACCAGTAGGAAATTAAATGCTAAAGTACTTTAGCCTATGGGCCATATTTTATATCAAAACTGTAGTATACCATCCTTTATCTTCATGGTCTCATGGCTATCTACTAACACAAAAAATGTTCAATTCAACTTCACATTTGCCCATAGTCTTACAGTTCCAAAACTCTCCAAAATTCAGTGTCCAAAGTCACTTCTGAACAATAAGGCAATCTCTTAACTGTTGAGATCTTATTTTTAAAAAGGTGATATATTTCTAATATCCAATGGGCATATAGTTATGTTACACATGAGAACAAAGGAAGAAATTTAATAGGTGCATTCTTTTTTCCTTTTTTTAACTTTTTGAGAGTTATGAATTGTATTCTGTTTCCCAGATAAAACACTAACAACAGACCAAATGAATGACTCTACCAAATCTTAGATTTTTGAACAAATAAATTTATGGCAGTTTTTTATAGGAGCTTGGATGAGGGATTATTTATCAAGATCATTATAGATGACTCAAAAAAAAAAAAAAAGCTTTTCTACTGAAATGGTCCACTCTATCATGGATAAAACTTTACAAAAGTTCTAACATGGAATCTAACTGAATTAACTTACTGCTTCCTATATGCTTTAGCATCTTCATCTTTCTGCTTCCTCCAATGATTGTTAACAAACCCATTACCCCAGCTGTACTGTTAACATTTTGTTTTTCTTGTTTTCATGAATACTGGCCAATATTACATCTTCTTTTATAAGACAAGGGGATTGTTTATGCTGTGGCAGAAAGATGAATTTATACTCTATATAGCAAGAAAAAAATTAAAGCAAAGCTAGACTGAAAGCCAGTCTGGCCTGTAAGCATGAAACTAATTATATCTGCAATTGTCTACACAGTAAGCAATCTAAAATCAAGACATTGTTTGGTGAGGACTTCTTGCACATAAGTTGGTGTCAGAGACAGAGGACAAATTCTGTCCATCATCAGGGGAAATGAAGGCGTTCTCCAGGCCCAAACTGCCATGAGTGTCTCTGTCTCTCCTTCTCTATTGCCTGAAGCTCATATGGCCTCTCTTCTGAGCCTTCACCGTTCAAAGCCTATCTTGTTACACCATGCAAAGCAGATTTCTGGCATCTCCAAACCTGTATTCTCCACTGTGCTTTGAATTCTCCTCCACACCTTCATCCACAGCCCGTTCAGTAAGGCTGATCCTGCTGCATGTTGATTAGCCTCGCAGCTCTCTGAAATCTTGACTTAGGGCCCCCATATCATCTCAGTTTGGGATCAGAAAAACCTGGAAACTAGCACTGTGTGAGAATGTTCATTGCCAGAGCCGCCAGCTTGAGGTGTATTCTGAAGCCAGTTCAAGTACTTCCCGAGGATACTAAGCAGTTGATTGGATGGCCTACAAGTACTTCCTAGGCTGTTAAGCAGCTGATTGACTGACCTTGACAAAGCACTTCTGTAGAAGGCCCTGAGTTAGCACAGTGACTAAAGCTTCTCTCTTGCTTTTCCTTTTCAAATGAATTTGTCTTCTTGCCAGCTGTGGTCTTTGGTGGGAGGGATCTTGCTCTTGAGGCAGTTTTCTTATTAACAAAACCAAAGTTGAGGGTGTTTTTTAATAATCTCTTTAACAAGTGCAGCAATATTTCTGCACTCACCTTTTCTGTAATTTTAAACTTGTTTTCTTCCTTCCCTTACAAATTTCCTACATGTTTTTCATTTCTCTGCTCTATACTTTGCCATCTCTCACTATGAACTTGGATAAGAACAGTGAGTAGTAACCATTTCAGAGTCTACATTAATAAACCACTTGTCTTTTTGTACAAATTTAAATTACCAGAAACTGAAACACTGATGCACAAAAAGGACCTATCTCCTTTTTGACTAAGTATAAGATCCTTTTCTGTATATTCTTAGATAACTTGCCTTTGGTGATTTTGCTGCTTTAAATGAACTCTTAAAAATGATCTGTATGCATAAAATGCCATTTTAATATAAGTACTTTCATTTCACACAGTTGCTCCCTTGCTTCCATCTGAGCATCCGATGCTTGATTAAAAAGAGTTCTTACTGTTATGTCCAGGTTTCTGTTTTGTTTTGTTTATTTGGTTTTGTTGTTGTTGTTTGTTTGTTTTTAATGTAAACTCTTGGTACTAATAGTGAAGTGTGAATAAAATCTTTCTTTTTTGTATAATAGTTGACCTTATTAAAAGTTCCAGAGTACCTAACACAATTAGTAAATAATAAAGCTCTATAGAACTTAAGTTACAGAGAAAAACAGTGACACCATGGCTTCCAGAGTGAAATAAACAAGTTACCTACAATAAAGCATAGCTAGGTTCATAGCAGAATACACAGAAGTGCTGAGGGAACCATCTCTCAGCTGTATAGGTATTGAAGAGGAGGAATGCAGTTGGTGAAATTGCATACACACACAGCAGACTTTAGCTGAGGGATCAAAACTTAATTTTTCCTTTTATTTTTCTGTTTCTGCTGTTCCTACTCTGTTCTTTTTCTGTTCTGCTCTTTTCTCTGATGTTTTCCTTCTATGTCTTCCCTGATGTCTTTCTTCTACCTCTCTAATTTTTCTCTGATCCCTTTTATATCTACTAACACAAAAACTTCTTTGGAAGAAAAAAATTACCTCACAATCACAAGTTACATATTTTCCAAAAACAAATGAAAATCTTTACATAGGAAGAAATCACATTATGATCACAAAGTTTTATGTTTTTCTTAACAATCCACAAGTAGTTTAATATTTTGCTTTGTATTAATTTTTCCACTATAACATTCTATAACATTTTCACCCAAAAGCAATGATTCTTTTTTTTTTTTTTTGTTTGGTTTTTTGAGACAGGATTTTTCTGTGTAGTTTTTGACACCTGTCCTGGATCTCACTCTGTACACCAGGCTGGCCTCTAACTAACAAAGATCACCTGGCTCTGCCTCTTGAGTGCTGGGATTAAAGGTCCATGTCACCGCTGCCTGACAGCAACGATTCTTTTATAATTAATTAACAAAGTTTTAAGCAAGCCACATATATTTCAGCCAGTTCCTCTTCTATTGGCAGGCAGCTATTTGCAGTTACAAATATAGGATTAATCACTTTATTATTATCTATTTTAAAAGGTAATCTTGTAAAAATTCTTAAAAGAATCACAAATCTAAATTTCTCTGTATAAAGTACAATCAGTCATTTCTATATTAAATCCTCAGATTGTACACCCACTTATCAACAAATATTATTAATTCATACTAGGAAGCCAAGGTCAAAAATGGATACAAGAAATTAATCATTGCCTGTGATTATCAACCCATTGTTAGCAAGAAAGGCAAATCAGCTTGCAATGGCTGAGCTGCCGTTATTCTTGTTCCTTGACCTCAATGAGTCCCATGGTCAACAAACAATAGTATGCCTTTCTAAACTTTAAATTTTTCCCCAATGTTTTCTACATCAAAGCTATTAACAAACATCTTAACCTAGCTTTAATAACAATCTACATCTCTAAAGTCTTTCTAAGGGTTGTGGTTGAATCATTAGTATGCTCAAGCAGCAATGCTTGGAAAAAGTCAGTCACTATTATTGTAAGTACCAATGACACTACCCAGTGAGGGGCTAGAATCCCCTTAGAGTTTCATACAACTCATAGATGATGAGGGAGGTGGTGACCTTAAGGACAATAAGCAGAGCTATGCTCAAAAACAGCAAGAGGTCCTAAGGAAATGTAGTCCTTGGAGCTCTGCCTCTTCAAGGCTCACCCACCATGACTATGTGGACCAATAATCCATTTTCCATGAGTTCAGAGCTGATTGCTCTTCTTCTCACGTGGCTCCCGACACAAAAGTTGCTGGAAATATAAGAAAACAATGAACTTATAATTCCTCATGTCTGTGGTGATTTCTATCCTAAATATGCATATTTAGAAAAAAGTGAATCTTAAAGATAAAACTGTGATTATTGTAATTGTAAAACCCAAGACTTTATCAATCAACCCTTTTTAGGATAGTGTCTGTGTGTGGGAGGGGGGGAGTGTATTATCATAAAGTAATATTTAAAATTCAGGTTTTCATATTATATTTGCATATCTATAAATTTGCACAAGTATGATATCAACATATCAATTTGCATAGAGTGGAAGCTTATTTCTTCCTTTTTTAGAGTCTAACCAGTCTAAAAATGAAGGTGTTGTTTAATAAGAGAGTTTTTGTTCATATGGCAGATGTCACAGAGGCAAAAGGGCAAACTCTGGGCTGTCACACTGGGAGAAGAGAAGGACAGCAAAGTAGCCAAATGCTGTTTGAAATATGTATAAGGGGACTTCACTCCATGAGTACAACAATAGTCTTTGTGAGTTAAAAAGTGCTCCAAAGCCAAAGCTAGAAATCTATCACAACAACACCTAGAGTTTGGACAAATTCAAAACACTGCAGGTAAAGAGGTTAACAGGTAAATTTGAAAAAAAAAATATTATAGATCTTACTTTGGACTAGTGATTCTTTGATATATGACAGTGCTGATCATGGGGCTAAATGTTTCAAACAGGTAACCTATATGGTTAAAAATATTTTGTACTGTAATTTTGGATGCAGATACTGTCTTAGTTATGGTTTATACTGTTACAAAGAAACACCATGACCAAAAAGCAAGTTAGATTCTCTCTAACTTTTTTTTAGATTACACTTCTATATTGCTGTTCATCACTGAACAAAATCGGGACAGGAACTCAAACAGGACAGTAATCTGGAGGCAGGAGTTGATACAGAGGCCATGGAAGGAAGTTGCTTACTGGCTTCCTCAGTTCTATCTTCTTATAGAACTGAGGACCTCTAGGCTAGGGATAACACCCTCCCCTGTCAATAAGTAGTTAAGAAAATGCTTTACAGCCAGATCTCATGGAATAATTTTCTCAATTAAGGATCCTTCCTTTCAGATGATGATAGCTTACGTGTCAAGTTGACATGAGACTAGCCACACAGATAACATGTCTTGAACAATGGTGTATACCCAAGAAGCTCCTCAATAATTCATTTTAGAAGACAGAATTATGTTTTAAAGCCCTGTATAGTCTATCCTAAGGAATATTTGAGATGTAGGGATAGAGTTATTATAAATACATATTATATCATACATAAGAGACACTGGGGACTCAAGACAAAGCACAGGGCAGATTTGTGTGAAAAGCAATTGAACTGTAACTGTAATGGTTTGGATGTGGTTTGAGTCTATCCACAAGCATCTATGTGCTTTATTTTTGGTCTTCTTTGTGGTCTACTGAAAGTGATTATGATACTGCTAGCATTGCCCTTGGAAAAGAATATAGATCTTGCAGAATCTCAAATCATCCCTTACTAGTTACCACTTCCACTGATCCAACAATATACTTAAGAACAGGCAATTTAAGAATGGAAGCTTCTATTTTGTCTCCTTTGGTGGTTATTCCTCATCCTGATGAGACAGGAATGCTTGCAGGAGGGCCTAACATCTGTAATAGCAGCATCAGACTGGTTTCTCACATTTGAACAGACCAAGAAATCTCTCTCTCTCTCTCTCTCTCTCTCTCTCTCTCTCTCTCTCTCTGTGTGTGTGTGTGTGTGTGTGTGTGTGTGTGTGTGTGTGTAGAGAGAGAGAGAGAGAGAGAGAGAGAGAGAGAGAGAGAGAGAGAGAGAGAGAGAGAGAGAGAGAAGGGGGAATGTCAGACTAAAACTAGAGTTAAGCTGTAACCCATAAAACCTGACCTAATCCCAGAAAACATTTCATTCACTAGGCCCAACATCCTAAAAGTCCCACAGCTCTAAAACTAGTATCACCACTTTAGGACCAAGTACTCAAACACATGAGTCTGTGAGGGAAATTTCATACTCCAACCATAATTATTCCTTTGAAAGTGCATTTTAAAATAAGGGCAGCTAGCCATTCCCCATTGTATTGCTCCTACCTTTTCATGTAATTTTCCCTCAAATAAATTATTTTTCCTCAAATAAAATCTCCTGAGGATCCCAATTTTTCATAACATAGTTTAGCTGAGGGATCCTCAGGAGAGGTTAGTGTTGTGGGACATTCACCAAAGGAGACTACTCAGACATGGGCATAGGTTTAACCCAATGGAAAGTCTTTATTAGCCAGCCTTCAGCTACACTAGTTGTTCAGGATCCCAGGGGAAACACTGACCCTTTCTTAGGATGAGCTTTTAAGCTCAAAAACCATGCTCTGGGATGACATATTCAGTTTACAAGAACAGTTAGTGAGAAGAACAAGAGGAGCCAACAGGCAAGGTGTGTGTGTTTTAGAGAATTTCCCCAGAACTATGGGCTCAGATAGAGTTGGTGTTTGTCTTATTTTTGGCATGTGGTGCTATGTACCTGCTAAGTTTTACAGTCTGAATGGAACTTCACTCATGGAGTGAGTTGTCCCAAGGTCTTAAGGCCTACTAAGGTCTGGGACCCTTTATAGTTAGCAAAAACCTTTGTAGTTTAGATGTTTTCCCAAAATGTGGAAAAAAATGACTTAATCTACATACTATTGAGGCTCATGTATTTGGTTACATATAAAGGGCAAAATTCATTAATATAATCTCCAATGGCCAATGTTCTTAAATACTATCTTTTGTTATTGTTACTGTTCCCTTGGTGATGATATTGTTATCATTATTGTTGTTGTTTTAGTTTGTAATTTTGATTTTATGTTTGTGACAAAGTATCCCACCATGTCTCTCCAGCTGGCTGAATTCTGCATATAGCATATAGACTAGGCTAGACTGGAACTCAAAGATACCCATCTTCTTCTCCCTCCAGTTCTGGGATTAAATACATGTACCATCTAGGTTTGCCTAATACTGTGCTTAAAACTGGAATGAGTTCTAATATTTCTAAACAGATGTTTCTCAGGAGTGATTTTTTTTTTCTTGGTAAGACAAATGCTATCAGACCTCAGATTAATTCAACTGTAGTTCCTACTCACATCCAGGAAAGACAGAACCACTGTTGTTTTAAACTAAAAATCAAGTGATGTTTCATTCATTTTCTATTTTTTATTTTTCTCTCTAGAAGCTATACTATAATTCTAGATACTCCACCAGCTATCAAAATGTTTGATAGAGGTGCTGGTTTTATTACTTTCAAGACCAACATTGGTGGTCAACTCAAAACAAATAAACAGAAACTATAAAATAATAACAACAAAACAAATAAAAAACTTGGGGTGAAACAAACAGATAAACTTCCTTTGAGCCCCTCAGTGGATGCTAATGGACTTTGAATTGGGAATTTAAAAAATAGTGTTGTTGAAAGTTTCTCCAGTCCTACCCAGTCCCCTACCACAGTCGCTTATAAAATAATCACTCAGAGGCTTAATATTATTTACAGACTGTATGGCCCCGGCCTATGGCTCAAGCTTCTTGCTAGCTAGCTCTTATAACTAAACACAGCCATTTCTATTAATCTATATGTCACCATATGTTCTGTGGCTTTACCTGTGTGCCATTACATGCTGCTCCCTGGATAGCAGGATAGCGTCCCCTCTGCCTCTGCCTTTCTTCTTTCTGTTTCTTTCTTGGATTTCCCACCTGGCTATAACCTGACTTTCCATAGGCTAGAGCAGTTTTTTTATTAACCAGTCATAGCAACACATTTTCACAGCATAGAGAAAGATATCCCACAGCAAAATAGCCTCTATTCTGGTTTTTCCTAATCTCTTGCCTAGGATTTGTAAGGCTAATCACTCCTGCATTTACCTGCCACTCAAAAATCTTATCAGTCAAGGACTTCCTTTGCTCCCTAAGTCTGACAGTTAGGGAGCAATCAATAATTGCATCTTTTTTGTTGTTGATTTTTTTAAGAAAAGCTCACTAGAGGATTATGCAATCTGAGATAACATATTCTCAACTGTAGAAAAGCAGGATTAGGTACTCATCCATGTAGGGTAAAAGGTCCAGCTGAAGAAACAAACCCTAACCCTTAAACCGGAGCAGAGAAAGAAACACAGTTTGGCCCTGAAACCAGAATCAAAGAAAACACACAATGACCCTGAAACCAGAGCCAATGAAACAGGCTTTTGCCCAGGCATCACGGTCAGTGAAAGAAATACACCCTGACCCTGAAACAAGAGCAAAAGTTTAAAAAGGGTCAGTGAAAAAAGCACACTTTGACCCTTAAACCAGAGCCAAAGAAACACACTCTGCCCTAGACCAACTGAGCACGAAACCAACCAATCCCTGAGCACAAAATCTAGCCAATCTCTGGGCTTATCCAAACTCAGGGGATTGAAATCCAACCAATTGCCACCCTGAAAAATCTTCTCCCTGAAAAAACTCCTCCCCTAAGAAGGCCTATATAAACCCTGTGCCTGTTCTGTTGGCAGCTGCCCTTCTCCATCCTGGCAGAGGCTGCCATTCTCATGGGTTCCTCTGTCCCAAATAAATCTCTTGAATGAGTTTTGGGTGAAGATCTTCTTTTGCAAGAGCAGAGCAGAGTCTCTGCTTGGAAGCTCCCTAGTGGAGTGGAGCAGAGAAGCAAGGACACCTCTTCATGGAAACTACCTTAGGCAAGAAGAAGAGAGCAGCAAGGGACATCTAGGCTGGGAAACTCTCTTAGGAGAGTAGAGCAGAGCTCAGCTGTAACAGCACTCTCGCAAAAAGGAGCAGGATTGTCACACCCTTCAGAGAGACCATCCCCCATCAGAACACAGTTTCAGGTATAGTCTGACTTCCTAACAGTCAGGATACCTTTCTCCTCACAGCTGTAGGTATGTAGGTTACCTTCCTTTCACAGATGTAGGTAGAGCCTGACTTCCTACAGTCAGGGTATCTTTCTCTCCAGAACTGTAACACTTGCATTCAATTCTATAATGGTAGTTAAAGGTAATCTCGGCAACGGGGAGAATGGTACGGATAGGAAAGGATAAGAGATAGAAATTGGTTAAATTCAGGGTAGAAAGAATCCTCCTCCCCTCAAAATCCCACTTTTTGGTTTGTTTGTGTGTTTGTTTGTTTGGTTGGTTGATTTAGTTTGCTAGAAGCCAGAAATGACATTGAGTCTATTGTCCATGTTGTTCTTTCCAGAGTTCAAAGATGCCACAAGAATTTGGGGTCTTTGATTATTGATCATGTTCATAAGTGATGTTATGGTTATTTATTCAGTATTTGGGTGGGTGAGTAGCAATAAAAACCCTATAGAAGACAACTTCTATTAGTAAACAGAACTGAATCTCTAGCTTGGATTTTGATCTAACATTGATATGGGTGAGGATCACTTCAAGCCATAATGAGACCTAATCAGAATAATAATCCTTTCCTTAGAAACCACACCCAGAGGCTCATGGAGTCCACTCTCATTCCAGGCACTTATTATAACAAAACTTATTATTACTAGTGACTTCAGAAGTTAGAATTTTCTAGCTTTGCTTTTTTAAAAGGATGAAAATACATGATAACTATGAGAAAGAAGATCATGAAAAAAATTTTATATAAATGAGGGCTATGCCAACAAGGGCCAGGATTCTATAAAGTTCTCCCATCCTGTGATACTGCTGTGTATGTGCCTGTTTGTCAGACATGCCTGAGACTGGACTCACTATCACAGCGTACCCTTGCTCTTTGCACCAATTATGTATTAACTAGGTTGTTGTAGACGAATTTCTAAACAGTCTTATTAAATAAAAAACATGGAGTCAAATACAGGGATGAAAGCCTTAGAGATCAGGGCAACAGTGATAGCCGCCAGCCTTACCTCTCCAGCTCTGCTGCTACCAAAAGTGAGCTACTTCCTGTCGTCCCCTGCCTTTATTGCCTTGCTGCTCTACTCTTAGAACTCACTGCCTTGTTACGGCCTATCTGTACAGACCTCTAGGTCTCTATGGTTGGTACTAGGATTAAAGACATGTGTCACCACACTTGGCTCTGTTCCCAGTGTAACCTTGAACAGAGAGACCCTGCCTGCCATGTGATCAGATTAAGGGCTTGTGCTACCACTGCCTGACTTTTCTGTTTAGTTAATGGCTTGCTATTTCCTCTGATATCCAGGCAAACTTTATTTATTAACATACAAATAAAATATCATCACAGGTTGTGATGTAGAGCTCATACAATTGGAGTGAATTGGTCACCACTCCACTGTGCATTAGGATAAACACTAAGAGAAACTAAGTTCTAGGAAGGTCTTTAACTCATTCTCAACATACCAAACAACTGCTCAAAAGAAAGAAATGAGGTTTAAGGAGCTAAAGGCTCCTCCCAATCCAGGTGATGCCTGAGCACCAAATTCTCAACTGTCCTTGACAGCTAATAGACAATCAGACACTTCTTCCACCTGAATAGTCTTATACACCTGATAAGAATGTTGAAAGAAGAGTTTAAATGATTGAGATGTTGTTTTAGTAGTATAAGGAATCTTACTTTCCAGACAGTATTCTTAAATCCATATGAGATTCTATTTCTACAAATATTTCTCACTATTGATTTTCCTCTTATTAAGAATTGAATACACAGTTAAAGGACATCATAACCTTGTTTAATTCATCAGAACAGTTAGAATTCTCTCTCTCCCCCCTCTTTCTCCTTCCTCTATTCCTTCCCCCACTCTTTCAACACCGTATAGGAGTGATGTCTCATTGTGATTGTAACTGCCCATCAGTTATATATGAGCCTGAAAGAGAATCCTTGGATCATCACTCTTCAACCCATGCTTGGAAATCACAGACAATTCCCTGAGTAGAAGCCCAAAGAATAAATGCTCTTGAGACCCTATCCAGGTATTCTAATGGACATTGATTTCAACAATGTAAAATATTGTCTGTTCTGACTTGTCCTGGTTCTCTCACTACAGCTTTTGATACTAAGCTTTATGCTAACTCATATTTGATCTTAGTGAGATGAAATCTTTGCTCAAAAGGCATTAATTCCCATTTTACCTTACTAATTTCTTGATTTACTTATCCCCATTTCGCCTCCCAGGCACTAGACAATGATTTTTTTTGTGCCATATACCTAATTGTTACACAGTATTGATGCAATTTTGAGATCCCCTGGATAGGTCCACTGTAAAGCTACCACAACTTCTATACTAACAACCCCCAAATATAACGAAGAATCCAGGTTCTGCCATTGCCTCAACTCTCTAAAATGAAGTCAGGATTACTTCTTCAGAGGGGGAAATTATGAAGACAAAAGAGAGAAATGGGACAAGTTGTTTAGTGATGGGGTCTCCTTTCATGTCATTAGACATAAAACAAAATTGACTTTGGTCCTGTCTTGACAGGAGGCCAGAAAGCTCTCATCTGGTTTCCAAATGATTTTAAGGTTACTTTTTCTGAAAATGAAAGATATATCCAAGAAAATAAAAGTTTTGGTGTGGGTCAAAACCTAACATTCAGTTTAGAGGTTCAATCACCTGATTAGGGAAGCTCTCAGAAATGTAGGTCCATATGATGCCACGCTTAAAGCAATGGGGAGTATATATCATCCCTTCGATGAAATAATTGAATTTCCCATCTGAGAGACTAAGAATTATTTCACTGTATCTCTGAGCTACAGAAATGTCTAAGAAATTTTCTGAACTACTCAGAAAAATCTAACTTTTTCATTTCTTCTTTTTAACTCATTTCAAAACATGTTTTCCTTAATGTACCTGACTTTCCTTTTTCTATAAATCTCCCACAGTCCACCCAACATGCACTTGCTTTTTTACCATGTGGCTAATCTCTATGCCAACTCAATTCAGCATGGTCTCTTTCCATGTTTTTCCACTCTCCTCAATTTAGTAATTGTCGAGGTTTACAACATGCCTGAGCTGTAGGCTTTCTTTAAACTCTAATAAAATTGTCCTTGAGTTTCTACTTGAGTTCACTCTTAAATTCTATTATTATAAAGACTAAGAAACCCAAGAGGAAACTCTGATTTCCTGACTATCACCAGTGGTATTAATAATGAAGAAATAGTCACAATTTTCCAATATTTACCTTCTGTTTAACCATCAGCCAAGGATGTCTACAGATGTCAGTCCCAACAGAAAGCATACAAAATTCCCCTATCAGAGTACCAAATCTTTCAGCTTCCTCAAATATTTAACACAAAATTTTAGTTCATGTTTCTTATCCACATTTTATTTTTGCAATTTCTAGAGTTTTGATGCAACAGTAAAAGATGATAGCAACTATCCACTGTCTCAGGAAATAAGGAACTTCAGCTTTGTCTTAAATATTATGAAGTATTCCAAGAGATCTAAAACAACCATAATATACCTATGTTGACACATTAAGAGTATCACACAATAACTGCTGTAAAAGAGAACAAAAAAAACATGGGATTAAGGTAAGGAAATTAATCAGATCATGGTAGTAATCATAAATGAGAAGTGTCCGAGAAATCAAAAGAACTGATAAATTTGTAACCATCATACCAAACAAAATAATTAGAAATATTCAATTGAAAAAAAAAGCTAGAATTCTTCAACAGTTGTTCAATAATATAAATAGAAAATGTTTGGCAAAATATTTACAAATTAAAAAAAGCAGAAAATAAGCTGCCTTCAGTTAGAAATAAGGAATAACATTAATTTTATTTTACAATTTGTGTTTATTCACTCATCAGACATTTAAGTACATTGGTTGCTAGTAATACAGATATGAATATAGTAATTGAATATACTGCATAGGTCATTGAGTTATTATTGAATTCAAGGCCTTCATTGTACAATGTTACAGTGGAAGAATTTTAGTTTCTCACCAATTTCTTTGATTTTGGAATCCCTGATACATTAAAAGGAAAGAAATCAGTAAGGAAAGCAGGAGAGAAGAAAGAAGGAAGGATAGGAGGTAGTGAAAAAGAAAGGAAGGAAGGAGGGAAGGAAGGAAGGAACTAAGGAAGGAAGGCAGGAAGAAAGAACAGGAGGTAGAGAAGTAGAAAATAAAATCTAAGACTTAACCCCCAAGAGTGATTCAACTTTGCATCTGATCACAGGATCATTTTGTTTTTCTCTCAAAACTCAAGAAGGTGATCCTAATGTGCTACCAGGTTTGGAGATTAACACAATGCATTAATTTTTATATTCATTCATACTTAGTAAGTAGATATGAGTATGGAAAATATAGTGTCAATTAAATATATGCTATACAATCAAAGAGAAATGTAGAAGTTAAGAGAAAGGGTATCTTTCCAGGGTCATATATATTAAATTTATGGAAATAAGTGATTCTTGTCTGGTTTTTAAAGGATTTTGCTTGCTTGTTTAACATTTTCATTTATTTTGGTTTCTGGGTGATTCCTTTTTGATTAGTATGTGTGGTTGTGGTTTCTATTCTTGAACCTATGACTCAGAAGAATGACAACTATATGTATAACTTGGAAAGGGGATTCCCTTTATTTTAGAGAAATTTTTTTCTTTCCTGAAGTAGTGCCTGAATTTTTTTTTTAAAACAAATTTAGTTTACATGTTGCCTTATTTTGGATTCTTGAGAGATGTAGAAGCAATAGGGTATAAATAGGTCTGTAAATTGACAGGTTGGTACATATATGATATAATAGATAATAGAGGATAGATAATGATGACAGATAGATGAGACATATATGGATAATAGATAGATGATGAATACCAGACAGACAGATAGATAGATAAATGATAGGTAGTTATTATACAATACATGAAATATATATACATTTATATGCATACACACGCACACGAGCGCGCGCAAACACACACACACAGAGGTTCATTTATGTATGGGGGACAAATACTTCCACAGTCAATCATTGTAAAACTGAGTTCCCAGTGTGCCAGTTGTGTGGTTCCATCCCAGTTCCCCAAACTGCAGAACAAGGAACTCTTCAGTGTCATTCTCTGTCCCACATTGAAGGCCTGAGGATCTGTGGGGCCACTGCCGTCAACCCTGATGTGTTAAGAGCAGAGAACTTTTAAGTATGATGACAATCATCAGAAAATTTATATATATATATATATATATATATATATATATATATATATATATATATATATATTCAGCTCCAGGAAAGATAATGGCTCTCCTGTCTTGTTTCTCTTCACAAGGGACCCATCATCAAGTGTGTGGTACTTATTTGCCTTGAGAATGGACTTTCCCAAGAAGATCCATTCATACTTAGCATGCTGATCTCTATAATTCCATCATAAAAACAGCTTTAAATAAGGCATGGCCATCTCTCCAGACATCTCCTAATTTAATTATATGAGTACTACAAATTAACCACCATCTAAATCTATGCATTTTAATATTATATCTATTCTGTATTATATTTTTATTCATTTCATAGGATTTGAAGTTGATGTATTCTTTTTCTAGTTTGTTGTCATTATTTTAGTGGAAAACTAGGAACTTATTATTACATCATTATTATACAAACTTAAAATCTTTAGCTGTTTCATGTGTCCTTCACCTAGTTCCCTTTTAATAAATCATTGCAATTCCACAGGCTTTTAAAATATAGCTCAACAAAGTAAGCAGATTTTCTAATTTCCTCTGGAATGCAAGTTATGTATCCTGCTTGTTTGCATTCATTTCAATATGAGCCAAATGCTTTGTTGTCTTCTGTTTGTCAATAAGTAATTCAACAAAGTCTTCCTCACTTCCAAGTTATTCACTGTTCCTGCATTTTTCATGTTAATAGCAGATTTTTTTTAAATGAGTTGAGGATTTAAACCTTTTTCTGAGTCATTAATTTCACACACCTCATGATTTATTAACCACTCTATATTCCTTGGTAATAGTACTGATTCTGGGCGTTAGGAATAAAACCTGTCTTGCTAGTCTTTGCCATCTAAAGTTAACTATTGGTGTATTTTACTTTAATTTCCTTTTTTTATAAGACTGTTGTAATTCATTTCTTTAATAATACTCAAGCTGTGTAAAAAGTTAAGCATATTTTTCATACATACATTATTAATTTAAATGAACTTTTTAGTGTAGAGTAGTTGAGTGCTTTTTATCCAAAACACATGAATCTTTAAGTTCAGATACTGAAAGATATTCTATCATCTTCCAATATACTAGTTTTAAATATTCCTTTTTATTCAAGATTCTTAAAATATGATGATGTTGCACACTTAATGTATTTGTAAGTTGAATATTTTATTTACTTTACACTTATCTCCTACAATAACTCAATGATATTATTCATGTGTACAGAAGAAACTGAGAGAATATGACATACACATAAAATAAACTTTAAATATACTTTCTTAAATAAAATATAATAAATATAAATGTATAATACTTCTGAAATGCTGTTTCTTTTAAACACGGTTTCTACATTGTAAAAATATCTTCTAATCAATTATGGATATGACTTTTAAAAGTTATATTATTTACCATACTATTATAAATTAGAATTAAAATTTCTCTGGTTTTTTGTTTAATTAATAGAATCAGTGATAATATTCATTTTGTTACATATAGATCTACATAGATAGATGATAAATAAATAAATTAAAAGACAAATATGTAAATAAATATATATAGATAATTTGGTTCCTTTTGTTGGTAATATTGTACATAGTCAATCACTATTAATAAAATATTTGGCTAATTATCTCTTTTGTTCTTTTTGTAATTTACTTAATTTTTCTTTCATTTTAAAATCATTCTTTGATATATTTGCACTATTTATTATAGGTAAGATAAACCATTAAACAATAAAAATAACCTTTTATTGCTTGCTTGGGCTAGAATTTTAAATTTGTATTGTTTTATGTTATAACTGATATATGTATTTTGAATCTTAATGGGTAATATTCCCTTGTAATTAAATTTGACATATGTTTTTAATATTCCTGTTTATTTCATTTTTTTATTTTGCATTATTTCAAAAGGTATTTTTTATTTAAAAGATTTAGAACTTCTTTATATGTCTTTTTCTATTTTGTAAGGAAGTAAAAATTCCTTTTCTTTGTTATCACAGTGTTCATGGCTTTGACCCTTTCAGTAAGAAAAAAAATGTTAAAAGCAAATGGTCTGATTTAGTTTACTTTCATTCTCGGAAATGAAGACATTTCCTCCTACCAACCTACCCACTCACCCAAAAAAAGCAAAGGAATCCATATTTTAAATATTTTGTACTTTTCTCCTTCTTTGTTTATTTGTCTGTCTGTCTGTTTGTTTGTTTGTTTGAACTTGGGATCATTAACACTTTAGTCAAAAGGCCTATCAGTGGACAGTGAACTGGGTAGCACATAAGTATTTACAAATTCTGCATCATGACTCTTGGGAAAGAGGCCCAGGAACACATGATCTGCTGTGTCTAGCGCACTATGCCAGAAATAAAAACAACCATGTTTTTTTTTCTTAAAATCAGAATTTATTTAATAAAAGTAAATTCAAAATGTTTAGTGTTTCAGTGATATTTGTTTTATACTCTAGCTATCTTGGTACCCTAATCAAGGTGAATGTAAGTTTCTTCATTCCAGTCCTAATTACTATATTATGTCTCATTTCACACACTCCACAGTTAATATATCCCCATATCTATATGTGCATATGTGAGTTACACAATGAACACCAGTTAAAGAGGCTTCAGCAGAGTTCAAGAGGCCTCCAAAAGGGCTGAGAAAGACTTGTATTAAATAAGATAATGAACTAGATAAGTGCCTGGAGGGAGCTGCAGAAATCAGGTTTGATAACAAAGCTACAGAGGTCAGCTGTGAGGTTGTAGCTGGAAATGGTTCAAGAGCCAGAATCCACAGGTCAGGTCCATGTCCAGACTTAAGTGGTGGATTACAGGCAGTAGACTGAAATGACAGTGAGAACCAAGTTGTGGAGTTCTCCGGTCTTTGATCAACACACCAGTTATCACCACCAGTATTGGGTGTCATTACTTTATGGAGCTCAGTCTGTTCATCTAATAAGTATTTGGGCCTGCTTATCTTGGTATGGTTTTTAATATACCCATGTGTACCTCACACTTTCATTTCTCTCCAGTAAATTTAGAGGCTGACTCTCTGTCTATTCCCAGGAATAAGTTACTTATTAGTCTGTGTTGGATGGGTGATGCCTAACAGATGGTACAGATGTTAGCTAAACCCACTTACTAAAACTGGAGGGAAAAAATCTAAATGAAAATGGAGTCTTTTCAGCTAACACACAACCTGAAAAAAAATTACTGTTTTGTATAGCATAGAGTAACTTAATGCAGACCTAGCCGACAACAGTCATCAGAGTGAGTTTTTACCATGAAACCACATGTGAAAAATAGAGATGGCATCATACACTTATGAAAACTTGATTAGATGGGGTATTTATTATAGCTAAGGCTGGTATTATTTCGTCAATCTATTAATGATGTAGTTGAAGCACCGATTTTAAGGTATTTGGTTTTGATAAGCATATTAAGTAGATGGGACACATTTTGAACCTATACATCACAATCCACCACTGTTCATTTTCAGTTTTGTAAACTGTTAGGTATTTGTGTTTGACTCAGATATTAAACCAGATATTAAAGTATTTTAAAACAAAATTAGAATAAATTTAATTTTAAATCATATATACCTTTTGGGAGGAAAGAGAATGAAGAATGAAAAGTCTAATTTTGGGTTTTTTTATTGCCACATTACAATCAAGGCTTCAACAATGCAAACATTTCTTTAAAATGCTATTTTTTAGAGTGAAAATGGAGTCCACGGAAGACAACTTATTTGCAGAGGTCCCAAAGAGTCAAAATATCTTGAATGACAATAGTGAGAATAGGAAAGGAGATTTCCCAGTCCTGATTTAGTCATGCAGGCAACTGTTGAAAGCACCTAATCTCTTTTTTTAGACAGGAAGGTTGGCAGGAGATTTCCTTACCAACAACAAATTTGTCTCCTGGCAGTCGTGATTTGTAGCAGCTGCTGCAAATCAGTAATAATTTGGGATCCTTCCACTGCACAGGTGTGGAAGGCCCAGAATTTAAGAGCTGTGCAAACTTTGCACTGCGCTTACTGGTAATGAACAACTTGAGCAACTACTTCTTTTTTTTTCCCCACTTAGGATTTATTATTTCAAAAGTCCCTTATTTCCAGGGTCCAATGATTGGTGAGATAAACATGATGGTAGATTGTTACTCATACTCCCATTTCACTCGAGGTGGGAGAAAAATGAGAATTGAGGTGTGGTTTCCTGAATCTTTAGGAATGGTTGGTAAACAAAAAAGCCTGCTTCTCTTCACCAATAATATCCTGTTGTGCTCCTGTGTTTCTTACCATTACATTTCTATAAAGGCTAAGCAACTGTGAACTGAATGTTTTCTTCTACTTAACATTAATATCCTTCCATGGGAACAGATAGATCAACGTGATAATACCGTTGTAGCATATTATCACAGTAGCTGATGGACTTGCCTTTGGTATTAACACAGGATTCTAAAATATTTTCATATTTACATATAATTTATCCTTTAATGGAGCTGGTAAAAATTTAAGTCATGGAATTTACTTCTGCGGGTGTATATCCTAGGAATTAACATGTCACTAGGCCCTTTGAATTCTCATTATTGGCTACTATAATTCTTCCTTATCAAGTTACTCTGAAGTTCAACTATTAATCAATAATCACATTAGCATTTTCTATTTAAAAGCCAGTTAATTGCCCATGTTTTTTTTTTCTATCACAGAAACACAGATTGAATTTTTAGTCTCTCATAAGTATCAGAGTTTGTTTTGTTTGTGTGTGTGTGTGTGTGTGTGTGTGTGTGTGTGTATGTGAAGAGAGAGAGAGAGAGAGAGAGAGAGAGAGAGAGAGAGAGAGAGAGAATATACATATTTAGTACAGAGTACAATTTTGGGCAGCCCTAGGTATCATGTACCATTACTCCTTTGTTTGTTTGTTTGTTTGTTTGTTTGATTGATTTGAGAAGATGACTCCCTAGTCTGGAACTTTCTCAGCACTCTAGGTTGGCTATAAAAGCTCTAGAGATCTACCTGCATCTACTCCCAAGTGTTATAATAATAAACACATTCCATGATGCCCCACTTGTTTTTACATGGGTTCTGGCATCTAAGTTTTGTTACTCTGCTTTCAAGGCAAGCCTTTTATCAAGAGAGCAATATGCCCAACCCTACCTATCTGTTTCTAATACTGAACATTAATTTAACAGGTGGTATACTAATTTGCTACATCAATGGAAGAATATATTTCTCTGGTTATATTCTACTCAGTTTATGCATTGTAAAATTATCATCATGTAAAAGCTAGCATTTATCAGGCAGTAATTACACTTCTGATACATAGTTTAACAAACCCTCTTTGCTTCCAATCCAAGAAGTGAATCCATTCAAGTTTTAAGGCTCTTACCTTCATGTTACTTTGTCTCAGTTTATTTTTGAATGCATATGAAAATTACATTTTGTAGTACTAGATAATATAGTTATAAAAGATACACCTTAATCATTGGGACCTGTTGTGATTAATGGTACTTTGAAGAAATTTTAAGATGTAAATATGGGCTTGCATGCACACTCACATTTATTATATATTCTTTAAAATAAATTCAACCATAATTTTAAAAAGTATTTTATGTAGAGCATTGCTAAGAGTGTAAAATGAAAACAATACTAAGTCTCTGAGAAAATCCTGGTAATAATGTTTATATTTACCAAAATTAGATAGCACAAATTTTACATTGATTTGTTACAGGCAGCAATAGCTCCTTGGAAAGAATGCAATTGACTACTGGCCACCTTAAAAAAAAAAAAAAACAGTTGACATTTATAAACATTTTGTATATAGCTACGTATTGCTGTGAATTATTCTCCATGTGGTATTGATTTCATGTACCCTTATGGTTATGTACTTTGCCATCAGCAATTCTCTCACATTTTGATGGTACAATGTTTTTTTCTTGTGATTGGCCAAGACAGAGAATGGCTATAATTTCAGAAAGCTCTGATCTAGTGGATTTTATAAAGACAATGTTCATTGAAAAAATATCCATAGCTAATCTCATAATGCATACTTCAAATGCCAGATTTAATATTAAATGACCCAAAGATAAATTTGAAAAGGTTTTATAAGTATACATATAAAATAACAGGAAAACCATCCATGTGAAGTTCACATTTGAATTTTCTATTACAGAATTGGAGACAAACTTGTCAATCATTATAAGCTAATTTTAAAATATATTTCCTAATTTAAATATAAATTAATTTAAATTCATTAATTTCACTTTCTAGTATTGGTTAACTTATAAATAAATGGTAATTTTGCTCAAAATCTATTAATTTAAAAATAATTTTTACTCAGTTTATTTAAATTACTAATCAGAACACTGGAGCTTCAATGTCAAGACCCACACTCCACTGATAGCGTAATCATAGACAAGGTCACTTCCATTCTCGTTTACAGTTACCAGAACTCTGTCAATCTGAGGAGTATAAAATGAGATGACATATTAGAAAGAAGATTTCACAGAAACATCAAACTTTAAAATATCAACCAAACTTGAAAATATTACCATAACCCTGGCTCATAGATACTCTTCACTTGGTCTTTCAATTTGCTTATTTAAATCATTTTTCATTTGTCTCTGTACTCATGAGACACAACTTTTGGGTTTTACTTTAAAATTATAGTAATCCAAAATAGACTATAAAATAATGTGTTGCTGGAGAGCTTCTCTCCAGCTTCCACCAAACCCCGCAGTCCCACAATCCACTTATAAAATAATCACTCAGACGCTTATATCATTTATAAACTCTATGGCTGTGGCAGGCTTCTTGCTAACTGTTCTTTTATCTTAAATTAACCCATTTTTATAAATCTATACATTGCCACGTGGCTAGTGGCTTACCAGAGTCTTTACATGCTGCTTGTCCTGGAGGTAGCTGCAGTGTCTCCCCCCTCAGCCTTCCGCTTCCCAGAATTCTCCTCTTTCCTTGTCCCACCTACTTCCTGCCTGGCAACCTACTTCCTGCCTGGTCACTGGCCATCAGTGTTTTATTTATATAGAGCAATATCCACAGCACTTCCCCTTTTTTTCTTTTTTTAAAAAGGAAGGTTTTAACTTTAACATGGTAAAATTACATATAACAAAACAATTATTACAGTTACAATATTAAAGAAGATGTCCTATCTATCTTATATTTGTGAGTTTAAGGTTTTATATCTAACTTATCTTTTATCATAACTGAGGAAATTACAACTATCTAGTTTTCAACCGCTTTTTTTTTTTTAGTTTAAAGCATATTTATTTAATGGAGTAACTCACAAATGAAGTAATGGGTAGGTCACAGGGTCTGGGGAAGGTGTAACGCAGTCCAGCGGTGTTCTCCGGAGCTCTGCACAGTCCACCTTCACCGGTCAGTGTCCCGACACCGAGAGAGCGCTCGCCCTTCCAGCTCTCAGGTCCCCAGGCGCCTCCCCTGGCCCCGCCTCGTAGGTGTGACAGTTGCCAGAGTCTCAATGGGGGTTGGAACTTCCAGATCCAAGCTGGAATGGCTACCCACTACAATAATGTAGGTGTTATAAGGCTAGATTTCGACCCAGATTCAAGTATGATACCCTCAAAGGGATACAGAAAATTACATATATTCTATAATCTTCATAAATTTAGTTTCTTGACATATAAAATAGGATTATAGCAATCTAATAGCATTTCCATTAGAATTACATGTAATGAAAGCAAAATACTGTATACCTTCAAGTGTTTCTTCAATATCATGTCATGTTTATGACTATGGTTTGACTAGAGTTTGCCCGAAATTGTCCAGATTGCTTCTAAGCTCTGAGAAAACATGAAATGGAGCCTACCTTTGCTAACATGATTTCTCAGCACATTTGTGTGCCCAAAATGACATTTTGTAGCTTCCTATAGTTAAGTAAAAACTTACAATGTCTGACTTCAAATTACATATTAGACATGTAAAGTAGACATATGAAGACATTATAATTGAAAAAGAAGTTGAAACCATTATTATTAACTGCATTGTAGAAGTTGGACAATATAAGAAAATATGTATATTTTAAAAATCAATTCTTTTATTTTTTGAGATCATAATATGATTATCATTTCCCTCTTACCTTCCTGCCTCTATATCCTGTCATATACCTGTCCTTGCTCTTTTTCAAATTTGTGGACTCTTTACTCATTAATTACTATTATACACATTTATGTGAAAAGTTTTAAAGGGACAGAGAAACAGAGATTAATGTGAGATTGTGTCTTTTAGTAATATCAGAAACTACCCCCTTAAGTTCTCACCAACATGACTGCCTAAACATCAGCTGAAACAGGATGACATGCTAATAATGAGAAGGGAAAACCTACTAGCCTCAACACTATAGGAACAGTTACAAGCAATGAAAAAGTGCTAAGAGCAAGAGAGAGTCTTCCCCAGGGGAAAAAGGTATTTTTAAAGACTAAGTCCAATTCTAGAGATGTGAACTACCACATCTGAAGTTGAAAGTAAGTAATACATGCAATTCCTAACACATTAGCTATACCAAAAGAAAAGATGCTGAATTTCACTTTACAGAAACAAATCTTACCAAAATAAGATCAAGAGAAAGATAAAAATAGTAAATTCAAGTGACTCTATAATTCTTTTAGACGGATTTAATATATACATAATCCATCTCATCTCATACCTGAAGTTCTCCTTGGATTGTGTACCATCTCATGGTTCCAGCATGTCTAGTATCCTGGGATGTTCATGGCAACTTAGAATGTGCCTTTACAGCTTCACATAATGACACTCAGAACCTCTTCTGACACTGAATCAGCCCTGACATCATCTACTCTATGAAATTATGCCGCAAATTTCTGTAACCTCCTCAGTCCCTTTAATATCTCTTAAAACAGCACCCACCATGTGGATGACACTGCCAAGTTCTGCCTTCTCCTCAAGATTGATCTGGATAAGAGAAAACCAATTTCTCCTCTCCTTTGGCAGTTTGACTGGTACCTTCTGATACTATGAGAACCAGTCTTCAGGGAGGAGATTTTCAGTTCAATTCTAGCTAGAATCCTCAAACTATGTTTGAAATTATAGTGTTAGGGTAATAGTGCTTGCTTGACCATCAAATTTTGGCAGGAAATGATGGACAAGACCAATAGCCTAGGTTGTTTTGGCCATCTCTTATTGGTGGAAATATCGCACAAATAGCTGGTAGCCCAGTCCCTGATAGAGCACTTTTCCAGCTGTGACACATTATAGCACAGGATGTCACACCTGCATGTTATAGTGGGTAGCTGTTCCAGCTTTGTCCTTGAAGCACCACCCTAGTGAGGCAGCCAGAAACTGACCCACCTACCTCTGACCTACCCCTGGGGTAAGGCTGAACCAGGAGCCTTAAAGACCTGAGATTCATAAGTGCCAGCCCTCTTGCCTCCTCATGATCCTGGATTCTGGATTTCAGACCAAGTCAGAGTTCTCCAGAGAATTATGCTGGACTGCACCTCACCTCTCCTGGATCCTGTTACCAAGCCCTTTTTACTGGCTGTAAGTTACCTCAAAATAAACCTCCTTTTAACTACCAGGTAAACTATGTGGGGTTGCCTTGTTAAATCCCTGCATTATCATGTCCCTCAGCATTGTTGTATTCCAAGCTCCCACCAGCATGTTTGATTAAGTATTATAGCATTTAAAAGATTTTTCTTAAATGCAAAGTTCAAAACTCTTCCACATTTTGCCCACAACATGTTTCCAACAGCCCACAAACCACACAGGTTTGTTAGAGCAAGGCACCACATCTCTTTTTCCTGTCTCAAAGTTTTTCTATTGTGGAGATACAGTACCTGACAAAAGACATTAAAGGGGCAGCAAGATGGCTCGGTGGGTAATGGAATTTGTGACCGAACTTGATGACACGAGTTTGATCCTGAAGTCCACTTGATGAAAGAGTCAACACTGCAGGTTGTCCTCTGACCTCCACATGTGCACTATGGAATGTGTGGTCACATACACACACAGATGAATGCAATACAACAGACAAATAAATGTTAAAGAATAATGTTTAAAACAGAAAAACATCTTAAAACTTAAGGGAAATTGGACTGTAGTAATAAAGTACTGCGTAGGGTAGTAAATGCTGTCATATTATTTCAATAAGTATTTTTAAATTTTATGTCATGTACAGTTCATATGTGCATCAGTTCTCTTATGTCTGGAAGGCACTCTTTCCTTTGAAACAACCACCACATATGGATCTAACAATTTTTCCATTTCATCTCCCACATAAATCCTTGAGCCTTGAGGTGAGTGCTCAAGATCTTACACTGTATGCCCATGGTGCAGATGTGGATCTTCCATGTTAATTCCCATTTACTGCAAGAAGAAGCATCCCCGATGAAGGTTGAATAAGGCGCTGATCTGTGGATATAGTAGAATGTCATTAGGTGGGGATTTCAGCTGATTATGACAAGATAATACCTTGAAGAAGCCAAAGGCCTTCCAGAGGTCAAGCTGAGGTTCAAGGAGTCTTGGTGATGTTGGCTTTTGATTATCAGCTGTTACCTGATATGAATTTCTCATGTGCTATTGTAGCTTTTCCATGATTTATGGGTCACCATTTCCCCTCTACTAAAGGAATATTTTGATAACCTTCTATGCAGTAACGCAGCCAGGATCCCTAACTTCATGCCTTTCTGTAATTATCATCATTCCAGCCAGGACCATCCCTGGATGGACAAAAGTATCTTATCAGAGATACCTCTTTACTCTCTAAGAACAGACTTAAAGCATCCAGACTATCTGTTTGAGAAGGCCTGGCAGATGTGCTAATTAAGCATAATTTTCTCCTTTCCAAAATCTTATCTCTAGTTTTAAATCCACCCTTAACAATTAACTCAGAACTAATGGGTTCCTACTTACAGATACATCTAGCTGTGAAGGAAGTTGCCTAGCCAAGTTGCCTATCAACCAAGCACACTTTCCAGAAATGGGGGGAGCAGAGATAGCTTGGAGACATAAGGGCCAAAATGATAAAAAGGCAGTTTTATTTTGAGAGGATGAGATGGAGAGAAGAAAAGAGAATGGAAGAACTAGATGAGTAAGAACTGGAGAGGAACATACTAAGATGAGGAAGAACTAGATTGAAGGGCTAGAAGAGGGTACTAAAGGAACAAGATGGAAGATAAGGAAAAACCAGATGTGGAAGAACAAGATGAGAAAGAAGGAGATGGGAGAGGAGCTAAGGTGGGAAAGATCTAAATGGATGAGAACCAAGATGGGGCAGAACCAAGATAAGAGAATTAAGATAAAACTTAGAGGGAACAGCAGATAAATGTAGAGAGAAATCAGACGAGAAAGGAGCTAGGCATGAGAGCAGAACTAAAGCTGTGTAGATAAGATTTTATCCCAGAGGAATAAAGTAGATGGACAGAAGAGCTCGGTGTACTTAGATTCTTTTCCCAAAGCCATTTGTAGCTTCTCTTCAAGGCCCCTGGGAAGACTATTAAGGCAGGACCATAGTAATAATTGAGAATTAGGAGTAATTTTATTACTATGTTCATTTAGCCAAGAAATAAATAGTAGGTTTTCCTATGGGGCCCATTACCTAATTCATCTCAGGTTCTTGACCTTATTTACACTATTAACTATGGGTTTCATCTCTGGTCTGGACCTTCGATCTAGTCAAATAATTGTTACTCCCATATCAACTGTGTCCCTGTGGTACCAGTGTGTCTTGAAAGCTTGTCACAACTTTAGGTTGCATGTTTGCAGCCCGGTGGAATTGATGATTACCTTTCACTACTGGTAGTGTATATAGTACTTTCTAGGATCATGACCAATGGTCAGTAGCAGTCAATCTTCTACTTAGATACCACTTGAATTCTCCATGTTTGATGACATAAGTAACTATTTTTTTCCACAATAGGGCCTTACCACCAGGTTGTAGAAGGTAACAAATAGCAATAGCAATGGTCTGTACGTTTGAGGGGACAGGCTTTTTAGGACACATTTGATTAATGACTCAAAAAATGTATTCCATTACTGGTACTGCTTTTTTTTTTTCTTGGTAGTACATGACATAACTGGGATATTATTTCCCATATTATAAGGTAACTCATTTTAATGTGTATATCTTTTAGGAAGATTTTATGGTCAGTGGCTTCTATATGGCTTTCCAGTAGACCACCAGTTTTAGTTATCCCCCCCTCCATAATCGTCCATTTAACCTGTTCATGCATCCCAATACCCATTTAATGTTTCTGTTCTAGCTTCCTCTTTATGCATTTATATTACTATATTCTGTTCCCTTTGTTTGTAAAATCCATTCCTTTCCTCCAGTCCATTACAATCTACATAACTTCTGTGGATGTTCTAAAATGAAATACTATATCCAATGTTTGAAATCTGACAGCCATTAAGATATCATGCCCAAGACTTTTTTAAACTCAAGCAAGACAGAAATCCCAGCATGGAGAAGGGGAAATGAACACAAAGTCCTGCTCTGAACCAAGAATTACTTGCTATTTATACCTGCTAGCAAGGACGAAGTCAATATCCTCCAGTAGAGTGATATTGGATGTATCAACTGCACTCCAAGGTGGGCCTCATGCTCTGGAGTTACTAACCAGCAAAAAAAGGTATGCCATGTCATTTGTTTGCTTTTGTTATGTTTGGTGGATATTTTTGTCCCTTTTCTTTTTTTCTTGCTTTGTTGTTTATTTTTTGTCTGTTTGAAAAAGAGAAAGAATATAAGTTAGGTCAGTAGGAAGATGGGCAGGATATATGAAGACTTGGGAAAAGTCAAAAATATGATAAAAAATACTTTAAAATAATTAAAGTGTAATAAAATTTAAATAAATTATGTCACTAAATTAAAGATGATTTATAAATAATGACTTTGTGATGGATATTAGCAGTAAAGTAAATGATAACCGTGCTACAATCCAAAGATCCAGAGAGGCTAGGTAACAAGGAGAGTCCAAGGAGAGGGAGACACAGATCTCACTGGGAAGAGGAAATTGAAGAGATCTCCAGGGTGAACTGGGGACGGGTAGATGGGAATATAATGGATTGGGTTTAGGGATGGCTAGATGGGAAGGGTATTGAAGGAGATGACTGTAAAGTGTGTGGGGGGAGATAATTTCAGGATTATGTAGAAACCTGGTGCAAGGGAAAATCCTAGGAATCTACAGGGATGACCCCAGCTAAGACTTGTAGAAATAGTAGTTGCATAGTATACTGAATTGGCCATCTTCTATGATCAAATTGGTGACTACCCAATTGTCACCAGAGAGCCTTCATCCAGTAATTGATGGAAACAGATGCAGAGGCCCACAGCCAAACATTAGGTGGAGCTCTGGGAATCCAACTGAATAGAGGGAGGAAGGATTGTAGAGGCTGGAGAGATCAAGAACATTACAAGAAAGTACACAGAAACAACTAGCCTTGCTCAAAGGAACTCACAGAGTCTTAATTAACAACCAGGAAGACGGCCTGGGACCAACAGAGGCCCTCTACACACACACACACACACACACACACACACACACACACACACACACGTAGAACTTGGTCTACCTGTGGGATTCATAACAATGGGAGCAGAGGCTGTTACTAATGCTTTGGCTGGCTCTTGGGAACATATTCTTGATACTAGATTGCCTTGCCCAGCTTTAATACTACAAGGGAGGTACTTAATGTCACCACAACTTGATATGCCATGCTTTGTTGATAACCATGGGAGGCCTGCCCCTTTTAGATCAGAAACGAAACGGAGGAGGAGCAGATTTATGTGGAGATGAGGAGAGGGAATGGGAGAAGAGGAGGGAGGGGAAATTGTGCTCAGGATATAAAATAAATAAATAAATAAATAAATAAATAAATAAATAAGAGTAATTCATTTTGTGTACCTTGCATAGTCTTAATTTTTAAAAGTAGAAACCACCATATTTTAATGATTTCAACAAAAGAATCAATTAATACATATGCAAAATCTCCCACATTACAATATACATAGAAGAAGTTGAATGTGAATTCAATGGCTTTTATTCTATGTAACAGCTGAAGGAAAAGGAAAGAGCCACACATCATCCATTCAACTGAGAGTCGAGAGACCTCCTTACTGATGAATGTCTAGGAAAACAGCTTTAAACAAGAGGTGGCTGTAACCAAAGATTAAGCCATATATTGGGGTGAACACTGAAATATCAGAGAAGCAGAACAAGCCACAGCTACCTCACCTTGCTAATTCCTCAGCTGATCCTGTTTCCTCAGACTGGATGCCTCTCAGCTGAACTGTGCTGCTCAAAAGCCTAAAAGCTTAACCAGCCTCTAGTTCCTGGTCCTCATGCCTTAAATATCTTTCTGCTTTCTGCCATCGCTTCCTGGGATTAAGGCCTGGCTGTTTCCAGTGTGGCTTTGAACTCACATCTCTGCCTCTGGAATGCTAGGATTAAAGGTGTGCGTGCTACCATTTTCTGACCTCTGTACCTAGTGGCTGTTCTGTTCTCTGACCTCAGATAAGTTTATTAGGGTGCACAATATATTGAGGAACACAATATCACCACAAGAAAGCATCCTGCATCTAATGCCTTTAGATGACAAGAGCAGTTAGAAAGTATCAGGTCATCAAGGGATAGAATTCCGCAGATAGGACACCATCACAACAGACACAGAGAGCCTGTGACAGGAAGGAGTCTTCAGTTCTAGGTGATAGGCATAGGATCCCCATCCCCTTATGCAGGATGCTCTAATGAAGTTCTTCATGGTCTGCTTAGTCTCATCTGGAATTTGGGAATTGGCAAAGCTCATGAAGGAGAAGGAGACAGTTAAACTACTGTACAAATTCAATTCATGTAGTCTGGCTTTAGTCATCCAAGGCAGGGCTACACTTGTTTCTCAGAGCTCTAACAAAACTCACCATCATGTGGAGCCTCTGTGAGTCTGACATATTGTACTTCTACATAGGCAAACTCCATTTTCTTATTTTAAATTAATATTAGCCTTATTAAAGGAAGTGAAGTTCACATATCTGTGACATCACAAAACTCACAGAAATATAGACTCGTTAATCTCAAATCCAATTATTTTTTTCCATATGCAAAATATTCATTAAACAAAATAGCATAAAAAAGTTCCTGGGTTTAATATCATATAGACAATGTTAACTCCTCATTTAAAATTCTAACTGGTAGTATCTCTATTCTTCTACATTGAAGAATAGAAATAAAATATTGGTGGCTTAGACAGCAAACATTTTGTATCCTTCTAAATGTCTGCTTCATATTTTTCTTAATAATTACAGGTAATTATTACTTTATGTCTAAACAAGTTTGCATTGTAAGCTAAATTAAGACATAAAGTATTAATTTCAACTTCATCCTATAAGTTTTAGCAATGGAAAATTTGCAATGCTTACTATTAATAAAAGAAAATTAAATGTAGTCTGCTTCAGATCTTCCTGAGTGTCTGCATTCTGATAAATTGCATAGTTCTTAGTTAGGATGATTGTCAGGACACCATTTCAATGCAATGAATCTTAATGACTCCACCATTGATTAATTGCTTGCCTAATTGTGAAAACTGAATTAAATAAATTAGAAGCAAGAAAAATCAATTTGTCAACATCAAAGCCCAATTAAGTTATAAAGTTGACAAATACAGCTTCCAAGTTTAGAATAAAAACTCTGAATGTCTCTTGGTAAGCTCCAAATTTATTTAATTAGGAGGAAAGTTAAATTTTCTTCAGAAAGTAGCAGTTACTATAAAAAATATTCTGCCTGATTCTTTCCTCTTTAGCATCAAAATCAATCTTTCAAGCAGTTTCTCAGATTTAATCTTTTTTAAGGGCTCTTCCATTCCTATTCAATTACACTGTTCTATGCCATCTCCTTATTCTAGGCTTTAACATTTCATCTCATGCACACTAGGGCTAATTAGCCTTTCACATATTACAGGAGATCACCGTTGCCTTTCTCTCTAAGGTCTGCAGCACAGCCATGTCTCCAACCTAGTGTGAAAGGTGTTCTATGTTCAAATACTATATTGTATTGTCGATGATTTGTGAACAACCTATGACATTAGTCAACTTCCATAATTAATGTACTCAGGTATACCTTATCTTCTTTCCTCTTCTCAATCTTTCTGGCTATTCAAAGTGAATTTATAACAGCTAGTGTGCATAGTGTGTGTGTGTGTGTGTGTGTGTGTGTGTGTGTGTGTGTGTGTCTGTGTGTGTGTGTGTGTGCGCGCGTGTTTGTGTGTGTGTGTGTGTGTGCGCGCGTGTTTGTGTGTGTGTGTGTGTGTGTGTGTGTGTGTGTGTGTATGTGTTTGCTATTGAGAATTAAATCCAGGTCTCATGATAACTATGTATGTGCTCTACCCCAAGCTATAGACCCCAGCCTTCTCACAGCTTATTTTTACTTGTATTTGCTCTATTATAGATATTTTGCGGGAACTTTAAATATAAGATTCATTTGTTTCTCACAGGGAAATTATGAAATGGATACACTTATTCAGTCATTACATTGTCAAAAAAATAAAATTGGAAGAGTCTATGTCTTATGTCTATGAAACAGGTGAGTCGGGACTAGAATTCTACTTTGGTGGATCACATGACCTTTCATTTTCATAGATCTATGTTTTACAAAAGAAATCTTGAAATTCCTTGACTGCTATTTCAAAATTATATTAATACTGAAAGTAAGGACATTCTCTTTTCTCTAGTTTTTTCTTCCCATGTTATAAGAAATTAGAATATATTTAGACAATCAAACATTTAAAGACATTGCTTGTCTTTCTAAAGCATAAGTCAGCTGTGCTCATATACGTGGGGTCTCTCTGTGGTTCACATTATATATAATGCAATCCCTGACTTCTCTAGGACAAAAAGTGGGATCCCTTCTACAAAACTGTCACACATTTATATTTGTTTCTTTTCAATGACATTAGATTAGTTTTCATGATATGAAAGCCTGTATTATCTTCCTAGTATTTCACCAAATATGTAAAGATTAAAATTTTCATTTGTGTTTATTGTTGATATTAAGATGCAGAGTATACTTATTTTTAATAAATATTTATTCTCCATTATTAACAACACAACAAATACCAAATTTGTAAACCACTTTTGGCAAACTTAAAGCTATTTGTTTTTGCTAGTATCACTCAAAGATTTCATGTTCATTCAATGGATGGTCACTGACATAAGATATCCTGGATGACTCTGTTACTATTTTTTGGTTTATACCATTTGCTTGCTATAACTAACCAGTTTATAAAGCAGACATATTTGTATATGTCTAATAGTTTACATGGATGTATTTAAAAGAATTTTGCATGAGTTTTTAAATTGTTCTTCTTTTAATGTTCTATATAGAATTCATAGGCTTTTCAGGAAAACTGCAACAATTTTACTTGAAATGTCCTATTTTTCATATGAGTAAAATACTGTTTTCCTTAATACATTTGAACTACATATACCTCTTTTTAATGTATTCCAATGTAATTGAATCTTTGAAGTAGTTTACTAATGATCAATCCTATTATATCATTTCTGAAGCCACATTTGCTGCTCAATTATATGTGTGTGAAATCTACGTGGTTGTGTATACATGTGCATGAATTCTTCTGCCTGGGAGTGTGAATGTGGAGATTAAAGGTCAGCATGGGATCTTCTTGTAGACTGAAGTTTCTCAGTCCCACCTGGTGCCATCTGAGCAGTAGCCATTTTTATATTAAAAAAAATCACTCAGAGGCTTAATATTAATTGCAAACTGGTCTATGGCTCAGGCTTCATGCTAGCTAGCTCTTAAATTACCCCATTTCTATTAATCTATGTGCCTTTACATGTGTTCTGTGACATCTTGCTCCTTGGGCAGCTTGCTACATCTCCCTGACTACACCTTTCTTCTCCCTGGATCTTTGCTTGGATTTCTCGCCTAGCTATAACCTATCTTGCCATAGGCCAAGGCAGCTTCTTGATTAACCGATGGTAGCAACACATATTCACAGCATACAGAAAGACCATCCCACAGCAGCTTCTTTTATCTTTTTGCCACATTTTTTGAGATGAAGTCTTGTATTGAACCATGAGCTCACTGTCTTGGCTAGGCTGACTGGCTAGAGTGTCTACAGGATCCTCTGTTCTCTGTACATCTAGTGCTGTGGTTATAGATTGATAATATCATACTGCTTTGTACACAGATGTTTGTGTCGCAAGCATTTTCATCACTAAGCTGTCTTCGCAGCCCAAAATACAGCATATAGTAATAAGGGTTCTCTAAAGGAAAAGAAAAAAATAAACACATATTAAAGGGGATTTATTAGATTGACATTCAATTATATTGTCTGGGTAGTACTAAATGGCTGTCACACTGAAGACTCTGAGAACTAGAAATTATTTCATCTCCTGGGCTGGGCACCTCAACAGTAACAACTTGTTGAAGAATATCTATAGAATTATAGAAGAATGGATTGTCTTCAATCTGTATTAGCAGCCTGAAGAAGGTGAGTAGTAACACCACCAAAGTAATAAACACAGCAGCAGCAGCAAGAAAAATAACAGAGTTAATGAACTTGTCTGTGAGCCTGAAGGAAAGCAAACAAAAGAAAAGCTTCCTCTTTTTAACCTCTTTTTAAAAATCTGGGCTACTAATGGAAGGTGCCATTCACATTCCGACTCTGAATAACATTATCAAGAAGATCTCTCACAGACATGCCTAGTGGCTTGCCTTCCAATTGATTCTAAGTCCAGTCAAGTTAACAACCAAGATGAATCACTGCAAAATTTTTATCCTCAACCTCATTTCTGAAAAAAAAAAAAAGAAAAAAGAAACAAAAACAAAAAACACTTCATTTGCTAGTCTTAATCTCAATCCCACAAAATAATTTACTGAACCGCTGTTGAAGGCATTTCTTTTTCTTTCAGATGTACATTCATATTAATAGAAACTAATTTTAATAACTTTTTAACACCAAGTTTCTCAAACTCTAAGATCATCTGAAGAGAATTTAAAATAATTTTATACATAAAAAATAGGTATTTCTTGGCCTGGTTAATATTTTTTAGCTTTGACAACTTTAATATTTTTGTTGATAGTAGTCCAAACAACTGCTGTACCCAGTATTAGAAAGAATACAGTTTAAAATCAAGTTTCTAGCACTACAATAAGCCTATCACTTAATTGGCAAATTTTTGCCTCAGTGAAGTCGTGCCAATTAACATTTTACTGTACTTCTTTTTACATGCACACTCAGCTCATATCTCAACTTCCATAAACCACTCATGAAATACAAGAATTTTCAGACTCAATTAAGTCTTTTTTTGCTTCATTAAGTATAAATACATTACCCAATTCCTGTTAAGTTTTATGGATATTTTTAACTGACTTAAGCTTTGTTAGTTGGATACAAAATTGTCTCATTGTCAGAATTGTGAGATATGAGGTAAAGACAGTTCTAGCAATAATGAGTCTTTAAATTTTTATCTTAATAAATAAATTGAAAAGAGTATCCCTTAGTGAACATTGACTCTAAGATTCATGCCATATTAACCCCCCATGAGTACAGTAAGAACTGCATGGTCCATGAACTATTCACTTTTATTTTGTGACATTGATTTGCCCTATCACAATGTTTAATCTTCAGAGGAATCTATTTCTCCAGCAGGATGAGCTCTCATACCCTGTGATAAATGGAGGACTCCCCGATAATGCTGTTTAGTTACCATTAAATGTGATAGTGAAACATTAGAAACACATGCTAATTTCAGTGTGAGCTAATGAAATGTTTTTGACCTTGACAAATCAAGATAATCATGCGTGAAACTGTTGGAAGTACCAAATTATTCTAAATAAGTTGATCTATAAGCGTGAAATTATAGGGCATCTTTATTTTTAAACACCTTAGAATAATTTTATTAAGATTAGCTCAAAAGAATATATTGGAGGCAGGAAGCTGGGGAGATGGCTTGGTATAAGTAAAGTTCTTATCATAACCACCTGAGTTGTGATCACCAACACTCACTTAAAAGGTCTTGCACATGGGCACATATTGGTAATTCTAGCAGTAGATAGACTGAGGCAGGTGAATCTCTAGAGGTTTTGAATGGCCCAACCTAGCTGAATTGTTGAGTTTCATGATCAATGGAAACTGCTTCAAAAATAGCATGCAAAGAGATGAAAGAAGACATCTGACATTGGCCTTTGGCATTCGTAGGCACATGCCATCTGCACACACATCTGCACACACAAAAAAATTACATATACCTACATTACACACATACACACACAACACGCATATCCATATACTGTTTATACTGCTGCTTGGGGTGCAAAATTTGAAAGTCCTTAATGCAAAACCATATTGAGAATATTTTATTTGAAAGTTTTGTGGCCAGAAGTGTTTATTTTTCCAATACAAAGTATATTGCAATGCACGGCAAGCTGTGTTAGGATGAGATTTAAGTATTTCCTCATCCTTTACGGATGCTTTCTGTCCCCTTTTCACATAGCTGTGAGGTCCATTTCTGTATCTGCAGTTTGATTTCAGCCTGTCATATTAGTTTAGGAGCAATCATTTTCAGTTATAGTTCATGTTTTCCCTCAAAAAGTTTCAGATCTCAGGATTTTCAAATTATAGAAATTCCATAGCATAATTATACTGTTGAACAAAATTATATAACATGATTATAACATAATTAACTATTGAGACTTTTATTTGGATTGGAGGTGAGTTATTTGCAAAACATTATAAGTAAGTAAAATAAAATACTACTGACTAAAACTAAAGGAAGTGATTCATAAGGGAAAGATTTCAGATAAATCAATGGATTTTCCTTCAATGATGCTCGGTGCCACCCTAAACTCTACAGTGAGTTCAATCACAATTGGAGCAGTAGTAGACTTGTTGAAATATTGCAGTTGTAAAATACTTCACAATCACCTTACAGTTGAAGAACTTTTTACCAAAGATAGTTGTGCCGTCTCTTCCAATCGTTAAAGAAGACAAGATCAAATTAAATCCTAGAATTGAAACTGAAGTTTCAGTTCCCCTAGCAGGACCACATTAAAACCAATTACATAAGGGTTTGCTTAAAGCATAGGCTTTAAATATTCAGTGTTCATCTTAAAATACAACATGGTTTTATTTTGTAATGGTAATTCAGAATCAGGTATGATTTTTTGATTAACTGACACATATTTTACTACCAAAATAAATGGTGAATAAGCCGTAATCAGGCTTACACATATTCTATGAAGAAATACTCTTTAAAAATTAAGTGTAAATATATACACATAACTGAGGTACCCTACAGAAAATAAAATGTTATTAGTAATGAGATAAGATTGAATATCTAAAGTAATATGTTTATTTAACTTTGACTAAACTTTTTAGAGAATGTTATTATATCTATATTTTGCACATATTAAATGCATGATTTTAAAATATTATTTAATATGTCATATAATCATAAAATAAACAAAATCATGCCAACAACAAACAATAAATTCATTATAGGAAACAGATAGTGCAATCAAGTACCATCTAAGGTAATAAATCAATTTATTTTTTCAAGACAAACATATCAAATGTAGTTTAAGGACTTGCCTCTACTGGATGTGTCTCCCCATGCCATCTTGTGGGAAGGAGTGGAGGTGAGGGTGGGAGAGAGAGACTAGGTGGTAAGAAGAGGGAAGAGGGAGATCTTTGATTGTTGTATAAAATGAATGGAAAATTTTTCTTAATAAAAAATAAAAATAAAGTTCCCCTCAAAAAAAAAAAAAAAAAGACCTAACTCAGTTATAGGGTAAGCACAAAATATGGTAGTTAAGGGTTTCCTTCATATTCTTTTGGTGACATAAAAATGTAGTAAACATAATTTATAGTGATAATGTCAGGATAGAATTTATCACTAGCTACCTTCACTTCCCACAGAAGCTGGTGAAATACAAAGGAAATTGGCAGAAGAGTTCATATCTGACCTGTATTTTCAGTGATATGTAAAATAATAAAATAAAGCTACATTAAAAGATGAACATGATAATTAATAATAATAATAATAAACAATATAATGTTGATATTTATATTATTTGACCCATTATTAGAAAATATTTAAGTTTTCTCTGTGAAAAACCTACTCCTATCACCCAGCTCTGGATGAAATATAAGGTATGGTACACAAATGTCTATTCACCTTTACATGTGAATTAAATTTCATACCGAGTTTAAGATGGGTAGGTGCAGAGATCCACAGTGAGAAATTAGGCAGAGAGAGAGTTTAAATTGGAGCTCTCCATCTCAGAGATCTGGGAACTGTGCAAAAAAAAAAAAAAAAAGGAGGACAAAATCCGTAGGCATCAGAGGTGATGGAGAACATCAGGCGGGGGTGTCCACTGATTCAACTAAGCAGAGCTGAGAGGAGCTCACAGAGACTGCACAGCAAGCATGAGGTTGCATTGGTCCGCAGCAGGTCCTCTGCTTCTACGCTATGACTTTACCTTGGTATTTTTTGTGAGACTTCTAATAGTTGGAGCAGGTGTATCTCTGAATCCTTTGCCTGCTCTTGAGACTTTTTCTATTTGGTTGCCTTTTCTAGCCTAGGTATGAGGCCTTTTGCCTTGTCTTATTGTATCACGTTTTGTCCTGTTTGGCCTTTGTCTCTTGGAGGCCTGCTCTTTTCTGAAAAGAAAATGATAGAGGCTGAATATGGGGAGAGGGGAAGTGTAGGGGGCTAGGAGGATGGGATGGAGGGTAAATTGTGGTTTGGATGTATTATATCAGAGAAGAATGAATTTTCAATAAAAATGTAAAAGATATATAATAAACAGTAAACATGTAATATTGGAAATTAGTATTTTCAAGTGTATTAGTGAATTGTGGCTATAAAAATGTCAACTTTTTTTAGAATTTTATGATCATTGGTGTTTTTCCTGTATGTATGTCTATATGAGGGTGTCACAAGCCCTGGAACTAGAGTTGTAGATAGGTGTGAGGTGCCATGCTGGTGATGGGAATTGAATCCGGTCCTCTGAAAGAACAGCCAGGGCTATTAACCCCTGAGCCATCTCTCCAGCTCCGAGAAACAACAAATTTTGTATGAAATTAAAGTTTCTGCTTCTTATTTACTCCCTTAACACTCGATGTCAATGAGAATCAAGGTAACCTAGGTTGATGTTCTTTTTCTTTACCCAGATCATCCAGTTTCAAAATCATGGTTGTCAACTCTGCATAAGGTTGGTAAACAGCAAACAAAATACAAAAATAAATATTTTGTAAAATTACACACACACACACACACACACACACACACACATATATATATATATATATATATATATATATATATATATGTGTGTGTGTGTATATATAATTAATCTTGGACCTAATAAATTTTACAACAAATATTGCAGTGGAACTTGTTTTCAGTAGTGCAATAGGAGTTTAGTAGGGGTCAGAGTTGTGAAATAAGCACAAAGAAACACAAAATATGACTCAATACAAAATTTGAAAAGAAAAATGAAGAAGAACTTTTAAGTTTCTCAATCTTATTCACTCATATTTGGGCATTTTTTATCTTCTTGAAGCTGAGATAAATTTTATTGAAAGTGGTATAGGTGCTTAATATCCTCTTGAAAAATAAAAATGAATTTCAAGTGTTAAAATTAGGAGAAGGGAGATGGGTGGGGGGACCAGGAGGAGTGGATGGAGGGAAACTGAGATCAGGATGAGAGGAGAATAAACAACAAAACCCAAATAAACAAAAGACAAAAGTGTGCGTGTTCAAAGTAATGAGGTTGAGAACTGTGAGAGGACATGCCAGAGAAATATGTTTTATTTTGTTGTTGTTGCTCATTTTCTTCTGTTTTTTTAATTTTTAAAGAATTTTTTTCTATGTGATTTTGTTAAATGCTTAGAGCTGCCCACTTTCATATTTGCCAAATGATTTATCAATTGTATTTAACACAGAGATTTTAAAAAATGTTAACATTATTGTTATCATAAATTGAAAGACACCAGTGTTTACATCAAAATGGGGAAACAGAAAATATCAATGGAACACTATGATGAGGAGTTTTTTTGTGTCCTACCAGCTAGCTCCCAAGTAATGACACAGAGACTTCTTATTAATTATAAATGTTCAGCTTATAGCTTAGGCTTGTTTCTAACTAGTTCTTATGTCTTAAATTAACTCATTTATATTAATCTATGATCTTCCACATGATGTTACTTCTCTTTCATCTTGAGCCTCTCATTTCCTCTCATCTGACTAGTGATTACACCTCTCTCCCAGAGTCCTCTCTGTCCACAAAAGTCCTGCCCAACATCTTTCTGCCTAGCTATGTTCAGCTCTTTTTTTGCATCAATCACAGCAGCATATCTTCACACAGTGTACAAATATCCCACAAAACCTCTATTTTTAATGCAACACTCCAAAGCTAACTATGTTCCTGTAAATAAAATTTTTTACAAACAATGCTGTTGGAATATTCCTGCTGCAAAGGAAAAGTTCATGTATAAATAATGTCAGGGGTTCAATTTTCAAAGCTCACAGAAATACTTAAACATTGAAACCTATGTGATATTGTACCTCCTAAAGGAAGATGAAGTTTGAGTGGATTGCATTGTTGTTTGAAGCATGTGGCTTCTTAATTTTCTTGCATTTCAAATTTAAGATTTAATAATTCTCATCTGTGAAATCATCAAATGACCTTTCATGGGGGATGTTTTAATACCATCATTTCAATGGCTGTTGTGTATGATCTGGGCTTTTAATTTCATTTTTCCTCTGGGCTTTTTATCTTTATTATATATATATTTCCTTCTTACTCCATGGCTGTCTGTGTGGCTGGCTGGCTGGCCCTTGGTATCCTCCTCTCCTTCTTGTTTTCTTGCTCCTCCTCTTCTTCTCTGTTCTTCACTAGATTTTTTCCTCCTATTTATTCTCTGTGCATGCCATCCCTGCCTGTTTCTCTCTCCTGCCTAGCTGTTGCCATTCAGCTCTTTATTAGACCAATCCAATGTTTTAGACAGGCAAAGTAACACAGCTTTGCAAAGTTAAACAAATACAACTTAAAGGAATACAACACATCTTTTCATCATTAAACAAATATTCCACAGCATAAATGAATGTAATACCTCTTAAACTAATATTCCACAACACTCTCCTTTTTATTTCTACTGTGATTTTATATTGTTTACAAAGTATCTTACATTTCTCATCTTTGTACTTCAGGTTTGTTATTTTTTTTTCCGACATGATCTACTGTATTTTAGACTAAGCTCAAAATTGCTATGTAGCTGAGATTGACCTTGAGCTCCTCATCCATGTGACTCTGCTATCCAAGTACAAACATTCTTATGCTTGACTTGCACTTCAATTATTTCAAGGATAGAGGCAAAAAAAAATGTTTCCCCTTATTTCCTAGTTCTGCATTACTATAGTACATATTCCTAAAGTATTCAGCCATTTATAATATTTAATTTTACATTCAATGAGATAAAAATAGAATTAATATAGATTTATCAAACATACACAACAATATTTCTTTTCCATTTAATATACCCTTACATATACGTTACTAACTATAATAGTTCCATGTTATGTCAGCAGCAATTGTCATGAGCTCTTGAGAGCCATGACACAATTACAGTTTATAGCAATTGATAATTCAGATGCCAATCCACCAACTGAATGTTCTCTAATGGGGTAACCTGCCAAGCAGACCTGCAGGCCACTGACTCTGAATACTGTTGCTTCCATCTCTAATTTCTTGTGCAGTAACAGCAATGATATCTCCCCATTACCATGCATGTCCATAAGATGTGTATATGCAATCTCATGATTACATCTCAATCTTATTGGCACATATATCTGTGGGTAGTCAGGAAGATGATTTTTCATTTAGTTATATAATTTTGATATATAGAAGATATACTAGATTATGCTTCATAGCTAGATCTATTGTCCCATGAGACTGTAGACACTTAAACCCTGCTTTGTTCCTTTTACTCAGACTAATAAAATAACAATCTCGCCTCAGTTTAACACAAACTGCACACATTTAGCTCATTTTACCTGAAGGTAAGTTCCAATTAGACTAAAGGCCTTTATAAATAGTTCATAAGTTTAAAACTTTACAGTAATACACAAGGTCAGAGTTACAGGTGTCTACCAAGATTACTAACACAATGTACCCTAAGGAAAACCTGCCAATTCTTTGCTTGCCAAGTTTGCAGACAATAGACCCATGTCTCAAAGTTTGTATCATTTGGGCATTATGGCCCTTCCTCTTACTACTGAAACCTTGAAAATGTATGTTGTCATGGTGAATGACTTAGTTTCTTATCACTTACCCTAGGAATGTGCTTTTGACCAATGAGAGTAACTCTTGTAACTTTTTTTATTGCTTTAAGCCTCCTGTGAAAGAAGAATTATTAGGCTACATGAGAAGCAGAAACATAGGAACAGAGAATTAGAGCTAAAAAAATATAGACAATTAGGCCAAGAAAATTAGAACAGTAGAAATTAAAGAGAGATACATAGAAGGATCACGGTATAAATAAATTCATTTCTTCCCCATTAGTCTTTCCCTCACTTACTTATTGTAGCATCTACTTTGGACCCTAAGAAGAGGTCTTTAATTTTGGCCCTTAACAGCTTCCAATATTGCTAGAAAGCATTATTATGGTAAACAAAAAGAATATGGACCCAAATTTACTGTATATAATATATATTTATATATTACAAGTAGTATGTTTTATATTTAATGATTTCATGTATTTGAAGCTCAGTGATAGAAGATAAGACTGAGGCCTGTTAGACTCTCAATGAATGTAATTTCTATTATTAATAAATTATTCCCTGTAATAGGGGCCATAGTTAGGTAGGTATACATATTAGACAAAACTTACTATTTATCATTTAATTTTTTTACATATATAAATTCTAGCTATATTATATATGCAACAAGTTGGAGGTTCTTAAGAGATATTAAACCATCTAGTATCTACTTATGAGTGAGTACATACCAGGGGTCCAGTCGAAGAGAGAGAAGAGGGATTCGATGAGCAAGGACATCAAGATAGTGATGGGAAAACCTACAGAGACAACAAAACCAAACTGGTGAGAACTCATGAAATTTAGATCAATGGCTGTGGAGCCTGCATGGGACTGGACTAGGCTCTCTGCATAGTGAGACATTTGTGTAGTCTGATCTGCTTTGGGGGCGCCCTAGCAGTAGAATCAGAATCCATCCCTGGTGCATGAGGAGGCTTTTGGAAGCCCACTACCTATGATGGGACACCTTGCACAGCCTTGAGGCAGGGATAAGGGCTTGGACCTGCATCTACTAAATGGACCCCCCCATGGGAGCCCTTACCTTCTTGTAGGAGGGAATGAGGGGTGGGTTAGGATGGGGAAATTAGAGGGGCAGAAGGAGGGAAGAATGGGATCTTTGATTGCTATTTAAAATTTTTTTCTTAATAAAAAAAGACATTAAACCAGAGGGATCTATTTGAGTTAAGAAAGAAAAGACTCAGGAGTCCAATGTATTGTCTCCCTAAAACTCCTGACTCTCTCCATTTTTGAAATAGATGAACAATAGAGTAAATGAAATGCTCCATGTTGGTATCATCATGGCTATTTCTATGCAGTAGTTCATAATAAAATAAAATTAACACATTTTTCCTAAAAGGCAGATAGAAATGAACCACCCCTGATCCTCTTTAACACAGACACACACACACAAACAACAGCAAAAATACTAACAAATGTAAATTCAACATATACATTCACCATAAACCTAAGCAAAAAAGCTAAAAGGGGAGTTTATAGAAATCATAACATTTGTACTTTTGAAATACTGAACACTGAAATTTCATGCACTACAGTGAACATGACAAAGGGTTTTTCTCTAAATAATAAAATCTCAGACTGTTTTTAAAAAATGTACTAATGGGAAGTAAAAGACATTTTTGCTTTTATCAAATTCTTTCAACAATTAAAATGTATCAAATTAACAGACTTATGTATTGGATATTTTTAGTAAATATACTTTGTCTTAATTTTCATAGAATATAAGTTCAATCTGCCAATGAAGGCAAGCTTTCAGATAATATTCCTTACCATTTCAGTAGCACAAGAACCTTCAGTGAAGGAAGGGGATCTTGAAAGAAATGGAAATCCATATTCTAGTGTAGTGATAACTGCAAGCTGGCTTCTATTTTCTCTTACAGTTTATCCTTTTGCTATACAAAATAACACAAGACACTTGCTTCCTGAATACAAGAGTTATTTCTGGTGTTTTGCAACTTCAGAAAAGGCGTAGGTAACCGCTAAACATGTTGGAAGCAAAAATTAGACTACTTAAAGCAGCTACTTTGACAATTGAAATCCCCATAATAGCCTTGTAAATGAGAATGCAATCACAGGCAATGGGACACCTGTTTCCTTTAGCAGTAAGAAGAGACTAGGTCGTTTTCTTTTTTAGAAAATATGCTCAGGGCTAGAGCGATGGCCCAGTGGCTACAAGTTCTTCTCACTAGGGACTGATAACCTGAGCTTTCTCCTTTGAACCCATGGTTGTAGGAGAGAATGGCTTGGGAAAATTGACCTCCTACCCACCCCAGACACACTGTGGTGTGTGTGAGTGTGTGTGTGTGTGTGTGTGTGTGTGTGTGTGTGTGTGTGTGTGTGTGTGTTTGTGTGTGTGTTGGCATGTGTGTACATTCATGTGTGTATAAACACTCAACAAAGTTTTAAAAAGAAAATATACTTAATGAAATATCCATGGCAGTCATTCAATGTTTGTCCAATGTCTTCATATTGAAGATAAACAGATGTATGTCTAAGACAAAAATATTTACCAAGTTGTCTATGCATTTAGGAACCACATGTTATTAACAACCCCTCTGTTCTTTCCTTGATCCTCCTGAAGTGTAGACCATTATACTAGAGAAACTGCATTAGTCTACAGGGCAGGAGACTTTGACTCTGAGAGGATCCCGTACACTATATTTTCAAATGCATTTCTGCTCTTTTCTCCGTGTGATATTTGACAATCTGGGGAGGCATTTGCTCCAGGAAGTTTATCAGTATTGACAATGTTGTTTACATGTTTTCAGTAACTATTTTGCTTCCAATGAAGCAGCTTCACTCACTTCCACATATAAAACTCATAAAAAATTGAAAGGCTTCAATAAGTTTAAATCGTTCTGTATTGCTCATGGAGATTTAAATTTCAGTGCTAATTTTTTATTAGCACTTTAATTTAGAAGGCACCAGGTTTCTACAAGATTTAAAATTATTGGAGCATTTCAAAATTTTATAAGCTTTCCAGTAAGGTTGTGGCTGTGATTCTACGCTTGTAAAGTAAAGTGCAATTTAAAGTTAATTTAAATAATTTAACTGCTGCAGACTTTTTAGGGGAATTGTTTGTCTTTCAAACTGGATTTCAGGATAGACAATTAGAATCATGTTACAAAGAGGAACTATTTCTCTAATAATAAAGTGGTAACTCTAACATATTAGAATTCAAGTTCTTGTTGTTTCCAATATTTTAACTTCACTATTACATAATCTTTCCTATCAATTTTTGGATAGATAATGATCAAAGAAGCTTTGATCCATGTTTCTAAAGGATTAGCATTAAACTACGTTGGTAGGTGCCTGTTCGAAATATGCTTGACCCTCTTCTGCAATACTTCATATGCTACTATACTGTGATGGAGGTAATTCCCTACCAACCCTCCTTAGGCTGAAAAGACTGTAAGCATAGTTTTCTCATAATCTGTGGGAGAAGTAAGTGCTATTTTAGCTACTCTGCAATGTAATACTGAACATCAGAGACCAGCAATACAGAGAAACTAGAGTTGGTAGATTGAGTGCTTAAACATCTGGTCTTGTGGATGCCTTTAAACTGGTGTCTGTTGCTGCCACCCGGTATGGGAACATGCTATGCTTTCCACAACCTTGAGAAAGACCAAAATTAAATATTTGAAAAATGACTTTGAATGAATGTTTGTTTCTTTCACATTAGCCTTATATTCCAATACATAAGTCAGTCTATGATAAATCAGAGAACATCTGCACGACAGCAGTTTGGATGATAATTTTGGAAACAATGACTTAATGGGTGATATAAAGTTATTATTAATATGAACTAAATAAAATATCACTATTCTAGAAGATTATACTAATGTCTATGTTTCAGAAACTGTATTCAAAATAGATGAAAATGCCTTCATTTGAAAATTCATCTGTGTTCAAACAGATTGTTTATCACATGGAAAATAAATTATTCAATATTTTAGAGAAAATGTTCAATGGGTCACGGAAAAAACAAGAAAATCATTAAATATAGTTATGTATCACACTAATTCATTGATAATTACGTGGATAAAGAAGCCTGAATTCCTATCCGGTGTATGTAAAATAATAATTATTTTCCCAATTTTCAAATGGTTTTGGATAGTATGTCTTACTCTAGGAACTGTATCTAAAATATCCATAAGTCAATCATGACAAAAATCACATAAATCAAAAGAACAGAAAATGTTCTAATGTGTTTTATATATTGTAATACAATTCATTGAGTAGATTTGAGGATAAGTCCTCAGGAGGGGATTCATGGCTGTTATTATGTGCATGGCCATAGAGCATTGTTAGGAAAGACCTGGGCCATTAGGAGAACTCTTCTATACCATTTTGCTAAACAGTTCTGTTATTAAACTACCTCCTATTTTTTTTTTTTCGAGACAGGGTTTCTCGGTATAGTTTTGTGCCTTTCTTGGATCTCACTCTGTAGACCAGGCTGGCCTTGAACTCACAAAGATCCACCTGCCTCTGCCTCCCAAGTGCTGGGATTCGAGGCGTGCGCCACCACTGCCCTGCTACCTCCTACATTTTTAAGATTATTTCCCATAGGTACTTCTACCCTCAATCTTCATCAGAGAAACTTCTTATAATGGAAAATCCATAATGCAGAGACTGGTAACTGTTCAAATCACTGAGAAAAATTGACTGTGAGTGCTCCACATAGTACTGCACCCCCACTGCCAAGTTTCCTACCACCAAGGATCTGGGAATATCACTGCTCCCAAAATGGGGGAAAAAAAGTAAGACCAATGAGATTTGTTGGATTAAGTTTTCTGCCATAAAAGTCTGACCATAAGTTAGAGACTCAGTTTTAAAGAATGTGTTAATACTCAGCATGAAAAGAACTCATTAAAACTCTCAGCATCTTTTCACAACTAAAGCTGATTTCCCATTCACATAATATAACATCATGGTTCCACTGTTAAGGTGAAAATTTCCTTTTCAGTTTATATGATGTAATGTTCATTCCCATATGTATGATACTGTGATTAAGATGTGCTAGAGGCTGATTGACACATGAACATGAGTAACCTAGGCTTCTTCATGCAATGTGCATCTCAGGTAGTTAAAATGCTTTACATAATGCTTGCTTCTCCCAGAGAGGATGTTAAAACTGTATGCAGAATATCTATATTCTCTATCCATAGTTTTAAAGTGTCACTTCAGCTACCATCAGAATCAAACATGTCAAAAGGCCTAAACCTATATAAAAGAAAATTAACAAACTAAACAAAAAACAAGCAAACAAAAAAACAAAAGCAGAAGTAGACAGGTACTCTCTAGAGGAATGCCAAAGAAGCTGTGCTTATTCAAAGTCCCAGAGAAAAGGGGAAAATAAATGAAAGGATGCATTTCATATGTCCATTTGCCTTAGTAAATAGTGATTCTTACTTCACATTTTTCACATCAAATGACCCAGTCAAGAAAAGCAAGTGTGCACAATTGCTTGGGTTTTAGTTAATTTCATAGGTAGACCAAGAATAGCCATCACTGATATATATCAATCATAGACCAGAATTCAACTAAATATCAGCACCACCACATATTCTTATAGAAAATAGGAATCTGGATGAGGCTGTATTCCTGGAATGAATTGACAACACATTTGATGAACTGTTTAAGAGGGTTTAGTAGTGATTTATTATTTGCTATTGTTGTTTTACTTTTTTTCTTTCTTTTCCATATACAAAATTTGTCCCATACACTTACGATGTGAGTAGTGGTGATAAGGGTAATATAGGAGTCTTGGTGAATAGAGGGTAGACAACGACAGGAGAGTCTCATCAGAGAACTCAAGAGAGAGAGAGAGAGAGAGAGAGAGAGAGAGAGAGAGAGAGAGAGAGAGAGAGAATACCCAGGGCAGAAATGCTTCTTTTTCTCAGATATGATATCATATATCACTCTTGTACCTTTCCATTTACTAGAAGTAAGTGGCTGCTGTAACTCAGTGGCTGTGCCCAATGTCACCAGAAACATATTATTCCAAGGCATGGATGCCAGCCTCACCTTCATTGTGGGCTATTTTTAACTTGTTTAGTAAGATTAGATGCTCTACTTAGATTAGGAATTATAAACCAAAAGACAATTCAGGGTCAAATGATTAAACATTAGTTTTTCTGTATTAAATTATATCAATATGATAACTGTAGTAGAGTTATCAGATTTTAAATAGCATGAAACATAGAAATACACACTTGCTGTTATGATTTATTTTCCCAAGAACACATTAAATGCCTTCTTTGGAAACTCTCTGGTGAATGCACTTTTCTTTCACACATTTATGAGCTCTGTAAACATCAGCGTCAACATAGGCTTGCAACATTGAATCAGCCATACAGACATAGTGCATACTTTCTTCCTGTTTCTTTTGAAGCAAATATTACTATTGTTATACCTCAAATAACCCATAGAAGTATAGGTCTAGAAAATCTTATGTAAGAGAAGCAAAAGTAGTGCCATAGCCAATTACCATAGAAAAAATAAGAATTTAAATCTACTTTTTACTTTTTTTTTTCATTTTAGCAAGTTGTAGTATTTTGTGCCTTTAATTTATATCCCTTATTGGTTATTTTTGGAGCTGAGGTATCCTGGAAAACATTACAGTATATTTTGTAAATGATGATCCTCCCTATTTATTTGGACATTTTTCAATACACAACATATAACATTATATTGTATTTATATGTTATATACTTTATACACTATATAATGTGTATATATATTTAAGTGCTATGCTATTCATCACTATATATGCATGTTATATATGTATATTGTGTAACATACACAGGAATGTATATGTTTTTATAATATTTCAAATATGTGCAACAGATAGGTACAATATAAGCTATACATTTTTAAAAATTGTTTTTTATTTTTATGTGCATTGGTATTTTGACTGTGTAAGGGTGTTAGATCTCCTGGAACATGACGTACATACAGGTATGAGCCACTATGTGGATGAATTAAATCCAGGTCATCTGTAAGAGCAATCAGTGCTTTTAACCACTGATCCATTTCTTCAGTCCCTATACATTTTTAAAATTCATTGAATCATCCTTACTATTAGGATGCTGAAAATACATATGAAGATTGTTATAATTTACTTGGCAAAATAAAATCTCAAACATTCTGTGGTTTCACTTTCTCAGAAAGCAACTTTATCTCTTCACTTTTTGAATATATGAAAATCAAAAGTACTTTTTGTAATATGTACTGTCCATTTCACTTTTTTTAGATTTTTTATGTGTAGAAATTATCTTTCCTTATATTCATATGTATCATGTGTTTTCCTGATGCACTGGAGGACAGAAATGTACTTCAGATCACCAAGAACTGTAGTTACAGGTGGTTGTGAAAGGCCAGTGTTCATGTTAGGACGTGAACATTAGACATCTGGAAAATCAACAGGTGTTATTCATCACTGAAACATCTCTAAAGCTGCATAGTGAATTGTTGTTACGTCTAAAAAAGTATCCGCATACACATGTATAGATGACATAATCCAATAGGAGGCAGAATAAAAGATTAATAAATATGGACAAGAAACTGCTAAATACAGAGTTATTAGACATGTGCAAGGGCCACCAAATAAGACAAGAAGTAACCAGAAACTAGGAAAGGAAAGACAAAATAAACAGAAGAGGGAGGCATGACAAAGTCAGATACTTCTAGCAGTACAGTAATATAAAGACTGTTTGGACCAGTGAGAGTGCTGTGTGGGTACAGAGGCCTACTAACAAGCCTAGTGACCAAAGTTCAATTTCCTGGACACACTTGATAGAAGGAAAGAACAGACCCCTTCATGCTGTTCCCTGACATCCTCTCAGACACTGTGGCACCTGAACACATGCACATGTATAAAAACACAATACATAACTAACATGCATGTTTCTTTAAATATAATATTCAAACAACTTATGTTACAAAGAAGTATAGAATGTCAATAAATAAAATAAACCTATTTTAAACTAATTTTTAAAGCAATTAGTCTGTGCTGGAAACAAATCAGAAGTATGTGTTAAATAAAGATTCAAAAACCGATGGTTATTGCACAATGAAGCGTTATGAAAGGAGGTTTGCTCCGAAGATGAACATTCAACAAGTTTGGAAGACAAATATTTATTATTTTCAGCTGTCACGTAGATGTAACTTATTGTGAACAAGTAGAAGGTAATACAAACTTAAAGTCTAGATCAAGATCACAATCTTTCACAGAAGGAGCATGACTTAACGTAAAATACTTTTCTTTATTTTGATAAATGTACGCACTCACAGAAGCAATTTAGGAAATGTACATAGGAGCAACATAGTATAACTAAATATACAAATATTATTTATAGCATGTATCAAGACTCAAAAGACCTTCTGTTTTAGCATGACGGCTGTAGAAAGCCATAAAATGTTATGTGCCTCCATACAGCATTATAACAAAAGTTTTCTTCATTTTTGTGTGTTGTGGGATAGAGGTTATGTACCTGATGCTAGCCTTGAGGCTTCTATGTAACTGAAATTGGCTGTGAACCTTTCGTCTTCCTGTCTGCACCCAGCAAGTGCTGAGATTGCAGGTGTGGACCACCACAGACATCGTTATCCTAGAAACATTTATAAATGCATTTAATAATGATAAAAACACCAACACAAGTTAAATATTAGTATAATATTTTCTCTCAGTAAAATGACAACATTATTTCTTTAATGAAGTACTCACATTTTTAGTATTTTATTTAGCACCTGCTCAGAGTTGACCATACACAATAATATTGTCATCATCAACTTCAAATTTTTATTAATTCTATGATGTATATGCATAAAACTCTTGCATCCATTTTGCCTATACATTTGCATATTATTAGTATCATTAATTGTATACTAATTATAACCAGAACTTCAATATTACAGTATCATTTTATATATAGTGTGTCTCTCAGTGAAACTAAAAAAGAAATAAGTAAATATTTATAATAGTTACTGCAGTGTTATTTATTTTTACTTTTTCTGGTTTTCTTTATATTTTTAATAGACTCAAATAACAATCTGTCATCATTTTTCATTCCAATATTACTCTCCACCACCCCTTTACTTCATACTATCATTAGTAAATATATTCCACTTATATATGCTACCAGCTCAACAGTGTTATTACTTTTAAATTGAATTTTTTATAACTTAAAAAAGGACATTATCTACAATTACATAAACTTTACTAATATTTTGTTTATTTCATTTGAATTTATAAAACTGTATGAGGTTGACCTTTTCTCCTAAGAAACTGTCTTGATGATCTGCTTAAGGCAATATTGTCAATAAAGGCCCTTTCCAACTTTACTGATATAGGGCTATGTTTGGTTTATTTTTGAGTTTTAGGAAGTTCCTTGATTCGGATTCCCATCTTGGATATTTTTTGCTTTCTCCCAAAGGTGCTTGGGGTAACTCATGATTCTGCTTTCTGTGTCTACTATGTTTTCCACAAGCAGTTAATCTTATTGAATAGTGTTTGTGGCAACTTCCATGTTACTTATATTTTGTTAATCATTTTATATCTATAACACTATTTTTAAGTAAGCTTGGAAAGTTTTAAATACTCACATTTTTTATTTCTTTTCTGCTCATCTTTCCTTTCCCTTGGCACTCCCTTTAAACCTGTATTTGAGGAGCTGAATGATGTATTTCCAGACTTAAAACCTGAATCTCCCCAATCAATTGAAGACATTTAGTCAATTGCAATAAGAGCCCCAGTGGCTAGCTAACATTCTGTGCTCCTGGTCGGAGTTGTACACTGTTTGTTGCTGTGAGGAAGACCCCAGCTTTTGTCTGTGGCTGTGAGGTAAACCCCATGTGTTTGGTTTCTGGCTATGAGTAGAGGTTCTGCATTGTGTTTGTGGTTTTAGGTGGAATCTGTTCACTATTTGTGGCTAAGAGGAAGACCTGTGGATTATGTCTGTGGCTGTGAGGTGGAGGCTATGCACTATATTTGAGGCCATGTGGTGAGAACTGAGGACTAACCACACATGGATATCACTCTCTAAAATTCTGCCTAGAGTTTTAAGGCTGTTGACTGTTTTAATTGTTGCTGTTGCTACAAGAAACAAATCATGACCTTTGATTAGAAACTAGAAGATATGCCCTTTTTTCCATAATAAGCCACTCCAAAATTAGCATCATGTGGAATAATGAGGGGGAGGGAGCTATTGACTCATTTTCCCACTAAGTACTATGTATTGTAACTAACGTTTTCATGTTTGAATGTATTTTCTTCAATAGGTAATTTGTATTTTGTTGTATTCTCAAAGGACTATTCCAGATCCTATAAATAGAGCAAGGTTTGATGTTTGGTTTTGTTTTCCTTATCTATTAAGACAGGGTTTGACTATGTACTCCTGGCTAGGCTGGATCTTGCTATATAGACTAGGCTAGCCTCAAATTCATAGAGATTTGTAAAGATCAATCCACATGAGTCTTTTTAAATGGGTAATAGGGATTTATTAAGAGAAAAAATTGAGGAAACAGAACTAAGTAAACAGCTGAAGTCATCCTCTGTTCTGACCAGGAGCGAATAGATCTGTGTGATACCTCAGTAAAACCCCCCACTCTATCCCCTACAGACAAAGAGAAGCTTAAACCAGGATTTGTAAGTGTAGATAAGAACTTAGACCCCTTTTCCCCAGGTGGCTGTATCTGCTACAGGGACTTTGGAAAACACAGTCAGGATATTCGACCAAAAGACTAAAAAGGGAGGCGGGTTAAAATAAATTATATGGTCTGTGCCTTTAAGAACTAGCCTCACAAAGAAAGGGGAGCACTCCTTCCAACCTCCCTGCTGTGAGTGAGAGATTTGGAAGAGCCTCCCTGGAGGCTTGTAAACTTACTTTTGCATTCTGTACCTAAAGTCTCCAGTGGCAGCTTTGGGGATGTGATCTAGGCACCACAAGACCCTCATTCTATTGTCTCAAAAAGGGGGCCTTAGACAAAGATATCTCTTATATGTTTGGTTGTGAGCCTAGCCTTTAACGGCTGAGCCATCTCTCCAGCCCAAGACAAAGATATCTCAATGTAGATAGACCCAGGCCAGTTTCAAGTCCCCAGAAATGATGGCGCCAGCCCCAGGAACAAAAGAACAGAGTCAGGATGTTTGATGGTAACCAATTAACCATGAGATGCCCCTCTCTGGAAATAACATGACTAGACCCCTAGAGGAGTTGCAAAACTCCTGACAGGGCAAACAGATAAGCTAGAATAAGATAAAGTCCAGGCCCGGGGAAAAACTGGACCAATCAAGGATGGACCCGTACTAACCCCCTCCCCTCTAAGAAATTTTATGGGTTTTGCCTATAAAAACTAACTTCCCCAAGAAAGAGTAACTCTTCTCTGCCTCACTTGAGATGGCTTGAGTTGAGTTCCCTGTCATGACTTGTAACAGATAAACCTGGCTTTTGCATTCTGGTATGCTCCTCCTTGGTGGTCTCTCTGGGGGTTAAGATCTGGGCACAACAACCTGGTGTTCAATCAAACAAGGAAGCAGGCAGCAGTCTCTGACCCTTCTCCCTTTCCTTTTAAGAGGTCACAGAATGACAAGAAACACCGCCTCCTTCAGGCCATATAGCCCAAGGTCATGGGTGGAGCAAATACCACTACATGGATCTGCCTCCTTATGCCTCTAATGTCTTGGGATTAAAGGCCTGCACCACCATGCCAGGTTAAGGATAGGTTTATAAAATATATTTCTTACTAGTTAATAGTTCTTTTATTGGGAAAGAAGATATGCCTGTCTTACTCTTATTCTTTAACACATCTCAGTTTATTCAATTAAAGCATAGTATATGAAGAATGGCTACTAAAATATTTGAATTACATTTATTGATTCAGGATGTTCAGGTTTCACGCCTACTTTTTTTTTTTTTAGCTGTGATCCTTTCTGAGAGAACTATCTGCTTTATTCGGCAGAATTTCTCTAGGCACATGTTAATTTGGGAGTGTTTCAATCTATACTGATCCATTTTACCTGCTTAAAATGGGATTTACTGCTGTAATCATAGATCAGTGCCTTGCTCAGCCATCATCTGGAAGCTTATTCCTTAAGCCAATGAGAACAAGTAGAGAGAACCACAGCTAGACATTCTGCACAGAGTGAGAGACCTTGGGGCACGCAGCCTCAAATTCGATGTCTCTAGCAAATCCCTCCTCTCCAGCCCCGGGGAACCACTCCGGAAGGGAAACAGAAAGAGTGTAAGAGCCAGAGAGTTTAGAAGACAGCAGAAAAACAAGGCCCTCTAAATAAACATGATTAATGAACATATGAACTCCCAGAGACTGAGGCAGTCTGCACAGGGCCTGCATGGTCGGCACCAGATGGGGTCCCAGAGCTGACAGTGGTGGACACCTGCACCCATGCCTAACACTGAAGCTATCTCAATTTATAACCACTTGCAAATGAAAATTTAGATTTTTCCAAGGCAGTCTCACTGGGGAAGCAAATTACTCTTAAGGGTAGACTGCATACCCATCAGGGGATGGGCAGCAGAAAAGGAACTTGATGGCCTCTTTGGAGGTTCCTTTTCTCAAAAAGTCCTGTCAGAGCTTTTCCTTTAAATTTTTCCTTATTTTTTATTTCTACTTTTTCATGTAAATATGATAAGGCATGTGTGTGTGTGTGTGTGTGTGTGTGTGTGTGTGTGTGTGTTTGCAATTATTTTCTCTCTCTTTATCCTACAGGCCCTTTGCATATATATATATTATGGCTTCCAGTTTTATGTTATGAGATTCCTGAGTATATGAAAAAGTGGATCTCTACATCTATATCTGTATCATGTATCCTTTCTTAGTAATAAAATGGGAAAAGAAGAAAATTTAATTTACCTTCAGTGAAAAGTACAGAAGAAATTTATAAAGACTGAGAGAGATTTTTGCACTGTCATATATCTTGGTAATTATTAATTTATGTCAGTGACTTCCAGATTTAATTTTGACACTTGTACCACAACAATCTTGCACACCTTACCTTCTCTTTGTAAATGTGAGGAAGAAAGTATATGTCCAAGTAGTTGATCTACCATTCAAATTGTGAGGCTTAGTGCCACTATATAAGAAATATCTTGTTTAATTATTCTTTACCCTGCTAAATTATGTACCCTTTAATTGATAAAAAGAATTAGATCCATTAATTAACTATGTGCCTCTTAATAGCTTTTAATTTAGCTGCTCTAAGACCTGCTGAGTTTTAATATTATCAGTTAAATGGTGTTTGCTGAGCTTTAGCGAAGAAGTTGCTTCTCTCTCTCTTATTCAGTAGAATAGGATGACTCCTTGGATCTTATGTTGGGAAAGTTTAGAAATGCAAACTTTGTTGTGTTTCTTTTAGCAACTTTTTAAAAGGAATTTATTTCTTTAACTTTGAAAAAAACTTTAAAAAACCATGTTTATAGGAAATTTTCATTGTTTTTTGCTCCTACTGGTCATCCTAGAAGACCTGAATTCTAAAATAAATGACCAGCTATTCTATATGTGAACAGTAGATTTAGGACAAATTTTGGTAAATTTGAAAGGAGAAACTCCTTAAAACCCTCTGGATTAAAATGTGAAATAGATGTATGGAATTAAAAGTCTGAAATTACAGTTTTTTTGCCCATTCATGTCAAATAATGTTCTGATTAATTTGATGATATATCAATCAAGTTGTACTACTATAAATTCTAAACTATAATTAGAAAATGAAAGCTCAAATATTTATTCAAATGTATGCATCAATATAACAACTGTAACCTCTGTATTTTGTAAATTATTTTCTTAGCCTTAACTATTTCCTGGTGATAAAATATATTGAAGAAATGTTGAAGAGCTGATTGTCTAGAGAAAAAAATATATTTAACTAATATTTCATAATATTAGCTAGAGTTCTTCAAAAGTTTAAATATAATATAATTTTGTGTTATTATGCTTAATGTTGTGTGGGTTTAGTATTAACTACTCAATTTCAGGAACATACTAGGAATAAATGCCATTCTTTGATGATAATCAGCTAAACATGTGACTAGAACATTTTCTGACAAAAATTGTTGGTAATATTTATAGGAAAAATCATAGATGCTTAAATATGTGAAATAATATAAACAAGCACTATGTGTTAGACAATATTCAAATTATCTATTACATAACCAATTGCCTTGATTTTTGTGGCTTAAATTGTATTATGTGGTTCTTTCTGTTCATCTTGCATCTGGATATGACTTAACTGAACCTCATGCTAGGCTGGAGTGAGGCTTAATTTTCTTGTCAGGATTAACTAGGAAAGGGTCCCCTAATAAGTTCCTGTCATTCGAGTATGTCTGTTCTTTCCACATTACTGAGCAGAGAGTCTAGTTGTTCACTGGATACTGCACAGAGACTTGACTTCTGTTTCTAGCCACATAATCTTCCCAAGGACATTTATAATACAACAGCTCACTTAAAAGCTGCAAGGACCTGGTAAGGGTGGTGTATGCCTTTAATGCCAGTACTGAAGAGGCAGAGACGGGGATCTCTATGAGTTCCAGACCAACTTAGTCTACAGAGTGAGTTCAGGGACAGGTTCAAAAGCTAAAGAAAAACCCTGTTTCAGGAAGAAAAAAAAAGGCAGTAAGGAAGTGTGATAAGGAATGGGAAGAGAAGGAAGAAGAGGGAAAAAAAGAAAACACAGAATAACAAAATATTAAATGGTTGTTTTTCTCAAAAGAATAATATATTCCAATTGGTTGTAATGAAGAAATAAGTATCATGTGGTGGCTAATTTAATGAACTCTGGAATCACATTCCAGTAACTTGAACTCTGCATTACAATAGTTTTGTCTCATTAGATAAAATAATAGTAGCATTAGCAATAATAATAAGAATACTAATCTTAAGGGATTTCTTTTTTTCTGATCAACATTTTTAACTAAAAATAGATTTTTCTCTTGTAAAATATATCCTAACATCTTCTCTCCCTTCACCCCTCACGGCTCCCCCACCTCTCCTGACTGCCCCCCATCATTCTCTGCCCCATTTCCCTTTTGGAAAGTAGCAGGCGTCCAAGAGACAATAACCAAAGAGGACAAAATCTTCTTTAGGTTTATATCACAGATAACTACACATGTTGATCTTTAAATGAGGCCTGGAATAGAATGACCATTCTATACATCACATCATTATAACCTCTACTGTTCTTATACTTAGTAAGGCAAGGCTGTGATCCATAGTTCTCATAAGATGATTTCTCACCAGCTCATGAACAGATCATTTAGAGACTAATTCTAATTCAGTAAGAATGAACCTACAAGTCTAGATATCCCAATGAGTCCCCATGTATGTTTATGACCTAGTGCAGTGGGTTTGCTTCTTGACTTGCACAAAATAAAATAAAAACAGTGAAGACAATAGAAAATGGATTGAGATTTGCTACATTCCGTAGAACAAGAAAAGTAGGAAAGCTGAAGCTGTTTCAAAAGCCATGTTCTTCTTGGAACAAAGGAAGCGTGGAGATTTTATCCAAGCAGCTATGCATAGTCTCACAGGGGTCTGCCAATTGGAAGTATTCTTAGTTAAGTTCATCCTTGCCTGAGCATTCTCAGTTTATGGCATAAAGCACATGTTTAATGATTAAAGATTATGTGATGGACAGAAATGTCTATGGCAAGGCTCACCTTGCACCATAAAGTTGTACATTTTGAAAGTGCAGTAATAAATAACTAGCCAACCCTGAAGTTACCTGATTTAGTGGCAAAAAAAAAAAAAAAAGAAAAAAGAAAAGAAAAAAAGATGTCATGTCACTTAAGGACAGGTAATTGGGACTTTGCTAAAGCATTTTATTTTATACAGTCTTAGTATGTTATCGTACTTATTCACTTATTTACTGACTTATTTTACTTATTTATTATTCATTATTTTTCCTCCAATACGTGAGTAACTAGGTTCTTGGTAAGAAATTTAGTGCACCAGCTATTAAAGAAACAGTCCAGCTGTTACAGCAAAAACAAATTACTTGTAGCCTGGAGTTGAGAAATAGCTTTGATCTTTGACAAAATTTGGAAGTCTCTGGATTTCTGAGCAAACTTAGGTTGCTCTGTCATTTCTCATTTCCTTCTTTCTGTTTAACATCTTGACTTCCTGGTGCTTTGGGGCTTCACTGTCACTTCTAAAATAGGCATTTGGGGGATTTCTGTTGCCAATACCAACTTCCGTCGAGTCCTCAATGACTAAATTTTTAGTGTGTTGTGGAATTGTTTGATGGAAAGCAGTCCAGGTACAAGTAACAAGCCACTTATCAACTGCTTCAGGACATCACTGTTTGCTCTTGCTGTCGGGTGAAGATAATCAGGGTTAGCTTGGGGTTGATCCTGGGACACAACTTTGTCACAGCTTGCATGAACTGTTTTTTTTCCATGACTCAGCAACTTTCCTAGAATGTCTTCAGTAGATTAACTCCTAGGAAAGCTTAACCAATTGTAAAATATCATCCTTTTAAAAGAAAGTTTCCAATTGTTTTGAAATTTTAATATAACTACAGTATTTTTCCCCTTGCTTTTCCTTCTTCCAAACTGTACCTCCTTGCTCTCTCCAATTCACAGACTCTTTTTTCCCCTTAATTTTTGTTGCATACATATATGTATACACATATATATTTCTAAACACACACACACACAACCCATTCAGTCTGTATAATGTTACTTGTATGTATTTATTCAGGGCTAAAATTAATTTTCAATGGAGTTAATTCCTTGTATATGATAATGATTTTGTAGACATTTTTTATACATTTACATTCTTTTGATTTTTTTTCTCCTCGTGCTTGTGATTTCTATCCACTTCCTTATGTGATTTAATGTATTTATAAATAAATCTAGGACCTACAAATGAGAGTAACATTCAATACTTGACGTTAGTCTGACTTACTTTTCTTAATATATGATTCCCAGGGAGATTATGGATCTCCCAGATGCTGTCTTTATTTATATTAAATCCTTTAGAAGTAGTGTTTTCCCCAAGAATATATGACATTGTCTGCATTAAGTAAACATAGTTTAGGATATTCATTTTATTGCTATTGAACAATTTATGCATTTATGGTCAGAAAAGTATGTCAACTACAAGTCTTTATCCACATCCCCAAACATGATAAAAAAAATAATTATATCCAGCTAAATAAATGATCTTTCTCCCAGTGGTATCATGGATTATTTAAATGATGTGGTCTATTATGCTTAGGACAAAGTTAAAACGTAGGGTTCTATTAGTAGTCAATAAACCAAACACTGACTCTATTAAAGGAGCTGAATCATCATTAGTGATAAAAGATGATGGAAGTATAAAGTGTACATCAATTAGCACCTGCAAGTCTCATCCCGCCCATTTCTCTAGTTTTGCTTTCATGGGTAGAGAGAGATTGTATTAATCTATCGGCTACTGAATTAACCAAAATGTTCTCAATCTGTATCAGCTAAATTTCTTATTCAACTGAGAAAGTAAATTCTTTTTTTCCCTTTTACTAAAAATGGATTTTTCCTATACTTAATATATCATGATTACAGTTTCCCTCCCTCTACTCCTTCCAGGTGCACCCCACCTTACCTCCAATCTGGATCCACCTATTTCTCTCTCTAATTAGAAAACAAATGGTCTTCTAGGGATAATAACGAAATAAAATATTAAAAAATAAAACAAAAGCTAACATACCATAATTGGAAAACAAACAAACAAATAAACAAACAAAAGGAAAAGTGCCTAAGAGAATGCCAAAAAACAAGTAATGACTCAGAGACTCACAGGTTCTCACATTTAAGACTCCCATAAAAACACTAAACTGGAAGCCATAACATATATCCAAAGGACCTGTAGGAAAGGAGGGAAAAATAAAAATATATATATATAAAATGAATACACAATAAATATATTAAATAAAATAAAAATACAAAACAAAAATGAGATATAGCCAGGTATGACATTAAATAGAATAAAGGAACATTCAAATATCCAGGTGAGTTGATTTTCTGTTGGCCATCTTCTGTTAGGCAGGTGCCTACACTTAAGTGTAGTTTGGCTCACCAGTGAGATTCCCCTGAAGAAAAGTCAATTTTCATTTGCTAATGGTTGTGAATTGGAGATAACTTCTGAGTTAGGAATGGCAGCATGTGTCCACTGCTACTTTCAGCTCTCAGGTCCCGTCTGGTGCAGATCTGTGCCTACTGTCTCAGCCTCGATGAGTTCATTTGTGCATTGATCTTGTTAATTTAGAGGGCCTTGTTTGGTGTCTTCCATCTCCTCCAATGGTTACACACTTTCGGTTTCCTCTTCTTGGGGTGTTCCCTGACCCTTCATGGGAGGTCTTTGTTTGAGATATCCTGAAAGGGGCTGAGTGTTCTAAGGTTTCTCACTCTCGGCATAACATCTGGCTGTGGGTCTGTCTATTCTTGTTCCTTCAGAAGGAAGCTTCTCAGATGATGTTTGTGCAAGGCACAGAACTGTGAGTACAGCAGATTTCATTTGGAGTCATTTTATTACCACCTTCCTTTATTTATTTTATTTTTTATTTATTTATTTATTTATTTATTATTATTATTATTATTATATATATATATATATATATTTTTTTTGGTTTTTCAAGACAGGGTTTCTCTGTGTAGCTTTGCGCCTTTCCTGGAACTCACTTGGTAGCCCAGTCTGGCCTCGAACTCACAGAGATCCACCTGTCTCTGCCTCCCAAGTGCTGGGATTAAAGGCGTGCGCCACCACCGCCCGGCTACCACCTTCCTTTAATAGAGCAGTAACATTTGATTTTCTGCTAGGTTCCTGGCCTGTATTCTCTCAGGTTCTTTGTCAAGTAGTGTTGCTTATGGTTCCATCTCTTGGAGAGAGTCTTAATTCAAATCAGATGTTGGCTCATTATTCCCATAATCTCCATGCCATCATTGCCCTAGCATATCTTGCAGGCAGGACACCATTGTCTGTCAAAGGTATGTAGCTGGGTTGGTGTTGGAATTTGTCTTTTGGTATGTCCTGAGTATTTTTTTTTTCTGTCTCAAAGATGCTAGAACACAGGAGTGAACCTTCTATGTAGGCACCAGCTTGAATTGTCTATATTCAATGAGTCGTATAGTTGTTGTCTTCAAGAGTAAAGTCAATTTCCTCTTGTGTCAAAGGAAACTTGTACTCATCTCATCTAGAAAATTACTTTGAGGATGCTTTAGGCACATTCCTTGTTAATTCCTCTATCACTATATAAATGAAAAAAAAAAAGATCTTATGTATTACAGACTTTTACAGCTCTTTTTCCTCCTGCAGAATGAGTAATAAAGCCTTTCAAAATCACAGATTTGAAACAATTCTGATTAATTTGGACAGATGGCATTTTCCTGCTGTGATACAGATGGGTGACCCTTGTGAGCATTCCCATCTGGAAATTACCTGCCCCCAAACAAAACTTACATTGTAATAGTTTTACAAGGAGCTGTCTGCCAAGTAGATCCTAAGCAAATTAGAGTAAAAAGAAAAGGCATCATTGGTTTAGGAATTCACTCTAAAAGCATAACTAGTAGTGTCTTCCAAATCCAGTGAAATAAGCTTGGCAAAAATAAAGGATGTTCTTAGAAAACAAAACAAAGTGATGCTGGGTGTTTCTTCTTCCTCTCTTCAAAGAATAAAGGGCTAAAGCTGATGTGCAACCATCTTTCCATTTAACAAGTGTCTGCATTAGGAAATATATCTTTACTGATGCTAAAACAATCAGTTCTAGCCAATGTGATAAATTTAATATAAAGTAGTACTTTCAGCCAGAGTTAGGGATAATTCTAATGAAGGTAGTTTGTCTCCATCTTAGTCCTCAGGGCTGTTCCTAATGACCCAGATCTCAGATCTCCAGAGGAAGTAATCTTATCACACTGACACTGTGGTAACCTTGCAGGGCATAGCGGCATTTCTGTAAATACTTGACATTTTCAGGTTTCCCTTAAGGAGTTATGATGGGCAGTAGTGACAAAGAGCTTGAGTAGTAACAAAAACATTATCTGACATATCTACTACTATTCCTCTCTTTCTGTGTCTTTCTCTTTCTTTCTGTCTTCATGAGTTCATATACAAGACAGCAGCAGAACTGTGGCTGGAATGGACTAATTACAGCCAAGGATTGTGTTCATATTAAACCCCTACTCTGAAGGGTTGTGTGGAAGTCTCCATCCTAGCCTCTCACTGCTTGTCTACAAGTTCATTATGAACAGTTATAATGCTGAGTTATGACCCACCTCCACAGTCTGTTTATATACTAATCCTGGGACTATAAAGTGTCAATACTCCTAAATGATGAACAGTTGTATGTATTTGCAACTAAAACTTTCATTGCCACTACATAGAATGTACAGTAGTTACTATTGTTGATCTATAACTTCATTTGCTGTTACAATGTAGGGGCCTGGGACAAGACAGTACTTTAAGAAAAAGCATAACCCTTCAAAATCATACATAAAAAACCTTATATTTTTATTTTTTTGGAATTTCTTAAATGCATATAATGCTTTAAAAAATCAAATCTGTCTCCTCCTTGCCCACCTCGCTGATTTCTCCCCTATATCCCATCACTATTCCTCCCCAATTTCATGTGCTCTTTTGTAAGCCCACAGAATCTACTTAGTGTGCATGAGCATGGGGCCATTTACTGGTGTACTGGCAGATGCTCTAAAGCTGTGTACATGAAGAAAATTGACTCTCTGTCCTCTAGCAGCTGTCAACTGTCAGTAGCTCCTCAATTAATTCTGTAACTTTGTGAGCCCCTACCCTGTCCATGCTTAGAATTTGGATATCTGGATCTTGTGAAGGCAATACAGTCACAGCTCTTGTGAGTTCATGTGTCACGTCTAGCAAATAATCTTCCATTGCTTACATCCACTATCACTCTCTAATTACCTTTCCACCCCTCTGTTCTGGAAAGATCTTGGAGCCTTGAGGATAGAGGGAGTGATATAGCTATGCCATATAAAGATGATCCCTCTACAGTATTTTATTTCAAAATCTATTCATAAATAAGTGACATTTACACTGTTTCTATTTCTTGGATATTTTGAATGATACAGCAATGATCATGGACGGGCAAGTTTCACTGTAATAGAATAGAGCCTTCTGGAATTATGCAAAAGAGTATGCCTCAGCTATGGTTTGACAGTTTTTATCTTTTGAACCTGGGCATACACACCTTTCCAGAGTCTGACTGGAAAAATGAGTTTGTGTTTCCTTTGCAGCTTTCGATAACCTGTGTTTATTCTGTGTTTTGGTGTATTAATTATGATATGTCATGAAGTATTCCTTTTCTCATCTTTCCTATTTGTATTTCTGCAGGACTATTGTGTCTGGATGGGCATCTATTTCTCTAGGTTTGGAATTTTTTGTTCTGAGTTTATTAAACATTTGTGTGCTCAGTGGAGGCCTGTGTCCAGGTAGAGTTGAGGTGTCCTTTCCCTTCATGAGACTGGTGTTTCTGGCCAAAGGCTCTATCTCAAGTTTTCCACAGAGGGTCAGGTGTGGTGCTGTGTCATCTGGGCCCTGCAACCTAGAATTTCAGTGTTTTCTGTGGTTTGTGGACCACATTGCATTTCCTACCCATTCTATTATCAGGTCTGTTTTCTCCTACATTAATCCACAGCCTCTGCTTGAGACTCTTGGATATGTGGAGCTTCTAGTTCATGGGCCTAATGTGGAGATAAATTCTGTGTCTGCCATAGTTCAACAGCTTCCTCTGAGGCATCAGCAGGTAATACTAATAGGCCTTATCCTGTTTCAGAACTGGCCTGCTCTCTGAGTCTGCAACTGTAGTTATAGAAGATATGAACTTGAATGTACCTGTGGGCTAAGGCAGATACCAATCCAGTTCCCAACCTGAAGCTCTGGCAAAGGCCTTATTCTTGTTCAGATCTCACTATTTTTAAACAGTATATTGGAGATTCTACGTAGTTAATTAAATTGATAAATAAATGAAATCCAAATTTATAGGAAAAATATAATGTATATGCACATAAATGATATATGTAGAAAATTCATTACTATCTTCAATACATATCTCAGATTTAAAAAACAAATTTAGTAAAGTTGCTAGATATATAGAAATCTAAATGTACATAATCTGTAAAAGAAAAATGCCTAAATAAAATGTTTAGAAATATTTGAAATATGAATTAAATTCCACAAAAGTCAGTGTTTCTTATATCATTAGAAACATGTAATTTTGGAAAGGATGAACTTCTTTTTTTATTATTATTTTATTTTATAATTAATTTAATTTTACATATCAGCCACAGATTCCCCTGTCCTCCTTGCTCCCACGCCCAGCTTCCTCCGGACCCCCCCCCCCGGAATCCACCCCCCCAATCCCACCTCCTCCAAGACAAGATCTCCTCTGCGGATTCAGCTCAGTCTGGTAGATTCAGTTGAGGCAGGTCCAGTCCCCTCCTCCCTACACCAAGGCTGAGCAAAATGTCTCAGCATAGGCTCTAGGTTCCAAAAAGCCAGCTCATGCAGTAAGGACAGATCCTGGTTTCACTGCCTGGGAGCCTCCTACAGAGTTCAAGCTAATCAACTGTCTCACTTATCCAGAGGGCCTGGTCCAGTTCCATGGGGGTTCCTCAGCTATTGGTTCACAGTTCATGTGTTTCCACTAGTTTGACTATTTGTTCCTGTGCTTTTTCTAATCATGGTCTCAGTATTTCTTGCTCATATAATCCCTCCTCTCTCTTGCTGATTGGACTCTTGGAGCTCCACCTGGGGCCTGGGCTGTGGATCTCTGCATCTGCTTCCATCAGTCACTGGATGAGAGTTCTATCATGACAGTTAGGGTATTCAGCCATCTGATCACCAGAGTAGGTCAGTTGGGCTTTCTCTCGACCATTGCCAGTAGTCTATTGTGGAGGTATCTTTGGGGATTTCTGGGGACCTCTCTTCTAAAAAAACAGATCAATATGTGGTTCATATGTCCAAAGACACAATAAAGTAACTGTGTCACTATTTTTATTAAGTCTATAGATTAAAGCATGGCAAATAATATTCACCAAATTTTTGTTGAAATTTACAACGGGATTCTAAGCAATATGAAAATATCAAGAACTGAGATTAATTAAACTAATTCTGAAATGAAGGAAAATAATTTTTATGATCCCCACTGCCAGGCATTGACTTTTACTATAGTGTTATAATGAGCAAGGCCATTTGCTATTAATATCTAATGAACACAAAGACATACAGCTAGGAATAAAATAGAGTTAGGAAGTATACCCAAACACATAGAAAATAATTAAATTATTCAAATAAGCAGCCCTAAATCCTACTTCTTATATACAATTAGATCTTAACACAACAATATACACTGATTCCATGTTTGGAATTTTTATGTTTTGTTGACAAAGGATGATTCCAAACTATTAGTGTTCTTTAAAGCTTCTAAGTGATTTTGCATGACATCCACATTTGGGAATCAATTAGCCTATGGAAACATTGGCCTTATTTAAAAGTTAGCTCATAACTTGTCATATCTTTATTTCACAGTTTGAATAGAAAATCATCCAATTGGATATGCATGCTCAAGTTTTCATGCAGATGTTTGATATGACTACAATCATATGCCCTCCTTAGAGATTATTATGCTGCATCATACACTAGCTATAAAGTTGTTACCAATGATGTTCCTGAGTGAATACATAACTCACAAATATAAGCCTTAATAATCATCACCCAAAATGAACTGAACATGCATCTATACACATAATTCACAAATAGATGATGAGTGTACAAGATTAAATATCTGTACAAAAAAAGTTTTCAAACAACCACAGTAATCAATTCATTCTCATTTCTCTTTGGTAGAGTATCTGGTGAAATCTCAGCAGTCCATGCAGTATCACCTAGTAATTGTTTCATCACCAACTGACTAGGAAGACTCTGAGCCATTGGCTTGATGATCTTTATTTCAGAGACACCAAAAGTCAAAGGCATAATATGAACCAGATGTAAATTACTTTATTTGAGGAAACAAATCACTATCATACACAGAGAACATATGGCAAGAAATGGAAGCAGTATATCAGGACTTGAAATTCTCAAAACTAAAACTGTAAAGAAATGAGCACTGGCAGTGAGCTTGGAAGAGCACTAAGATCTGAGAGAGGGGAGGGAGGGGAGAAGGTAGGGAGAGAGAGAGAGAGAGAGAGAGAGAGAGAGAGAGAGAGAGAGAGAGAGAGAAAGAAAGGGAGGGAGGGAGGAGAGAGAGAGAAAGGGAGGGAGGGAGGGAGGGAGAGAGAGAGAGAGAGAGAGAGAGAGAGAGAGAGAGAGAGAGAGAGAGAGAGAGAGAGAAGCTCCATTTGAAAACTTGATTCCACTCCCAGGATGGTTACAGAAAAGAATTCAGTAATTTGTATCCAGTGATATGACCCACAGCTTTTGTGCCATGATGAAATTTTACAAGATGATAATGTTTTTGTTATTTATTACATGGAAGTACTAAACTGAAAGAAAATATTCTATGAGCCTTTTAATCTTCTTTAAGGCATGGTTACAAAACAAAACAGCTGTCTAAAAGTATTTAAAATTACTTCTATCATTATAATCTTTCAAATTTGTACCAGAAATGATGTAATCCTCAGTTTTAAAATTCTCAAAGTAAATTATGACAAGTATGATGTATATTTAGAGCATGCCACAGCATGAAAATATGTGTTTTTATTGACTAAAACTATTAACTGTTTAGTAAATTGGACTCTGAGCAATGTTTTGAGGTATATGGACCAATGTTAACATAACATTTCTACTAGAACTCCCCCTACACACACACACACATTTCCTCCCTCTCTTCATCATCCAGCTGGCACTGGCTTTCCAATTGCCTGCCTATGGCTAAATGACATATTTGTTTTATATAGAATCTGACTTGGAAAGCACACAGCTTGTTTAAAACTATTTTGATACTTTACTAGTAACATAAGTAGCTTTATTTAGATCAGAAAGCCATATTCTTGATGCTTAATTAGACATACCAAATTGGAAAACAGTTCCTAATTTGACACACTAATTTCTTATAGATACTACTTTCACAAGTAAATAGTGTAAAAGTACCCTTCCCATTTTAGTCACATCATGATCACAATCATATTGTACATACCCTGTTTATTGCTCTGAAGCAGTACAGAAAGACTTGGAGTGCATGTGTATTTATGAAGTTCAAGGTAGTAAATGACCAGCGATTAAATCGCTGAGGTTGATTTAAGCAGGGAAATTAGTGTCACAAATCAAACACAGCTATAACAAAACCTCCACCCATTAGCTTATTATTAGAAACTAATATTCCATAGTTAGACTGTAGAAGACCACTCGCTGAGGCCTCCTCCTCTTCCCTCCTCTCTAGTTTACCACACATATCTTCCCTTTCAAACTTCCCTCTCTTCCTCCACTGATTGTTTTATCCCTGCCGCTCATTCAACCAGGCATTTCTTAGGAACCTGCCTGCATATTTCACCTTTCTCTCTTATTCTCCAATTCTAACCCCCTAGTCTTATCCCCAGCTCTATAGCAGACCATGTACTGCAGCCTCCTCAAACTGCTGATCTCAATATTACACACATCTTCTCCAAACTTCCTTCTCCTGCAATCATTTCTCTCTTCCAACCCAGAATGTCCATCAGGCATTCCATAGGAAACCACAGGTCACACTAGTCAAAGAAGCAGGTAACCTACTGTAGAATTTCACCTTTCCTTCCTATACTCCAAATCCACTCCCTCAACCCCATGCCTAGCTCTATAGCAGAGCATCAGTTACAATTTTCCCTTCCTCTCTGCTGACATCTCTAATAGATCATGTAGCTGGTTAGAGAAGCAAGTAGGACAGCAGAGCAGGTAGGGGAGCTCTAGATTTTCACATATCCCACTCTTCTCCACATCCAATCCCCCAGTCTCATCCACAGTTCTGTAGAAGATACCTGTTGCAGCTTCATATCACACTTTATGCTCATTTGCTGTGGGATAGTCTGTATGTCAAATTGCTCTGATTGGTCAATAAATAAAACACTGATTGGCCAGTGGCCAGGCAGGAAGTAGGTGGGACAAGGAGAGAGGAGAATTCTGGGAAGCAGAAGGCTGAGGCAGAGAGACACTGCCAGCTGCCGCCATGACCAGCAGCATGTGAAGACACCGGTAAGCCACCAGCCATGTGGCAAGGTATAGATTTATGGAAATGGATTAATTTAAGCTATAAGAACAGTTAGCAAGAAGCCTGCCACGGCCATACAGTTTGTAAGCAATATAAGTCTCTGTGTTTACTTGGTTGGGTCTGAGCGGCTGTGGGACTGGTGGGTGACAAAGATTTGTCCTGACTGTGGGCAAGGCAGGAAAACTCTAGCTACACTCATTCACAGAGCTTACAGAGTTGATGGTGGGATGTCTGGCTTTCTTCTGCCATTCGGTTCCACACAGCACACTCCCAGCCCAACCCTTTCCCTAAGTGTCAGATCCCAATACCCATAAACACATATTTCCTGGAACTCCTATTGGCCACAACAATAAGGATCCCAGAAGACTATCTTACCCATGCTACACACAACCACCATATTCTTTTAAGAACTAGAGAAGGCAACAGAAACCAAGAAACAAAACACATTCCCAACAAAGACAAGATCAAATATCAGCACCTATAACTACACTCTTTCCAAACCCAGATTCCTAGATGGTAGTATAAAACAAAATTAACAACAGCCAGGACAATATGTGTCCACTAAATCCCAGAAACCCAACCATAGAAGGCCCTGAGCATTGAATTATAGATGAAACACAGTAAAAAGACCTTAAATTTTCTTTTATGAATATGATAGAGGACCTTAAAGAGAAAATGAATGAACACATTAAAGAAATCTATGAAAACATAAACAGTTTAAGAAAATTAATAAAACATTTCAAGGCCTGAAATTAGAAACAGAAACAAAAAGGAAACCCAACTAAGAGAAATCTGGAAAAAAAAATTAGTAAATAAAACAGGAACCTAAATGACATGCCTCACAAACAGACTAAAAGAGATGGAAGAGTAACTCTCTGGCATTGAAGACAGGATAGAAAAATGAGTACCCCAGTCAAAGAAAATGTTAAATATAAAACATTCCTGGTACAAAATACCCAGGAAATCTAGGAAACAATGAAAAGAACAAATCTGGGAATAAGATTGGAATAGGAATAGAGGAAGGAGAAGAAACACAGGTCAAAGACATAGAAAATAATTTCAGCAAAATCATAGAAAAGATTTCCCTACCTCAAAGGAGATGCTTATCAAAGTACAAGAGGCCTACAGAACACCAAATATAATGGAGTGTAAAAGAAAATACTCAAGGCACATAGGAATCAAAATTAGGATACTAATGAAAAATCAAAACCTACTGAGCAAAGAAGGAAATTATAAAAAGATTAAAAGCTGCACAGGAGAAAAACCAATAACACATAAAGGCCGACCTATTGGAATAACTCTTGACTGCTAACAGGAGAGTACAAAAGTCAGAGGATCAGGAGAGATCTTATAAAACTTTACAAGATGACAGATGTCAGACCATAATACTATACACAGCAATCTTTCGATCATAATAGATTGAGAAAAAAAACATTCCATTCCACTAAACCAAGTTTAATTCACATATATCTACAAACCCAGTTCTACAGAAGTCACCAGAAGGAAAACTCCAATCTAAAAGGGTAAACCATATCTAAGAAAACACAAAGAAAAATAATCCCAGACCAGCAATCCAAAAGAGAGGAAACACACACACACACACACACACACACACACACACACACACACACACCCCAACAAAATAACAAAAATCAACAAGTACTGCTCATTGATAGCTCTAAACATCAATGGTTTCAATTTGCCAATAAAAAAAAACACAGAGTAACAGAATGGATGTGGAAACAGTATCTCTCCTTCTTCTGTATCTAAGAAACACACTTGAACATCAAGTATAGACACTACTTTCATGAAAAAAAAGAACAGAAAAATATTCCAAGCAGATGGACCTGAGTAGAAAATTGGTAAAGCTATTTTAACAAATGACAGAATAAGACTTCAATCCAAAATAATTAGTGGCTAAACAGAAGAACATTATATATTCATTAAAGGAAAAGTTCAGAAATAGGATTTGCAATTCTTAACTTCTAGGCATAAAACACAAGGGTACATAATTTCATAAAAGAAACACTACTATAACTTAAACTACATACTGACACTCACACATTAATAGTGGGAGACTTAATTACTCTACACTTACCAATAGATAGGTAATTCAAATAAAATCTAAACACAAAAATTCTGTAGCTCACTGCTGTTATAAACCAAATGGACATAATAGGTATTTACAAACCATTATATGCCAAAAGAAAAGAACAAAACTTTTCAGCACATCATGGAGTTTTCTCCATAGTTGACCACATACACAGACACAAAACATGTCTCAACAAACACAAAAAAATTGAAATAACACCCTGAATCCTATTTAACTACCATATATTAAAACTGTATATTGACAACATATACAAAAGAAAACTTACAAAATCACGGAAACTGAACAACTCACTACTGAATGGAAAATGGGTATGTGATGGCAGATGTTAAGAAAGAAATGAAAGACTTTCTAGAATTGAAGAAAATGAGTATACAGCATACCCAAACTTATGAAACACATGAAAACAGTTTTAAGAGTCAAGTTCATAACACTAAGACAATAAATAAATAAATAAATAAATAAATAAATAAATAAATAAAATCACATATTAGTAATTTAACTGAAACCTGCTTTATCAAGAAGGAGGAGGAGAAAGAGGAGGAGGAGGAGGATTATTCATACAGAACAGGTAGACTGCAAAAAATAATCCAACTCAGGGCTGAATTCAGTAAAATAGAAACAATAGCAGTAAAATACAAAGAATCAGTAAAAGAAAGTCTTAGTTCTTAAAAAAAAGTCACTAAGACTGACAAATCATTGTCCATATTAGTCAAAGGCAGAGAGAGAATAGACAAATTAACAAAAGTGGAAATGATAATACATAGCAACAGACACCAAGGAAATCTAGAGATTCATAAGGATGTACTTTAAAAACCTGTACTCTGTCAAATTGAAAAATCTAAGAGAAATGGATAATTTTCTCCAAACACACCACTTACCAAAGTAAAATCAAGATGAGGCAAGCAATTTAAATAGACCTATAATTCTGTAATTAAATAGAAGCATTCATTAAATGCTTTGGGGTAATTCTTTTGTACACTGGTTTAATAAAATGCTGATTGGCCAGTAGCCAGGCAGGACATATAGGCAGGATAAGCAGACAAGGAGAATTCTGGGAAGAGTAAGGCTGAGTCAGTAGATGCCAGCCCACCCTTCAGGGAGAAGCATGTAATGGCACATAGGTAAAGGCACGGAACATGTGGCAACATATAGATTAACAGAAATGGGCTGAGATTAAATGTAAGAGCTAGTCAGTGGTAGGCTTGAGCTAATGGCCAAGCAGTTTTAATTAACATAAGCCTCTGTGGTTTTTTGGGGGGTCTGAGTGGCTGTGGACCAGGTGGAACACAGGAAAAAATTCAGCTGCAATTAAAGGTTCCTTTCCCCAAAATAAAAGCCCAGGCTAGATGATTTTATCAAAGAATTCTACCAAACTTTCAAAGAAATGTTAATGCTGATACTTATCAAATTATTTCACAAACTAAAAACAGAAGAAACATTGTCCAGTTCCTTTTTGAAGGAACATTTACCCTGATACTGAATCCACATAAAGACTCAACAAAGATAGAAAATTACCAAACATTTTCCCTTAGGAAGAAAATACAAAACTACTTAATAAAATACTTGCACCAAAGATAAAAACACATCAAAAATATCTACTATGTTTAAGAAGGCCTCATCCCAGAGTTGAAAGGATGGTAAAGCATATGTAAATACATAAATGTGAACCACCTTATAGACAATCTGAAAGACAGAAACCACGTGATCATCTCATTAGGTGCAGAAAAAGTCTTTGACAAAATCCAACATACCTTTATGATAAAAGTTCAAAAGAGATTAGGGATCCAAGGGGCAAACCTCAAAATCATAGAGGAAATTACAGCAAGCCAATAGCCAACATCAACTTAATAAAAAGAAACTCAAAGCAGTTCCATGAAAATCAAGAACATACAAAATTTCCCACTGTCTCCACACCTACTCAATATATTACTTGAAGTCTTAGCTAGAGAAATAAGACAACTCACCTAATTGAATCTAGAGGATACAAATTGCAAAGGAAGAACCTCATGTACCTCAAAACATTTGTTAGCAGATAATACAATAGTATATACAAATCACCCAAAAGAATTACTACATGTGTTAAAAACTTGGAGCCAATTATCTGGTGACAAAATTAATTTACAAAATTAAGTAGCCCTCTTATTATACAAATGACAAACAGAATAAGAAAAAATCAGGTAATCAACACCTTTCATAATAGCCTCAAGTAAATAAAATATCTTGGGATAACTAAACAGAAGAGATCAGAAGATGGAAACATCTCTCTTGCTCATGGGTCAGCAGGGTTAATATAGCAAAAATGGCTGCCCTATGAAAATCAATCTATAGATTCATTGCAATCCCCAACAAAATTCTAACACAATTCTTCAAAGATATGGGAAGGAAAAGTTTAAGCATCATATGGAATCACACATAGAAAAAATAGGGTAGCTAATACAATTCTAGATAATCAAAGAACTTCTGGAGTTACCACCACCCAAGATTTTAGGTTGTACTACAATATAAACAAAAAACAAAACAAACAAATAAAAGTACATTGATCAGTTGAAGACCCAAACATAAATCCACACCATGGATACTTGACTTTCTATAAAGAAGCCAGAAATATACACTAAAAAAAAGACAGTATCTTCAACAATTGGTGCTGTTAAACTGGATGACTCTAAGCAGAATAATACAAACAGATCCATACTTATGTTCCTGCAAAACCTCAACTCCAAATGGACCAAAAATCTCAAAACTAAAAATATTGAACCTGGTAGAAGACAAAGTGGTTAATAGTCTTCACTTCATTGGTGCAGGAAAAGTTTCTGAACAGAACATTGTTAATACAGGAACTAAGATCAACAATTAATAAATGGGACCTCATGAAACCAAAAATCTTCTGCATGGCAACCTACATCTGCATACCATCATAAAGACAAATTGTCAGCTTACAGAATAGAAATATATTTTAACAACTACACATCTGACATAGGTTATTATCCAAAATACATATGGAACTCAAAAACCTAAATTTCAAGAAAATAAATAACTCAATTTGAAAAAATGATTTATAGATCTGAACATAAAATTCTCAAAAGAAGAACATCAAATGTGCTGTGGGAGCCTGTATGCTGTGGATATGTGTTGTTATCATTTGTTAGTAATAAGGCTGTTTGGCCAATGGAAAGGCAGAATGAGGTTAGGCAGTACAATCAAAATAAAGACTGAGATGAAGAAGGGTGGAGTTGGGAAGATGCCAAACAGCCTCTGAGGAAGCAAGACATGTAGAAAATGAAGCAACAAACCAGGAAGCTCGTGGCCATAACTGATGGAAACAAATGCAGGGAATCATAGTCAATCACTTGGCTGAGCTCGGGAAGTCCCATTGAAGAGAAGGAGAAAGGAATGTATGTTCCAGGGAGGTCAATGACATCACAAGGGAACCCCCAGAGTCTGGACCAACAGTTAGGGAGACTGCATGAGACTGACCTAGGCCTTCTACATTTGTGTGACAGTTGTTTACCTTTCTCTACTTGTGGGACTCCTAGTAGTGGGAGTAGGGCCAGTCCTTAATGCTTTGGTAGGATTTTGGGAACCTATTCCTCATACTGGGTTGCCTAGACTTGATACGAGGGGAGGAAATTAGTACTACCTGAACTTGATATGTCATGCTTTTTTGACACCCATGGAAGTCATGCTCCTTTCTGAAATGAAACAGAGGGGGGAGGATGGGCAGGCAGATGGGATTTGGAGACAGGAAATGGGAGGAGAACAGGGAGGGGAAATTTCAGTCAGCATGAGTAAATATAATAAATAATACACATATGAAGGGGATTTAAATGAAATTTCCAAATAATGGGGGAGATAGTCTCAATTAGCCATCTCTTGTCACCAATTGAAGCTTCTAACGCTGGGAATAGATTACATCTAATTCAATTGTTTGCAAAGGGATCTCATTGGAACCATCAAGTAACCCAAGCTATTACCCATGCCATAGGTTGCTCTCCAAAAACTGACTGAAAGTCCCCTTTGCTTAGCACAACACCTACACAACTCTTTGAACACGGAGAAGTCAAGCTGATGTCCATGCATTGACGTTCACCCCTATTATAGTATCACTGTCACAGGAAGATACTCTGCATGCCCCCCAAAATAAAATGCAAACACCAACAAAACCACAAAGCCTTTAATCTACAATGGTGTGCTACCTGCAAGAGAGGCTAGTGCAATTGTGGCACAAACATGTGAGAAGGAGCAATCAATAACTAATTTTACTTAAGGCCCACTCCAAGTCTGAAACCCATACTTGACAATGCTTATGCAACCAACAACCTGAGATTAGAAAGCCCAGGAGCTTAGGGTAAAACCCAATAATACTGTTCTGAAAACAAAACAAAAAAAAAAAAGTAGCAAAGATTCCTAATGAAATTTTACTATTCTGTTAAATCAGTACCTCGCTCAGGCAGCATGAGAAAAGCTTTCTCTTGCAGCAGAATAGAACAAATAGAGATCCACAGCCCAATATTATACAGAGAATGAGACCTTGGAACACTCAAACACAAACAGATTGTATTCATCAAATCTGCCATGTCTAAAGCCTCAGGGAACTTCTCAGAAGGTGACACAGTAAGTCTAAAACCAGAGTGGATGGAGTACAACAAGAAAATATTACCCTCTAAATCAGCATGACTCAGGCACAGAGACTGGGAAAGGATGCACAGGGCCTGCACAAATCTGCATGAGATGGGGTCCTAGAGCTGAAAGAAGAAGTAGACACATGCCTCCATCCCCACTCCAAAAATAATCTAAAAATGACAATCACTAGTGTGTGAAAATTTACCTTTTCCAGTGGGGTCTTACTGGGCAATAAACTAATCTTAAGGGAAGGCTGCAATCCTGCAATAGATAGTCTAATGAAACTGAACTCAAGGGTGTCTTTGGAGGTTTCTTGCTTCATAATGTCATATCTGAGCTTTTGTATCTCTTAAAAATTTTATCTTATTAATATTATTTCATTTTATTATTTATATTTTTCTTCTCTTTCTTTTACCCTAATTGGCCTTTACATTTATACATATATATATATATGTGTGTGTGTGTGTGTGTGTGTGTGTGTGCGCGCGCGCGCGCGCGCGAATGTGTCTCTGTCTCTTGACCCTTCTCAGGGTCTCTTTCCCCTCTATTTGTTTATTTTATAAATTACAATGTCTTAGCTTTGTTTTATCATTTATAATTTATTGTTACCTTATATTAAGCAATGCATTATAATAGATTAGACTGGATTATAGACTGCAGAAGCTTGTTTGTTTTCAAATGAAAGGCAGAAAGGTTGTAGGTCCAGATGAAAGGGAGGGAGTAGAGGGTTGGGAAACCATAATCAGGATAAATTATGTGAAAAAATATCTATTTTCTATTAAAGAAAAAAATGGAATAAGTTTCAATTTTTTTCTGTTTTTAATTTGCATATACCTGATATGGCTCTCTAAGAATAAAGTTGTTTAAACCCAATATTCTTACCAGGGCCAACACTGATATTATTTCCAATAAGAAATTTAAGATCAGAACATAGTCCTGCCTCTCTATCATCCACACACATTACTGTGTGTTGGGTTGGAATGAGAAAGTGCAGGTACAAGTCTTCAACATAAATGTTTTCTTAATTTACCATTCTGTACTTCAAGTTTTTCACTTTACCTCTGGATGTTCTTTACCATGTAAGGTTGCTTTGACACTTCAATATACATCTTTCAGATAAATTATAGGAAGAAAATAAAAAAAATTATTGTGGGGTTACAAAGAAAAGAGGTAGAAAGTGCAAAAGAAGGTATGCATTTCACATCATTTCAGAGTAATTTTTAAAATTTTTCTCCAACTGAAGCAAGGAACAAGGAAGAATTCAAGGCATATTAGAGACATGGAAGCCAGATTTAAGATTTTACTGCCGGTTGATTTGAACATCAAATTATTACATGTTAATTAAAAGTTGAAAATTAATCACTCAATTCTAAAATTTCGACAAAGTAGCATTCATGGATAAATGAGATACCTGCATAGTTTTAAAGAACCTCCACATAAAATGTGAATTAATTAAAGTGACCAAAGAATATATATTCACAAAAAGAACCTGGAAATAGACAACCTTAAGTAGTTAAAGTGGGCATCATCTGGAATGGTGTACAAGTAAATTATGTTGAGACATGATGAGAGGAAAAATTTCCATTGTAATATACTGCCAAATCTAGTCCTGAATATACATCAACTAAACCTCAACCAAGGTATAAAGCAATGATTAAAAGAACTTTCAACTTCAAAGCTATAATCATGAAAGAAAGCCAGTGCAGAAACTTAACTTTCCTAGGCCAAAGTAGATAATGTGATATGACCACTACATTCAACATCCATCAGAATTAAAGAAAAAGTAAACAGGAGCTGACCAACATCAGTTGACTTTCAACAGTCATTTTCTGATAATTGCCTTGTGGTGGCTATATAGAAAATCTGTTTTACAGCTATTGTAAAGCAAAGTTTATGGATGTAAAGTGAAAAATGCTTACAAAGATACTATGAAATACTTGGTATAAAGATCTTTGCAATGCAGTCGTGTGTGTGTGTGTGTGTGTGTGTGTGTGTGTGTGTGTGTGCCTTTGAGTGTTTTTTCTGTATGTATGTCTGTATACACTGTGCCTGCCTGGTGCCCATGGATGGTGCCCAGAATAAATGTCAGATTCCTTGAAACGAAAATTATTGAACCTGCTATGTGATTGCTAAGAATCAAATATGAATCCTGTGGAAAAATAGATAGTGAGCAATCTTAACATGGGAGCCATCTTTCCAGCCTTAGTAATACAGACTTTTAACTCTAACAGTAAGTATTCCAAAAATGAGCACAATACATTATTAACCATTTTAAAATTTCAAATGATTACTTTTCTTCTAATGGCATAAATTTAAACTTTGAAACAATGAACAGAATTTAAAGAAATGTGTAATAATTGTATTCTTTCTAAATTAAAATATGAATATGCATTAAAATAGAGATGAGATTTAAGCTACGTTCTCTCTATTCGACGTTGCTAATATATCTATCCCAATTCACCTTAGCAATCAAGCAGCATTGGGGGAGATGATTGACAGTGATCTCAACCTTACTTGACTGAAGCAATTTCTAACATGAAGATGTCAGTGACAGTGTTTTCTGAGAAGAATGACAACATGCAGAAGACAGAGGTCCACCTTTAATTTGTACAATATCCAATTAGCAGAAAGCCTGAAAAAAAAGATAAAATACTGGAAATAGTGAGCTTGCATTTTCAAATAGCCATCTTTCTCCAGAAAGTGTTGACTTACTGCTGTCACTTGTAGACATCAGAGTGCAGGTTCTAAGACTTCAACTATCTCAAGAAACAAGTAAGCCAGTGAGCACATAAACAAAAAGCTCAGTTACTTAGACAAATTCTTGAATAAGGGACCAAGTATGGGTGAACTAAAGTTAAGTTCACAGAGATTTGCGTTTCCAAAATGTTTTAAAATTAATGAAGAGGATGAATAAGTCAAAGGGCACAAACGCCATCTCAAAGTGTTCTCAAATGCTAGCACTGGAAAATTTGAACTGTAAAACAAGTAATATGATAGTTATATATACTATTCAGACAAAAATAATACAGAAATGTTTTTATTCAGTTTGTATTTGTCATTATTTCTTATTCACTTGAATTAGCAAATACAGTTAATAGTTCAAGATCATAACTTCAGCATCTGCAGAGTCAACCATTTTTTTTATTAAATAAATCCTTGAATAATCATGTTCTAATATGCCTGTATCATAGAGCTGGGTGTGTAGCACTAAATTTACTGAGAACTTTCCCATGCCATCATTCCTTAAATAATACAATAGAATAGCTACTCATGTAGAATTTACATTGTATAATAAGTAATTTGGAAATAATTTACAGTGCTATCGCTATCAGATTTTCTCTAAGTTACACAATTATAGCTTCTTATGATAGGGATGTAAGCACTCACTGATCTTGGCATCTTTGAAGGGGTCTGGAAATTAATCTTTAGTAGAAATCATGGAATTACAGTCAGTGTTTGAAAATAATGCACTTATTTTATCTTCTATTTTACCACTAATTGCTGTAATATTAAGAAATTATTGCAGAGGTTGGAGCGGGGAGAATAGGAGAACCAGTGGCTGATATGTAGAACTGAATGGTATTGTAAAATAAAATAAATAAAATTTAAAAAAGAAATTATTGCACAATTTAAATAAATGTATCATCCTGTTCAATTCATGTTTGAGACATATTTTCTACTTATCTTTTATCAGTTTTATTAGAAAATAAATAAAACTTCCATGGCTTAATATATGTTTGTACATTAAATGGTATGAAAAATTGCCAACCTGAACCATTACTTTTGACCAACAAAGCATAATGCATAATAATGTGTAATATATGAGATGAAATTCTAGGCTGTAAAAATAATTTGTGTAATTTTTTTATAATTTCCTAGAGATTTTGTAGGTACAAATTATTTAGCAAAGGAATTGAGGAAATAGTCATCATTTGTATGGTGTACCATTATTTTCTCCATTTTATTTGTCCCTTTGTTCTACTCAGTGTTTCCTTTGTTATGCAGAATAATGTCAATACACTACAATTGTATTCATCTATATTACTTGGTTCTCTGTGCTTTTGCAGTTACAACATTACCAAAATTATTAATAGTACCTATATAATAGATACCTTCTCCCAGGTTTCTCTTCTTATTTACTGTTCAGAGTTTTCCTTTCTGAATTATTTTAAGTTGAATTTCAAATTTCATTTGATATGAATATAATTAATTATTAACTAACTATTTTGAGTACAGATATCTTTTATTGATCATAACTTCTTACTAAGATGCCCCTTTTTTCATCATATATCCATGGAAACTCTGTAAAAACATAATTAACTAATAATAACAAAATTTGTTTTCCTGTTTCATTAGATGACGTACTTGTTCTATGCTATTATTGTATTGCTTTGGTTTCTAAGTGGTAATCACTGATGAAATTGAGGTCACTAATCCCTCTAATATTGTGGTATTATTTTGTATTTTCATTTCTATTCTATTAACATTTCCTTAGTGGATTTAGGGATTTTCTTGTTGGCTCTTGACAAGAATTAGATAATCATAAACATCTTTCTCTTTTAACAGTACTGGAAACTTTTAATTTTTTTAATAGTTTTTCTTTTTAAACGTATTTTTTTCACATAAATATAGCTAGATATGTCCCCTTTCTCACATGCATGCTTTCCCTTTATTTGTCTTCTACATGTGTTGCTATGGACAGAGTAAACTCTCACAGGTAGGATGTTTTTGGATCTTACTCATTTGGCCACCGTCTGTATTTTGATTATACAATTTATATTCACATTAATTTTGAACATATTTTTATTGTTGTTACTTGTTTTCTGGGTGCATTACAAATTTTTTTGTTTGTTTGTTTGTTTGTTTTGATTTTTTGAGATAGGGTTTTCTGTATAGACTTTGGAGCCTACCCTGGAACTCTCTCTGTAGACCAGGCTGGTCTTGAACTCTCAGAGATCCACCTGTCTCTTCCTTCCAAGTGCTGGGATTAAAGGCATGCACCACCACCACCCAGCAAATTACAAAACCCTTACTTGTTTGTTTCTGTCTCACACCTCAGTTTCCTTCTTTTCAAATTAATGATTTCCTTTATCATTTCTCCTAATATAGCTATAATATCAATGAACACCCTTCAGTTTTGTTTTGGAAATCATTCATATCTCCTCTGTTTCTAAAAGTCAGTTTTGCTGGGTTCAGTGTTATTACTTGGCAATGATTCTTTTAATACTTGAATATAACATCCCATTTGCTTGTAAAGTTTTTGCTGAGGATGTCAGCACCTATTTTATTGTCACTCTTGTGTTTGTACCATTTGAATTTTCTTTGTCCATAATTTTTTTCTTTCACTTTTAAACTTTTTATTAGGAATTATAAGTTATACATAATGCATTAAGTCTGAAATTTTATACATGCATATAATGCATTGATTTATTTATAACCCCTCATTATTACCAAACCTAATGATTCTCATATACTTCTTTTATTTTATTTTACAATACTATTCAGTTCTACATAACAGCCACAGATTCCCTTCTTCTCCCCTTTCCTGCCCCCCTCCCCTTCCCCCCAGCCCACCCCCCATTCCCACCACCTCCAGACCAAGGCCACCCCCGAGGACTGAGATCAACCTGATAGACTTAGTCCAGGCAGGTCCAGTCCCCTCCTCCCAGATTGAGCCAAGCGTCCCTGTATAAGTCCCAGGTTTCAAACAGCCAACTCATGCAACGAGCCCAGGACCTGGTATCACTGCCTAGATGCCTCCTAAACAGATTAAGCCAATCAACTGTCTCACCTATTCAGAGGGCCTGATCCAGTTGGGGGCCCCTCAGCCTTTGGTTCATAGTTCATGTGTTTACATTCGTTTGGCTATTTGTCCCTGTGCTTTATCCAACCTTGGTTTCAACAATTCTCACTCATATAAACCCTCCTCTTTCTCGCTAATTAGACTCCCAGCGGTCCACCCGGGGCCTAGCCGTGGATGTCTGCATCCAGATTCCTCAGTCCTTGGATGGGTTTTCTGGCACAACTATTAGGGTGTTTGGCCATCCCATCACCAGAGTAGGTCAGTCCCGGCTGTCTCTCGGCCATTGCCAGCAGTCTTTTGTGGGGATATCTTTGTGGATTTCTGTGGGCCTCTTTAGCACTTTGTTTCTTCCTTTACTCATTTGGTCTTCATTTACCATGGTCTCCTATTCCTGGTTCTCCCTCTCTGTTCTTGACCCAGGTGGGATCTCCCACTCTCTTTTCCTCGACCCTCACCATTCATTCTTAGAAAATTGGGAATCAATCTCCCCCAAGATCCAGCTATACCACTCTTGGGCATATACCCAAGAAATGCTCAATTATACCACAAGAGCACTTGCTCAGCTATGTTTATATCAGCATTGTTTTTAATAGCCCAAACCTGGAAACAACCTAGATGCCCTTCAACTGAAGAATGGATAAATAAATTGTGGCATATATACACAATGGAATACTACTCAGCAGAGAAAAACAATGACATCATGAGGTTTGCAGGCAAATGGATGGATCTAGAAAAAATAATCCTGAGTGAGGTAACCCAGACTCAGAAAGACAAATATGTTATGTACTCACTCATAGGAGGATACTAGATGTGGAACAAGGATGACTGGACTGCTACTCATATCACCAGTGAGGCTACCTGGAAAACAGGACCCCAAGAAAGACACGGGGATCACCCAATGACGGAGAAATGGATGAGATCTTTGTCCATAATTTTTAACAGTTTGATTACAATATACCTTTGTATAGTTTTGTTTGGAATGGATGCCATTGTAGAACTTCAATTTCTTGTACTTTGACAGTTTACCTAAGATTAATACACTTTCCTATGATTATTCCTTAAGCTTTCTTGACCATTTTCTTCTATTTTACGAAATGTGATACTCCACTCATCACATAAGGGATGGGCAGATTCTGAGATAAACCTAAAATCTTAGCTCCCTGGAACAGACTTGGAGTCTGAAAAGCAAAAATGACATGTTATCATGTATATGGGTTTCACAAAGTTAAAAATATGGTACTGACCTGTACTCTGAATGTTCTGGGGTTATCCTGGAGTCTGAATCCATGGGAGCTATCCTGATATTCATATCTACTCTAATGAACCTGATACCTCTGTCCCCTGAAGCAACATTACATAATATACTCTTAAACTGAGGTCATAGTACATTTCTGGAGAATGTGTCCGTATAAATTTGTAGACATATATGCATATTGTTTTGAAGTCTAGCCTCATAGAAAATGGCCTGGAGCCTAAGTACATTGAGGCTGTGTGTACACATGCTGTCTTAGTAGCCATACTGAGTTATCTGGTACAAATCCTGGAGTCACAAATGTAAGCCTAGAAATTGGGTTCCCTGGATCTGGAAGCAGGGATGTGGGAGGACTATTACAATGTATGGAATTTTATGGGACTCATTCCCTTATCTCCTAGAATACTGAGCAATGTTGCAACAGAAAGTGTCTGGAAGTAGAGTTCACTAAGACTTCCATGTTGATGGGAAGATCTACAGCGTTTTCTGAGGTTACTTAACTAGCAGGATGCCTGAGGTCAAGTGTGACTCTGATATTGAGACACACTTGAACCTTGGAATGTGTAGACTAGTTGCTTTTGAAGTTGGGCTAGTCAAAATACAATAGGAGTGAAACCCATAGCTACAGAGGCATTGAACCTAGTCTAGTTCAGTAAAAGTCTTAGAAGCTGAGTCTGATTTTCATGGAGGTTTGCTGTAGAGAACTATATAAAGCCAGCATTTCTTCAGAAACACCAGAAATGATTTGAAGCAAATTTTGTATTTACATAACTCTCTTCCCTCCATTCAGGTAGAACCAGCCACTAGCTTTTGTCCTGTCTACAGACAAAAGAGAGGATGTGAGAAATGAAGTATGTGCTCTCATCCCCTGAATTGTATCTTTTATTCTCTCTATGCTATCCCCAATATTTTCAGCACTACACCCAATTACCTTCTCTCAGGAAAGACAATATCATTATAGATATTTCATTGTAGATTTAAATTATTATCATCTCAGGGTATTGATGACTGGAAAGACTTCTCCTTTGTTTTACTAATGCATGTCCTCTACCCACCATGATTTGATATGTTTTAGTATATTCAACTTAACTTTCCTTTCAAAATTGCAATTATATATACTTTTATCTCCCCCCAAAGTTATAACTAATGTTTTACCAAAGGACAAAAAAGTTTATGTTTGCCATTAGAACAGTTTTCAGAAATAAAATCTATTGGATAAAAAGACCAAATAGTTTTATCTCCATTGAAAATGAAACATTCACAGTCTTGTTTAAAATACCAAAAATGTTGTATTATAATTATTTATTAACTTAATTCCTAAATGTATAATGATTGTGATATCCTTTTCTATCTTCTCCATGAATGAATAGTGTGGAACTAGGGTTATTAAGGAACTGAAGTCCAAAAGGAAACTAAAGTTGTATTTTTTATATTTTGAAGTTTTTTTTTTTTTTTTTTTTTTTTTTTTTTTTTTTTTTTTTTTTTTTTTTTTTTTTGGTTTTTCGAGACAGGGTTTCTCTGTGTAGCTTTGCGCCTTTCCTGGAGCTCACTTGGTAGCCCAGGCTGGCCTCGAACTCACAGAGATCCGCCTGGCTCTGCCTCCCGAGTGCTGGGATTAAAGGCGTGCGCCACCAACGCCCGGCTTATATTTTGAAGTTTTATATTGTTGTTTATTTTTATTGTATGAATGTTTTGCCTACTTAAATGTATGTTCACCCAGTGTGTGCCTAGTCTCTGTGTAAGGCAAAGGAGACCATCAGATCCCCATGGAACAAGAATTATAGGAAGAATTATAGGAAGCTGTGAGCAAGGTGTGGGTTCTCAAAAGAGAACCTGGGTCCTCTGCAAAATCAGCCAGTGCTCTTAACTGCTGAGCTATTTCTCCAGGACACAACAATTCTATTGTTAATACCTTATTAAGAGAGAATTTTTTTCCTTAGCTTCCTAATCATTGAATTAGATATGGTTGCTTCATGTGATTGTTTTTCCTTTTTCCTATAAATGAGCTTTATAGTAGAATGAAGTGAATAATACGTAATACATTTTTCTCTATGAAGGAAATTGAATTCCAAGTATCATCACCTAAGTTTTAAATATGATTCTGTTTATTTCAATCTTTGATGAAATACATTTGATTATATTTTCTTTAATTGTTCATACTAAGGAAATTGCATGTGTCAGGTGCATGTTTTCAAGTAAATGCTTCCCAAGCTGTGATATAGGATGTATTTATGATTTCCTTGAAAATATTTGGGAAAATCAGGTAGAAATGAAAATGAATACTAACTTAGAGGCCATGCAATTAATTATTATGATTATGTATTTCTAAACTGTGAATCATGTCAATCATTTTATGAAAATGTAATTCTACTAAATTAAGTTTCATTGATTTTTCTGAGAGGTGTATGGAGAAACTTGATTGTACACTCTTTTTTCCTATTCTATTTTATCATTCATAACATTGTTGTATAAAGTATTATTATGATTGCTATTTATGTTTCCCAGTATTGATTTTATTTTAAAAATGTAAAACCAAATGATTATCATCTTTTTTTTCAAATCAAGCATTATGGTGATATTTTATTTGTATAAAATGTGATTTTATTTGTATGTTAATAAATAAAGTTGCCGGGCGGTGGTAGCAAATGCCTTTAATCCCAGCACTCGGGAGGCAGAGGCAGGCAGATCTCCATGAGTTCGAGGCCAGCCTGGACTACCAAGTGAGTTCCAGGAAAGGCACAAAGCTACAGAGAAAAACCCTGTCTCGAAATACCAAAAATAAATAAATAAATAAATAAATAAATAAATAAATAAATAAATAAAGTTGCCTGGGGTCAGAGCTGATGGCAAGCCATAGTAGAAGTCTGTCAATGGTAGCGCACGCCCTTAATCCTGATCACATGACAGGGAGATCTCTGTGTGTTCAAGGATACCACCAGCATGGAGACACATGCCTTTAATCTCAATACCAACCATAGAAGACCTGGAGGTCTGTATAGGCATTCAGTGACAAGGAGGTCATGTGGTTGGGTTTACAACCAATGAGAAGGCAGAACAGAAAGTTAATAAAAGGATAGACAGACAGGAAGTAGGTCTCTTGCTGAGAGGAAGGATAGCAGTGGTAGCCAAGGGTAACCTCAGCTCTCAGCTACTGCTCTGACCTCTTGGGCTTTTAACTCTGCAATTGGCTCTGTGTTTCTTATTTAATATGACTATTCATCTACAAAGCACGCTTTTGTTTTCAATATATTCTATATTTTAGCTTATTTAGCATCCATGTTACACTAGTTCTTACATAATAAAAAATGATATAAAATATTCAAAGAGGGCTATGGTTTCAGTAGAAAGAAGAGAAACATTATGGTACAGGAAGAGTTAAATTGGGGTGAGAGATGAGAGATCATGGGTTTGTTTTCTAGGACCCATAATGTTGCTTATAATAGTCTGTAAAGCCAATTCTAGGCGGTCCAGCACCGTCTTCTGCCCACATGCTCTGCACTTATGTACTTATAGACAATACACACACACACACACACACACACACACACACACACACACGTAGCTAGAGTTTTCCTGCCTTGCCCACAGTCAGGACAAATCTCTGTCACCCGCCAGTCCCATAGCCGCTCAGACCCAACCAAGCAAACACAGAGACTTATATTGCTTATAAACTGTATGGCCATGGCAGACTTCTTGCTAAACGTTCTTATAGCTTAAATTAATCCATTTCCATAATTCTATACCTTGCCACTTGGCTTGTGGCTTACCGGTGTCTTCACATGTGGCTTGTCATGGTGGTGGCTGGCAGTTTCTCTGACTCAGCCTTCCACTTCCCTGAATTCTCCTCTCTCCTTGTCCCACCTACTTCCTGCCTGGCCACTGGCCAATCACTGTTTTATTTATTGACCAATCAAAACAATTTGACATACAGACCATCCCACAGCACACACACACTAAATAAATGCCTGTTTTAAAAACACAAACATGTCAAACTGGGTGGAGAAAATCCCACAAGGCCTCATCCCAATACAAAGAAATATAGGCATCAATGTATAACTATGAACAAGAGAGGTAGTCTTCCTCAGGGATGAGTACACCAATTGGGTGTCCAGTGCCAAAGGGTTAGCCCTGAAAACATACATATAGGTAATATTATATGGACTGAATGGGTTATATTTAAGAATGTATATGTATATACATGTACATATAAGCATGGAAAAATATTTATTTGAAGGCCACAAATTAGAAGGAGAGCAGGGAGGGATATATGAGAGGATTTGAAGAAAGGGAAAGGAAGAGAGAAATGCTATAATTAAATTATAAACTAAAAAATTAACAACAGTCACAACAAAAACAAGACTCCCAAAGTTGCATAGTAAATTTGATCCCTCTTTAAAATTCTGTACCAGCTCTTTATTATGGGTCATTAGCTATGAAGAACTTTAAGGTTTTTCAACATCAGAAAAGACAGGATAATCTGGTTTCTCTATCATCACCTTGCTTTACAACTGACTGGCTTCAGTGATATAGTGATCAAACCAATGTTCAGTATATATAACAATAGAATCTTCCCAAATTCTTGCCTTCATGAAGGCAGATGTATCTGTATGTTTAGCAGACTATGTCTCAAAAAACCTTACTGTCTCCTGTAATGGCCATAAATACATAATGACAGAGAACAAACATGTAACTGTGATAAACCTACCTGCTGAAAATGGGCAATCTGAGACATTTCCTGGAGTACATTTCTAAAACTGATTGATAAGAATTACAAATTCTAGTTGCTATGGCAGTGGAGTTATTTTCTTGGTTCTGTCCTCTGCAATATTCTCCCCTGCCTATTATCCTTCATGGTTCCAACTGAGTCTGACCTTTTTTAGGGATACATGACTTTCACAATCCATTTTCCACCAGTGAAAATTCATAGATCCAGGATGTTTCCAGTGTTGAAATATCACATTATAAAATGTCTAGCTGGCTTTTTTCTTTTTGTTATTTCTTGCTTGTTAATTTTTATCTTTATAATCCTTTCAATTCTTTTATATCACATTTTTTTAGACAGAATTGGGTGCATACTTGTATTTTCATTTAATGAAATTGTGTTTTTGTTTTAATGTTTCCTTTATCAACTTTGAAATTTAGTTCTACTATTAGTTTTAGTTTAGCTTACTTGTTACTGACTATTTCTAAAGAAAACCCTTTAATCTCAAGGAAATATCCTTAAAACGACATTTTCTGGGAAAAAAAAAAAAACATGTGTGAAGTACTTAAAGCCTTAAAGACTTATTTTATTTTCCATTGAAAATATTCTCTTTCTTCAGCTTGTTTTATAAGATTTGTAGTTTTCAACTATGGAAATCCTAACTTTTGAAACAATTAACTAATGAGGAAGGCTTCTAATAGAAGATCTTGATTTTAGGAAAGTTTGTTTCATTTAATTTATCATTGCATAAGTAACCACTTCTATATTCTGATAGAGAATATAGAAATAATAGTTTGACCATTGCTTTACCATAGTATAAAAAAATGCCACAATTTAGTAGAGGATAGCTCATTACTAATATTTTATCTTATATAATCAGAAATCTCTACAGTGTAGGTTTATAGTCTATACTCAATGAACTTGAGATATCTCCTTTAATAGTCTTAGTAAACTTGGGAGATAGTAAAAACATCCCCATTAGTGGCTCTGTCCCTGGAGGAATTAATTTATCTCCTGTTGCTCTTCATTTGGATTATGGCCTTATGAAATTGTCTCTACCAATTTTGGTATGCCAGTTGATATTTTCATCAAGCTTGTCTTGTGTAGCAACCACTGATCTGAGATTTCATTGGTACAGAAACCCTATCATGTTTAGCAGACACTTTCGTTAGGCATCTGCCCCTGTGACACGTACAATCTTTCAGAGCCCCATACATATTTTCTCAGATTATCAGCCCTAAAGACATATAAACGCAAGCAACAATAAATGAACTCAGTAGGTTTCATACATATGTGTGGATGTGTATATATATTACATACATTTGTGTGTGCCTCTGTGTGTGTGTGTGTGTGTGTGTGTGTATGAAAAAGCTGAAAGCTATAGCATAATCTGTAGTCACTCCTAGTGACCACTTCCTAAAACAAGATCATGCCTCTTAATCCTTTAATTCCTTCAAATACTGCCACTCCTTGGTAATTAAGCATTCAAACTTATTAGCCTATGGGGCATTTCTTATTCAGGCCCCCACAATAAGCATGTTCATTTTTTTCACTTGAGCCAACTCACCAACTGCAAATATGTAGATGTCTGAATATATAAACTAAAAGATACCCAGAATATTGTAGCTAGAGTTTTCCTGCCTTGCCCACAGTCAAGACAAATCTTTGCACCCGCCAGTCCCACAGCCCCTCACACCCAACCAAGTAAACACAGAGACTTATATTGCTTACAAACTGTATGGCCATGGCAGGCTTCTTGCTAACTGTTCTTATAACTTAAATTAATCCATTTCTATAAATCTATACCTTGCCACGTGGCTCGTGGCTTACCAGTATCTTCACATGCTTCTTGTCATGGTGGAGGCTGGCAGTGACTCCTTCTGCCTTCCTGTTCTTTCTTTTCTCCTTTCTCTTAGTCCCGCCTATACTTCCTGCCTAGCCACTGGCCAATCAGTGTTTTATTTATTGACCAATCAGAGCAATTTGACATATAGACCATCCCACAGCAGAATATGATTTCAGTGATACTTTTTTTTTTGAGAACCAAAGGCTAATGCTATCATTTCAAGCAAAGCATGGTTTAGGCGCAGCTGTCATTGGTAATATTTTTCTCATTTCCAGACATAAACTAAAACTTTTAGCAACTGATAAGGAATTCATGCTGAAGTGAAATTCAACAATGACATTTAACAATTTAATTTATTTAATTTTAACAATTGAATAAGAATAAAAGACCAAAGTCACATTTTAATACATAATGTAGTCTTCGATAGGCCACAAAATGACCAATTATCAATAAGTTCAATTAAATTAGAATTGAAATATATGCTACCAGTCATGTATTTGCTAGCAGCTTTTTTTCTGCAGGTAAGAAAGAGGAAAGCCTTTTCAAATTATAGAAGCATTAGCCAGCTCATTTTCCTAAAGTGGTCCTGTGCACAGGTCTATTCTGAGTGAGAGCTTCTGAGGTCTAGGGTTGTCCTCCTCACTCTTCTGGGTTTTGTGAAGTTACAAAACTACAAGCCTACTTATTGAGCCTGGATAATCATGTGGCACCAGTAAGTCTTTTGGTACTTTTGGAACCATTTTTAGATATTTTGGGAGTGTCCCCATTCTTCCAAAGAGGGCTGACTCATCATGTGTGTTTATATGGGACATTGTACATTTCCATAGACAGAGCAAGTATGCTACACATAGATGGTTAATAATTTCATAATGGCATAAAATTAATAATAAATCATATAAATAAAATAGTCTGTGGAAAACACAATTTCCCTGGAGAACAACTTCATTAGCATTATAGACTATTTATTTCTTATTATATATGAATACATATTTATGTTAGTAAGTACAAGTAGACATAATTATGGAAACTGTTAAACTGATCATCAATTCAATTTGTTTCTGTCAAAATATAACTAAGGACTATTACTCACTTTAAACTTATCAGGCAACTACTTTTAACTGAAACTCAGAACAACAACAAATTTGAGAAAACAGAAAATCACTTAAAACAAAATCACTTTTAGGTTTTGAAGATTAAAAATAAAGTTCATGTGATAATTCCTAGTGATAATTATGGGAATAGTGTTTAGAAAACAATTTTACTACCAGGTTTAAATTAAGATGCAGAAAAATGAGATAATTAACTTTTTATTTTCTTAAAAATGTAGCTTTCAAGGAATCTGTATTGGATATCTAAAAACAGAAAACTTCACAAGTTATTTGAATTATCCCAAGAAAGACATACCTAGATGATGTCACTGCTGTTAAATTGCTATAGGACTACAGTCTTAGTGTTATGATTAGTAGTCAAACATGACTGAGTGTTCAAGTGGGATGTTTGCTTTCTAAAATGAACAGAGTTTATGCCTTCACTCATGGTCATGTGATTTAAAATTAGATCTCATTTTGTTTGCAAATTTAAAGAACACATTGATTCTTATATATTTATACTATGATAGAACATTAGTTTATATATCATTTATATTTATAACTTACCCTCTGTTTTTACTAAATATCTTGATTGCTTGAATGCATGCATATATATATATATATATATATATATATATATATATATATATATAAATAACATGGCATCACAAGCAGAGAATTTGTCTCATCATTTGTCATTACAAGGGCATAAAATAAAAACATATGTTTAATAAGGTCTATGTAATTGATTTGGACAGCTGTAACTATAATGTGGATATTCCAGAAAATGTTGTATTTATGCACCATGTTACATGTTCCAAAGCATAAAGGCTTTTTGAATTTTAATATTGAGTTTTGATATTGCTATTAATGTAAACATTATTCCACAATGTGTATATCTGTTTTGATGTAATTAATCTCTTTAATTATCAACATGGAAATTTTTACTTCATATTCCCACATTCAATTATGAAGAAATAGTTCATTGATTCTTTTCTGAAACCAGATCATCAGATTTTTTTTAAAAAACAAACAAACAAAAAGTACAAAAAAAAAAAAACCCTGGCATACCATATTAAATATATCATCCCTTCTAACTTGGATTGTTTGTAATAATAATTCTTTTGTTCTTGTTGTTTTTTATGAGACAGGGTTTCTCTGTGTAGCTTTGGAGCCTTTCCTGGAACTCACTCTGTAGCCCATGCTGGTCTCGAACGCACAGAGATCTACTTGCCTCTGCCTCCTGAGTGCTGGGATTAAAGGCATATGCTATCACCACCCAGCCTATAACAATTCTTTTTATTTAACAAACAAAAGATTTGGAATGTTTTTAAGTTTTGATTTCACCCTTTTCTTATGATCAGTGATAACTATTTTACACATCATTGAGTTTACTTACTGTTGATATATCAGTTACTGTCCATATCCATAATTTTATACTGCTTAAATATTTAGATTTTTAAATATTTTGTATTTGTTACTTTTTTGTTGCTATAATAAACCACCAGAACCAAGGCAGCTTGTAGAAGACAAAGATTATTTGAGCTTACAGTTGTAGAAACATTATAGATCATCATGAATGAGAATTGGGGCAGCAGGCAGCAAGAACAGTTGAGTGATCACATCTTGAACCAGAAACAATAAGCAGAGAGAACAAATGTGGCATGGGTAATGCTGCTTTTCTTTACTTTTATTTAAAATATTTTTTTCTTGCAATATACTCTGATTATAGTCTCTCCTTCCATTACTTCTCTCAGTTCCTTCCTATCTCCCATCCCATCTGGATCCACCCCCTTTCTGTCTCTCATTTGAACATAAACAATCATCTAAGGAATAATAATTTTTTTAAAAAAACTCAGACTAGGACAGAACAAACAGACAAGAAGAAGAGCCAAATAGAAATCACAAGAAATATATATGGCTGTAGAGACACACACATTCTTAAACAGGAATCCCATAAAAACACGAAATTGGAATCCATTATATATATATATATATATATATATATATATATATATATATATACAAAGTACACAAAGGATACATAAGTTTAAAAAGAATTCTCTGACTTAACATTGTGAGATGAAAAACCTCCAAAGATGTCGTTCAACTCATTTTGCATTGGCCATCTCCTGCTTGGCCTGGGTGCTACACTAAAGAGTGGTTTGTTTCTTCAGTGAGATTTCCTTAGAGAATATCAATTTTCCATTTGCACGTGGCTAACGTGCACGTGGCTAACATTTGGAGATTGCTTCTGGGTTATGGACAGGAGCATGTGTCCACATCACCTTTCCACTCAAGGACCCCATCAGGTACACACCCATGGAGGCTCCATATAGGCTGCCCCATTCTCTGAGTTCATGTATGTGCCAGGCCTGTATTGGGTAAATGGTCTTGACTCCTTTGTGTCTCCATCCCCTGTGCTCTTCCTGCCTCCTTTTCCACAAAGTTCCCTGAGCCTTGAGAGAGGGGATTTAGTGGAGATATTTCTTTTCGTGCTGAGTGTTCCAAAGCCTCTCACTCTGCAGATTGTCCGGCTGTGGGTCTTCATATTTGTTCCACCTGCTGTAGGAGTAGGTTTCTCTGATGATAGCTAAGCAAAGCATGTCTCTGTGAGTATACCAGAATGTCATAGGAGTCATGTCATTGTGATATTTCTTTAGCAGAAAACTAGTATTTGGTTTTTCTCATGGTTCCTGACATATCTGGTCTCAAAGTCTTGGCCACCAAAGCAACATTGTTTATGATTTCTGTCTCATGGAATGGGCACTAACTCATTTCAGATATTAATTGGGTACTTCCATGAACTCAATTAGATGTAACTTATTCCTGGTACGGGAAGTTTTATTTGGTGATAGTGATGTCCAGTTAGGGCTCTCTCTCCCCTGTTATTTGGAGATTTCATTTAGATTGCCTTCATCTGTGTTTATATTTTAGGAAACTTATACTGTATTGGGCTTTTATACAACCCCTAAAAATGGTCCTTAGTTTTAAATGTCCCTTCCTGAATTCCCTCCTTCACCCTCTTCTTCTCTCCTTCTTCCTGTTTGAGCCTCCCATCCCATCCTCTCCATCCCTGTCCACAATTATGTGTTCTAAGATCACTCCGAGTTACATAGTTCTTCTATTAAGGCCACAACTCCTAATCCTACTCAAATCATATCACTGACTGGGGAATAAGTATTCGATGCCAAGATAATTGCTGATAACTCATTCAAGCCACCACAGGTGTTAATTAACTAATAATGGATTTTACATTTTAGAGTTGAAAACAAATGGACACATTTTTAACAATATATATTTCTTCAATTTTGGAGATTATAATTGCATCATTTTCCTCTTGCTGTTACTCCCTCCAAACTACTTCATATCTCCTTCAGTCTTTAAAATTTATGGCCTGTTTTTTTTCAGTAATTGCTGTTAAATATACCATATATATATAACATATATCGTATATATGATATATATAATTAAATGCATAAATAAAACCTGCTCAGTCTCTAATACTGTTATTTGTATGCATGTTTTTAAGAGTGACTAAAAAACAAAAGACAAGTCAAAACGATTGGGAAAGCCTCTTTGGCCTCAACACCACACAAAGAACAACAGGTAACAAAGGAATGCTGAGAGGTGGAAAATTCATCTTCCTCAGAGAACACGTGACTGGTTATTCAATACTAATGGATGTAGTCGTAAGTTTTCTCAGGTCTCACCTGCCCCATGGTCCTGTGTTCCTCCAATCCCACCTGACCCTGCAGTCCCTTTGCTGCTTTTAAATAATCATACAGAGTCTTAATATTATTTACAAACTGTGTGGCCTATGGCAGGCTTCTTGCTAACTAGCTCTCATAGTTTAACTCAGTCCATAACTATTAATCTCTCTATATATCAACATAGTCTGTCACTTTACTGGCATCCCATTACATAGTGTTTCTAGAATGGCAGTCTGGTATCTTCCTCACTCCATCTTTCTCTTTCCTGTCTCTCTCCTTGGATTTTCCTCCTTCCTCTAAGCTGTCTTGTCTTAGGGCAAAGCATCTTATTTATTAACCAATGAGAACATCATATATTCACAGTGTACAGAAAGACATTCCCCAGAGTGTGGACACGTTTTTATTTTTATTGAAAACAGATATTTGCAAATAACATACTGTGATCATGATTTCTCCTCTCTCAACTCCTCCCAGATCCTCCCCTACTTTCCCTCCTACCCAAGTCAACACCCTTTATATATGTGTTTCTTTTTTTAGTTTGTTTGGTTTTTTTGTTGTTGTTTTCTTTTGTTTTTTGAGACAGGGTTTCTCTGTGTAGTTTTGGTGCCTGTCCTGGATCTTGCCCTGTTGACCAGGCTGTCCTTGAACTCAAAGAGATCCACCTGGCTCTGTCTCCGGAGTGCTGGGATTAAAGGCATGCACCACTACTGCCTGGCAATATATGTGTTTCTTATAGTTCTTCTTGGGGTGTTTTTCTTCTAGTTGTTTGTTTGTTTTATCTTAAATTGACACATTTTTAAATCACAAAACATGTGTCAGTCCTAGTATAATTAATAATGCTAGAAAGTGTCATGCAGGCTGCTGGGGGAGAACAGACAACATTGTTCTTATCCAGTACTTTACCCTTCATTCTGCAATACAAGCTTTCAACATAAGATGTGCACATTGGTACGATAATGGCAAGATTATTGAAATAACCAATTGCTCCCTTGATTGACATATGAGGCCTGTTCCTCAGTAAGAAGTCATGGAAATTTGAGGAAAAGGAGTTTTAAAGACTGTGAGAGCCAGAAGATGAGGAAAACAGTGTGGTGATATTGTGTTCCCCAATATATCGTGTATCCTAATAAATTTATCTGGGGTCAGAGATGAGAACACCCACTATATTAAACATAGAGGTTAGGCAGTGGTAGCACACGCCTTTAATCCTAGCATTGAAGAGGCAGAGATCCATTTGGATCTCTGTGAATTCAAAACCACACTGGAAACATCCAGGCATGGTGACTCATGCCTTTAATCCCAGAAAGTGATCACAGAAAGGTATTTAAGGAGTGAGGAATTAGAGCTGGTTAAACTTTTAGGCTTTGAGCAGCAGAGTTCAGCTGAGACCCATTTAGATGAGGACACAGAAGCTTCCAGTCTGAAGAAACAGGATCAGCTGAGTAATTGGCAAGGCGAGGTAGCTGTGGCTTGTTCTGCTTCTCTGATCTTTCGGTGTTCACACCAATACCTGGCCCCGGGTTTGTTTTTATTAGTAAGACCTTTTAAGATTTGTGCTACAAAACAGTTACTAAATGGCATATCTAATGGACATGAGACAGCTGTTAAACAAATTAACTTGAAACAGCTATAGATATACCTGGACAAAATTTCTGTGATTATTTAAGCCCAAAGTTCCTTCCTTGATGAGAGAAGTACTCCAGAGTCATCACTACTAGCTGATATGGCAGTTAATGACTGTGGGGACAGGAGAGTCTTATTTCTTTGAGGGTGGCTACTAAGCCTTAGTGACTGGTCACACACATACATGCTCATAGGAGCAGCACTAAGTGAACTTGCCAAATTTTTAAAGAAAAGGGCATGAATCTTAAGCTGCAGGGGAAGATGAGTGAAGGGAATTAGAAGCAGGGAGTCAAGGTGGATATGATGAAGATAGATTGTATATATGCATACTATTTATGTCTTGTAAACCCATGTATCATACCAGGAAACAATAGAAATTCATCAGGAAATAAGGAGAGGTTAGTAAATGTAATACATTTATTAGTTTTGACATCTTGCCATACTTTTAGAAAGAGTTTCAAATTCCTAATTGTGTTGTTTATTACTGGACTTTCATTTTCTTTTTAGTCATATTTTTTTTCTACAAGCTTATAGACATTTTAAACTTATTTGAACTTTGCTATGTACGCCTACATAGCAATTTACATCAATATATTATTTTAAAGGTCTTATCTGGTTTTTCTCAGTAAAATATACTTTATATTTCTGATTTGCTTGAGTCGCAATAGTTGGCACTGGTTTTGTATTCCATTTTGTTTTGATCTTTTTTTCAACTCTATCTTTAAGAAAGACATTTGAGTCTCTGAATACATAAAACAACTGTGTACTATTACCTACTTGTTTTAGAGACTATATCATAAAACATTCTGTATTCTAAACATTTTTAGAATGTTCAAACTTTAGCTTAGTATAATTTTTCTAATGAGAAAATTAATATCAATTTTCTTTAATAATTAAGACAGCACTGTCTTTCAAGCTAATTATCAAGAATTTTCATAGAATATAACCCTGTTTTCAGAAGTCTCATATAAATGTGTTTAGTTAGAACATAACGTGTCCAGAAAAATCAACGTGATTTGCCTTATCTTTTTCATTTTCTTATACATATTTGTTAGTATTTTGAATTTTTTCTGATTCTGTTCTTTTTCCCCTATATTTCTTCTTCAAATTCCTAATTGTCAAAACTGACTCATCCTGATATTGTATAGTTGAATTTTTATTTCTCTGATTTTTTATCTTTTTTCTGTTTAGGAAAACTATGCTAAGAAAAAATGAAAAATTGTAATTTCTTCTTTTGTTTTATTATGGCAGTGAATATGAATTTTATGCAGTCAACAACTGTCAGTTTTTCTCTTATGTGATATTTATGTTTGATTTGCATTCTTTATCTATTTCATTTGTTACTTATAAACAAAATTAGAAGTTATTTTATCAATTGGTCTTCTTTATATTTATAGAGCTTATTGTAGGGTTTTAGCAAAAGACAAAGAGTATTTCATGTGTTAATGCAAATTTTTGCCTACAAAGCCTTAACTATTCCAAAGAAAGTTTCATAAACATTTTTGTTTGCCTTCTGGTTAGGCAAATATGTCCTTGGATAAGAAAATGTAAAGAAATCAGAGTAAGGGAATATTTATATTCTTTAAGGTTTTTTTTTCTTTTCTTATTACATGGATTTCTGCTACTCATTCCTCTGATTTTCCCAGTAACTGAGCACTATAAGTCTGCCATTAAACCTGGATCCACTCGTAAAAAGCCATTACTGTATTTCTTACTGTGTCTTTGTTAAATGTACAGAATCTGGAACATCTATCTGAGTGATGCCAAGTGGTTTTACATTCAAGAGTTAAGTTAAAATATACACGTCATAGAGAATCCCTCACTTGGTCAACCATTTTTATGAATTTATTTGGAGGTTTAATGCTTCATTCTTACTTCAGTAATAATAATAATAATAATAATAATAATAATAATCAAGAAAGCTTTCAATAACTGGAGCAAACACTATTATTTATAAGAGCATTGATATGAATAAACTTATGTTTGTTGCATTCATTTCACAAGTTACAGAAACATTGTTTTCTGTTACTGTTCCTACTGTGGTACCAAAACCCACATCACATTGACAATTAGCAAAATGAAGAAAACAAAATGAAGAAAAAAAGAAGAAACACTAATAACCTTCCAAGAGTAGTTATTTTTCTTAGGTGCTCATGGGAGCTGAGAATTCCAATCCCTCTTTGCAATGATTTCTGTTGTTCCTTTCGTACTGAACAAATAACCAATGGCCTTGGTTCCTCCCCTGATTTATGAATAACAACATGCTGCCTGTCAGATGCAGAGGTTTCATGGGATGGAGCCTGCAGAGGAGACATGGGGGATACAGATGTGAATAAAGTATACATTGTGTCTGGGACAGCAACTCAAATTTAAGGCAAATTTCATAACCTGAAGACTCACGGATTCTACATACACTCTGGCAACGTTAATTTAAACCCAAAGAGCTCCTGTGTGGATTAGGTGAAGAACTCTGCAAATTACAGACAACACACTACATTTATTATTTTGGCATGCATTACTTCAAGAAAGAGTATTTAGTACAATAAGACAGTTTTGTTGTTTATGTGTATGTGCGTGCATATGCACACTCACATGTGTGTGTGTTTGTGTGTGTGTGTGTGTTTGCAGTGGAATGTCTTGAATTTATTTCAGCACAAATATGAGGATAACAAGGAGTTACACAAGTGCTGACTAAAATATAGGATAAAGATAGGGTCCAAAGTTCATCAATGTTAACTAAGCTGCTGACTTTGACAATTGTGCCCTGAGATAAGTCATGGTATTTTTCTCTCACAAGACTATGGAAGGAAGATCTCAATTTTTAGAACAAATGCTTTTGTATACTAGAACAAATGCTTTTGCATAATTGTGGATAAGCTACAATCCAGACAATTAACAAATATTAATTCATATAAACTGTAGCAGGAGTCTTAAAAGTTCTTATTAATAAAATCAAACCCGAGCCGAGTTATTGGGGTCCATGCTGGTAGATCAGAGAGACAGGACAAGCCACAGCTATCTCACCCCACCTGATCCTCAGCTGGTCCTGTCTCCTCAGACTGGAGGCTTCTGAGTCCTCATCCCAATGGCTTTCAGCTGAATTGCTGCTCAAAAGCCTGAATGCTTAACCAGCCACATGCTTAACCAGCCCAAATGCTTAACCAGGCCAAAATGCTTCTAGTTTCTTGTCCTCACACCTTATATATCTTTCTACTTTCTACCACCACTGCCTGGGATTAAAGGCTGGCTTTCTGGGATTAAAGGCGTGTCACCATGCTTGGCTGTTTCCAATGTGGCCTTGAACTCACAGAGATCCAGAGGGATTTCTATCTCTGGAATGCTAGGATTAAAGGTGTGAGTGCCACCATTTTCTAGCCTTTGTATCTAGTGGCTGTCTGTTCTCTGACCCCAGGTAAGTTTATTAAGGTACACAATATTTTGGTGACACAATACCACCACAATAAACTTTATAGCATTTTGAGGAAATATTTCCAAGAAAAAGATTAATCCCTGGGGCTTTTCAAAAAAAGGGGAGGGGTTTTTGGTGAATTGGAGCTGCTCTCAAAAATTCTCTGTTTACACAATTAGTTGCCATATTCTAAGGTTTGTATCATGGGTAGATTTTGAGGGGACACTTGGAGCTAAAAGACTTATAACCACTTCATCAGACACAGGGTTTTCACATGTGTGTATTCCTGGGCAAGTTTTCTGGTCCCCAATGTGCTCTGGAATGCAGGTAAAAATTTCTTCACACTAATATCTTTCAGTAAATCCACACATTCTCTACCATTTGGCTGAATAATTTTCTATTGGGATTTTAGTACTCATTTTCAGTGTTCTGCTCTTCCAATTTAGTTTGCCATCGAGTTCAGGTTTCTCAAGGTTTCCTGTATAACATGTCTGTAGTGCTCCTTTAAGAATAGGCCCAGCATATTCCACTTATCCAGGGTGAACTTTACAGCCACATCCTCAAAGACCACTGACTCTATTTCTAGTATCCTGTGTATTCTGCTATCCTCCTGTAGTCCCTGCATTTAGGGAAAAAGAAATTGTTGTACCTGGAGACAGACATGCTATTTCTCTGCACAGAAGTTACCTGCACAAATCTGACAGAGGAAAAACTGGACACTTTCTGCCATTTCTAGCATATACATGATACACCAATATGATGCAATTGGTACTAGTGAAAAATGAATTCTGGGACACTCATGTCAGCTAATGTCAATGATTTATCCAGACTCCCTACCTTATAAACAAATTTCATTTTCATTTCTGAAATTCTGTCCAAAGTACCACACTACTTTTAGCTGAACAAACCTTAGATACCTGTTGGTTGTTATCAATGCTGTAAGGTCCTTTTTTCTGATGAATGTCATCATTTTGAAGAATCCTGGTCAGATGACCTAAAGAATGCCTTTCAATGTTGATCTGTATTTATTTTTCTAATGGGTTTTTTTTTTTTGGATTCTGAGTGTAAAGGAAATCTCATTTTAAAAATTATAGATATATATTTTATTACTTTCACACCATTCCTTCTATGATAATAATTTACCTATATCAATATAAATTTAAACAATAATATCTTATTTTTCTCTCTTTTATCAAATTCATTTTTCACCATTCATTTATAGATTTAAAAATATCATCTCTAAATGAATAGGTTTTCTGCTGTGGCAGCTACATTAAGAAAAATTATTATTCCATTAAGATTTTAATTGAAACTGTGTAGCTATGGCAGTGGCTAAGGACATAATTTTCCTACCAAGTTCTCTTAAAAGTGTCTACTTTAGGCAAAGTTGGAGGTTATTTCTTTAAAAGTTCACTTTACTAGCATAATTCTCTTATGGGTGAGAATAGACGCTTGAAATGACTTAAGAAAGGGAGGTTTTTCTGTGGCTCACAGTTTAATGGGGCACAGAGTTGCATGTTGACAGGTAAGACATTGCTGTAGCAGCAGGAGACATTGGTGAGATGACCATATTGTGTCTTCCATCAGGATCCAAAGAGATAAGGACTGGTACTTCGTTCACTTCCAATTCTTTGTTGCAGAGCTCAGCCCTGAAGCAGGTGCTGCCACTTTCTGTCTTTCTCCTCATGCCAGTTAAACTCTTTGGAACTCCCTTCCAAATACACCCAGAAATGTGCTTGACACGTCATTCTAAATCTAGGTTGACGATGAAGACTAACCACCACCTTCCCTAAACCCATAGCTACTTCTTCATAGTCGTTTGCACAGCTGCTTTCGAACTTCTATGTAAGATATTCCCCAAACTTTGACACTGTTTATAAAAAATAAATAACAATCTATCCAAAACTTAAGTCCAAGTGGATCAAGAACCTCAACATAAATCCAGCTACTCTGAATCTGCTAGAAGAGAAAGTAGGAAGGAGTCTTGAATGCATTGGCATAGGAGATCGCTTCCTAAATATAACACCAGTAGCACAGGCACTGAGAGAAACAATCAATCAATGGGACCTCTTGAAACGGAGAAGCTTTTGTAGAGCAAAGGATACAGTCAACAAGGCAAAGCGACAGCCTACAGAATGGGAAAATATCTTCACCAACTCCACATCTGACAGAGGACTGATATCCAGAATATATAAGGAACTCAAGAAATTAGACATCAAAATGACCGAAAGTCCAATTAAGAAATGGGCTATAGAACTAAACAGAGAATTCTCAATAGAGGAAACCCAAATGGCTGAAAGACATTTAAGGAATTGCTCAACATCCCTAATCATCAGGGAAATGCAAATCAAAACAACTCTGAGATACCACCTAAAGCCTGTCAGAATGGCTAAGATCAAAAACACTGAGGACACTTTATGCTGGAGAGGATGTGAAACTCGGGGAACTCTCCTCCACTGCTGGTGGGAATGCAAGCTTGTACAACCACTTTGGAAATCAATATGGCGCTTTCTTAGAAAATTGGCAATCAATCTCCCCTAAGATCCAGCTATACCACTCTTGGGCATATACCCAAGAAATGCTCAATCATACCACAAGAGCACTTGCTCAGCTATGTTTGTATCAGCATTGTTTGTAATAGCCAAAACCTGGAAACAACCTAGATGCCCTTCAACTGAAGAATGGATAAATAAATTGTGGCACATATACACAATGGAATACTACTCAGCAGAGAAAAAAAATGACATCATGAGGTTTGCAGGCAAATGGATGGATGTAGAAAAAAATCATCCTGAGTGAGGTAACCCAGACTCAGAAAGACAAACATGGTATGTACTCACTCATAGGAGGATACTAGATGTGGAACAAGGATGACTGAACTGCTACTCACATCACCGGGGAGGAGTCCACCTGGAAAACAGGACCCCAAGAAAGATACAGGGATCACCCAATGACGGAGAAATGGACGAGATCTACATGAACAGCCTGTACATGAGTGGGAGCAATGAACGGCGAGGGTCAAGGGAAAGAGTGCGGGAGATCCCAGCTGGATCAAGAACAGAGAGGGAGAACAAGGAATAGGAGACCATGGTAAATGAAGACCACATGAGAAAAGGAAGAAACAAAGTGCTAGAGAGGCCCACAGAAATCCACAAAGATACCCCCACAAAAGACTGCTGGCAATGGTCGAGAGACAGCCGGGACTGACCTACTCTGGTGATGGGATGGCCAAACACCCTAATAGTTGTGCCAGAAACCCCATCTAAATACTGAGGAATCTGGATGCAGACATCCATGGATAGGCCCGGGTGGAGCACTAGGAGTCTAATTAGTGAGAAAGAGGAGGGTTTATATGAGCGAGAATTGTTGAAACCATGGTTGGATAAAGCACAGGGACAAATAGCCAAACGAATGGAAACACATGAACTATGAACCAAAGGCTGAGTGGCCCCCTCTGAATAGGTGAGACAGTTGATTGGCTTGATCTGTTTGGGAGGCATCTAGGCAGTGGTACCAGTTCCTGGGCTTGCTGCATGAGATAGCTGTTTGAAACCAGGGACTTATACAGGGACGCTTATCTCAATCTGGGAGGAGGGGACTGGACCTGCCTGGACTGAGTCTATCAGGTCGATCTCAGTCCTTGGGGGTGGCCTTGATCTGGAGGTGGTGGGAAAGGGCTGTGGGCTGGGGGGAAGGGGAGGGGGAGGAAGGGGGAGTACAAGGAAATCTGTGGCTCTTATGTAGAACTGAATAGTATTGGAAAATAAAATAAATAAAATAAAAAAATTACAATCTATCAAGATGATACATTTACAAATATTTTAAGTGCATATTTTTGTCATTATAAAAACTCTCACTGGGTTTGAGTGATAGTTCAGTGGTCAAAAGAACCTGCTGTTTTGCAAAAGACCCAGGAGGGAATTCAAAGCTTTCATTAAAACTTTCCATAATTTCAGGTTCAGGGGATCTGACACCCTCTTCTGGGGTCATCTAAAAACAGGAGTGCATATCATACACACCCACATACACAGAAAGAAAGATTAAATAAATCATTAAAAAATGTCTACCGGTATTTCTGTGAAAACCTTCCAGAAAATGTGAAAAACTTCCAGAAAGTAATAAAAATTACTTTCATAACTATGAATATAAACTGAATATATATTTGAGAATTTACATATAAGCTGCATAGTCATACTTTTGTGTATACATGTGTATAAATGTAAAATTATTTTGTCTTTGAAATGATTATCTATTTTTTGAGATTCTAAAATAATTACATAATTTTATTTTCTTTTCTTCCTGTCAAACCATCCCCTGCAACTCCTTGTTTTCTATCAAATGCATGACCTCTTTTTAAATTGATGCTACATATGTATGTGTATATATATTCCTAAATATGTAAATACCACCCAATCAGTCTGAATAAGGATACTTATTTGTAAAACTATTGAAATTCTCATATAGCTCTGGACACATTTACACATTTGAGATTTTGTAATATTACTTTATTCTATCACGAGATTTGATGTGGCTTACTTTTCTTTCAGTAAATATTACTGGAAATTAGAATTTTACATTGATTTTAAAATATAATATTAAAAGAATATACTAATTTGCAGTATATTTTTATGTTATCTATAGTAGGATGGTTAAAATTTATATTTAGTAGTATTTCTTTGGGTAAACTTTGAAGATCAGTTCCTAGAAATGCTATTAACTCTTCATAGTGCATAAACATTTTAAGAACTTAATGTTTTAACTAACAGCATTTGGCAAAAATCATACAAATTTATCCTAACATGGTAACTTGGAAACTTTTATTTTCATCTTCATTTTCCGACTGTATATAAAATAATTTTCTTAAGAAAAGTCCTTCTCCAGCGTCTTAAACTTTAAATGGTCTGCATTTTTATCATCCTTTCCTTGTTTATATTCATTTAAGGACATGAGCCTTTCCTTATCAAACTTCACTCTTTTCATATATGTGTCCTTTCTTCTTCTCCCTCCCCTTCTTTCTGCCCCCTTCCTTCTCTTCCTCCCTCCCCTCTCTCTATATCACTCTCTCCATTTCTATCCAAAACCCCCTTTCTCTCCTTCCTCCCCAACCACCCACAGTGATTTGTTTCCCTCTCTCAATGTCACTCTTTCCTAAAAAATAAAATATAGCCTACACTTCATCTCCCATTGTAATATATATATATATATATATATATATATATATATATATATATATGAGAGCTAGATTCACAATAGAAGAAAACTCCCTCTTCAGGTAAGAACACTTTCTCTTTTTAAATACGCAATAAGTTTTCTGTTCTTGTCTGCAGTGACTTTTAGCAATGTGTGATACATAAGTCCTTAATTTTGAAAATATTTTTTCAGTTCATATCTGTAGCTAGAGTTTTCCTGCCATGCCCACAGTCAGGACAAATCTTTGTTACCTGCCAGTCCCACAGCCACTTAGACCCAACCAAATAAACACAGAGACTTATATTGCATACAAACTGTATGGCCGTGGCAGGCTTCTTGCTAACTGTGTTTATAGCTTAAATTAATCCATTTCCATAAATCTATACCTTGCCACATGGCTTTTGGCTTACCGCTGTCTTCACATGCTGTTTGTCCTGGCGGTGGCTGACAGTGACTCCTCCGCCTTCCTGTTTTTTTTTTTTCTCCTCTCTGTTAGTCCTGCCTATACTTCCTGCCTAGTCACTGGCCAATCAGTGTTTTATTTATTGACCAATCAGAGCAATTTGACATACAGACCATCCTGCAGCACATATCACGGTACAAAACTTCTGTGTGGTTCTTATGCTTTGTCTAACATTTTCCTGTTCCTTTCTTTATTGTTCTTATTTGTATGCCTTCTTGTATGTCTAGTGTTAAGAAAGAACACATCTCTTCAAATTAGATTTCTCAATACTCTGTTAGATTGGCTTTCATTATTATTTGCCCACACTTGGTAAGTGCCACCAAAGTGTGTCATACAATAGATCCATGGCTAAACTTGTCATCATTATGCTGTCTGTTTTAATGTCTTCGCTCTACGTGTGTCATTTCAGACATCCACCTTGCCTCTATCATCATGAAATCTGTTCCTTTCTCTCCAGTCAATTGCTATCACCCTTCGGGACTCAGTATCATCTTCTCCCCTCTTCTCTTTGACATATGCTGATCATAACATGTTGATTTTAAATCTCTTTATAATAATCAAGGAAAAGTCAATGTGTTGTATACAACTCTTCTTCTCTTCTGACCTCCCTTTTCATTCCAAGCTTCAATCTTATCCCTGCCAGTGCTTAGGTTAACTGTTCTCTGGACTTGGGAAACAAAGCAACAGGTGAAGGAAAAATCATGATCTGGATGTGAATTGTTCCTGCAGGTTCTTAACTCATGGTTCCCAGTTGATAATGTTTAGGATTGTGATGGGGACTTTAGCAAATTGAATTAAGTGGAGGAAATAGGTTGATGAGAGAAAGCCTGAAGGATTAGCCAGCATTAGAACTATCCACCTATGCCTCCTTAATATATACTGTATACTGTCCCCTCTCATACCATGAGTCAAAAAAAAATTCTGCTTCCCTCTAACATATGTGCAGGTATTTTATCACACTGATGAGAAAAGGAACTAAGACAGAAAATCAAACAGACAAGCCAGAAGTGAATTTCTTCAGTAGTTTGCGAAGCTGGCTTCTTGCCATCAACCACATTTCATCACTTCAGGGAAGCTCTCACCAAGTATTCATCTAAAAATTACTACTTCCAAATTATTCATTTCCTCATCACTCTGCTGGGTTTGCTTGATAAAATTTGTGTATTTCTAAATCAATGTCTTTTGTTTAATTTGTTGTTTGTGTCTACTATCTTCTTGGTAGAATATAAATTCTGCAAAAGAAGTATTTTGTTATAGATATATAGGAACATCTAAATTTTTAGATAATTTAAATTAAAATGCACTCAATGCATAGTTAATGGGTATATAAATAAACCATGGTTATTATAATATATTGCATCCTATTCAATTTGCATTTTCATTGCTAGCTGCTGTAATGTCTCCTTTTATTGTGTGTGTGTTAATGTTTTAAGGTTACAATCAGGTGGTAGGTATTATGAAAGGGTGTAACAATATATTCAGTTAACCTCAACTTCTTTCTGTTTTCTCAGTCCCCAGAATGCTGTGATATAAGTGAGTACTAACATACCCAATTTAAATTTGGGTCTAAGTGTGTGTGTGTGTGTGTGTGTGTGTGTGTGTGTGTGTGTGTGTGTGTGTAGTATCTATTACTTTATTTCTAGGTTAAAAATTCCCACAAATCTGGTAGGTAAAAAAAATGACTAAAATGTATACTCATCACTTTATAAATCTTTTAAATTGGCTTTCTATTTATCAAAATTGTCTCTAATGACAAAATGTAAACCAGACATTGCACTGTACACCTGTAATCCCAGGATAGGGAGGCTGAGGCCAGTTTACATCTAGCTGTACTACTTAATGAGTTTCAGGACTTCTGAGATACAGAAATCCTATCTTCAAAGAGAGCAAATGAAGTTAATAAATAAATATAAAATAAAAAGGAATTTCTAAATGCTCGTTTTATCTACAAATATGAATATTCTAATATTTTTCCTCATAGGTGTATAAAGGCATCTATTTTCATGATGCAAAAATTTCCAATTAGATCCTGTTTCCTCTCTCTCTCACTGACATACCAGTATTATATGAACCATTATTGCTGATCAAAGGAAGGACTCAAAAACCAAGCACAATTTGTATTTCAATAGAAAATGAGAGCTTTCTGAAGAACCTTGTCTAGAACCAGAAGACTCATAAATATTGATTATTAGGAACAGATGTAAAAGCAACAAGTTAAAAATCAAAGCTCCCAGTCGACTTCCTGTTGCCTTTGGCTCAAGGTGTAAAGATGGTCAGTACCAGAACCACACCTGCCTGCACACTGCCATGCTCCCTTTCATGATCATAATGGACTAAACCCCTGAAACCAACAAAGCAGAGAAAGATACAGATGAACTCAAGTATTGGAATGCCTCCTCGAGCTCTAAATATGAGACCAGAATGTTTCCATACATTTGCCAGAGAAGGCCCTTATCTCCTGTAGCCATTAAGGTGAGACTGCTGAAAATCAAGCTTCGTAGCTCATCCTGTGACTGGCTGGATTCCAATGGAAGTTGATTTCCTAGTCTCCTGGGCTCTCTGCTAACAAAGTGAAGAAACTGACTATGAAGAAGTGGGACCATGAATGCTAGGATAAGGACATATAGAGGAAAATGCTCATGAAACTGAAGACTTGAACTACTAAATATTGAATCTCTTCTCTCAGTGTGGGCACACTTGCTCTGAGAGAATTACCATGCAGTGTCTGAGGAAACTGAAATGACTTCTCCTCTGGTCTTGAAAGTCTTTTCAGGACTCAACTCCAGGACTTCTCTTTGCTTCTGAACTTAGAACTAGATTTAAGTCATCACAACCCACTAAAGATGGAATTTGAAGTGTCAGCCACAAGAAGATAGCACAAATCTTTAACCCCAGCACTTGGTAAGTAAAGTCAAGGGGATGAGAAATTCACGGTCAGCATTGACCCATGGTGAGTTTGAGGTAAACCCTGTGGGCTGCATGAGACCCTGTCTCAAAAAACACAGAGGTACAGACGTAGTTTAGTTGGTATGGTACTTGTCTAACATGCTTGGACCCTGTGTTTAATTTTAGGCAAAACATAAACAAGGAGTGCTGGCACACACCTATAATCTCAGTACACATAAGGTAGAGGCAGCAGGATTACAAGTTCAAGGTCATCCTCAGTTACATATACTGAAATTTCAGGGCCAGCCTGGGATACCTGAAACCATATCAATAAATAAATAAATAAATAAATATATAAACAAACAAAGAATTCATTTTGGAGTCATCACAAATAAACATATGTATTAAATAAATAAATGATAAAATAAATAAATAAAAACCGAAGCTCCAAAAACTCAGTTTTGTTGAATTTTAGATGCTACGGTAGTTACATTTTATTATTCACTTAACACAGGGAGTCTCAACTGAACAAGTGCCCAGAGCAGACTGACCTATGATGATGTCTCTGGGGGGACTATCTAATTGCTAAATCATGGAGTAGGGCCCAGCCCAAGTTAGGTACCCACATTCCATAGGCAGATGACTTGTGACATTGTAAGAAGGTTAGCTAAGGAGAAGCCTATGACAGAGCCATTAATTAGTGTTCTTCTCTACTTTCTGCTTCAAGTCCCTGCTTGAGTCTATGCCCTGATAGTCTTTAATGATGAACTGCAGCCTGGAAGCATGAGCTAAGTAAATCCTTTCTTCCCGAAATTGTTTTTGCTCACATCAATGGAATGTGAGTGACTAGGGCGGATAACTCAGTTGCTGTGCCAACTAACACTTCCAGTGGTATCTGGTCATGTTGGCTTTTGAGTTGTACTGAAATCTCTGCTATGTATTTTAGGGTGCTGTACCTAGGTTGACATTGTCTCAGCACCATTACTGAAAGATTAGTCATCTTTTTCTCCTCACAAATATTTTCACACTTTAACATTTGAAGATTTTAAAGAATGTTATTACATTTTAACTGTGTTGTGAAGTTAGATAGTAAGGTAATAGCAAATTAAGTATACATTTATAAAGCAGTTATATTATTTTTTCATTCCATCTTTAGCTTTCTCTGGTCTTTTTTATTATTTTTTAATATAAGAAACTTATATATGATTTGTAGTATTTTGCTTTGTAGAAGTACGAGTTAATTAAATATATTGTGTGGGGGAGCGTAGCTCTTATCTTTGACTGCATGAAGTTCTATAGAATAGCAATGTACACACCCATATGGTGTGTTACATATGCAGATGTTCAGGTGAAGTCTATATATACATAGTGTTATTTCATATATGCTTGTTCAAACAGTTATATATGTATGTGTGTATGTGTGTGTGTGTGTGTGTACGTGTGTAAGTTAAACATTTCAGGTATAAAAATAACATACATATATGCACATGCACTAATTTTGAGAGTAATTTATACACAACTCTTTTTTTTCTTTTTTTTTAAGAAAATTTCCTACTCATTCTAGATATTAACCACAGATTCCCCTCCCATCCTGCCTTCCACTCCCACCCGGCTTTCTCCCCACCTTGCTCTCCATCTCCTCCTCCAAAAGAGTAAGGACTCCCATGAGGAGTCAGTAAAGCCTCTTACATTCAGTTGAGGCAAAACTAAGCTCCTCTCCCCTGCATCAAGGGTGAGCAATGTGTCCAACCATAGGTAATGGATGACAAAAAGCCAGCTCATGCACCAGGGACAGATCCTGATCACACTGCCAGTGGCCCCTGAAACAGAAGAAGCTACACAAATGTCTCCCATATGCCAAGGACCTAGTCTGGTCCCATGCAGGTTCCACAGCTGTCGGTCTAAAGTTTGTGAGTTCCTATGATCTTGGTTCAGTTTTATCTGTAGATTTCCCCATCATGATCTTGACCCCCCTTGCTCATACAATCCCTCTCCCCTCTCTTTGTCTGGATTTCTGGAACTTGACCTGGTGGTCAGCTGTGGTTCTCTGTATCTGATTCCATCAGTTAACGGATTAAGGCTCCAGGATGATTGTTAGGGTATTCACCAATCTGATTACTGGGGTAGGCAAGTTCAGGCACCCTCTGCACTATTGCTTGTAGTCTAAGATGGGGTCACCCTTGTAGATTTCTAGGAATTTCTCTGGCATCAGGTTTCTCCCTAACCCTATAATGTCTCCCTCTATGAAGAAATCTCTTTCATTGCTCTCCCACTCCATCCCTTACCCAGCTCAGCCATCTCATTCCCTCATGTTCCCATCTGCCATCCCCTTCCCACTATTGCCCCCACTCACCCGTATTTACTCATGGAGTTCTCATCTATTTCCCCTTCCCAGGGCAATCCACGCATCCTTCTTAGGGTGCTCCTTGTTATCCAGCTTCTCTGGAGCTGTGGGTTATAGTCTGTTTATCCTTTGTACTACATCTAGTATCCACTTATGAGTGAGTACATACCACGTTTGTCTTTCTGAGTCTGGGTTACCTGAGGATGATATTTTCTAGTTCCATCCATTTGCTTTCGAATTTCATGATGTCATTGTTTCTTACAGCTGGGTAATACTCCATTGTGTATATGAACCATATTTTCTTTGTCCATTCTTCAGTTGAGGGGCATCTAGGTTCTGGCTATTACTAATAATACTGCTATGAACACAGTTGAGCAAGTGTCCATGTGGTATGATTGAGCATGCCTTGGGTATAGCTCAAAAGCAGTATCATTGGGTCTTGAGGTAAATTGATTACCAATTTTCTGAGAAGTTACCATACTGATTACCAAAGTGGTTGTACCAGTTTGCACTCCCACCAACAGTGGAGGAGTGTTCCCCTTGCTCCACATCCTCTCCAACATAAGCTGTCTTTAGTGTTTTTGATCTTAGCCATTCTGACAGGTGTAAGATGGTATCTCGCCGGGTGGTGGCGGCGGCGGCGGCGGCGGCGGCGGCGGCGGCGGCGGCGGCGCACGCCTTTAATCCCAGCACTCGAGAGGCAGAGCCTGGTGGATCTCTGTGAGTTCGAGGCCAGCCTGGACTACAGAGTGAGTTCCAGGAAAGGCACAAAGCTACACAGAGAAACTCTGTCTGGAAAAACCAAAAAAAAAAAAGATGGTATCTCAGAGTTGTTTTGATTTGCATTTCCCTGATGACTAAACATTGAGCAATTCCTTAAATGTTTTTAAGCATTTGAGAATCTTCTGTTAAGAATTCTCTGTTTAGATCTGTACCCCAATTTTTAATTGGAATGTTTGTTATGTCGATGTCCAGTTTCTTAAGTTCTTTATATATTTTGAGATCAGCACTCTGTTGGATGTGGAGTTGATAAAGATCTTTTCCCATTCTGTAGGCTATCATCTTGTCTTATTTACTGTGTCCTTTGCCTTACAGAAGCTCCTTGGTTTTAGGAGGTCTCATTTATTAACTATTGCTCTAAGTGTCTGTGCTACTGGTGTTATATTTAGGAAGTGAGCTCCTGTACTAATGCATTCAAAGCTACTTCCTACTTTCTCCTTTATCAGTTTCAGTGGGTCTGGATTTATGTTGAGGACTTTGATCCACTTGGACTTGAATTTAGTATATGGTGAGAGATATGGATCTCTTTGCAGTCTTCTACATCTTGACATCCAGTTATGTCTGTACCATTTGGTGAAGATGCTTTCTTTTTTCCATTGTACAGTTTTGTCTTCTTTGTCAAAAATCAGGAGTTCATAGGTGTGTGGATTAATGTTATGAACATACCCAAGTGATAAGAATGCTATTTTTGTGTTTCTTACAGAGGGATTGAGGACTTATATATTTTTAATAATTATGTAAAATAATCTTTGTCTGAAAGGTACTGATTTATATTGTATTCCTTTAAATCTAGAAGAGAATGTAATGATTAAGAAGAAAATTTGGGGCTTGAGAAATGTTAAAGTGTGTAAAAGCAGTATCTCCACTGAATGCATATCCCTAGCATGTACATGAAAGTCAAATGTAGTCACATGTGTCTCCCAGAGTGGAGACAGAGGATTTCTTCTGCTCATTGGCCAATCAGTTCAATGGGTCAGGAGATGACGAAGCTCCAATTTTAGTGAGAGACCCTGGGTCACTGGGGTGAGTTTGTGAATGATAGAATATGACAATCTTTTCTCTTCTGATCTCTCCCCATATGTTTATAGGTAACTCCCCATACACATATGCATGCACATATAAACAGAGTATAATAATATTAGCCTTCATATATGTTTTGGCCACTAAAAATAATAAGATAGTCATTAATGTATTGATATATGTATTGAATTCTTACCATTATCCATGCATGTAGCTCATGTTATCATGTGAAGACTTCATGTTATACAATTGTTCATATCCCAGTTTAACTGAGAGGTTAAATACTCTTCAAAAGTTTCTGGTTAGTAAAATGTTCAGAGGAGTTAACCTTTCATTTCAGGAAGTATGATTGAATGAGTTCTGGCATTCAATCAAAGCCAATTAGCTGTCAAATATTTTATATTTTGTCCAAATTACTGTTTATAAATATGTACATTTGCAACATGAATGATAAATGCCATTTTCAAAGCAATGATATATTCTTGTCATCTGACTTTTGAGGTAGACAGATGACACTTAACATAAAGAGGTGATTTTCAATTCTGTTTCCCTTGTGCAAACCCATATTGAGTTCCACTGCTTAGGGGAAGGGTCTTATTCCACTATTCCCTGGCTATAGCAGAAAGCAACATTATTACACTTCAAACTGGAGAACAGCTATGAAGAGGATAATTTGTCCAGTACAATGTGAACCTGCATCACAGCAGGAGTTTCCAAATTCATTTCTATATTATCTGTGGGCATGCTTGTGCCAGAAATGTATGAGAAATTCAATAATTAGTAGTTTAATTAATGTATCATTAGACATTAAATGCTGTAATTGTGATATTCCTCATAAATATTAATGAATTCATTTGCTTAGGTGGACATATTATCCCATAAAATGTTTTGAAGCAATATTCCTTCATATGCATTTAAAAATGGCAATGGTAGAAGAGAGAGCAGAGTCAAGGAAGAAATCTCAGATATTTGTAAGTACATTTATTTGCTTAATAAGAAGCAGACATTAAAGGTCCAACATTTTTCATTTCCTAAAGTAAGTCTTTTCATATTTTGCCTATGTCTTATTTAAACATTTCTAATTCAATGTTTTATAAGTATAACTTTGCACCTTGTTTTATCACACAGTTATTACTAAGGCATACACATTAGTTAATAACAATGACAAAAAAGTCTATAGCATTTATAAGGTCCTAATTATAGCCCCATTCTAAGTGATTATTTATAATTGTTACAAGTCTCTTTCTCTCTCTCTCCTGTGTGTGTGTGTGTGTGTGTGTGTGTGTGTGTGTGTGTGTGTGTATGTGTTTAACTGACCATGAGGAGTGTCTTGCCTTATGATGCTGTCAATAAAGATCAGACAATAAAATGAACTTAGTGTTAGTTTATTTTAATAATTAATCACATTACCTCTACATACTTGTAGAGTTTATTTCCAAGGTACTTTTTGTAATGGTTTTTTTCTTTCAGATCCGCATATATTTTGTTATGTTTCTTGATTCACATCCTTTTGATTTGACTTAATTAAATTTCCTTTTACTTGTTCTTAAGAAATACATGACTTAATTTGGTAGATTCATAAGACTGATCAAATTAACAAACGGAAATTAAGTTTAGTTTCTGAAGACTCTGGCCAAGCATTTATCAGCTAAGAGAGATGCAGAGACTAAGAGCCAAACGTTAGTTCACGCTCGGGAACCCCATGAAAGACGGGGACGGGAGGAGGATTGTTGAGGACCCAAAAAAACATAGCCCACAGCCCACAGAATAACTAAGGAGAGCGCAAGAGAGCGCACAGATACTGAAGCAGCAGGCATGACGTCTGCGTGAATCTGCTCTAGGTCCTCTGCATATATATTGTAGTTGTTTAGATTTTGTGTGTGTGTGTGTGTGTGTGTGTGTGTGTGTGTGTGTGTGTGTGTGTGGTGGGGAACTCCTAACAGTGGAAGTGGGGATATCTCTGACTCTTGCCTTCTCTTTGGAAAATATCTCTGCTACTGGATTGCCTCATGCCGCCTCGATATGAGAGTTTGTGCCTAGGCATATAGAATCATATTATATAGTGTTCCATTGATATCACGGGGAGGACTTCTCTTTTCTAAAGGGAAATGGAGGAGGAGCAGTAGATCTAGGGGAGAGGGGTGGTGGGAGAATTGAGAGGATTGGAGAGAGGGAGGCTGCAAGTAGGGATGCATGTATGAGAGAGAGGAATGAATAAAGGAAAAACAAAAATATGTAGGGAAGATTCTCTTCTCTCTGTCTCTTTCTGTCTCTCTCTCTCTCTCTCTCTCTGTCTGTCTCTCTATCTGTGTGTGTTGGAATGTTAGGCACTTGCCACCGTGTCTCTCTCTCTCTCTCTCTCTCTCTCTCTCTCTCTCTCTGTCTCTCTATCTGTGTGTGTTGGAATGTTAGGCACTTGCCACCGTCTCTCTCTCTCTCTCTCTCTCTCTCTCTCTCTCTCTCTCTCTCTCTCTCTCTCTCTCTCTGTCTCTCTATCTGTGTGTGTTGGAATGTTAGGCACTTGCCACCGTGTCTATGTGAAGGTCAGAGTCCATCTTTGAAGAGTTCTCTCCTTTCATCTATGGGAGTTTCCTGGGATTGAACTCTCACTGCTGTGCTTGCACAGCAAATGTTTCCAACTGCAAGTCATCTCTCCAACCTAGACTCCTTTCTCCAAACCTTGTCTGAACTGAAAAAAGGCAAATTTACTCAAATTAATTATCCTGACATGGTAGATTTCTTTTACCATAGATGCTATTTCTAAGTGGTATTGTTAAATGAACTTCAGATCTTTGCAGGCGTTACATTGTGAATCCTCTTTATAAAAGCCAGGTAGCCATGGCATTCTTAAATCAGCAAATACTTTATAAATGCTTATAATCCATTAAATGAAAATGATTGCAACAAAGAAACAAACAAACAATTCATTAAATGATATGGTAAAATTATTATTTTCTTGATAGAAGTTTTATCTGTTTCAAACTACAGTATATGAAATAACACAACAATACAACTTAGTTTCTTTATATATTTTTCCAATACAGGAGTAACATTATCATATATATCTTTGTATACACACAGATACACACACATATGTATATACATACACACACATATATAATATTTATCATATACACATATGTTTAAAGATTTATCCTTATATGATTTATGGGCTACAGTTAGGACTCAGCTGGTAAAGTGCTTGCCTTTCAAATAAATATTGGATTTGTTCTTGAGTAAAGCTAGACTTGAGTTCAATATTCCAGAATACTTGTAAAAATGCCATGAATGACAGTGCATGCTTAAAATCTCCACACTACTGAGGCAGAGGCAGGCAGATCCCAGGAGATTACTGGCTTGCCAGTCAGTTATATTTGAACATTCTAGACCAGTGACAGACACTGCCTTAAAAAAAATCAACATGTTGGCTCCTGATAAAACTCAAGCATGTCCTCTGGCCTCTTCAATCATATATGTGAACACATGACTTTCTGGAATTATAAAACATTTTTACTGAAATTTGTAACTTTGAAATTAATTTCTCAAACAATATCTTGAAAATATATCAAGGTAAAAATACAATAAATAAATGGTTTATATGGTGTTTTCCAAGTTTTCTCCAAGCTTTACATATTTAAAAGTTTATTTTCTATGTTTAGCTTCTGTACTAAATATTATAATTTCTCCCAGCAACCCAGCATTATTTTCTTTCCTTATTTCACAAGATTTATACAAATGATAATACTTTCTAACAAAAATTTAGGGTCTTTCTTTAGGAGGATAACTTTTAAATCTGTATTTGAAAGGTTTTAAATTAAACTTTGAACTTACATATTCATCATCTCAAATTAGTATGTCACCAAAGAAGTTTGTTTTTTCCTAATTTTATAGTGTTTCCTCTTTTGTAGTATTATGACTTTTACCTTATCCCAAGAATTCAATGAAAAATTTTCATCTCACATTCCCATTTTGCTTTTAAGTAAGTATTTGTGTGATTCTTCGCAGTACCCTCAGAAGCTAGAAAAAGATGTCCAATCCTTTGATTCTAGAGATAAAAGCAATTGTGAGGTAATTAATGTGTATGATGGGAACTTATAAATTAATGCAAATATATCCTTCATTCAACTGGACTTGGAAGCTTAACACGATTTTTTCCTTTGAAGAACTCTAACACAGAATACATCCATTTTAAACTTTGTTTTCTACCTAGACCCTTATTCAAGCTGGAAAGCATGCCAATTATGATCATTGTTTAAAAATCTACAATATTTATTTCGATCAGAGTCTTATTAAAGGAATATTAATTAGACTATTTTATAGTTAAATTTTCTTAAATTGCTCCCAAGAATTTATGTAGTAAGAACACATAAGCTACATTATGTCATGAATTTGTATTGAAAGAATGTGATTACATGTTAATTATGGGGAAAATGAGTGACTAGTGCTGAGGAAATAAAGAAGAGATTGATTTACTGGAAATTTACCCACCTCTAAAATTTAAAATGCATTAGGAATTAACATTAGAATTTCATGTTTCACACTTTTTTTTTCAAGGCTTTCTCTCATTTCTCTTAACTATTAAAAGGGTACAACAAAATATTTTTGATTGTGTTATTGTTAGTATTGCAAGGACTATGTTTCTTGTTGTTCCTGACAATTCTAAAGGTCATCAATAGAGACTACCTCTACAGAGTGACTTGTTTTTCTTACTGACATGCTTCTTGTTAGTTCCAGAAAAAAAAAATTCTATAGTTTTCTACCTTAGTCTTACTTTTTTAAAATTTAATTTTATTTTATTTTACAATACAATTCGGTTCTAATATCAGCCACGAATTCCCTTGTTCTTCCCCCACCTGCCCCCCTCCACTTCCCCCCAGCCTACGCCCCATTCCCACCTCCTCCAGAGAAAAGCCTCCCCTGAGGACTGAGATCAACCTGGTAGACTAGTCCAGGCAGGTCCAGTCCCCTCCTCCCAGGCCGAGCCTAGTGATCTGCATAAGCCCCAGATTTCAAACAGCCAACTCATGCAATGAGCACAGGACCTGGTTCCACTGCCTAGATACCTCCCAAACAGATCAAGCCAATCAACTGTCTCACCCATTCAGAGGGCCTGATCCAGTGGAGGCCCATCAGCCATTTGTTCATAGTTCATGTGTTTCCATTCATTTGGCTATTTGTCCCTGTGCTTTATCCAACCTTGGTCTCAACAATTTTCGGTCATATAAGCCCTCCTCTTTCTCGCTAATTGGAATCCCAGAGCTCCACCCAGGGCCTAGCCATGGATCTCTGCATCCAGTTGCCTCAGTCATTGGATGGGGTTTCTAGCATGAAAATTAGGGTGTTAGGCCATCCCATCACCAGAGCAGGTCAGTTTGGGCTATCTCTCGACCATTGCCAGCAGTCTATTGTGGGGGTATCTTTGTGGATTTCTGTGGGCCTCTCTAGCACTTTGCTTCTTCCTATTCTTATGTGGTCTTCATTTACCATGGCCTCCTATTCCTTGTTCTCCCTCTCTGTTCTTGATCCAACTGGAATCTTCTGCTCCCCCAAGCTCTCTTTCCTTCGACCCTAATCCTTCATTACCCCCACTCATGTCCAGGCTGTTCATGTAGATCTCATCCATTTCTCCATCATTGGGCAATCCCCGTGTCTTTCTTGGGGTCCTGTTTTCCAGGTAAACTCCCTGGTGATGTGAGTAGCAGTCCAGTCATCCTTATTCCACATCTAATATCCTCCTATGAGTGAGTACATACCATGTTTGTCTTTCTGAGTCTGCGTTACCTCACTCAGGATATATATATATCCATCCATTTGCCTGCAAGCCTCATGATGTCATTGTTTTTCTCTGCTGAGTAGTATTCCATTGTGTATATGTGCCACAATTTATTTATCCATTCTTCAGTTGAAGGACATCTAGGTTTTTTCCAGGTTTTGGCTATTACAAACAATGCTGATAGGAACATAGCTGAGCAAGTGCTCTTGTGGTATGATTGAGCATTTCTTGGGTATATGCCCAAGAGTGGTATAGCTGGATCTTGGGGGAGATTGATTCCCAATTTTCTAAGAAAGCGCCATATTGATTTCCAAAGTGGTTGTACAAGCTTGCATTCCCACCAGCAGTGGAGGAGAGTTCCCCTAGTTCTACATCCTCTCCAGCATTAGGTGTCTTCAGTGTTTTTGATCTTAGCCATTCTGACAGGCTTTAGGTGGTATCTCAGAGTTGTTTTGATTTGCATTTCCCTGATGATTAGGGATGTTGAGCAATTCCTTAAATGTCTTTCAGCCATTTGAATTTCCTCTGTTGAGAATTCTCTGTTTAGTTCTATAGCCCATTTATTAATTGGGCTGTTGGGCATTTTGATGTCTAATTTCTTGAGTTCCTTATATATTTTGGATATCAGTCCTCTGTCAGATGTGGGGTTGGTGAAGACCTTGTCTGATTCTGTAGGCTGTCACTTTGCCTTGTTGCCCATATCCTTTGTTCTATAAAAGCTTTTCAGTTTCAAGAGGTCCCATTGATTGATTGTTTCTCTCAGTGTCTGTGCTACTGGTGTTATATTTAGGAAGTGATCTCCTATGCCAATGTATTCAAGAATACTTCCTACTTTCTCTTCTAGGAAGTTCAGAGTAGCTGGATTTATCTTGAGGTCCTTGATCCTCTTGGACTTAATTTTGTGCACAGTGATAGATATGGATCTATTTGCAGTCTTCTACATGTTGATATCCAGTTATGCCAGCACCATTTGTTGAAGATGCTTTCGTTTTTCCATTGTACACTTTTGGCTTCTTTGTCAAAAATTACATATTCATAGGTGTGTGGCTTAATGTCAGGGTCTTCAATTCGATTCCATTGGTCCACATGTTGGTTTTTATGCCAGTACCAAGCTGTTTTTATTACAGTAGCTCTATAGTAGATCTTGAAGTCAGGGATTGTGATGCCTCCAGAGGCTGTTTTATTGTACAGGATTCTTTTGGCTATCCTAGTTTTTTTGTTTGTTTGTTTTTGTTTTGTTTTTCCATATGAAGTTGAGTAGTATTCTTTCCAGGTCTGTGAAGAATTGTGTTGGTATTTTTATGGGGATTGCATTGAATCTGTAGATTGCTTTTGGTGAAATTACCCTTTTTACTATGTTAGTCTTGTCTATCCATGAGCATGGGAGATCTTTCCATTTTCTGACATCTTCAATTTCTATTTTCAGGGACTTAAAGTTCTTGTTAGATAGGTCCTTCATTTGCTTGTTTAGTGTTACCCAAGGTATTTTATGTCATTTGTGGCTATTGTAAAGGGTGATATATCTCTGATTTCCTTCTCAGCCTTTTTGTCTATTGCATATAGGAGGGCTACTGATTTTTTTTTTTTACGTGATCTTGTATCCTGCTATGTTGCTGAAGGTGTTTATAAGCTGTATCAGTTCTTTGGTTGAATCTTTGTCGTCACTCAAGTATACAGTCATGTCATCTGCAAATAGGGAAAGCTTGACTTCTTCCTTTCCAATTTGTATCCCCTTAATCTCCTTATGTTGTCTTATTGCTCTGGCTAGAAATTTAAGTACTATATTGAATAAGTATGGGGAGAGCAGACAGCCTTGCCTCGTTCCTGATTTTGGTGGAATTGCTTTGAGTTTCTCTCCATTTAATTTGGTGTTGGCTGTTGGCTTGCTGTAAATTGTCTTTATTATGTTTAGGTATGTTCCCTGTATTCCTGATCACTCCAAGACCTTTATCATGAAGGGGTGTTGGATTTTGTCAAATGCCTTTTCTGCATCTAGTGAGATGATCATGTGGTTTTTTTCTTTGAGTTTGTTTATATGGTGCATTACATTGATGGACTTTTATATGTTGAACCACCCTTGCATCCCTGGGATGAAGCCTACTTGATCATGGTGGATAATTGTTTTGATGTGTTCTTGGAGTCTGTTTGCCAGTGTTTTATTGAGTATTTTTGCATCAATGTTCATGAGGGAGATTGGTCTGTAGTTCTCTTTCTTTGTTGTATCCTTGTTTGGTTTAGGAATCAAGGTAATTGTAGCCTCATAGAAGGAGTTTGGTTATGTTCCTTCTGCTTCTATTATGTGGAACAATTTAGAGAGTATTGGTATTAACTCTTCTTTGAAGATCTGGTAGAATTCTTTGAGTGCTGAAACCATCTTATCCTGTGCTTTTTTTGCTTGGGAGATTTTAATGACTGTTTCTATTTCCTTAGGGGTTATTGGACTATTTAAATAGTTTATCTGGTCTTGATTTAACTTAGGTATGTGGTACCTATCCAGAAAATTATCCATTTCTTTTAGATTTTCCAGTTTTGTGGAGTAGAGGTTTTTGAAGTATGACCTGATGATTCTCTGGATTTCCTCAATGTCTGTTGTTATGTCCCCCTTTTCATTTCTTATTTTGTTGATATGGATTCTCTCTCTCTGTCTTTTGGTTAGTTTCGATAAGGGCTTGTCTATCTTGTTGATTTTCTCAAAGAACCAACTCTTTGTTTCATTAATTTTTTGTATTGTTCTCTTGGTTTATTTTATTGGTTTCACCTCTCACATTGATAATTTCCTGGTGTCTATTCTTCCTGAGAGACTTTGCTTCTTCTTGTTCTAGAGCTTTCAGGTGTGCTGTTAAGTCACTAGTGTGGGATTTCTCCAACTTCTTTATGTGGACATTTAGTGCTATGAATTTCCCTCTT